>NC_138967.1:182985000-184185000 GCF_055761805.1 Camellia sinensis
ATCCCCCGGCAATGCCACACACCCCAAACACGATCCCAAAACCACCACAAACGGCGTCAATATTGCCCCCATCTGATCCGCCTGTGTGGCGCATCCAAGTGCCGCATTTCGAACCACAGTGGGAAACAACTCCAATGTATACACAAACAACAAATTATAATTCCCCGCCATCGCAAATATCCCCAAAATGCCACAAACCATCCTGAGCGACTTCCAAATCCCAAACCCTCCCATCAAACCCCCTATAACGCAAAACAACCAGCTAAACCATTGCGTCCCAATCGCCAATGGCTTCCTCCCAAACCTATCCAATAAAAGCGCGGTTAGTAAAAATGCTGGCATTTCTGCAACTGCATTAAGAAAAACATTCATGTACAGATTGGTTCCGAGTTTACGACGTTTAAGCTCAACCCATAGTAAACGACCGAGCACAAGAAGTTAATGGCGACTGAGAGAAATAACTGGACACGGGTCAGGGGCGATCGAATTACGTCCATGACAGAACCTGTTATCGCCTCGTTTGCAGCTTTTGCTTCGACTTTTTTCACGGACCAGGATATGTGCATAAAAAAATTGAGTTAGTTTTTGTATATAACTAATGGGCGACTAATTTAGAATTTGTTTCACTTTAGTTTATAACCATTTAATTGTGATATATTTCATCTTAAGTTTTGAATCTCATTTTAAATAAAGATAATTGAAGGTATTATTCTTTTTTGCAAACAACAAATACTACATTTTAAGAGCAAATCTGTCAATTTGATAAAATAAAAATTAGTTTGACAAAAATAAATGTCAAAAAAATCATTTTTGAATTTTTAAAAATTATTTTCATCCATCAAAGATAAAATTATATAAAAATGATAAATCTTTTACATTTCTATTTTTTTTTACCAAATTAATTTTTAATATATGTTTTAATGATGATCATATAATGAGTAGTTGTTTTTGTTGATTAGATAGTTATCATGTAATATTTGATTGTTTTTGTTATTAACAGATATTTTTTTGTGGTTATCATGGGATGACCATTACACTTTTAATGTGTAATCGATATATTGAATATATGAAATGTTTTTAATTTTGAATTTTTTTGATTTAATGAATTGATTTAGGGTAAATTACATTTACCTCCCTTGAGGTTTCTGACAAATACAGGGATCTCTCCTGTGGTTTGAATAATTACAGTAACCTCCCCTACTTTACCTGACAATGTCAAGATTCCCCCAAACCGTGACTGCCGTTAAAAGATCTAACAGAGAGTGCTGATGTCACTCATTATAAATTATGAAATGTCAAAAATACCCTCATTACCTTCTAATCCATCCAAGTTCCACAGCTTCACTCCCTTCTAATTTACCTTCTACTCCTGCAGCACCATTGCAGCAACCCATTCACCATTGCAGCACCTGCCACAAAATCAGAAATATACATAAAGGTATATATATGTAAGAACTCACCCCCATTTTTTTTTTTTTTTTTTTTTTGAGATTAAAATATATATGTAATCCATTACATAAATGATATATATATGAGATTATATGTAAGGTATATATATGAGATTAAAATATACATAAACGCTGAGGTATATATATGTAAGAACCCACCATTGCAGCAACCCATTCAATTCTCTGTTTTTTTTTTTTTTTTTTTTATATTCAATCAAACACACACACACACACACACACACATATATATATATATATATATTACATAAATGACCAAACCAACTACACAAATCTGTTAAACAACTCACTCCCTTTCTGTCCTCCTCTTTCTCCTACTCCTCCTCTTCTTCTTTTTTCTGATCGAAACCCATATTGCAACCAACTGCCCCAAACCGTGTGAGATATATATTGATTCAATTCTCTATTTTATGTTTGATATATATATATATATTGATTCAATTCTCGGTTGTTTTTTTATTTATTATTATTTAATCAAACATATATATATATATATAAATACATAAAGGTATATATATGTAAGATATTTATATATATATATATATATATGTGTGTGTGTGTGATATATATATATTGATTCAATTCTCTGTTTTTTTTTTTTTATTCAATCAAACATATATATATATATATATATATATATATATATATTACATAAATGACCAAACCCACCACACAAATCTATTAAACAACTCACCCCCTTTCTGTCCTCCTCTTTCTCATGCTCCTCTTCTTCTTTTTTCTGATCAAAACCCATATTTCAACCAACTGCCCCAAACCTAGATTGTGACCCAACATTGTTTCCATCACTGCCTACCATCACTCTCAAAACCATAGATCTAGGATTAGGGTTTTGAAAAAGAAGAAGAAGAAGAGGGAGAGAAGAAAAGCAGATGGCAAACGGTAGAGGAGAGGGAGTGGAGGAAGAAGAAGGAGAAAGAGGAAAGGCGGAGGTGGAGGATAGAAAATGACAGACAACTGAAAGGAGAAGAGAAAGAAGATGCCCCAATGGCGCCGGCAATGAGGAGCTTCTCTCTCGTTTTGATCTGACGAGAGAGAACAAAAACGAAAAACAAATTTAAAAAAAAAAAAAGAAGTTGAATATGGTGGAGAGATGGTTAACAATCAAAGGTGTTTTTGTCTTTTCGAGCTTAAATAAAATGGTAATATGGTCATTTTGTATAGGAAAGTAACGTTGTTTGTGCAAAATTGACGGTTTGGGGGAATCTTGACATTGTCAGGTAAAGTAGGGGAGGTTACTATAATTATTCAAATCACAGGGGAGGTCCCTGTATTTGTCAGAAACCTCAGGAGAGGTAAATGTAATTTACCCATTGATTTAATAATGATATCAAAGTTGTCGCTGTGCTTGACTTTAAAAAAAAATGAAAACTAATTTAACAAAAATAAATATAAAAATATTATTTCTACTCTCTTAAAAGATAAAATTATATAAGAATGATATATTTTTAATTTTTTTTCACCAATTTAATTTTTAATTTCTTAGAAATTTTTAATAAAAGTAGATTCTGAAAACCAAACCAAACAGAACTTCATAACCAAGAAAGTGCTAGCATTATTCATTAAAAATAAGACCATTACATTTTAAACAACATACAAGGTAATCAACACAAAATAAGTTGCATGACGATTTTGCCTTTGAAATGGACTATTTGCAAAGGAAATATCTTTGATTGTACTTATTTAGAATAAGATTTAAAATTTAAGGTCAAATTTATCACAATTGAAAAGTTAAGGATCAAAGTGACACAAATTCCAAACTACATGAACTGTTAGTGTAATTCGCCCATAACTAATTTAAGTTAATTTTCTTATATAAGTGTAGTGAAAGAAGAATTTCATGAAGAAAAAAATAAATAAATCTATCATTATTTTATTTTATATTGTTTTTTAAAATTTTGAACCTTTAATTAGATCTTAATTTGTAATCAATTAAGTCACTGTTTTAAATTATTTTATTGATTGATGTAATATACTAAATAAAAAGAATACATAGCTTTCAATTTTTTAAATTAATAAAAGAAAAAAGAATAACATGTACCGTTTATTTTAATAAAATTCATTTTGATAAAATTAATGTTATAAAGTAACATGTTAAATAATTTGAGATCATTTCATTATATATTATGATATATTAATTAGTAAAGTAATTTTTATAAAATGGGAATGTCATCTTATTATGCGTTTCACAATTATTGACCTTGTTGGTAGTGGTGGGTTTGTTGGCTTCCTCGTCAAGGGCAAGGGAGATATCTTTTGAGAAATGTTTTTCATTGACTTTAGCGATATTTTGCATGATTTTCATGGCTTCATTGGTTTTCCTACGTATGAGAAACCACTGTAATATGAATTTTGTATAAGAAGAGAACAGAGGCTTAGAAGAACAGAGACTGGAGTGAGAGAGAGAGAGAGGTTTTTGAGACTGTAACTAACTGCCTTTTTATTCCAAAAGTTCCCAGGCATTTATAAGGCAAATGAGAACACACCAACTACAAGATGTAACAACCATAAATAAAAACGCGACATGAATTGTGGAAGCATAAGCAACCATTACAACCATTATTGAAAATAATCTCCAACTAATTCCTATTCTGGAGGCAGCAGTTCAACAGTTCCTATTCTCATGCATGACCCACTCCCAAAACCAGCAAGGCAACGGACATATCATTCCTCTCCCTTGGAATTATCCTTGTCCACAAGGATAAAGGCAGGGTAAGTTTTCAAAAAACGCCAACGATTCTCCCAGGTTGCATCCTAAATTGGCGCCCCAATCCATTTAACCAAAATCTCGGTTTTGGGGCGGTAACGTCCCTTTTGAACAATACGGGTGTCCAACACGGCTTCAGGTTGAGGAAGGATCTCGGATGTGTCCGAAACTGGCGGAAGTTGATGGGAAACAATGGTGGTGGGACCGTCGTGTTTCTTGAGAAGACTAACATGAAAAACATTGTGGATTTGAGAACCCTCTAGCAGCTCGAGCTTGTATGCCACAGGACTAATTCTAGCAAGAACCTTATAAGGGCCAAAGAACCGAGGTGAGAGCTTCATAGAGCTGCGAAAAGCCACTGATTTCTACCAGTATGGTTGGAGTTTGAGGTACACAAAATCACCGACCTCGAAAACAAGCTCTCGTCGATGTCGGTCAGCCTGGGATTTCATTCGGTCACGAGCGACAGTCAAGTTACGGCGTAATGCGCTAAGGATGTCATCTCGGTTGCGCAAGAGGTCGTCAACGTCCTGAACTTTTGCTGTGCCTGGAATGTAGGAAAGTAAAGTGTGTGGAGGTACCCTGTACACGGCCTCGAAAGGGAAAATTTTGGTGGACGAGTGAGTGGAAGTGTTGTAGCTATATTCAGCCCATGCAACCCAGTCCATCCATTTTCTTGGCTGCCCATGTGTGAAGCACCAAAGATACTGCTTGAGCATGCGATTAACCACGTCCGTTTGACCATCGGTTTGTGGGTGATAACTAGAACTCATTCAAAGATCTGTACCTTGGATCTGAAATAAAGTTTTCCAAAATAAACTCATAAAGATTTTATCTCGGTCATTTACAATGGATGCTGGCATGCCATGAAGTCGAACAATTTGTTCGATAAAGGCTTTAGCCACAGTGATGGCAGTAAAGGGGTGCTTGAGTGGAATAAAATGTGCATATTTGGTCAAGCGATCCACGACCACCATGATGACAGTTTTACCCTGGGACAGCGGCAACCCTTCTACGAAATCCATGGAAATGTCAGTCCATACTTTGGCTGGTATTGGCAATGGTTGTAATAGGCCAGCGGGTCGCAAGCAATTAGATTTGCATCGTTGACAGACATCGCAATTTTTGATGAATTCCTTGATTGCAGTTCGCATGTGAGGCCAAGTAAAGCTTGCGTTAATGCGGCTCAATGTTTTATGATAGCCAAAGTGTCCACCACTTGGTAACGAGTGATGTGTTGACAAAATTGCTGGAAGTAGTGGCGAAGTAGGACTTAAATAAATGCATTCTCCTTTGAAAAGAACCCCATCACGTAAAAAGTATTGCGGCTGGAGGTGTGATGGAATTGATTCCAGAAATTGACTATAGAATGGATCGTTGGCTACCTCACATTGGAGTGTGGCCCACCAATCGGCAACGGGCAGGGACACGGCGAGGAACTCTAGTTCGCCAACCCGTGAGAGAGCATCTGCGCCACAATTCTCTCCTCCTTTCTTGTACTCAATGGCATAATCATAGCCAAGGATCTTTGGTAACCACCGTGTTTGTGCCGGTGTCGTGATCCGCACTATTGCTAGCATCTCCTTCTCGTAGGTCGATAAAGATAAGGCCGATGGTTTGAGAGCTTCACTGAAGTAGGCTACGGGTTGGTCTTGTTGTGACAAAATAGCCCCAATGCCCACCCCACAAGCATCGCACTCAATCACAAAGGATTGTGAAAAATCTGGTAAACGTAGGACTGGAGGAGATGTGAGGGCCTGTTTGAGTTGTGAGAAAGCGGCGACGGCCTCAGAAGTCCAATGGAATCCATCTTTGGATAATAAGCGAGTGAGAGGCGCAGCGATCTCTCTAAATCCACTAATAAATTTTCGGTAGTATCCGGCTAAGCCAAGGAAGCCGTGAACACCCCAGGTGGAAGTGGGAGTTGGCCACTCGAGAACTGAACTAATTTTGGCGGGATCAACGGCCACCCTTGCAAATGAAATGAGGTGTCTCAAATATGCCACCTGTAACACACCAAAACAACATTTAGATTGTTTGGCAAACAACTGATTGCTGGATAAAACAAGAAAGACTGCACGGAGGTGCCCGAGGTGATCAACCCAATTTTTGCTGTACACCAAGATGTCATCAAAGAAGACCAGAACAAATTTTCTCAAGTAAGGTCGTAGCAAGTCGTTCATCAAACTCTGGAAGGTGGAGGGGGCATTTGTAAGGCCAAAGGGCATAACAAAAAATTCGTAATGTCCGTCATGCGTGCAAAAAGCAGTTTTGTGTATATCAGCCTCTTGAACCCGTATTTGATGGTATCCGGCGCGGAGGTCAAGTTTCGAAAAATACCTGGACCCATGTAATTCGTCGAGGAGTTCATCTATGACCGGGATCGGGTACTTATCTTTGATTGTAATATTGTTGAGAGCTCGATAATCAACACAAAACCGCCAACCTCCATCCGCTTTTTTGACGAGGAATACCGGTGAAGAAAATGGGCTGGTACTGGGCCAAATCAAACCTGAGTCAAGAAATTCCTTCACCATCCTTTCAATTTCTGCTTTTTGATAATAAGCGTATCAGTAGGGTCGGATGCTCATTGGTTCTTGATTTGGTTGTAATGGTATGTGGTGATCGTGGGTTCATTTTGGTGGCGAGGTATTGAGGACGGCAAAGACATGCTCAAACTCAGTGAGGATTTGGGCGAGGTCGACGGGGTGGTCCTTGCCTGAAGTTGGTTCGTGGCTTGGAATGATTTGAAAGAATAAGGCTGTGGCATTGAGGTAGAGAAGTTCCTTATCACTCAAGGCAATGGGTGTAGGTTGCTTAAGGCCTTGAAACATACAAGCTTTTCCTTATTGCTGGAAGGACATTGTGAGACGGCTGTAATCAGTCTCAATCGGACCCAAGGTGGCCAACCACTGAACTCCCAAGACCACTTGATAGGCCGCTGCAAGTAGAACATAAAAATCTGCATGAATTGGAAAGTCTTGGACGAGGAGGGTGAGCCCAAGGCATTGTCCATCGCAGTCGATTTTGTCCCGATTGGCCACCATTACTTGCAATTTCTGATCGCGTGCTACGGGCAACCCGAATTTCATGACTATGGCTTGATCAATGAAATTGTGGGTGCTTCCCCCGTCAATGAGGACAATCACTACTTTACTTTGTAATTTACCTACCACCCGGAATGTTTGAGGATGTGTCGTCCCAGCTATTGCACGGAATGAGATTTCAGGGAGGAGCTCGGCCATATCGGGTTCTTCGGGAGGGTCCATCGCAATGGTACGTTTGAGGATTGGTGACTCTTCAATCATAAATAACTAGGGTCTTTGACAGCGATGACCCGGAGTGAATTTCTTATCGCAATAATAGCACAGTCCTTTTTCGCGACGTTCGCGTGCCTCTTGGCTAGTTATTCGTCGAACTAGAACTGGAGCATTGGCCGAGGTTTGACCCACCTTCGATGTGGGTGGGGGTCCTAGAACACCAGCTGTGTTGTTTGGAGAAGACCGTGGGGTGAAGGCTGCCACTTGAGGACGAAAGGAGCTATTCCCTTTTTTTTGTAGAGCATTGCGCTCTTCAATTAGCCGTGTCGCTCCAATGGTGTCGGCCAAGGTGTGGGGTTGCTTGAGTTTGACATCCAGGCGTATGTCGTCACGGAGTCCCGCAATGAAACACCCAATCAAGTAATTTTCGGGCAACCTATCAACACGATGTGAGAGCATCTCGAAGGCTTCTTGATAGGTAGCCACTGTCAAAGTTTGTTTGAGGCGGGTCAAGGCTTCTGAGGGATCCTCATAATCGGTGGGACCGAAGTAGAGCAAAAGGGCCTTGGTTAGCTCGTTCCAAGTTAATGGACCTCTGAACTTGGTTAGCCATCGAAGCCACTGGAGAGCTATGCCTTCGAGGTGAAAAGAAGCAAGCTGAACTTGTTGGTTAGGAGCAACACTCTTGAAATCAAAGTATTGTTCAGCCTTAAAGATCCAGCCCGTTGGATCGTCTCCGTTGAATTTAGGAAATGATAGCTTCAAGTGTGTGTGGTTTCGGTCTGGGTGTTGTTGCGATTTCGGTCTGGAGTGTTGTGGGTAGTGGAAAGGGGTTGGTTATGAGAGGTTTCGGCTGGGGCAAATGGGTTATCGATGGAAGGGGTGTTCTGCGAGACTCGCATGGTCTGGAGTTCTGTCAAAACAGTTTGGAGGGTGCTGTAGATTTGGTCGAAGTTGGATTCATGACGAGCTAATGCTTCGTTGACTTCACTGCGAAACGCAGCGTTGCTTTTGGGCCGCGTATCCATGTAACCTAGCTCTGATACCAAATAATATGAATTTTGTATAAGAAGAGAACAGAGGCTTAGAAGAATAGAGACTGGAGTGAGAGAGAGAGAGAGGTTTTTGAGACTGTAACTAACTGCCTTTTCATTCCAAAAGTTCCCAGGCATTTATAAGGCAAATGAGAACACACCAACTACAAGATGCAACAACCATAAATAAAAACGTGGCACGAATTGTGGAAGGATAGGCAACCATTACAACCGTTATTGAAAATAATCTCCAACTAATTCCTATTCTGGAGGCAGCAGTTCAACAGTTCCTATTCTCATGCATGACCCACTCCCAAAAGCAGCAAGGCAACAGACATATCACACTGAGAGGACTCGGAGATGAAAAGGAGGATGATGACAAGGAAGATGATGGAGGGGATAGAGGTGGCAATGTAGAGGGCACGCCATGATTGGAAAAGGTAAGCTATACCAGATAGGAAGGCAATTCCGATGGAGAAGAAATAGAATGTGGGCATGCCAGCAACGCCACGCTTAGATAGGCCGACGGGCTCAATGGCGAGAACAAAGGCACAAAGGCCAATCCAGTGCTGAAGCTAGTGAGGAAGCGGATGAGAATACAAGTATAGAAGTTTGGGGCGAGTGCTGTTAAGCAACCAAATATGGCATTTAAAATGTAGACGACCATTAGAGAGCCCTTTCGGCCTAGGATAGAGTCGGAGGGGTGGCCAAATATTCCAGCACCTGAAAAAACAAAATAGAGTCGTACATTGATCAATTTGACCTTTTGTTCACTGAAAAAATTTCATACTAAATGATGTAACGATGACAATTTTAGATTTATTAAGGTGGTCCCACTCCCCATTTAAAAAAACATATATGGTGCAATTATTTTCTGTCAAATGATAAGAAAATCGAGTGAAAAATCTATTGAATCACAAGATTTGGTGAGAGAAAATGTAACAAAATCTCAAATTGGTGAGTTAAAAAGTGCCAATTGAGGTAGCCCAACTTAAACTTTACAGCGCAGCCTCAAGCCCAAGACCATGAGCTCGAAGCTCAACTCAATGGGACACACGTGGGTGGGCTCAACCTAAATTCTTACAGTTTAGGCCCAACCCATGGGTTTATGGGCTTAATTCTCTTAATTTGCATTTTTTTTAATTTGAAATTTTAGTAGAAAAAGAATTAGAAATTACAATATAAATTTTAAAGTGAATCACGAGTAAATGGACAAGGCTTTGGGTAGCCCAACGGGCATTTTACTTTTTAGCCCAGCTCAAACTCATATATTTTTGGGTCAGACTAGGACAGGCTAAAATTGATAGATCGGGCCGGCCAGGTCATGCCATATGTTATATGCAGCATGAGTAACACATTGTGAGTGTTTGAGAAGTAAATTTTTTTGTAGATTTTTTTAGTTGTAGGATATTATTTGAGAATTTTTTTTTTGTATTTGGAAAGATAGTAGAGTTTTTTTGTGATTGGATGTGATGTTTGTGAGAGAAAAAAATGAAATGATTATGGAATTTAATGTGATATTTTGTTTGGATTTATTTTTTTTGGTTTTGTAACCAATTTGTCTTTTTTGTGAAAAAAAATTAAAAAAAAAAACCTAAAACCCAACTTCCCAAACAGTGCAATTGCCTACCTTCCAATCAAGTTAAATATTCTGTACTGTGACGGATTAAGCTTTCGTTTGAGAAGTTAGAGTTGATTTTTTGACTTTTTAATTTTTTAAGTTATTTTAGTTCAGATTAAAAAATTCGTTTAGATTAATTTTTTTGATTTTTGTGAGAGAAAAAGTGAAATAATTATGGTTCAGATGTGATATTTTATCTTATTGACTTTTTAACCTATTTTGTCTTCTTTGACTAGTTTAACAAAAAAGTCCACCCATATGATTTGAATGTGATATTTTATCTTATTAATTTTTTAGTCTATTTTAACTTTTTTGTGACTAATTTAGCCCAAAAACCAAATTAGCCAACATCCAAAATGACACCTTAACAAATAAATTTGGTGCAGAAGTTTCCCTAACATTATTCTTGTAAATTTAAGACAAATGTTAACAAGTGTTTCTTGAGACTTTTTTTAATATTAAAAATTATGTAAAAATTATAATAAAAAAATAGTGAAAATGTTTTGAGAACAATGAAAAGTGTTTTGTGCCTCAAAAGACATTAGGTAAATTACACTTTCCATCACTTTGCACCAAATCTTATTTTGATCCTTACACATAAAATTATGACAGTCAACTCCTTACACTTTTGGTCAAATCTCACTTTGGTCTCTACACATCAAATCGTGATAGTTAATCCCCTACACTTTTGGTCAAATCCTACTTTAATCTTTATACAAGTGTCAATGTATCTATTTTTTTACTTCATTATTTTAATCTTTAATAGAATGCAATCATACAACAAGAATGTGATTACGAAAGGAGGACACGAGAAAAATCATCTCTATTTCCCACCAATATATATTTTGTCTCAAAATTTACATTAAATTATAACTGTATTAGGTTAAAACAAAACGCATATTGTGAATGATTAAGAAGATGAAATAGGGTTTTGCATCAATTGGAATAACGTAATTTTGTTTTCCGACATAAGACACTTTTCTGTCTATTCCTCTTCCTTATAGACAAAAAAGTGTAAGAGTAACTCTTTGATTTCTCTATAGTCTTTTTTGATTTCAAAAGCCCTATTGTCTTGTCTCTTCGTTTCAATTTTCAACATACGATCCTATGTATATTGTATTATATAACTCTCACGTGCTTATCATATAAGACAAAATATGTGTTGGTGCGAAATAGGGATGATTTTCTTCATGTACTCGTATTTCGTAGTCACATTTTTGTCACATGACAAGATTCTGTTCAAGATTTAAACAATGAAGTAATAAAAATAGGACATTGATACTTGTGTAGAAACCAAAGTAAGATTTGACCAAAAATGCAATTGACTGTCACGATTTCATTTCTATGGACCAAAGTGAGATTTGACCATAAGTGGAGGGAGTTAATAGTCATAATTTCACGTGTAAGAATTAAAATAAAATTTGGTGTAAAATATAAGGGTTCAAAATGTAATTTATCCAAAAGACATTTGTTAATAAGACTTTAAATTTAAAAGTATTATGTGCAAATATAAATGCATTAAAAGCATAAACGGGAAGTGTTTGAAGCAATATTTCATTCAAATAACTTTTTAATAATTTGATGACTTTTTACGAAAAATATACACAAAAATTAAAAAAAATAACGTGATAATTTATAATAACTTTTTAATTTTTTTGACTAAAATATATAATTTCCAAACAAAACCTTAAGGCCTTATTTGTTTTCAGAGGTAGAATGGAGGGGATTGATAGTAAGGGGATTAAGTAAAATTGTGTTTGTTTTGATGATAGTTATTAGTGCAGGGATTGTTAAATTATTTTTATATAAAATAAATATAAAATAATAAAAAAATACAAAAACATTAAACATTAAACATTAATGTTTTAAAAAAATGCCCAACATGTAAAAAATTTTAAAAAAATAAAAATAAAATAAAAAATTTCTAGAAAAAAATAAAACAAATAAAATAATGATGATTTTTACTTAATAAAAAAAATAAAAAATTAAACATTAATGTTAAAAAAAAATGCCCAACATGTAAAAAATAAAATAAAAAATAAATAAAAATAAAAAATTCTAGTCCGTCGAACTATTTTTCTAATACCAAGTCCTGGAGGCCCATCTGAATCCCTTGAGGAGGCCCATCCTAATCCGAAGCTCACTATCAATCCCTTCCTCATTTCTCAAAACAAACACAATATTAGTGGGTCCCACCCCACTACCAATCCCAATCCCAATCCCCTCTCTAACTCTCCAAACAAATGGGGCTAAAATACCAATTAGACTTGCTGCAAGAGCACCCAATAAATAAAACCCTCTAGAACTCAATTGTGAGATTTTAATTGTCAGAATAACTCCCATTCATAAGAAAAATACTTTGGACCCCCACCACTCCCACTGTTTTTGATTGGCTCAAATTTTTTATTTTTTATTTATTTATTTTTTTCCAGTCTTGCTGTGAGAGAGCCCCACGTGGTGCTGGAGGTCACCCCCCACTGGGGGTCCCGAGTCCGGATCCTCGGCCGCACAAGCTTGCGGCCATCCCTGCGGCACCCCCAAAACGACGTCGTTTTGAGGGAAATTTCAATTTAAAAAAAAAAAAAAGCAAACAAAAACCAGAGGGGAGGGGAAGACGAGAGAGAGAGGAAGGACAGAAACCAAAGGGGAGGGGAAGAAGAGAGAGAGAGGAAGGGAGAAGAAGAGGGGGGAAGAAGGAAGAGGGCGCTGCCGTAGTCGCCGGTGGCGCAGTGGCCTCTGAATTAGGCAGTCAAACTTCCAAATTAAAGCTGGAAAATAGAAATTTTATTCAGTATTCAAAAAACCCATTTCAAAATTAAATGTATCAGCATATTTCATTCATTCCTGATGCTATATACCAATCATCACCCACACCAGCCAACACCCAAAACCACACTAGAAACATTCATACATGCCAATTGACAATTGCAAACCCTAGAAACTAATAAACTCAAATCATTATTATTAATATTATTAAACGGAACAACAATAAGGTTTTACATACCTTTTACAGTTCCAACAAGGAAGAAAGCAGAGGTGAAGAACCCACAACACATCCACATCAGTACCCATCTCTTTTCTCAATCAAAGCTTCATTTTTTTCAAAAAAAAAAGAAAAATTAAAAAAGAAAATACTTTGATCAATCGAGAATCCAAGAAAGAGTCAAGAACCAATCATTTTCTTTCACTTTCTTTGCTTTTCTTTTCGAATGAATTTTTTTCCCTTCTCTTTTTCTTGTGAAAGATGCTCTGAATTTTATGGGTTTTGTGTGTTGATGGGGTGAAAAATGGAAATACAGATTGGAGTCTGGAATTGCAATCGTCAGAGAGAAGCTTTGGAATTTTTACCAAAGAAAAATACGAATGCTTTCCTTTTTCCCCCCTCTTCTTCTCCCTTCCTCTCTCTCTCTTCTTTTCCTCCCCTCTGGTTTCTGTTTTGCCTTTTTTTTTGAAAAAATTGAAATTTCCCCCAAAACGACGTCGTTTTGGGGGTGTTGCAGGGATGGCCGTAGGCTTGTGCGGCCGAGGATCCGGTCATAAATACGCTCAGCTAAAAATTGTCAGAACAATCCACAAGTGAACTCCACTTATATTAGTCTCGCATTTTTATCTCATACCTGTATACCAGCAAAAAATAGTCCAATGTGCCCAGGTCCTGTTCACAACAACCAAGCTTGAAATATAAACAAAATTTTAGAATTAGGAGTGTTTTGAAAAGTTGGTAAAAAACTAAGGCTCAGTTTGGTAGAGCTTTGTAACTATGATTTGAGAATATGAGTTGTATTTTGAGTTTGTGTGTTTTAGAATTATGATTTGAGTGTAGAAAATTTGTTTGGTTATGGTTTTTGAATAAAGTGTTGAATTGAGTGTGGAATTGAGTGTAGAATTGAGTTTTGAAAGTTTGATTTGACATGTGAAGTAAGAAAATTTATTTGGTTATGAGTTTTGAAAAGAGTTTCAAAACTTAATTCAAATTATTATAACTCATAACAAAACACATTACTTTCACATTATTGAAAATTTTGATCAACACTCATAACCAAACTCTTTTTAAAATTCAATTAAAAAATTTATTATTAACAAAAAATAACATTAATCAATTTTTTAATTGAAAATACTACAAAGGAAATAATTTTTTTTCAAAATAAATATTCAAAAAATTTAAATCATAAATATTTAAATAATTTAAATAATCTAAAAAATTTAATAAGTAAAAAATTAAAATAAATATTCAAAAATTTTAAATCGTAAAAATTTAAATAATTTAAATATTTAAAAAATTAAAATAATTTAAAATTTTAATATTTTAAATTTAAAAACAACTCTACACTTAAATCGTAACCAAACACATAAAACAAAACTCAATTAAAAAATTATTTTTAAAACTCATAACCAAACACATAACTCGAAACTCCATACTACTTTCACAACTCTATACTCAAATCGTAACTAAATACATAACAAAAAAATTAAAATATTTAAAAATATTTTTATAAAATAGAGTTTGAATTTATTTTTATAAAATATTTTAAAATTTAAAAAATTAAAATCGTAATATTCAAAAAATTAAAAAAATTGTAACATATTTAAATATTAAAATATTTAAAATCTTAACAAAATTAAAATATTTTTAAAATATTGATTTGAATGGAGTTTTGAAAAGAGTTTTGAATTATGTGTTTGGTTATGAGTTTTGAAAAGTAATGATTATGTTTTGAATTGAGTTTTGAGAAATGAGTGTAGAATTATGATTTAAAAACTCTAAACAAACACCACACTCAAAAGGGAATGTGGAACTAGATTTTGAAAATTCCACCAAACGGAGCCTAACTTTTTACTTTTTACTTTTTACTTTTTACTTTTTACTTTTTACTAAGCTTTTTGACTTTTTTGGAGGTGATTTGAAAAGTTGGTAAAAAGCTGACTTTTTTTATTTTTAGTTTAATATTTTTTAAAGTGTCACATCACTCTAAAATGACCAAAATACCCTTACCTTTTTAATGAAATTTACGATTTTGCCCTTTTGCTTGTCAACACTTTTTGAATTAATTAATTACAATGTTCCAACAAATTTTAATTTATTTTTATTATTATTACAATTTCCAAAATTTACCAAATATTTTTTATTATTACAAATTTATTATTCTCATTTTTAGGAATTTATTTTTTGTATTATTACAAGTTTATTAGTAAATGTATTTTTTTTATACAAACAATTACCAAATTATCCAAACAATTATTGCAAATGACCAAAATACCCCTACCAAATTTTTAAAAATTATTATTACATTTTGTTAATTATTTTTATTGTTATAATTGAATGACATATTTACTTTCTTAATTTTTCCCAACAAATTGCGCTCTTACATTAATTAATTTCCACATTACAAACTGGTAAACGCCCTTAAGAACCTGCAACTTACAAACAGAACCCTACATTTTTTTGACACTTTAAACAGTTTTACACATTCATTTCGTTTGCCATCACCTCGTACAGACTGAACAGGATTACAACCCAAGTTCACGCGATGTCGCACTAATTCATTTCATATTGATTTCCTCACTTCGTCCATATGTACGTCATCGTCGCCCTTTGGTTCACCATCCTCATCGTCACCAAGACTGTCAACATTTGGCATGTCGTTGAATGTAAAATTCTCTGCATTCGCAACCTGGTTGAATGCTTCATCGTTGCTCGAGTTGCGGCGTATAAAATTATGTATTGCCATTAAAGCCCCAACTAATGGCACCTGCACTTTCCCGAAATCATATCGCGGCATGTTATGTAGTAATCCCCATCGCGCTTTCCATACGCCGAACGTACATTCAATTGCATTCCGTAAGGACGAGTGCACCGTGTTAAAAATTTCGTTTGCATTTTTTGGTCGTCCAGTTGCATGAAACTGTTCTTGGTGGTAACGACATCCCTTAAACGGCGCCAAAAACCCTTTTTGGTTCTTGTACCCCGTATCAACAAGGTAATATTTTCCTAGTTGTATTTCGATAATTTTGCATTAGTATGGTGGTCGATTACAAATATGAAATGCACACAACTAATACAAACAAAAAAACCAGCCGTAATTCATCTAACCTTCCTCTGGCATGGGGAATTGTTTGGCTAAGTCCTGTGTTACTTCGTTAAAAACTCTTCTGTCATGTATACTACCCTCCCATCTGCAAGATATAAAAGTAAAACACAAATCGAAATCACACGCTGCGAGTATGTTTTGCGTGTGCCGTCCTTTACGACCAAAATATGGCGGTGCCTCATGAGGCGGGAGATGTGCCTCCACATGTGTGCTGTCAAGCGCGCCAATACAATCCTGCAGAATCACACAACATCATGTGAAGGAGAAATGCTACTACTTAAAAAAAAATTGCCTTACTTTCCGAAAGTGGCTACTGTTCATAATTAAATGTGCGAAAAATAAATACCCTCACTTTGAATGGGAAATATTTCCGTCGTGACTCTTAAGTATGGATGTCTACTGTGTTGTGACCTTGTCGGTCGGCATTGTGCTCTCATGAACAACTTCATCACTTTAAGAACTCGCATTACATGACGCTAGACTGTTTTCCCCAAGTGTTGAAAACGGTCTTCTATGTCCCAACTCGTGAAGCCTCGTAACACGAATATGAACATGCCGACACTCTCAACTACGTCTACACCATGGGGACGTTGTGGTACTGGGAGGCCGTAATTCTCAACTAATGTCTTGCACAACATCAAGAACACCTCATATGACATCCGAAAATTTCGCTGAAATGCTTCATTCCTTCCTCGAAGCATCTCCTGTATCCACATGCTACCAGTCAATGCGGATGTGTGAAATGGAGTCCTGTCAACATACGCGTACTCGTTGGCAACGCGAGCAATTTCCACCCAAATCATTGATGTCGTTGATTCCATTTCTCCGATCGTCTCTCGTATCCAGGCATTTATTTGGCCATTGCGTACGACTCTCGAGCTAGTATCCTCTTGTGCATCCATAGACGTTACAAATTATATGAAATAAGAACTACCGGCTGTAGTGCTTAATTGCGGAAATGAGTTGCACAACTCCATGATATATAACACTCCTGTAGAAGCATATTCAACTACTACGTTGTGCTACTGTGGCCATGTGATTACCCAAAGCCTAGTACATCATCACACTACCATGTGAATGCTAGTACATCTCCAGGATTGTACAATTTGTAGTTTGCATGCTTGCATATAAGCATCTAACTTTCATGTGCTTCTGATTGACGTATGCCGCATCAACTTTTTGAATATTTGGTGTGAATTGTTTTGGAATAAAATAATGTACATAAAGAAATGTAAATAAATATGACAATGAAACACAAAAATATTTTTGCATTAAATAAATAAAAAGCACCCAATAAATAAATAATTTCTTTATTTATTGAAATGTAAGTACTTTGATGCCAATATTAAATAATTTGAATAAATAAGTGTACACAATAAATAAAATAAATAAAGAATAAATAAGTCAATTAAAGAAATGTAACTACTTTGCATCCTATATTTTTTTTTTGTCACAAAAATTAATTTCAACATAGTTCAAAAAACCCATCATTTTCAATGTTTTTTTAACCTTCCTGGGGACTACATTATCTACTTTTTAATTTTGTAGCAATTTATTAGTGTTCGATTTTGTAACCCCAATTTTCGTTTTGTCAATTATAACATAGATTTAACAAATTCAATCCAAATACATTATACGAATGTTGTACATTATTTTTCCCAGCAAACTAATGTATGCCCCACAACTCACCATCTGCCTGTGACAAGGAGCAACTAAAATAAATAATAACACAACAAACCAAAAAGAGCCTGCAAAGACTTGCATGTACATTCCCTGGCCAAGAGTTGTGCATAACATAACAAGCATGTGACACAACAGTGCCACCTTGCGGCATGTATACTCGCGTATCGGTTGCAAAGTCCTGCAGAATCATACATACACGTCTACACCAAAATAAAAGAAATGCTAACTGTCTCGCATGTGCACCATCCCAACAACAAAAAAAAACAAATAAAAAAAAACAAACACAAATAATATAGTACAGTCTCATGCTAACCAAATAGTAAAATGATAATCCAACCACAAAAGCCTAGTCCAAGTCAACAGCACCACCACTCCCGAACAGCCGTGTCCCCCCTTCACGATCCCTGCCAACATTGGCTGGCGTGCAGGCACGCTTCTCTGTCAACTAGTTCACAATGTAATTCTGGGAGAGGGCCATGATGATGTCCCGATTATCGGGTGAATCCATTATGCCGCATGCGAATGAGAACTTACCGCCGGGCTCTAATCCAGGCGTGCTCATAAGCCGTGCAAGATAGTCCCCCACTGTGTTCTCACCTTTACCCGTGACAACGTATTGCGTGATTTTTAGTTTCCTGCTTTGTTTGCTCACTACTTCCACGAGATTGTCCATGCTACTAGCGATAGTACCAGGCGCTACCCGCTTGTGCCGTTTTGCATTGGCTGATCCATTCACGGCTGATTGGGGGGGAGCATCGTCAAAGAGGCTACTATCAACCACGTTCTCCCTGACAGTGTCATGGCCCGGCTGTGGTGGTGTGCCTACACTGAGAGGTCCCATCCCGCTATCCTCATTGGCATTGGTCGTAGCAGCATCATCATTTGCGCACTTCTATTGGAGTCCATGCATGTTTCCCAATCGCTGCTACGCCAGAGTACACGCGCTCCATGAGATCCACGTACTTTAGAGGCTTACTCTTGAATTTAGCACATCGGTTGTTCATCTGTGAAGGAGAAAACACATATGTCAGTACAGCTTGAAATGTATTTGCTACCCTTAAAGTGTACCACAAATGACATTAACAGAGGCAAAACACATGATGGGATTCAGATGTTGTAATTACAAAACAATAAATGTAACTCTTGAATTAAGTGTACACATCACACATTGTGGGTTGCCCAACATATGTTAAAGTAGTATGTTCGACAAGTGCTTTGATTTGGAAAAATAGTTATGTGAACAAAATATGGCAACTAAAATCAGTGATACTAGTACAACAATACTGGGGAACATAAAAGCTTTGTGAAAACATACCGCTTGCATTTTGGCCTACCAATGGTCAGGTGCAGTGAACAAGCCTGTCTCATGGTCGTACCCAAGCCTTGTCAAGCCGTGGCTAGCATTCTCCAACTTCTTCCAGGCGACCCAATCTTTTTTTAAGTTGTCAAACTTGTTTTTCATTTGTTTGGCTGAATGTAGTAGGCCAGTTTTCTGTAGAAATTTGTTTGCTACGTTCTTATACCCTGCCATGGACAATTCGCACGGTTGTCGATTACCACCTTCCATTTCAGCAATGATGAGTTGAAGAAACAACTTTGTATTGTCGCTGTCGAATTGGCATTTGTGGACTGCTAGGGTTGGGTTGCTATGACAGCGTTACCTCGAGACTTTGAAGGGGTACGGGTGATGATCGGTTTGTTGCCATGAGTAGTGCTGTTCTGCTTGTAACATTTAGAATGCAATATCAGAAAGAAATGAAGTACAGTACATATTGTTTGCATGGCCAAAAGTGAAATAAAAGTATAAACACAATTACTGCAGTAATAACAACAAACAGTACAACACTTTCCGAAAGACAAAGTCCGTTGGTACTACACGTTGGGGAAATCTTATGTAACAGGACCAAAACATCTAACTGACAGCAAAGTACATATGTCATACAAAAAGTAACTACGTAGCAATATCCACGACAACGCATCACATCCGCAACAACAACACCAAAACAACGATGCACAAAAAAACGACGACCGTCCTAAGCATATGTAGGCTCTGATCTATGCGCGCAACGTCTGCTCGTAACCCCAGATCGACATCATTATGTGACTGGTCAGTACGCAAAGTGGTGCTGTGATACTCGTCACACCAACCAACCCACGATGCACATCTCTGCTGGACAAAATTGCAGTAGATAGTTAGCATGCATACTATACGACACAACCAAATGAACGACGACATGACTAAGTGCATAAGAGAGTGGCAACACAAACGCACCGTAGTTCTAGGGAAAACATAGTACGCACGACTAGGGTTTTTGGCGAATCTTGATATCTTTACAACGCAATGTCCAAACCTACAATCACATATCCTCGGTGGCCATGATGAAGTGGCACTTGACGTGGAGGATGCCATCTGTATACTCCTTTGATTTTTTTGTTCATGTTATAAATTACACTAATATAATCTATTGTGTGGAATGAAAGACATTAATTGAAACAAGTTCATTTTGAATTTAGGTTAATACTTGAAAATGCTAGTTTAGTGATGTGTCGGGACTCTAGCCATTTTGTTGTCTAAATTTGCACTCTATATTTTCACTCCCTTTGATTTGTTTTTACTGACAATGTGCTTGCATTATGCTTTAGGTGACTCATTTGCTATGGTTATGAATAGGGACGAAAAATGCTCCAAAAATAGCTTACAAGCTCATTACTAGTTAATGGTCCCTAAATATATTGAGAGAATGTTACTAAACTAATTAGCAGCTAGCAGTTAATATAGCCAAGTATAAAATTCTAAAAATAACCCCTTACATTCAAGGCAACCAAACAAATACGTGCAAAAATGTAATGATTTTATCTAAAAGATGTAGTAAGAAATGACTTACAAAATTCTTCTACATAGAAATTATTTATTGAACTACATGTTGAATTAACTGTAAATTCTATGTGAGTGTTGTATGACCTTCTGTGGCGAATCTCATGATGTTCAGCCAAATGCATGCGACAACTCTTTTGTGTGTGTGTGTGTGTGTGTGTGTGTGTGTGTGTGTGTGTGTGTGTGTGTGTGTGTCTGCGAAACTGTGATAGATCATTGAAAAAGAAAGACACAATGGTTAGGTAATGAACTAATGGGACAGGGATTTCTTTCTATTCTCTATGTTCTTCTACCTTAATTATGTTTAGCTTCTATTTGAATTATCAATGTTAGAAAACTCTAGACTTAAATGCACTTTGTTGATCATAAGAACTAAAAAAACACAAGCTAACTTTCAATTTCAGAAGACAAAAAGAGAACTATAAAATTCATCCTAACAGCCACCAGAAAAACACTGAAAGCTTTTACTAAACTAAACCCTATAGTGATGGCAAATTCATCCTAACAGCCACCGGAAATTTTCTACTGGGATTTCAAATTATTAAGACACCACAAAGATAATGGATATAGAATCACTTTGATATCTTCCCCATGGTGTGCTTGGATGTGTCTTGGAATTTAGCCTTTTCATATCAGTTCTGTCTTGACAATCAGTAAATTAAGGCCCTGTTTTGGTGTAGTTTATAGGGGTTGTTTAACGTTTTCTTTTTTGGAGTCTGTGCTAGCTTTACAACTTATGAGGCAAAAATAACTTCAATAAGTAGAAACAAGTTTTCTTTTTTAGTTTCTGTTATATGATTATCAACTTTAAGCTTTCTAGAAGTTGTACCAACAGCATCATAAAAACAGAGTATGGCGTGCACTCATAAAAACAGAGTATGGTGTCCAATCCATGAAAGAGTGTAACTTTCATACAATAAATCCACTTCACCGTATATATTACATATATATATATATATATACTACACTTCAATTAATGGGATGCATTAGAATTCTTAGATCAATTTGTCATTTTGTTAATCTACAGCTATTCTAAGTACAGAACACCTTGGTGTTTCAGATCGGATCAATCATTTTTTCACATCCGAAATCACAAGTGCAAACCAATATGGACCAACCATTATGAATGTCATCCGAAATCACAAGTGCGGGTCGTCCACAAGATCAAGAACAACTGCTGCCATGGTTTTGGGTCCGTCACTACTTGCGAGAAGATAGTAAATGGAAGACGATTTTCGGCGTACCTGATGGTGCAGATCCGGCCAAGGCGAGGACGTGGACGACGAATCCGGTGGCAACTTCGGCGGGGGACGGCAAGGTCGTTGGTTGTTCGAGGGAGTAACACGGCGTAGCTTCAAGGAGGATTTCGCAATCGCAACCAGACTCTGAAGGAGGCAAATGTGGCCTCATTTTGCCCTAGGCCCCAATTTATGAGATGAGGGTAGTTTGGTAAATGGCCAAGTTGCGTTTTTGGGTCTTCCCAAATGGTGTGTTTAGCGTTTTTGGTGTGTTCTGTGTTTTTTCCCTAGCCTAAAACCGAAGCTTTTTATCAAGCTTCCCAAAATGGCACTTAATAACTTACGCCCACACTGCTCTTGGTGGATCTCATCATTATAGCACTGACTTAGCTCATCAGGAGGAGATGGGTGTACAATTACAAGTAATAAATGCTTGCTATTTATCTCATTAAATAATATTATATACACCAATTAATATACTAATTAGTATATTAATTGATAATGTGACATAATTTAAGAGATTTTTGATATTTGTAATGTGATTAATGAGTGGGGTCAATAATAATGACATAACTAGTGTTGATACACTAATTGGTACAAATAGTGCTTAACTCACTTAGCCAAAATACAAAAAGCGTACCTTAGACACACGAGGGTGCCTTACTTTTATAGTCAGTACTAACCTGATCCCTGTAGAAGCCTAACTTCAATGGACTCTAGCTCAATGCTCATCTTCGACTCCCAACCAGATAGAGATAAACTCCCTAAGAGCTTTATCTTTATCCAGACTGAGGTCCTCCTCTATTCTAGGACTCTTGTCCCCTATCCGTTCATCTCGGATTTCGGTATCTCCGCAGATAACCTCGGCCTAGCCGAGATCACCTTGGCGTCATGACCAAGATACGTGGCACCTCGGCTGACACTTCGGTGTCACCTTGGTCACGTGTTGTCATTCACAAACTATGCCCCCACAATTGCCCCCTAGGTTCTATTACCTTGGCATCCTAAAGTGATGGAACCTATACCGTTTGTCTACATAGCACATCGGCTAGGACTTACTCTATCCTTCATGATCGAGATCATCATGCATCGACTCACATGACCAAAACTCTGTAGTCTACTTTTTTTTTTAATGACCAAGAACCAAGAACTAAAAACCAAGTTCTCCAAGTTCTTTAACCAGGACCGTTCCCCTAGCTGAGGTCCTTACTTCATTAAATCAAGAACTCCAAGAGTTTCATCTGTGTATAAGCTATCACGCACGATTTTCTCAACCGTTTTATCCACGCGTCCTTTTTTCATTGATTCGTACCTGACACGCACCATCAGGTCACATCGCTTCTGTGCGCGCCGCCTGACAGGCACGTTGTCCAAGGCACATTCATTGTGATTTTTCCGCCTTTTCACGTTTTAACAAAAATACTTTCTCTCCTTCCGTCTTTTCACTTTACATCTTCGATTTTGCTCAAGCTTTCTCTTTGTAAAGCTTCTCTCTTCCAAACCTCCATTGTCCAAGTTTCCAAGCTCTGCAACTCGCTCCATTCTTTCCCTCCGGCGAAGCATTTCACCATTTTGCTCCATTCACTGTCATCTTCTAACTCCGGCGTACCTCATACTAGCGTCATTCTCTTCGGTAAATCACTGTTTTCCTTCTTTTTAGTTTTTGATTTATTTCAATCTCTATTGCGTATTTTTGTTGCCATTATGAATCCGTTCGTGTTCTTCAATCTTTGTTTGTGTTTTAAATTTCATCATTCGTGTGTCGAGCATATTTGTTTGCGATTTTTTGTTTTGCCCAATCTGTCTGTAGGTCTACATGTGCACACTGTTCATGCACTTGAGACTTTAGGAACTTTACCCTAGTTCTAAGTTTTTGCACATCTACACACATTCACTCAGTGTTCTTAAATTTCTTTGAGTCTGAATCATGTTTTTTTTCCTGTTTTTCTTTGCCTTGTTTTCAGATTCTTGCCATCAATTCTTTGTTTCTATATAGATTTAGGCTTGGGTTCTAATAGAGAAATCACATACTTAGGAAAATTGAAAACCTCCCCTAAATCTTGAAAAACCCTTGCCCCTATTCCTGTTTAGGGTTTTAGCCGAGGTCCTTCAAACCCACATCAATCACTCCCCTCTGAAATCTTACACCTTCCTCTTTTAGCCGACATAATGGGTATATTTAGATAGAGGGTAGATACCCCAGAAAAACTTAAGTACTTTAGAAGAGAGTTTTCTATCCCAGCCGATGTTCACCTAGGCTGGTAGGGGAGGAGGACTCCATCATGCCTGATGGAGACTCCATGCCTTTTCCCGTATTCGCTTTTATAGAGTGTGGACTTAGGTTCCCTTTAAACATCCTCTTCCGACAAGTCCTTCACTACTATAAACTTAACCTGATGCAACTGGCCATTAACTCTTATAGAGTTGTTAATGGTATAATTGCTCTAGCCAACAGAAAAAACACTAGGATAACACTAGCCGATATCTAATACTGTTATACCACGTGTGGCCTAAAATCCGAAAAAGGCTATGTCTATTACCTCAAGCCGAGATCCATTGAGTACAAACTCATGACCGACCTCCTAGACTCCAACAAAGGTGTTGGAGATGATTATTTCATCGTCTCAGGCAACTAGGAGTTCTTACCTGATGACGACCTCCACCTCTATCCTCTGAGCCGAACAGTGTTTAAAGAGGGTGATGGTAAGAAACATGTGTCACTTTACAGGCCTTTAAGTCTTATCACATTATTTCCTTTATATGCTATAATATGTGATTTTTGTACTTGCAGCTCTCCTTCAGCAGTCGAAATATTTTCGCAAAACCTTCTTTCCCAGCAAAGACCTTAAAAAGCTTCTGGGTTTGCCAGTTGACCAGCGGAAAGCCCCCTACTGCTCAACTATATACCGACATACAAATCCGCACTTCCTGACGTCCCCAAGAAGAGCAAGTCTCCACCTTCAACAACAACTCCCCCTACCACTTCATCACCACGGCTTGACCAAGCCTCAACTTCTGATCTAATGGAGCAGCCATCAATATCTGCTCCACAACTGATTCCTCCTGCCCAGCGCCAACGCCGTTGCCGAGTTCAAATCTCTGCCCCTGCTGGCAGAACCCGCAGTCGAAAGCGCCGACTTTCTGAGTCATCGGCCTACGACCCAGCGAACCCACCTACTGCACTTCTAGCTATATACTTTAGCACTAAAGTTACAGTCGTCTCTACTGCTAATTAGATGGGCCACAAACCGGCAATTGTTGAAGACCTTGTAGCCAATATCCCTGGGGTTGTCATTGTGCAATCCTCATCCTCCCCTTCCAACAAACTCCAAAGCCAAAACGGATGAAGAAGGCCAAGGCAAAGGCAACAGTGACTCAGATCGATTCTGAGGACACTGTGCCAATTTCCAAACTTGCCAAGGCTGAAAAGAACGCCCCTGCTGCCGAGAAACGGCCAGTCGAGGTCCAATCATCCGATGCCCCACCAGCCAAAAAGTCGAGGTCCGACCACCAAGAAGGCAACAGTTTCCCTCGAAACATGACCTGGGCGCCCGAGATTATGGTCGACGACTGACCCCTTACTGCCGGTGACACCGCGACAAATCTTAAAAGTCGGCGTAGCCCTGTCGACGGCTGTTCTTTTGCCAGAAAACATGAACCGAATGGCCGAGTTTCATCAGTATGAAAACTTTGCTCTTATGATGCAACACTCGGTTTTGGTAATCCTTTTTTACCCATTTCTTTACAGTTCTTTCTATACTTAGAAAAAATCTCACTAATTTGTTTTACTTTTTGCAGGCTATTCAGCATGCTCATTTATATGCTGTAAAAACCGAGATAATGAGGAAAGAGGTGGCAAAAAAGACCAAAGAAGCAGCCAAACTCCTATCCTCACTTAACAAAGCCGAGGCCAACAATCGAGCTCTAATGGACTAGGCCAAGGATGCCAAAGCTGCTCAAAGTTTGGCCGAGGAAAAGGCCAAAACAGCCAATGACGAAGTCGAGGCAGCAAGAGTCGACTTTGAAGCTATCAAGGCCAAGGCAGCTGACTTGGAGGTGAAGCTTTAGGAGTCTCTTGCCTCCAAGGAGGCCGAGGTAAAGGCGGCTGATGAAAAAGCGTTCGAGGAGGGGCATGTCGCCGTCCGTGATCAATACAAACAGCAAGTCAACTTGGCTTGCAACCGAGGTTAATACCTCAGTTGGACGGCGACCCTCAACAAGTTAGCTGGTTCCATGGACTCCGACCTTTCAGACATCAACCAGCTTGAGGTGCCCTTCCCACCAGAGCTCGAAGATGACGCCGAGGACGATAAAGCCGATGAAGTGGAGGAGGAGGCTGCCACTGATGCCAAGTCTCCTACCCTCAATGAGCAAATAGACATGACTCAGGATGAGAGGGATGACTTGGCTTCCAAGAGCATCTCTCCCAAACCAACCACATCTGAGGTCGAGGTCCAGTGCCATGAAAAGAGCTTGGATCAGACTTTACTGGAGATAGATGCTGAGATAGCAGCCGAACATAATGCGACATCGCTATCCAAGGTTGAGAAATCACAAATCAATCCTAGTACTTAGGATATTTTATCTTTTCTTAGCTCTTCTTTCAGTTGTATTTTGTTTTGTCTGAACAAACGTTTAGCTTCATACTTGGCCGATGTGCCCTTTATGTAATGGAACAAGTAATCTTTTTTGAATGCAAGTCTGATTTCTTTTTCAAAGTATTGTATGTCTTCCTTTCCTATATGTATGTTTACTACTTTCATACTTAGAATAATTTGGTATGTCTTTAAAGTACACCTTAACTATGCAATATCCTCAGAGTAAAGTACCTTGGATATAACCTCCGATTGTTTATCTCGGCCTTAGCTTAACAGTTAAAAATATTGTAAAATATTTTTACAAGTGTTGTTTTAAACTTGCCACTTCACTTTCACTTATTGTCTTCTATCAAGACTTCTGTCTTCTATACTTCCCAAGTTTGGTAACCTGGTCATCTTGGCAAGTACGAATGTACTTCTTTCAATATTACCTCGGCTTAACTTTAACTTGTAAATTTTTCTGAAAATTTCAACAAGTGTTAAGCTAACTCTAATTTGTAATTTTTTCTATAAAATTTCTACAAGTCCCAAGCACTTTCAATTTTTACTTATTATTCTCTAGCTCTTTGCTCCCTGATGTGAACTTAAGTTTCACTTATGTCCACATCAAGCACGTATAGTTTTCGCCGAAGTCAAATTCAAACAAAGACTAGCCGAGGTTTTCAATCTTGGTTTCTTTGTTAATCTAAAAGAAAGGCTAGGTTAATCGAACTTAGTTCAACTCCATTATATGCAAGTATAATTTGACTCTGCGATATAATAAGTCTAAGTTATTCGTCATGTTTCAATCAGAAATATCGCCAACTTAATTCAACTCTATTATATGCAAGTATAATTCAACTCTGCTATATAATAAGTCTAATTTATTCGTCATGCTTTAATCGGAAACATCGCTAAAGGACTAGTCAGTCCAATCACACAAATTTCAATTTTTTTAAAAAAAAAAATCAGACTAAAACTTTATTACTACCTCGGCTAATAAAATTATGACATAAACTTTGAAAAACAAAAAGTCTAGTGATAAAAAACTTCAAGTTGCAAGTGTTCTAGGGTCTTGGCAACTCCTTGCCGTCACTATCCTTAAGCCAATATGCACCATTGCCAGCTGCTGAGATGATTCTATAAGGCCCCTCTCAATTTAGGCCCAGTTTGCCCTCCTTAGGATCCTTCTTGTTGTCGACCACTTTCCTTAGGACCAGGTCCCCAACTTTGAATTCTCTTGGGTTAACCTTCTTATTATAAGCCCTAGCAAGTTACTGTTGATATACCCCCAGCCGAATTACTGTTCTCTTCATTTTCTCCTCAAGTAGGTCTAGATCTCGGGCCATGAATGCCTTGTTAGTCCCATTCTCTACTCCTTGGGTTCTGATCCCTGGGATGCCGACTTCCAATGGGATGACTGCTTTTGTGCCATAAGCCATGGCGAATGGGGATTCCTCAGTTGATCTTCTCGGCATAGTCAGATATGCCCAGAGTACATTGGGTAACTCTTTCACCCACTCTCCCTTTGCTGCTTCCAACCTCTTCTTGATCTTATCCAAGATAGTCTTGTTGGATGCTTCTGCCTGACCATTGTTTTGAGGGAAGCTTGGAGTGGAGTAGTAGTTCTTGATTTTGTATTTTGCACAAAAGCTTTTGATTAACTTACTGTCAAACTGTGTGCTATTGTCTGCTATTATTGCCCTTGGAATCCCAAATCTGGTGATGATGTTTTTCCATATGAAGTTCTTCACATCAATATCTCAAATCTTCGCAAAGGGTTCAACTTCTACCCACTTTGTGAAACAATCTGTTGCTACCAGTAGAAACTTCATTTGCTCAATGGCTTGGGGAAATTGTCCCACAAGATTCATGCCCCACTGGGCAGATAGCCATGGGTTGGATATTGGGTTTAGATCTGCTATCGGTTGATGTATCAAAGGTGCAAATCTCTGACACTTCTCGCACTTTCTAACATAGGCTTCATCATCCTTCTGCATGTAGGGCCACCAGTACCCCTGAGTAATGGCCTTATGAGCAAGTGACCTGCCCCCAACATGGCTTCCATACACCCTTTCGTGTATTTCGTATAAGAAGTCTTCAACCTGGGAGAGATGTACACACCTTAAAAGGGGACCCGTAAAAGACCTTCTATAGAGATATCCTTCTGCTGTCAGGCTAAATCTAGCCGATTTCAGTCTGGTGTTGTGTGTTTTTTTGCGATCATCTAACAGCTTCTTATCCCTAAGGAACATTACTATTGCATCCATCAAACTTGGACCCATCTCTACACACATTGCCTCATACTCTGTGATCAATGGTTCCACACTTGGGTTTGACAAATAATCAACCATTATTGTCTTTGTCTCCCTTGATTTCATTGCATTAGCCAGGTTAGCCAAGGCATCGGCATGGTTGTTGTCATCTCAGGCTAATTTGCTGTAGTTGACAATCTTGAAATAAGGCTAACAGTCTAACAACCTCTTTTACATAGGCCATCATTCTTTCATCTTGGGCTGCGTATTCGCATGTTGCCTGGTTGACAATAAGTTGGGAGTCACAGAAGACCACCACCTCGTTGTCTTCCATTGCTGCTGCCAATTTCAATCTTGTGATCAGTGCTTCATATTCTGCTTCATTGTTTGAGGCCTTAAACCTCAAACGAATAGATTGTTCTAACATTCGGCCATCTGGCGATACTAGCACTACTTTTGCCTCCGCTCCTTGATAGTTTGAACTCCCATAAACAAACAGGCAGAATGAGTCGCCGATGTAAATATCGCAGGGCCTGAGTTTCTCTTCTTTTTTCTGTTATGCTGTGGAGTTTTTCATTTCCAGCTAGGTCTCTTCTTGTTCCCCTGGACATCCTAAGCCACGGCTCATCAGAGCTCGACATGGGATGGCTCTAGGTGTGAACTCCACCACAAAGTCGGCCAGAACTTGGCCCCTAATTGCTGTTCTGGGTCTGAACTCAAATCGTATTGGCCAAATACTACTACCCATTTGGGCACCCTGCCTGTTATGTATCTTTACTGCAGTAAGGACTTCAAATGATGCTCAGTTAATACCACAATTTTGTATACTTGGAAATAATTGTTCAACTTCTTTGAGGCCATAATCAAGGCCAATGTCAATTTCTTCAGGGGTAAGTACCTAGTCTCTGTGCCTGCTAGGGTTTTACTGACATAGTATACTGCCTTTTGTTCTCCCTTCTCTTCTCTGATCACTACTGCACTTACCGCATGCTCTGAAACCGCCAGGCATAAGAACAGTTCCTCTCCAGGTACCGAATTTGAGAGAACTGGTGCTGTGGTTAGGTATCTCCTTAAGTCGACCAAGGCGACTTCACATTCCTTCGTCCACAAGAAATCTGTGGCCTTTTTCAACAAACTGAAAAATGGCTTACACTTATCTGAACTTCTGCTCATAAATCTATTCAGGGCTGCGGCCCTTCTAGTCAACATTTGCACTTGTTTAGCCGACGTTGAGCTTTTCAAATCTAGGATGGCCTTGATTTGATCTGGGCTTACCTCAATGCCCCTTCTAGTAACCAAGTATCCTAAGAACTTACCAGACCCCACTTCAAATGCACACTTCGAAGCATTAAGTCGGAGCCGATATGTTCTAAAGATGTCAAAAACTTCCTTCAAGCCAGCTAAATGATCCTCAGGTTCTGTGGTTTTCACGACCATGTCGTTAATGTATATTTCTACTGTTTTTGCCAATTAGATGTCTGAACATCTTGGTCACTAATTTCTGGTAGGTTGCTCTTGCATTTTTCAACCTGAAAGGTATCACTCTGTAGCAATACAGCCCTTTTGGAGTGATAAATGCGGTCTTCTTCTCATCAGAGGGGTACATTGCTATTTGATGGTACCCCTTGTAAGCGTCCAAGAAGTTCATCATTCCATGCCCAGAAATGGCATCCACTAATTGATCGATCTTGGGAAGTGAGAAACTGTCTTTGGGACAAGCCTTGTTCAGGCTAGTAAAGTCCACGCAGACCCTCTACTTCCATTTTTCTTTTTCACAACCACAGTGTTGGACAGCCAAGTAGGGTAGTTTACCTCTTGGATGGCTCTGGCTTCTAACAATTTGTCCACTTCCTCTTCTACTGCCTCCACATGAACCAACGTCGACCTCCTTGCTCGCTGAATGATAGGTTTGGCCGACCTGTCTACGTTCAGTCTGTGACATGTGACCTCAGGGTCAATGCCAAGCATCTCGTAGGGCATCCAGGCAAACACCTCTATGTTTGCTCGCAAGAATGCTTCTAACTCCTATTCCTTCTTCTCGGCCAAGCCTAAGCTAAGAAGGAAGAAGCGCTCTTCACCCCGTTGTTGGACCAGGATTTTCTTCAATGCCTCCTTACTTTTGTCTGCCGGCTCTTTGCCGACGTCATCTAGGACCTCCATGCCATCGTCCTCAATCTTTACTGTTTCTACTTCTCGTACGTTGCAGGTGGATTTCATCGCTTCGATGGAGCAATTTTTCGCCTGAATCTCATGTCCTCTTACTTCCTCAATCCTATGCTCTATCGAGAACCACAATAGTTGGTGCAATGTAGAGGGAATAGTCCTCATTGCATACAACCATGGCCTTCCCACGATATCATTGTAGGGAGAAGGAGTATCAATCACCGTAAACACTGTGTTTACCTTCCTGGTGCCTACTTGCACCTCCAGATTTGTTACCCCCAAGGGCCATGTCGGTGTTCCATTGAACCCAACTATTGGGCTATTGGACTGCTCCAAATCATTTCGGTAAAGGCCGAGCTTCTTGTAACATCTGACATATATGATGTCACAAGAACTGCCTTGGTCAACCAGAATGTGCCTTACCTAGCATTCTCTAATCTTGAGGGATATCACCAGAACATTGTTGTGTGGATGCTACACTATGTCTAGGTTGGCTTCAGTAAAAGACGCCATGGGTCCCTGTTACTCGTCTGTTCTAAGCCTTTTTTGCTGGACCTGACATACATGCTGTAAGTGTTTTACCTTCTGTGTCTCGCCTCGCATATCATTCTCGCTAACCTTCGAGTGGATCACATTAATCACTCGAGGTCCGTCTGCTTGCTGTTACGGTGCTGGTAGAGACGGTGCTGCTGGTGCCTGGGGCAGCCTTGCCTGCTCTTCTCGTGTTCTAGCTTCATCCACCAGGTCCCTTAAGTGACCCTGTCTTACCAGATCTTCCAAATGTGCTTTTAGGGCTCTGCAACCTTGTGTCAGGTGTCCATCTTCATTATGGTAAGCACAGTGCTTTCCCAAGCTCCTTCCCATGAATTCGCCAAGAACCTTCTCTAGCGCTCTATAGTAAGGTTGATTCCTAATCCTTTCAAAGACTTTATAAACCGGGATCCGGAACACTATGGTGACTGCCTGTGCAGCCCTTAGTCCTGTTTATTGTCTATTATATCCAGTATTACCTTGGCCTCGTTTCGGCGAGCTGTTTTTCTTCTCTTGTTTTGACGCCTTTGTCCCTAGCGTGTCTTCTTCGGCTCTCGCATATTTCTCAATCCTAGCCATGAGTTCCTCCATACTTTTTGGCAGCATCTTTGCTAGTGTCTTTCGAAGCAAGCAGTCACTGTTCAGGCTGTTCTTAAAAGATACGACCGCTAACTCTTGGTTGCACCTTGGTATTCGGTTAAAAACCTCATAGTACCTTTTGGCATAGGCCCTAAGGCTTTCATCCTCGCCAATTCTTAAAGCCATCAGGGAGTCTATCCTCAATGGCTGCAGTTTGTTTGTAACAAACTTGACCACAAACATCTCGGCCAGGCCCTTCCAGCTTTTTACAGTTCCTTTCGGCAACTTGTGAAACCAATCTGATGCAATTTCTCCAAAGGATGAGGGGAAAACCTTGCACAGCAGTGGTTCATTCCCAGTATACAATGCCATCGAATTTAGATATAAGCCAACGTGAAAGTTCAAATTAGACTTACCATCATAAATCTGGAACCTCGGTATATGAAACCTTTTTGGGACCTCAAACCTATCCAACTCGACGGAGAAGGGTGTTTTCGGCGTGACGGGGGATGTAACCTCGGCATTCTGCCTCTTTCTCTAGAGGTAGTCCCTCAGATCCTCCTTAGTCCAGCCTGGAGCTCGGCTGTCAACGAACTTCAGCCTCTTTGGCGCACTACTCCCATTGTCGTTGTGCGTCCTTTTGGATTTCTCTTTATTCACTGTGTCAAAACAAAGCTTCCTCCCTTGAACGTGCTGATGTTCTTTGGCATAAGTTTCCTTGGCATATGGTGTCTTCCGTGATTCTCCCCTTATCGATTCTCCTCGCCCAACCTTCTGTGAAGGCCGATACGAATGCTCCTTTGTACTGTCCTGCTGAGAGATTGTAGGAACTACTTTCTGCCCCATTTCTGGGCGTCATTCTTAGCTGCTGGAATCGGCGTGTCCTCCAACGAAAACAGTGGCTGTATGATGTTGTTCTGCATTATGAAGTTGACAACCGTTTGCAGGTCTACCAACTTATTTTCCATTGCCTTCATCTCGCCGTCCCTCCTTAGGTATCTATCTTTCTATACCTGGAGGTCGCCTTCGTTGTAATACTCTCCTCGGCCTACTTTCTTCGGTATGTCACCCTTTTGGTAGACGTTCTTTTTCCCGAGATTCTGCTCCTAGAGCTCTTCATTACAATTCTCGTCCTCTACATTAGGATCGACGTTCTTACCACTCCCACTTGGGATGTCGCCTCCAATCTTCCCTCTTTGTCCGTCGTTGGCCATCTATTCTCCTTACGCTTCCCACATACGGCGCCAAATTATGGGTGCTGATTTCCGACCATACTGCCAAACAGGTATCCAGCTGGAGAGCACATGCAGAATAGACTACGCCTGAATGACCTGTCACAGAAAGAAAAGACTCCAGCGGTGGTTCGTCCACCCGGGGGCACTCCGACGATCAAGTCAGTACTCTGTTATCTCTCAAAAATAGCAAATAGTGCTTAACTCACTTAGCCAGAATACAAAAAGTGTACCTTAGACCCACAATGGTGCCTTACTTTTATAGCTAACACTAACCTAATCCTTGTAGAAGCCTAGCTTCAATGGACTTTGGCTCAATACTCATCTTGGACTCCCAACCAGATAGAGATAAACTCCCTAAGAAGTTTATCTTTATCCAAACTAAGGTTCTCTTCTATTTTAGGACTCTTGTCCCCTATCCGTTCATCTCGAATTCCGGTATCTCAGCAGATAACCTCGGCCTAGCCAAGATCACCTTGGCGTCATGATCAAGATACATGGCACCTCGGTTGACACTTCGGTGTCACCTTGGCCACGTGTTATCATTCATAAACTATGCCTCCACAGTAAGGGTTCGTGTAACTTTTAACAAAACTTTTCATAACCATGAAAAAATAAAAATTAAAAAAAATCATACAATAGAAATAAGGGATTGTAAAATTTCTTGTCTATTAAATTATACACTTATTGAGCCTCCGTTTGGGTAGTGGGTTGGCTTTTTGGCTTTTTGACTTTTTTGGCTATTTTAGCCTGGGCTTAAAAGCTTGGTTTGGGAAGGGCTTTTTGGCTTTTTGGCTTTTTTGAGTTTTTTTGTGAGAGAAAAATGTAATGATTATGGGTTGGAAGTGATGTTTTGTTTGTTATGGCTAAAATAGTCTATTTTGTTTTTTGTGGCTAAAATAGCCAAAAAAGCCCAAACCATGGCTTCCCAAACGAAGCCTGAGTATTTTAAGTTTAAAATTGACCATCAAAAAGCAAAAAATCAAAAACACTAATTCTCTAGATTTCAAATAATGAATTTATTTATTTATTTATTTATTTTCTTTCTAACTTCTTTAAGTTATTTCTACCAAAATACGAAGTAAGGAGAAGCTTGATCAAAAAATCTAACACAAACTTTCAAAATTAAAAAAGAATAAGAATCCATAATCACTAAACTGCATAAAATAGCTTCATTGCAAGCTATATTTGATGTTTATTTAAGACCATTAATTTCGAGAGAAAAACAATGTTATGGTTATAAAGATATTGCACTGCAGACATGCAATTCCCGAATGCTTTGCAAATTTCCAGTGTAATTACATGCATTTATTTTTATGTATAAATAATAATGATGTTCTCTTTTGCCACACGTGATGTTTGGATTCAAATTATCGTTGCATTATACAACCTATTTTGGGAACAAGATGGAAAGCCAAGTTATTGATTTTTTAATTTTTTGAGTCATATTATATTTTTATTTTTTTACACATTTTTCTTAAAAAAATAAAAAAGAATAAAAAAATCAGCTTTTAACCTATTTTCAAAATAAACATCTCTTTTCTCTATTTCTACACATTGAAAAATAAATATATTTTTAACTTTTCATTAAAAGTTATGCAATGTAATAGAGAGATGGTTTGATCCAAATAAGATAAAAAAATAAAAATATTATTTAAAGTAGATCACCCCAAACAATCCCAAGTAGAGATGGCCATATTTTCCTATGGAAAATATTATTAAAAAAATTATTAATTAATGAATCATATGATAATAATTTTTTAAAATTTGAAACATAATTCATTTTAATAATATGCATTTGTTAATTTGTTGAGTACTCATCAAAATCAAATATGTATTAGATTATATTTTGACTAAACAATCCAAGTGGAGATGACCATTTTTTCTTATGGAAAATATTATTAAAAAAATTATTAATTAATGAATCATATGTAAATAAAATTTTAATATTTGAAACATAATTCATTTTAATAATCAGCAAGTGTTAATTTGGATTGTTTTGAAAAATAAGTTAAAAGTTAATTTTTTGATTTTTTTTTAAAAAAATATGTAAAAAAAATAGGGAGGTGATACAATTAGCTAACATGTTTAGAACTCATAAATTCATTTCAGTTGGACATGGGGATCTTTTGTAAAATTTACTTTTACATTGTATTTAATGCATTGTTAATCACATAATCATATCCTGAGATTTTCGTGTATCAGCAATGCTAGGTATCATAAAAAGTTTTTCATGAAAATGGTCATGAAAGATTTGTGACCTTTGGATTACACTTATAATAAAACACCACACATTAATCAATGTAATCTAAGAATCACAAATTTTTCATGATCCTTTTCATAATAAAATTTTCATGATCTCTAATATTTCTGTTTCGTGTATTGAATATAAACATATATGAAGTTTGGATATGAAGAATCCTTCATCTATCAGATAAACTCTAAAATGAATGTTTGGTAAAAAAATTTATTTTATTTAGATCATTTCAAAATGTAATAGAATATAAAAATGAAAAAAGTGATTGTTGTACCTTCCAATTTTTCTCCAAAGCATCTGGATATTCTGTTTTAGTGCATCTAACATAGTTGAAATGGCCAATTCACCGTCTTTGAAGATTGCTGGACAAGCTATTCATCAATTTGTGCTTCTCCAGCAAGCTCTTCATCAAATCGTGCCACCCGTGACACTGCAGATTAGGCGGTGGCTTTTCACCGAGGCTTGTTCCACAAGTTCTGAGATATTAAGAGGTGTGAATTGTTGTTTACTACGTTGCTTCAAATTACCTTGAGTTTTGTCAAACAAACATAAGAGGTATGCTCTTCTTTCATTTCCATTTTCCAGTTGCTGTTAAATCCAATTCATTTTTCCATTATCCTACGTAATGATTCTTAATCTTACTTCCATTCAATTCAAATTTTCTTTTAATCAATTATTTTGTGTGTGTTGATGTTGCTATTGTTGTTGTTGGTACTATATTTGTTGCTGTTGTTTGGTCTATGCTTTTGTTGTTCTTCTTCTTTAAATTAAGGCTTTGTTTGACATGTGTTATAATAGCATATTTATCACATTATCTTATTTAGGTCACAATCATATTTTTTAAGTCACGTCACTTTTCTACTGCATCACTTCAAACCCAACCTATATATCCCATTTTTTTTTTAAAAAAGTCAAAATGTATACTAATCTAAACCTTCCCAAACAACCCCCAACTGTTCACGACTTTGTGATTTTGCATGATGTTCTTTTTGACATCTGTTAAAATTTGTGGCACCAAGTGTTTGATCATATGCTCAAATGAGAATTCACCAGAAAAATTTGTTCCCATTAGAAACTTTGTGACTAATAGTTGCTATTCCCTTTTGTGTGATGATATTTGGTTTCTTTTCAAGTATTACAAATGTATTTTAGAGTATGAATTGTTGTTATTTGGTTTCTTTCCAAGTATTACAAATGTATTTCAGAGTACAAATTGTTGTAGTTGAGATTATGGATTGTGATATGAATAATGCCTCGCGTTCTTTCTCTGTGTTATCCTATTTTCAGCTTTCTAATATTTTTGTTTGCATACAATCTTGAGAATGCCTTATCCTAATTGTCAATCTATCATGTGGTCTTGCTTAGAGTTTCAGTTTGTTATCTGAGCCAATAAGGAATTTTCTTGTCCATTGATCATCCAGATGCTTTTTCCCAAAGAAATTGTTGTTGGTGCATTATCTATGATATTCCTTCAAATGATATAAAGCAACCTTCTTTCCCAAGTGCTGGACAGTCTTGGTAAAATAATCTTACATAATGATGATGATAGGGATTGAATAAAAAAACCAAATATCCAGAAATTAAATAAATTACAACAACAATATAATTTAGTTTGCTTCTAAAAATAAAAAACAAAAAATTTTAAGGAGCTGAACTTAATTATCCTAAAAAAAACATTGATTACTTAGGGAACCGCTGAAATCAGTTTCACAATAAATCCATGAATGATGACATATGCACCAAAACACAAACTAAAGTGAATACATGATCTTTGCTATCCATCCCAAAAAATTCTGTAAAAAAAAAAATCATAACTTTCTATCCAATTGAACGAAACAAACCTATTGAAGTGTAAATCAGGGCATATCTATTTTTAGTTAGGCCACTTGAGAAACCATATGAAGAAATCAACTCAACAAAGCCTTTTCACTTGAAACAAGGCATGACCATATCTTGTAGTTGAAAATATGTTTACTGAATTAAGCAGTTTTGAGAAGTATCCATCAAAGGTTTCATTATTGGTAATGGCTCATTTGGTTTATTAGATTATTTTGACAGATTTGATCAACTTCTTTGAATTACCCTAAACAAGTCTGCGTATTTATTGTCGTTGTTTTACAACAAAATTATTGCTCAACTTCAAAGTCATCTCTTTTTGATAGTATAGATGATAAGGAAGTGGTTGCCACTTACTAATCAGAGAAAACAAGCAATCAAAAAAAGAAAAAGAAAAACAGAAACAGAAACATGTATTAAAAATTAACAAGCATAAAGATCACACACAGAAAATGAGATCTACGAAGACGATTATGTAACATAATCACAAGAAAAAGAAAAGAATACAACAACACAATACCAAACAAGCACTGTATGAAATAGTTGACGAAAAATTTTCTTTTTTATTTGGGTGGCAGATTATGCTTATCTATCATACAGTCCTTGATTAAATAGTTGAATCAATCAAAAGCTTCTCGCCATCCCCAACTCTGTCCCTTTCTCCCTCTCTCCCTTTCTCTAAGAAGAATAAGAAGCAACTTTCATTCTACATTTATTCTTGCTTTCTCTATCTGCATTTATTCTCTCCCTCTCTCTCTCTCTCTCTCTCTCTCTCTCTCTCTCTTTAAAAGGAAGAGAAAAACATCGTTAGTTAGTTGTCTGTAACTTTTAGGTGTTAACATGATGTGGTTTTGTCAGTCTTCCCAGTTCTCCTATTTCCTCTATAGAGGAGATGAGATGAGTCCATTGTGTCCTTTGAAAACATTTGAATATTTGTATAAATGTTCTTATCTTTGTTTGAGATTATGACATATCATGTGAGAAGATATTGTATATATGGCAAGACTGTATATAAGGCATGGTTATGTATATTAGGAATTAGGCGTACGTATTTCCTTTTTCGTCATTCCTTGTTCAGCCATAGATTTAGGGCTATATAAACTGATGAATACTTTGTAAACATTGATAGTTAAATATATAAGTTTATTCAGAATCTTACATGGTATTAGAGTTGCCTTTGAGCCAAAGCCCTGCCTCTGAATCGACTTCTTCTTCTCTTTTTTTTTTTTTTTTTGTCTGTCTGGTTCGACTAAACCCTAGGACCAAAGCACCATTTTGTGGCTTCCATCTCTGCCGTTCATGGTTGTCCCTTGATCGCGACACTCAGCCTAGGTCGCAACACCAGCCACCTCTGCTTCATGACTCATCTAAGTTTGACTCTGCTTCTGCTTCTGTTTCGTGCCCTCTGGTTCTCTGACTCATCTGTTCGTTGGTTCTCCTTTGGACTTCGGCTTCGGTTTCAGTCTCTCTCTTTCTGGCTCTGCTTTGGTCATATTTGACCATCTTATATCAGCCTATTTGATTTATTATAGTTTGACCCCTCAATTTTTTCTTTGATTTTTACACTTAAACCTCTTAACTTTCTAGTTATTATGATGTCTCTGGCTTTTAATGAGTGTGCCTTCTGCCATCAAAGGGGTCATTGGAAGTATCATTGTCCCAAGAAGGGATATTTGTCTACTTCGCCTATAACTGCTCTGTCTTTTCAACAGCCTCAGACCCAGTTTCGAGTATTTTTCGACCTCCTGTTGCTTCTACTATATCTGCTCCAGCTCCTGATCCTGACTTGGCTTCCTTGATTGCTCAAATAAGTCAGCTTCAACATATGTTGTCTACTTCCTAGCCATCTCTGTCTGCCTTCATTGTTTCCTCTCTTCATTCAGATTTGCTTGGGTCTTCTTCAAGTATTTCTTCGCCTGTCTGGATTTTGATTCTGGTGCCTCTCATCATATGACTTCTCATCTCTCTTTACTTCAAAATTGTACTCCTCCTCCCTTTTCTATTATTATCAATGCTGCTAATGGGTCTGGTATGTCTGTTATATCTGTCCTACCGTCTGCTATGTTTGTTGTCTCTATTCTATCTGCCCTTTATGTTCCTCAATTATATGTCAGTTTATTATCTATCAGTTAGCTTGATGCCTTTGATTTTGATGTTATCTTTTCTTCTTCTTATTGTTCTGTACAGGATCGGACGTCTAAGCGGCAGATTGAGACCGGTCGTAGAATTGAAGAACTCTATGTGGTGGAGAGCTTGCATCTGCCTATGGAAACCTCTCTGACTGTCTTTTCCTCTTTTCAATTAGATTCTCTGTCTAGTCATTTCTACTTGTGGCATTCTAGATTAAGGCATTTGTCGGTTGATCGCTTATGGTCTTTAGCTCAGTCTGGTATATTGAGTAAAGTTTCTTCTAGTGAACTTGCTAAATGTCGGGGGTGTAAACTTGCCAAAATGACAGCCTTACCTTTTCGTAAAAGTACTTATATTACTGATACACCATTTTCTTTAGTTCATACTGATGTTTAGGGCCCTTCTCTTGTTCTCACCAAATGGGGTTCTGCATACTATGTGTTTTTTGTTGATGACTGCACTCGTTATACTTGGGTTTATTTTATGGCTCATAAGTTCGATTTCTATTAGATATACCGTACCTTTCAGTCTATGATTACTACTCAGTTTGGGTCTATAATTAAAGTGTTACGGTCAGACTTGGATGGTGAATATTTTAAAAATGAGTTTTGTGAGTATTTGGCCAATTTGGGTACCATTTACCAAACTTCCTGTATAGATTCAACTGTCCAAAATGGTCGAGCTGAGCGTAAACACTGTCATGTCCTTAAGACAGTTAGGTCTCTTTTTCTCTCTGTCTCAGTTCTGACTCCATTTTGGGGAGAGGTAGTTCTTATAACTGCTTTTTTTTCTCAACCGCATGCCTACTTCTCTTCTTTCTGGTTGGTCTCCTTATGAGGCTTTGTTCTACCAAATTCCTAACTACTCTCTCTTTCGTGTGTTTGGGCCTGCCTGTTTTCTCCTTCTTCCCCGCAAAGATAGGACCAAACTTAGTGCTCGGTCTGTCCTCTGTGTCTTTTTGGGTTATAGTCCTACTGAGAAAGACTATCGATGTTATGACTCTATTTCCCATCGTCTTTATGTCTCCCGTCATGTTTCTTTTCTCGAACACCTACCTCACATTCAGTTTCCTCCTCTTACTGCCCCAGTTTCCAAAGAGGATTTGATTCATATTGATCCGTTTCCTTCTGAGATCCCATTTGATGAGTACATCTCCACAGTTCCTCCTGAGCTTGTTCCATCTTCTTCTTCTGCTTCATCTTTGGCTGCTTCTTCTCCTTCGGTTTCTTCTTCCCCTCCGTTGTTGGTCTATTTTCGTCGCCAGGTTCCTCTACCACTAGATGTCTCTACTCCTGTTGCTGCTCTTTCTGCTTCTGACGACTCTGATCCTACTGATCACCAATGTCCTACACGTCAGCGTCATTTTCCAAACAGGTTGGGTTGGTCTAATACATGTTTTTTTGCTTTCTATCATACTTTTTTGTCTGTTATTCATTATTTTTCAAAACCTCAGTCTTACACAGAGGCTTGTCAGGATTCTAATTGGGTTCAAGCTATGGAGGATAAGCTATTTGCCTTGTAGAAGACTAACACTTGGGAGTTGGTTCCTTTGCCCGTTGGCAAGAATCTGGTTGGTTGCAAATGGATGTATAAAGTCAAGACTCATTTTGATAGTTCTCTCGAGCGATATAAAGCTTGCCTGGTTGCAAAGGGTTTCTCGCAGGAGTATGGTATTGATTATGAGGAGACATTTACCCGTGTTGCTAAGATGACTACTGTCCGTACCTTGATTTCTGTTGCTGCTGCTCGACATTGGCCTCTTTATCAGATGAACATTAAGAATGCTTTTCTTAACGGTTATCTCACTGAGGAGGTCTACATGCGTCCTTCCCCTGGCCTTCTCCACTCTTCTGGGCAGGTTTGTCATCTTCGACATGCTTTGTATGGTTTGAAGCAATCTCTTTGTGCTTAATATGATCGCTTTCAGATTGCTGTTACTGAGCTTGGGTTTCATCCTTCTGCTTCCGACTCTGCTTTGTTTTTGAAACATACGTCGGCTGGTTTTGTTGCTCTCTTACTCTATGTAGATGATATGATCATCACTGGCTCTGACTCTTCTGCTATCTCTAAGGTCAAACAACATCTCTTTCATACCTTCGAAATGAAGGATTTGGGTTCATTGCAGTATTTTCTTAGTATTTAGGTTGCTTCTTCTCCAAAGGGCTATTTCATGTCTTAGGCAAAATATGCTAATGAGGTTATTCACCGTGCCGATCTCACTGATACTAAGATTTCTGATACACCTATTGAACTTAATGTCAAGCTCAACTCTACTGATGGTGTCCCTTTGGATGATCCCACTATCTATCGCGAGCTTGTGATTTGTTTAGTTTATTTGATTGTTACTTGCCCTAATCTTGCTTATGCTGTGCATGTGGTTAGTCAGTTCGTTTCTGCTCTTCGCTTTACCCATTGGGCTGCTTTGTTGGCATTCTTCGCTATCTCCGGGGTACCATCGTTTAGGGTTTACTATTGTCCTCTATTTCCTTTTTAGACTTGGTGACCTATGCTGATTCTGATTGAGCTGGTGATGTTAATGATCGCAAGTCTACCTCTGGTTTCTGTATGTTTCTTGGCGATTCCTTGATCTCTTGGAAAAGTAAGAAACAAACTATTGTTGCTCGCTCTACTACCGAAGTTGAGTACCGTGTTATGGCTCATGCTACTTCTGAACTTGTTTGGCTTCGTTGTCTTTTCTTTGATTTGTGTGTCCCTTAGTCTTCTCTGACTTCTCTTTATTGTGATAACCGCAGTGCTATTCAGATTGCCCACAATACTGTCTTCCATGAACGGACGAAACACATTAAGATTAATTGTCACTTTGTCCGACAACATCTGCAGTCTCTCTCTCGCTTCCTTTTGTCTCTTTGGCTTTGCAACTTGCGGATTTCTTCACCAAGACTCACAATACCGCTCAGTTTCAGTTTCTTCTTAGCAAACTCTCAGTATTTTCTGCTGAAACATCTTGAGTTTGAGCAGGGGTGTAAGAATATATTGTATATATGGCAAGATTGTATATATGGCATAGTTATGTATATTAGGAATTAGGCGTTAATTAGGCATATGTATTTCCTTTTTCGTCATTCCTTGTTCAGCCATAAATTTAGGGCTATATAAACTAATGAATACTTTGTAAACATTGATAGTTGAATATATAAGTTTATTCAAAATCTTACAATCAAACATTTCAGAGACTTGACATCATTCCAAATATTACACCTTTGAGTTTCCATGTCACTCTCAAAGCAATTTTGTTTGCGTCTGCATAGCTAGTTGAAATTCTTACTTTTAGATATTATACGAAACATAGGAAACTTACTACCACCAATCCAAAAATAAAAAAAAATAAAAAAAAAGAAGAAAGAAAGAAAGAAAGAAAGAGAAAAATAGAGGAATTTAGGAGATCTCTAAAACGCTTTCGTTTTGGCAGTGAACTCATATGATAGTTTTATGCCCCATTCACCTTCATTTTTTTTTTTTTTTTTAAATCACTTTTTTTTTTTTTTTTTTTTTGTGACCCTTCTCTAAGCTCTCTTTGCTTCTGAAATTTTGGACAATAAAAAAAACGATGCTATCATACCTTACCTAGTGAAAGGTTTTTCAATTCTAGCTTGAGTTTGTAGTTTATTTTATTTACCTCACAATCATGTTGGCAAGTCACACATCTTGGTGTACATAAAAATTTTTAATAAATTAGAAACATGGTTAGTTTGAGCTGCCTTTTTTATGTTCTTAAATCATCACTCTAGATTGCCCATTTTCATATTTAGAGTTAAGAACTAAAGAACAAAGATGAGTCATTTTCCTTTTGTCCAAGATTTTTTTGTTACTCATTTCTTAATCTTCAGGCTGCATAGTTTTGTCATTCATGTTAAGTATTCCATTAGTATTCCTCATTTCCTTTTGACTGGGTCGGAGACAGTTTTCTATTAATCTTCTATTCATATGCTGTTTTTTTAAACTCACTGCTAGATCTTGTAAGACGGACGATATTTGCCTATATGATTTGTTACAAGATAATTAATTACAATATTCTTGTCCTATTTTGCAACAACAATCCCTAAACTTCATAAAGAAGAGTGTGTGCATGTCTGCGTCCTTGTGTATATTGGCTAATCCATTCACGAGCGAATATTACTTTGCCACTTTTACGGATGACACTTGTAATCTTCAAGGGTTTATGTGATTCAAATGATTCTACTGACTTTACATCCATCCAGTATCTGCTCATTGAAGTTGCTTCTTCTATATATATATATATATATATCTTTTGGAATTCCATTTGTATCTTTTGGGATTAGGAGTAATCTTCGTTCTACGCACTACTAGAAAAAACACTTTCCGTGACGAACATGTTTGGTCGCGAAAAGTACCATATTTGGTCGCTAAAACCTTTTTGCGACCAAAATATGTTGGTCGCGAGTTGGTCGCTAAAGCCTCGTCACAGATAGTTTTCTGCGACCAAAAAAGCCTTTGGTCGCTAAAAGTGACCATTCGCGACCAACTTTTTTGGTCGCGAAAAGTCCAATTCATATTAGCCAAAAGTAAACTTTTAGCGACCAAAGATAAGTTGGTCGCCAAAAGTCAGCGCCTTGACCCAAAAAAAAATAATTCTTTTGTGCTCCCTGGGACTTGAACTCCTGACCAAGGAGTCACCATGCACACAATCCACTCAGCCACTCTGCCAATAACATACTTCTTGTTCATATTTGACAAAAAAATATATATAACCCATAAACATTGGGTTATATATTATTTTATAAAACTTTTAATGCCTAAATAGAAAAATAGCATGTAATTACTGTAGTATCATTTTTTTTAAAATTTATCCCGCCATAACTTTCCGCGACCAACTTTTTTTTTTGGTCGCCAAAGAGTAATCTTCCGCGACAAAAAAAGCCTCTGGTAGCCAATAGTAGACTTTTCGCGACCAACTTTTTTTTTTTGTCGCCAAAAGGTGATCTTCCGCGACTAAAAAAGCCTTTGGTCGCCAATAGCATACTTTCCGCGACCAACTTTTTTTTTTAGTCGCCAAAGGGTAATTTTCCGCGACCAAAAAATCCTTTGGTCGCCAATAGTATACTTTCCGCGACCAACTTTTTTTTTTGGTCGCCAAAGGGTATACTTTCCGTGACCAACTTTTTTTTTTGGTCGCCAAAAGGTGATCTTCCGCGACCAAAAAAGCCTTTGGTCGCCAATAGTATACTTTCCGCGACCAATTTTTTTTTTTTGGTCGCCCAAAGGTGATTTTTCGCAACCAAAAAATTGTGGTTGCCAAAAGTTAAATTTTAGTTGCAGAAAGTGGACTATTTGCGACCAAAAAAAATAGGTGGTCGCCAAAAGTGTTTTTTCTTGTAGTGACGTGATGCTAACTATGAAGGATTTTTTCTAATTTACCAAACAAATCAAGGATTGTGATTTGGGAATTTTTTACCTGAGACTACAAGTAGCTTTTAGGAGGTGTTAAGATTTAATCTTGAATAGTACAACTTGGTAAAGAGGATGACCTTTGCAATTGCTGAATAATTATGTTGTTGATAGTCCTCTGTTTATATATATATATATATATATATCATTTTCTCATCTTAACCAAATGTATACTGATGTTTGTGGCGATGGTGGTAGTTCTTAATTGGGTAAATTACACTTACCTATCATAAAGTTTGGTGAAAATACAATAAGCCTCCCAAGTTTTACATAATTACATTAGATTTGTTTAATGTTTTAATTTATATAACACTTGATCTCTTTTTTATTTATTCATCAGTAATCATTAGTCAATATGTATGGAAAATTGATGTCATCTCTTTTGCATTGATTTTAGTTCCTTAAGCTTTTACTATACGGGAGAAGTCCCTGTAATTATACTAAAATTGTGGGATTGTTGTATTTTCTCCGAACCTAATGGTAGGTAACCATTATTTGCCTTCCTTAATTTTATTTCTATTCCCTATAAAATAAACAAGAACATGGAATTTAGCTTGGAGATGATTGAACCACTCTTTTTGTTTGCTTTAATGAACATTTTTTTTTTTAGATGTCAAATTTTGATCTTTTTGGGTTGCTCTTTTGTAGGAGTCAGCTTTGATTCTCACATTGGTCGTACAATTGTGTGTGAACACCCTCCTCCCTCATAACCACAATGCAATTGTCCTACTGACTAAATCTCCTCTTTGTATATTTCTATTGTGGCTTTAGAGACTGACTTCAGAAGTCATTTCGGGCAAATACATACTTCGAAAGTTATTTTCTTCACATAAACTCTGTTTTTTTTTTTTTTTTTTTGCGCATATTTAGGCCATGTTTGGTAGCACTTATATGGCGTATTTGATGTAGCTTATGAGTCTCTTTTGAAAATTTTGGAAATTCGTATCAGACTATTTGGTGCAGCTTGTGCTTATAATTTACGAGGTAGGAATGAATAACTTAAATAAACTGGAAAAATAAAACACTATCGTTTGGTAACACTTACGTTTTCAGTTTTCTGTTTATATTTATAAAAATTTTAAAAACTCAAATAAAAACTTGTTTGGTAAAATTTTTGATTTATAAATCAGTGGTCTCAGTTTATAAATTTGGCCAAAAAATGAAAACACAAAAAATGTATTTCCATTTTGAGTTTTCAGTTTTTTTTTTACCACCCAACACTAGCCACCACCCGCCACCATTTTCCACCACCATCTTCCGCCACCACCCCCCACCCCCCACCACCACCACTCACCACCCACCTGCCACAACCACCCACCATCCGCCGCCGCCGCCGTCGCCACCACCACCACCACCCACCATCCGCCCACCACCCACCACCTACCTACCACCTACTCGCCGCCGCCACCACCACCACCACTACCTACTTGCCATCCACCCGCCACTACCACCCGCTACCTACTTGCCACCACCACTCACCACCCACCAGCCACCCACTCGCCGCCACCACCACCCGCCGCCACCACCACCACCATCCACCACCCACTCGCTACCACCTACCACCCGCCACCGTCACCCACCACCACCACCACCACCACCCGTCACGTACCCGCCACGACCCATCACCACCACCACCCGCTACCTACCCACTACCCGCCACGACGACGACCACCACCACCACCACCCACACGCTACCACCCACCACCTGCCACCGTCACCCACTCACCCACCCACCATCACCACCCACCCATCACCACTCACCACCACCCGCCATCCGCCACTCACCCGCCACCACCAGCACTCACTCGCTACCACCCGCCACTGTCACCCACTCACCCGCCACCCGCTACCACCACCACCCATTCGCTACCACCCGCCACCGTCACCTACCCACCCACTACCACCACCCGTCACCTACTCGCCGCCACCACCACCACCCGCCATCCGCCACCCACCTGCCACCACCACTCACCACTCGCCACCGCCACCGCCACCCACCACCCGTCACCGTCACCCACCTACCCACCCACCCACCACCAGCTACCCACCACCCACTGTCACCACTTTCCACCACCGTCTTCCGCCACCACTTGCCACCACTTACCATTTCTCACTATTTTTTATATTTTTAAATTTTTTTAAAATATTTTGTCAATTACCAAACACGTTTGTAGTTTATGTTTTTCTAAAAATAAACAAAAATCAGTTTATAAAATTTTTATAAATATAAATTGAAAACGTAAACGTTACCAAACACACCCTGAAATGTGGGTGTTTCTAAGGTTTGTTTTATGATTATTAGTTTTGAGCTTGCACCAATGAGGGCCCATAAATCAACTTATATAGCTTATTTATTTGAAAAAAGTTATCCACAAAAAAAAAAAAAAAAAAAATCTCAAAAAACATATGAAACACCATTATATTATATGAAAATGAAGACAAAACAATTGAAACAAATTGTATAACTCCAGCGCAACTAGTTATCATTAAAAAATGGAAACATATTTGTGAATGACTGCATGAGATTGTTGAGTAGATATTTTTAGTAGTCTCTATCCTTTTTTTTGTCTGGGTAAATTACAAATACACCCTATAAGATTTGATTAAAATACGAATCACCCCATGTGATTCTGGAAATTACATTCTACCTTCTGAAATTTCTAATTTCAGAACAAATCGCTCATTCACTACAAGAATCTGCACTTTTAGCGACCACTTTTCGCGACCAATATAAAAGTTGGTAGCTAAAAGTTACCTTTTCGCGACCAAATATTAATTAGTCGCGAATGATCATTATTTTTGTCTACCAAATATGAGTTGGTCGCAGAAGGTCATATTTTGGCGACCAAAAAATGAGTTGGTCGCAGAAAGTGGTATGCTTTTGGCGACCAACTACAAATTTGGTCGCGGAAGGTCACATTTTGGCGACCAAAAAATAAGTTGGTCGCAGAAGATCAAAAATAAGTTGGTTGTGGAATTGGCGACCAAAATTTTAGTCGTCAAAAACTTACTTTCCCCAACCAAAAATATTTTAGTTGCCATATATTGAGTTTTGGCTACTAAAACATTTTAGTCGCCGAATGGAAAATAAAAATTTATTTTTTTTCTTTAGTGACCAAAAATTTGGTCGCCAAAAACTTATTTTCAGCAACTAAAAAAAAATTAGTCGCCAAATTAGTCTTTTAGCGACTAAATTTTAGTCGCCATTGATTGAGATTTGGTGACTAAAAAAATTTGTCGGCAAAAGTACCTTTTCTGCAACTAATCTGATCTTTTGGTCGCCAAAGATTTGGGAGGGAAATTTGAAACGTGTAAAACAAAATATTACTGCCCAATTTGAATTTTAGGTGTAAGTTCATTATATATATTTTTTTATTTATCTGTATCTCAGCTCAGATACATACACCAAGCGCCGAACAAATAAAAAAATTCGCTTGCTCTCCCTCTCCCTCTCTCACCGTTGCTCACAATGTATTCTCTGTTTCTCTCTTTGCTCTCTGTCTATTTCTCTTTCTCTTTGACATTCACATAAGCACAAACCCTAGGCCACCATTCAAAATCACCACCACCAAAAATGTCTCACGCCATGGTCGTGTCGCTTTGTTTCCCCACTGTGAGGTCAACGGCGAACTGGCCAAAGCAGAGAGCAAACACGAAGAAGGGGCAAACATGAAACGAAACAGGAGCAGCGGCAAAGTAGCAATGGGTTTGGCGGAGAGAGGAAGGATGTTCGGTGGTAGTGTGTGGAGCCGCCTACACTCTACCATTGCTAATCCTCTCAATCTCAGACCTCTTGCATCAGATAAGCTCTCTCTCTCTCTCTCTCTCTCTCGTTTCCCCAATTTCAAACCCTAACTATAATTTTCAATTTCTCAAATCTTTGCCCCTTCATTGTCCAACCTCACCATCTCGTTTTTCAAAAAACATTTCAATTTTTAAGTGGTATTGGTGGCATGGTGTTCTTATTCTCTCTCTCTCTCTCTCTCTATATATATATATATATAGTGTGTGTGTGTGTGTGTGCGCGCGCTTGTGTGTTTAGTCTATCCTTACCAGGTACATATATAGTGTGTGCTTGTGTGTTTGGCCTCTCCTTACCAGGTATTGATGAACTCTACATCTATATATATATATATATACACACCTGTGTTTGCTAATGGACTCTTCAGAAGTCACAGAAGTCATATCGTGAGTATATTCCTTCTCCACTGTGAACAACCACCATCAGCCCTCTTTTCCCTTTTACCCCTGTTTCTCCCCCCTCCCTTTCTCTATATATATACTATATAATTGTTATATAAATTTGGCTATGGTGAGAGTATGTGGATGACCTGTTCGATGAAATTCCAAAATGGGTTTTGAATTAGAGAAATCATGATAGTCTGTTGGATGAACTGGGTTTGGACTGATTGTCTTTTGATTATATTAATAGATGTTGGAAATAAGAAGAAAACAAGGAATGTTACTCTATATAAGCGGTATGAATTTATTGCTTTATAGTTCTGTTTAGCTTGGAGTGGACAAGTTAGGTGGATGTAAATTATTCTTATATTGTTGGTAATTTTTTGGGTTTTCTTTGAGCTTCTATTAGTTATTAGAAAAAGAGTAAGAGACATGTTCACCAGCCAATGTTCTAACAACACTTAACATGGGAAAATGTGTTCTACACATTTGATTAGGGTTATTTGATTTGATTAGGATTATTTTGTTATTTTTATTTTTACGACAAATCTGGTCTGATGGCTAGGCACCACCAGATGTTCTAAAAATATTAGACTTGAATAATAGTCCTAGCCAAATCTAATTTAAAATAAAAAAAATAAAAATATAATATTTCTAAAAATCCACTTGCCTCAAATAGGAAGGTAAATGCTTTTGATATGCAGCTAAGAAGCACGGACACTTATAAGAAAGTGTCGTGTCCTTGTCTGTCTTATTATTATTTAAATTTTTTCATATTGGATGCATTTTTTAAACTTAGAAGATATATGCGTCCATCATTTAGACACACATGGCAAGTTTAAAGAAAATAACTTTGGAGCTAATGATTAAAGAAAGTAACTTTGGCTGTTCAACAAGGTTTCATTACTGAGCTGAAAGTGTTTCCATGCCTTTTATTGTTCATAATCTGTTACAAATCTTTATATTCTTCTGATTGTGTCATTTGGTCCAAAGTTATACACAATATATCCCATTACCGATCAGTGATCTTGATTCCTGGTTGAAGACACCGTCGATATATGTTTTTGACTGCTCTGCTGCAGGAATGATTGTCAATGCCTTCGTAGAGGTATTCAATTCTATGTAGGGTGAATTCATAATAAGCATTTGATTTTGCCATGATATAAGAATTATTATTGTGTTTCTCCAGCTATAGCTTCAGGATTGAAGTGCTTCTACTTCTTCTAAATCTTCCCCAAGGGATTGCATTCTGCTTGCAGCCTGTGAAGCATATGAGACTCTTCCTCAGAGTGCAGAATTTCCTGCTGATGTGTTTACGTCATGCCTCACCACTCCCATCAAGATGGCACACTACAACATTTTCTTAGTTTAGTGACATTTGAAAGTGCCATAAAACTATTCTTCTAATGACATTTTTTGGTCTTGTGACATTTTGAACAAGTGTCACTTCTATCGGTGCCACGGTAGATACGAGTGCCACGGTAGATACTTGCAAGTGCCACTGCACCATTATGGCTGAAAACTTTCAATGACATTTTAATGTCATGGTAGATATTATTTGTGGCACTATCAAGCGCTATTAAAAAAAGAGTTAGTGACACTTGTAAGTGTCATTACACCATCAAGACTAAAACCTTTCAGTGACACTTTAATGTCATGGTAGGCACTATTCGTGACGCTATCAAGTGCCATTCATGACAATAATTCGTTGTAGAACAATTTGATCCGCTCTGGTGAAGACTCGAACTGCCAACCTTCCGCACCATAAACCTTATACACCACACTCTTCCCACTACACCTCTATAGCACCACATGATTATATATGCAACATATATTATTTATATAGTACATACATCCATATTAATATAAAAGTATATGTATAAACATAATTATTTTATTGAACATAATTTATGTAAAATAAACTATTTACTACCAAAATAAAAAAAAAGACCACTTTTGGCGACTAAAAAACTTATATACTTTTGGCTACTAATTGTTTTTTAGTTGCTAAAAAACTTAACTTTTGTCGACCAAAATCAGATTTGGCCGCCGAAGATGCACTTTCAGCTACCAAAATTTTGGTCACCAAAAAATTTTATTCCCACCTTAGGATTTTAGTTCTCCCACGCTAAAAATGACCACTTTCGGCGACTAAATTTATTTTTTAGTCGTCAATTGTAGACTTTTGGCTACTAAAATTTTTTTTGGCACCAAAAAGCTTTACTTTTGGCTACTAAAATTTTTTTAGTCAATAAAACCCATATAATCAGCGACCAAACTCATTTTTAGTCGCCAATTGTAGACTTTTGGCTATTAAATTTTTTCAGTCGCCAAAAAATTTACTTTGGGCTACTAAAAATTTTTTAGTCACTAAAACCCATATAATCAGCGACCAAACTTAGTTTTAATCGCCATTTGTAGACTTTTGGCTACTAAAATTGTTTAGTCGCCAAAAAGCTTTACTTTTGGCAACTAATACTGTTTTGGTCGCCGAAAGCTATACTTTTAGCGACCAAATTTTTTTTGTCAGGAAATTTAGTCGCCGAATATGCTTTTTCTTGTAGTGTATATTGAGTTTAATTCATTTATTTTTAATCATTTACTGCATTTTAAAAATTTAGAAAATATATTGGCATTTTTTATTTTTTCAAAAATGTCATTATAAGCTTGGAAAGTTTTTGGCTTAGTGACATTTCTCAAAATGCTATAAAATATTTGTTTATGACACTTTTCACCTAAGTGCCATAAAAAGTAATTTGCACCTACCTAGTGTCCTGACATTTTTTAAAAAATGTTATTGCAAATATTCATAAAAAGTTTTTGTAGTGACATTTTTGTTGTAGTGAAGTGACACTTTTTTTAATTGAAATGCCACTAGAGCCTTGTATGTTTATGGCTCTATGACATTTTTCTAAAAAATGCCACCAAATATTCTTTTTGTGACATTTTTGAAGAACATGTCACTAGTATGGTGTCACTAAAATATGTTTTTGTTGTACTGTTGTGACACTTGTTCATTGAAATGTCACTAGAGCCTTTTGTGTTTGTCGTTTTGTGGCATTTTTCAAAATCGTGCCACTAAATATCTTTTTGTGGCATTTTCTAAAAATATGCCACTAGTGTAGTACCACTAAAGTATGTTTTTGTTGTAGTTTTGTGACACTTGTTCATTGAAATGTCACTAGAGCCTTTTATGTTTGTCGTTTTGTGGCATTTTTCAAAAATGTGCCACTAAATATCATTTTTTGTGACATTTTCTAAAAATATGCCACTAGTGTAGTGCCACTAAAGTATGTTTTTGTTGTAGTGGCATTGAGATGACGAGACATTTTATTCATTTATTTGATTTTCATTACCAACTTTAATTCTATTTTCTTTTGCAAACTCTTTTGCTGGCCAGACTGCTAGCTTTGAGCCCCTATGTTTCTTTCTTGTCTTCGGTAATGCATCTTTTAGGTCCAAGCATCTTCATGTTTGTTAACACCCTTTTGTCATAAGATCCTGAGTATGTTTTGAGCTGAGTGTACGACATAATTTGGACTCTCATTAATTGGTTTGAAGGTAGAATTAAGGAAAGGGCTTATATCGCTGTTATGTTGTTGTTGAATGAGCTCCTGTGTCATTGTAAGCTTATGTTTTTTCTACTATTAGCATAAATGATAATTGTGGCTATTGCCAGCATACTTTATGAAAATTTTCATACTAGGGAATAAATGAATCTGTGATTGTCAATTTTGGAGGATGATCACACTTGTTTCTAGTAATGCAGCTATATTTTTGTTTTGTATAACCTGAGATAACTAACAAAACCTTTGAAGCCAACACGCCATCTTAAATAATAAAATTCTTGAAGGATAGTGTGTTGGTTTAAGTCAAGTTCTTCTTTTGGAGACTTTTGGCATTTGATTATTTTCTACGGCAGAATGGACTTTCTGCAAATGTATGTTGAAGCTGTCCACCCACATTTTATTTTCCACATTTGCATTTAATATTGTTATATTTTCCACAAGAAAGGAAATTTGTTTATTATTGTTCCTAAGCTTTTTTTTTTTTTTAAATGTTATTGTTCCTTAATTGTGGTTGGGTTGAATGAATTTTATTTGATATTGGATTGAATGTTTTAAAAAAAAAAATTTGATTATTCTCAAAAAAAAAAAGAAAAAAAAAAGAAAGAGATTTGGCGACTAAAAAATTGGTCGGCAAATTGTACACTTTTGCGACTAAAATCATTGGTCGGCAACTCCTTACCTTTTGGCGACTAAATTGTTAGTCGGTGATTCCTCGACTTTTGGCAACTAATTTATTTGGTCGTGGAATGTGACAATTGGCGACTAAAATATTTGGTCGGGAAAATATCACTTTTCGCGATCAAAGTGTTTTAGCAACAAAATGGATTAGTCGCAGTAATGATATATTTAGGGACCAAAAATTTAGTCGGCAAATCTAACTTTTCCCAACCAACAAAAATTTTGGTCGCGAATTACTTTTGCCGACCCTCAATTGGCGACCAAAGTAGCGACCAAAAAAATTGGTCGCAGATAACTTTTGCCAACTAAAAATGGACTTTTAGCGACTAATTTTTTGGTCGGCAAATGTGTTATTTCTTGTAGTGATTTTATTAATAAATTATTAAGTCAATTAATAGTTTTTAATGATGTTAGAAATATGTTTCAATTAATAATTTAAGTAATTTTATTATTGTATAGGAGAGTAATTATAAATTTCATTTTTTTTCAATTAATTATGTTAAATAAAAAATTCTAACAAATGGGTATTCGTAATTTTTCAAATCATAAGGGGCAATCTATACTTTAAGGAAACCTCAGAAGGTGTATTTATAATTTACCATTTTTGTTTCTATTTAACAAGTTGTTTGCTTTTATTTTTATTTTATTTTATTTTTAACATTAAAAAGTAAAAAATAAACTAATTAATTTGAATGAAAGTCTTTCTATAATTACAAGCACAAAGATTTTGTTGATTTTGGTCCCTTTTGTACGAGATTTGTGGAAAAATGTATTTAATCGACCTGTACTTGGTTTAGACTTTAAATTTTGTACAAGATTTGTCGAAAGAGGTATTTAACGGACTTGTACTTGGTTTAGAATTTTGAAAAATTTGTTTTAGACATTTTCACATTTTACATTTCTATCTAAATTTATAATCTAAACACTATATTTCACTTAGTTTTTTTAAAGAGTAAATTACAAATACACTTTTTGAAATTTGTTTAAAATACAAATTGTCTCCTGTGATTTGAAAAATTACAAATACTTCTTGTCAGAATTTTTTATTTAACAGAATTAATTAAAAAAGTAAAATTTTTAACTGTTCACCTATACACTAATAAAATTATCTAAATTATTAATTGAAATAAAATTTTAACATTATTAAAAACTGTTAATTAACTTGATAATTTATTAATAAAAGGACTTATTTGTTATGAAATTAAAAACCTTAAGTGGCATAATGTAATTTCTAGAACTACATAGGACAATTTCTAATTTAAATAAATCTCAGGAGATGTATTTATAATTTATCCTTTTTTTAAATCTCTACATAAATTTATTATCCAAACACAATCTCAAAATTTTTGAGTATTTGTTAGAATTTTATTCTTTATGTAATATTTTGTAAATTTTAAAATCGTCTTTGTTATTTGTGAGAATTTATTTTATAATCATTGTAACTATTCGAAACATAGAGTTGATATGTTAGTGAAATTCTATTTTCTTGTCTGAATAGGATTTGATCAAACCCCCTAAATATTGATATTTTGCTCGTATGATTTATTTGCATGATTTTATTCTTCAATCCAACCTCCGGGAGATTTTCTTCCTTTCTTATCTATTGGTCGAAATTAATTTTCTAAATTAAATCCTATCAGTAATCGAATCTAATAAAACATTAATAATATAAGGGTACTCACACTATAAGTTTAATTTAAAATTTTGGAGGCAATAGTTCCTTCCAAAGTCTATTATTTTAGAACCAAAATGTCAAATAATTTTAAAAAAGGAAAATTTACCCATAAATCCTATTTTCTGAAAAGTTGAACCATTTAGTCCTAAAAGTTTTCTTATGCACCATTTAGTCCCATTTTTTTAGTAATGTTATTTATTTAATTTTGATTATTTTGTAAATTACAATAGTACCCCTTTTGTGGAAGGTTGGTTTTCTAAAAATCTGCAACATCATTCATCAAAACAACATAAACTACACCATTATCATCTACAATATCCGACGATTATTATTAAGAACGAGGTACCAGAACATATAAACCAGTATTCCACTACTTCAACACAGATGATTTACCAAACATCACCAGATCATCATCATTAGAATAGTGATTCGTTATCAAACATTACAACATCAAACTGGATTATCAACATCACAACACCATCAAACATCACAACATCATCAATATCAGAATAGTGATTCATTATCAAACATCACAACATTGAACATCAGATTTCAAACAGTGATGATGTTGAACATCATGTGCCAAGTGAAAGTCACTATTCTGTTGAACATTGAACATCAGATTTCAAACATTGATGATGTTGAACATTGAACATCAGATTTCAAACATTGATGATGTTGAACATCAGATTTCATCAACATTGAACATCAGATTTCAAACATTGAACATTGTCGACATCAACTGAGAGCCTCCACACCGACATCAACTGAGAGCCTTCAACATTGATCATACATCATCAACATCACCAACATTGAACATCATGTGCCAAGTGAAAGTCACGGCGTTGACGGGGTCCTCGTCGCCAGAGATCGGGAACTGGGACTTGACGACGCAGAGGGCTTTGTAGTAGCTTTGAAGGAGGTGGCGGCGGGACGTGAGGGAGTCGACGGTGGCGCGTTCAAGATAGGATCGTAGTTGCTTTAGGGTTTGGAGATCGGATCGCAGTTGTGGCTCGATTCAAATCGCTTCAATGGTACGGTTTCGCCTCTGAACCAACCCTCTCTCACGATCTTCAACGTGTCGATTAAACAACCTCACCGGAGCAATACCGGTCACGCCAACTCTGTCGCGATTCAACATTTCTTTGTTCTCTTGGAACCCTAACGCCTTAAAGATTTGGGTATAAACGTAAATTACACATTGTGAAAACCCAGATATGGCCTCGCCATAACTTCCCCCACGCGATGTAACGCGACTAATTTGGTCATTAACATTGGAATAGGACCTAACGATTCATAAGAAAGTTAATAGGACCAAATGGGTCACAAGATACAAATTTAGGATTTATCAGTGCATTTCCCTTTAAAAAAATCATATTATCTCTACTCGTCTATCCATCCACGTCATCTATCTACCTATCTATCTATTTATCTATTTATCCACATGTCACCTATCTATTTACTTAATCTATCTATCTGTTCATATCACAATCACCACCAATCGCCATCACTGTAGACTTTTTAAATAAATTTTCTAGTGTCAACCGTGATATCTAAGTGTCGACCGTGGTATCTAGCAATAGTGGAACAAATGCCATCTCTTTCGCAGAAATGAACTTATCAAAAATTATCTCATAACATAATACACACAATTCCACCATATTAAAAAAAATATAATACCGACCATATTAATTATCCTTATCCCCTAATCCTAGCACCCTGAGAATGAGGCAATATTAATCACTCAAAACTAAAAAAGAAATAAAATAGTATATCTACAGACATGAACTTCAAGATTCCTGTGGGGACATAATTTTTGAATGACAACACGTGATCGAGGTGTCACCGAAGTGCCAGCCGAGGTGTCATGCGTCTTGGTCATGACACGGAGATCATCTCGGTTAGGCCGAGGTTATCTGCGAAGATATCGAAATCCGGAATAAACGGATAAGGGATAAGAGTCCTAGAATGAGAGAGGACTTCAGTTTGGGTAAAGATAAGACTCTTAGAGAGTTTATCCCAATCCTACTGGAAGTCCAAATTAGCAGTAATCCTAAGTCCATTGAAGTTAGGCTTTTATTGGGATTAGGTAAGTGTTAGCTATAAAAGAGAGGTACCCCCATGGGTTTAAGGTACACTTTTAATATTCTAAATAGTGAGTTAAGCACTTTTGCTATCTTTGAGAGATAACTGACTTGATCGTCGGAGTGCCCCCAGGTAGACGAACCACCGCCGGAATCTCTTCTTCTTATGACAGGTCGTTCGGGCTTAATCTATTCTGCCAATGTTCTCCAGCTGAGTGCTTTGATTGGCGGTGTGGTCGGAAATTGACACACACAATTTGGCGCCGTCTATGGGAAAGAAAGGAGAAAAGAGCATGGAGGAACTCATGGTCAGAATTGAGAAGTATGCAAGGGCTGAGGAAGACACGCGGGGGCAGAGGGCTGGAGAATGATGCTTGGGAGTTGGAATTTATAAGCTAAGATTGGTTTAACACTTGTTGAAATTTTAAAAATTTATAAGTTAAAGTTAAACCGAGGTCATGTTTAACACTTGTTGAAATTTTAAAAATTTACAAGTTGAAGTTAAACCGAGGTCATATTTAACACTTGTTGAAATTTTAAAAATTTACAAGTTGAAGTTAAATCGAGGTCATGTTTAACACTTGTTGAAATTTTAAAAAATTTACAAGTTGAAATTAAACCGGGGTCATGATTAAAGGAAGGAATGATATAGGTTCCATTATCTCAGGATGCCGAGGTAATAGAACCTAGGGGGCATTTGTGGGGACATAATTTTTTAATGACAACACGTGGCTGAGGTGTCACCGAAGTGCCAGCCGAGATGCCACGTGTCCTAGTCATGATGCCGAGATCATCTCGGCTAGGCCGAGGTTATCTGCGAAGATACCGGAATTCGGAATAAGCGGATAAGGGACAAGAGTCCTAGAATGAGAGAGGATTTCAGTTTGGGTAAAGATAAGACTCTTAGAGAGTTTATCCCAATCCTACTGGGAGTCCAAGATTAGCAGTAATCCTAAATCCATTGAGAAGCACTCTCATGGGTCTAAGGTGTGAGTTAAGCACTTTTGTTATCTTTGAGAGATAACTGAATTGATCGTCAGAGTGCCCTCGGGTGGACGAACCACTGCCGGAATCTCTTCTTCTTGTGACAGGTCGTTCGGGCTTAATCTATTCTGTCAGTGTTCTCTAGCTGAGTGCTTGATTGGCAGTGTGGTCGGAAATTGACACACACAATTCCCTTTAAACCAAAACCATTGAAATAGTAATAAAAATTAAGTAATGTTAGAAACGCCAAATTTTCTATCAAATAAATAATCACATATCTTGGTAGAAAATTTAGAGCCTATACCATTTTCCATAAAAAATTGTATGATGTTCATAAAACCAACCCTCTACATTCAAACCAAAAAGACAAATGAGAAACAAATAAAAAATAAATAAAAAAAACACAAAAAAGGCAAAATTCATAAATATAGTTATTCTATACAAAATTGAATCAAAAAATTAAACACAATTTAATTTAAAATTAGACAAAAACTATGCAATGTAATCCACACATTTAATAAGTTCTCGAGGGAAAAAAAATATATCGAGATTTGTTTTAAATTTTGTGATTAAATTTTGTTGAATTAAAAAGCATTACCATAAAATAAAAAAATTAAAATTAACAGGAGAGAGAGAGAGAGAGAGAGAGAGAGAGAGAGAGAGAGAGAGAGAGAGAGAATCGGACAACTCACCGATCATGCAGCCGCCGAAGAAGAGAGACTGGACCAACCCAACCTTATACTTGTGTCCACAAACCAACCCCCACTCCACTACCTTAGAGCTCGCCGGACCGCCGATCCACTCCCACGAACCCAGTTCTAACCCGCAAACAGTTCCAGAACCGGTCGAACAAGAATCGGGGATCAAGCACCTCCACTCCGGTTAACGGTCCGCGAAGATCATGACCATGGTGTGCAAGGCCTCGAGAGCCCAAGCCAGGCTCGTCAACACGAAGTGCCTTATTTTGGGACGGAGGGAGTACCATTTATTACTTGACACTTGTCAAGTTATTCTTAAAAATCGAACAAAAATTATTACAACTCCGGTTGATAGCTCAAAAAAATAGTGGCTCGAATGGCCCGAGCCCAAAATGATGTCGTTTTGGTTTTTTTTTTTTTTTTTGTTGCTTTTCTTTCTCGTTTTACTGAAGACGAAAAAGATGAAGGTGAAAAAAGAAGAAGCAGAAGAAGAAAAAGAAGAAGAAGAGACAAGAAAGAGAGAGAATCAACACATCATCATCTTCAACAAACATCAACATAGAGAAAGAGAGACATCAACACACAGAGAGAATCAACATCTTCATCAGCACGTCATCATCATCAACAACAACATCTTCATCAACATTATCATCGTCATCAACAACATCTTCATCAACACATCATTATATCAACAACAAGATCCATATCCAGATCTACTAGAAAGGGAAAAAAAAATAAAGTAGAGAAACAGAGGAGGGGATCGACGATACCCACCGGTATCACTGTCGATCTTCTTTCTCCTCCTCCTCTGCCATCACCGCCATCGCCCCTTCTCTCTTCTCTCTTCTCTCTTCTCTCTCTCTCTCTCGCCTCTTCTCTTCTCTTTCCTCTGTCTGTCTGTATTTGAAAGCAAGAAAAAGAAAAGAAAAAAAATACAAAATGACGTCATTTTGTATATTTGAGTCAATTTCGAGCCACCATTTTCGAACAACGAAGTATTATTGAAAGTATTAACACTTACTTTTTAACCAATAAATATTAAATTGAATTATCACCTGACATTGTTCGTAGAACAAAACCACAATTTCTCCTTGTCTATTTGATGCCCTTTTTGGTTAATTCTTTTTTAATTATATATATATTGTTTTATAAGTTACAAACAAAAATTTCATCAAATATTGCAATATAGATTTTTTAAATATATATATATATTGTCTCGGCGGTGTTTCGATGTTGTGGTTTCGGTGGCGTGTGTCTTGGGTTTGGTGGGCAGCAGCATGGGTGATTAAATTAATCGGGTTGATTAGTATGTGTGGTTTGTTGATAAGAGGAGTAAGCTGTTTAGGTGTTGTTCGGAGTTTTGAATCTGAAAACAAGTTTCCGTCCCTGGAAGTGGGTCTTGGCATGGTGACCAAGCTGTGTTCAGATGTGTTCAGATGGGTGGTCATGGTGTTTTCTCGGTTTGGTGTAGCAGAATGTTGTCCGGAGTGGGTCTTGGCTGGGTGTTGAGAGTCTAGCCGCATGTGGGTTTCTGCTGGGCATTGGGAGGCTTTGGGAGTTTAGCAGCTTGGTGATGACAGGCAATGGAGTTTTTCCAGCCATGGAGATGGTGGCTATGGAGTTTTTCCGGCCAGCGATCTTCCTCGGTAGGTGCAGAGGTGCGTGCAGTAGGTTGGGGTAAGGTTTAGCAGTAGCAGTAACAGCTTGCGTGCATAGGGGTATGATTTAGTTGAAGCTGTGGACGTTGTCAGGCGTGGGGCGTAGCTGTGCACCAAGAATCCTCTAGAATGAAATTTTTCTAAAGTTTCCTAGAGTGCTACATTGTGTGGTTGAGATTTACTGGCAAGTCACATCAGAAAAATTGATGTGACTTGCCAGTAAATCTCAACCACACAATGTAGCACTCTAGGAAACTTTAGGAAAAAATCACTCTAGAGGATCCTTGGTCGTAACTGTGGACGTTGGGAGTTGAAGCTGCATAGGTGTATGATTTAGATTTCAAAATTTGCAGGTGGGCGGCTAAGTTTAGTTTTTTTTTTTTTTTTGGTCTTGGGTTTTGGCTTTGTCTTTGAGTTTTGTGGGTTGATTTGTGGGGATTGTTGTATTTTTATTGTATTTTTTTCTGGTTAAGTTCTTCTTAACTTTTTTGTTCAAAAAAAAAAAAATTCGTGAGGCCAAGGGGTTGGTTGTATGGATGCGAGTAACAATAGTAGGGGTATTTTGTACTTCCGAATCTCTCTCGATGCATGTCATCTTCCTGTACCTTTAATTTCATGCTTTTAATGAAATTTTTCTTTGCTGATCAAAAAAAAAAATATATATATATATATATATATAAATAGTTGCAGTTATTTGCACCAAAATTTCCAAGCAAAATTTTATATGTAAAATTCATAGAGAGTTATGAGACAATGATACTTTTGTAATTGTGATTGATAAGAACAATTGTTGTCTTGAAATAAAAGAATTAGGGGTGGTTTGGGATTTAGCCAAAAAAGTTATACTTTTTTTTGAATTTTTTTTTTTTATGTTCAGTAATTTCTTTTTTCAAATTTGTGTTGAAAAAAAAAAAATCCACTACAAAGATCTGAAGGGTACTTTTTTTAAATTTTTTTTATTAAAAACAAAAAAAAAATCTGAAAAAGGAAATTATTTTAAATTTTTTTAGTAGACTTTTTTTGTAAAAAATTTATTTATTTTTTTAATTTTTGTGACCTGTCTACTCAAGTAACCTTAAAATTGTAAAGTTTTTGAATTTTTTTTTTTAAAAAAATCAACGATTGGTTTGGGATGCTCATGCCCATTTTGTGCCAAATATCTTTCTGACAATTTTAAGACTAGTACTAACTCGTATTTTGAAAAGTTGGTAAAAAATTAATTTTAAATTTTTTTTGTGATTTTTTTTGGTAAAAAAGTATAAAAGTGATATGACCTAAAAAAGTTAAAAAGTGAAAGAACTGACTTTTTACCTGTTTGCCAAAACACCCCTGAGTTTTAAAATTATTAAAATCTTTGGAGAGTTAATTTTGGATTCTAATTTTGATGAGGTGACAATACCAAAGTATAAAAAGCTTTAAAACCTAATAATATATTGGGTAAACTACCAATAGGTCTAGGGATGGCAATTTGGACCCGGCCTGACGGGGACCCGACCTCCCGTCCCCGATAAGAGCGGTTTTTCCCCGAAAAATACTCCCCACGAGCTGGGGATGGTATTTGAAAATGAATCCCCGATCAGTTTCGGGCCAGGGACGGGGATAGCTTTCACAGGCCTGGCCCCTGCCCCGTTTCTCCCCGACAGAAAATTACTATAATGGCCCTCTATCTATTCATATATTATATGTATATAATATATAACAATAATAATAATAATAATAATAATAATAATAATATAACCCTCTCATATATTCCTTCCTCATCTGTCTCTTAGTGAGAGACTCTCACTCTCTCTCTCTCTCTCTCTCTCTCTCCCTCCTCTACTCTCTCTCACTCCGCAGTGGCGACGGCTCTCTCTCACTCTTTCTTCTCTCTACAGTCGGTGATGGCGTCGTCTCGTCTCCTCCTTCGCGGTAGTACGCAGTCCTCCGTCGCCTCATCATCATCCTCCGTCACTCCCTCCTCCTTCGCACCACTGCCGAACCTTCATACACGGCAGATCTGAGCAGATTTGTGCATGTATACTCGATCTGAGCAGATGTGTGTATGTCTATCTATCTCGATCTGACTCCATTTTTTTTTTTGATCTATTGATCTATCTCGATCTGCCTATCTATCTATCTTGATGTTGTTATTGTTTATGAAATTGATGTTGTTGCCGTTGATGAAAATATGTTATTGTTGATGATTTATGATTGAGGGAGAAAGCTAAACACAGAGAGAGAGAGCTATGGGGATTTTTCGGGGTCAGGGAAACCCGATCCCCGTTAGGGGGCGGGGGCGGGGACGGGGGGGGATGATGGGTTCCCCGTCGTGGATCGGGGGCGGGAACGAGGAATTCTGTAGCTTCGGGGATCGGGGACGGGGAGGGTGATCCCCGGCCCCAGCCCGCCCCGTTGCCATTCCTAAATAGGTCCTAATAGTTGGATTTAATTCCTATCAAGTTCTATTGAAAATAAGTCTTGGTAAAATTATCATTAAAAATAATTTTTTTGTGACAATTTTTTATATATGTCGTTAAAAATTGGTAATTAGTGACTTTTTTTGTCATGATTTTATAAATTGTCTTTAAAACGTACAATTAGTGACCTTTTTTCATAACAAATTTTTTTCATAGGACCTATTAGATAATAAGTCTACTTATTATTACATACACGTAAGTAACCCTAATATGTTACCATAACCAAATTAGTTGCAAATTTTGTATATCTCATTTAAATTTCTTTTTCTTATATTTTATACTAGTGGTACACTATGCTATGCACGAGACTTTATAAATTAAAAAAATCATTATAATTACCTTGAAATAATTTAATATTTTGTCTTGTGGTATATACGAAATTTATAAGTTAACTTTTTTGTTTATAACTTTTTAAATTATTAGTTTAAAAAATTAAAATATATAAATATATATAAATATCTATTTAGTACAATTTTGATAATTTGTATTAAAAAAGGAGTTAAACACGATTAAATGAACTATGACATACCTCTTTTTGTTATGGAAATACACAAATTTAAAAGTTATAATTAAAACAAATATACAATTTTATTATTAAATATGAAGTGAAATGATATTTAACAATAATTCATATGGTATTTCTATTATTAATCCAATAATTTTAAGTTACATTTCTTTTGGTTTCAATTTTATACCTAAAAATATAATATGAATATAATACGCACATGGATTTCTAATATTTAAGAATAAGAAGGTTTCAGAATATTTTCAACCTTTCATCATTTTCTTTTAATTTTTTTTAATCTAATTTGATTTAAAATTTGAATAAAAAATTTGATTTGGTATGAATTACTTTAACTTCTTTATTAAATTTTTATCAATTTTTAAAAGAATTTTCATTCTTATCTCGTCTTTTTTTTTCTTTTTTTTTTTCATCAATTTTGATTAAAACAAACATAATTTCCAACACTTTATCTTTTAAATTTTTTATCAAATTATAATTTGATAAAAAGAATGTTAAGGGTTGGAGATTCTTTTAATTGCAATTATATTAAAATAGCATATTGAAATAGTGAAAGTTTTAGTATGTGGCTAGTTGAAATGCATTATTTGATTAATTCTCTTATCATATTTGTATATAAATTGACACTTATGACTATGGATGGCCGCAGGGCGGATTTAGGACGGGTTTGTCATTCCTCGCCCTCGCCCCGCTTTCAAACCCCACCCCGCTCCAACCCCGTTATAGATGGAATTTTTCAACTTCATCCCCGCCCCTGCGAATGCCTAACCATATTTCAAATTGTTAAAACAATTGAGAACCATTTAAATCCTTAACACAATAAATAATTTGCTATAACAAAATAAAAGGATGACATTTTGGCTTATTATTCATTTATATTTAAATAAAGCCACAGACTTTTAGTATTTCTTTCTTATATCTAATTATATTATATATACACATGTATATTATTTATTTATATATTATTAATTATATCGGGTCGGGTTTGGATCAGGGAAGGCTGTACTCGCCTCTGCTGCAGGTGACCAAAATTTAATCTGCCCCCCATCTACATAAGTGTTGGGTTAGGTTAAATCCGCCCCATTCAAGACAGGTATGGGCAGCCCCTGCAGGTCGGACTAAAATGGCTATGAGCATCTACATCAAACACATCAAATCCCTTTCTTAGCTATTCTACCAAGAAAATTCACTAAACAAATACTCCATCAAGCCAAATCTGTTGAGGCTCAAATCTTCTCCACAAGTAGCTAGCCATCAAGCTTCAACAAGTATATTTAAATAATAAACTATTAGACTAGCATTACACAACTATTTTTTTGAAATTTAATTTTGTTCACATATTTGATATGTGTATAAACCAACCAACTTTTTTATTACTTAAACTAATGGGATATTTTAAATGATTATGTGTATGAACAAAATAGTTTTTCTTGTACAAAATTGTAAGTATACTGAAAAACAAAGAATAAATTGAAAAAAAAAATTATATTGAAGTGGATAAAAAATAGAGATGAAGTGATATTATTTATATTAGAAAGATATGAAAAAACAATGAAAATGTGTCGGTTTAAAAATATTTGATCAAAAGTTGAATTATTGAAAAATGTTAGTTTGAAAAAACATGATTGTTAGAAAAAAAAATAAAAATAAAAATATTTAAATAGAATAGAAAAATAATAGAGATTTTATTGGAGGATGTATTTAAAAAAGTGATTAGCTAAAATAAAAAAGTAACTTTTTAGTTAAAATTTGACTATTTTGATAAGATGCTCTTATGATTATATCATTATAGGTCGGATTATGGAAAGTTTTTTTGAGGTGTCAAACATTTTCTATTTGTAAATATTCTACCTATTACACGTATCTTTTGGATATATATTTATCAGTTTTGTTTTGTAGACATAAACAATTGATATTTCAATTTAAAAATTTAAAAGTAAAAAAAATAGATTGGGGTTTTTGGGGATAAAAGAAGTCATGTAACTCCTTTAAATACTATTTAAGATGGACTATTTTAATCATATAAAAAAATAAAAAATTATATTTAGAGATTATCCCTATATATTATACTATTATATACAACTGTAGAGGTAATAAATTAACTATAATATATATGAAAAATTTTATTAAGGTTTCATTTTCAATTAATTGATAATTAACAAACTAACAAATAGCTGTAATGGTACAATGAGATAAAAAGAAGATAAAAATAAAGAACACAATGATATTTAAAAATTTCAAATTTACCTAGTTATACAAAAAAATTAATGTTATCATAAAAATCTTGAATTTCCAATAAATTTTCAAATTTTCTATAAAATAAAATGACAATAAAAAATAAAAAAATTTGATATCTATTTTTTTAAGTTCAATTTTGTGGTCTTCATTGGAGAAAACAAAATCCGATCAAAAGCTTTAACACAGAACGAGCATAGATACTTCGATTACAACTACCATCACCAATAATTCTTCTCCACTATACAAATCTGTAAACAAACACATAAATCTCACCAAAACCAAAAACCAAAACTAACAGCAAAGAAAGCGAATCACACAGGAAAAAAAAATTAAAACAAATAAATTTATGGAGTGGTAGGATGTTACCTCTAACAACTTAAATCTAACTTAGCCTAATCTATAGATATTATATTTTGTAACATATCAATTGTATTCAAAATTTAGTATCCAAATTTAATAACTATAGTATTATTTTATAAAAAAATACACACAATAGTAGTTAAAATAAGACCATCTCTAACGGTGAATCAGATTCATCATCAGATTTGAATTTAATGAAAAAAATATCACTTTTATGTCTTCAACGGTTTCACCAAAAGATATCAAATTGAGAATGAACCAAAACTTTCACCAAAATGAGAAGCTGAACAGATTTTACCAAAACACTGTGCGTTTACGTTAGAGGTAGCCCCACCGGACAACTGGCCGGACGTCCGGCGGGTTGTCCCACTGGTCGTCCCAAAGGTCGTCCATTGCATAAAAAAAATCGTATATGAGTATCTTCCTTTTCTTGTTCATCTTTTTATGTGCATCCATGAAGTTTTCCCATCTACGTATCTTCTCTGAAATCTTGATCATCTAATGTTAGGTGCAAAAGAGCATTTGAAGTAAGCTCTTGGACAAGGTTGTCCCTGGTCACCTTTTGTCCATATTTGCTCCATTGATATCCATCTTTCACTATTTGCAATACATAAAACATTGTTCAATACTTGCTAAAACATATTGTATATGCAACAACTTCAAAGAAAAACACCTCGAGAAACATCCTAAATCGAATCAAATCAAGAAAATTGTTATTAATTGTGAAATTTTTCAAAGTGTAGGACTTACAAAACTTGTATCAGAGGATTCAGTTCTCACACACATCCTTCAAATCTTGGCCTTGACATGTTCTTCCCTCAGTTTCTTACACGAATCTTCGTCACTCGAGCTACTCTTCGAATTTCCTCTGCTAGTTCCATGAATTCCATCATTGTTACCATTGTTGATGTTGTTGTTAGTAGTACTGGTTTCAGTTTTAGTGATTCAGATCTCTCAGACTTTAAATCAAACAAATCATGTGCATACAAAAATAAGCATATGTGTAATACTTTGGTTTGTAAAATTTTGATTTTCTTCACAACTGACTCACCTTTTGTTTCACTAAAGTTTTCATTCCTAACTCAATGAAATTGCTTTGCACCTCTTTATTTTGAAACCAAGAACGAAACAAGAAATCCAAATTAAGCAAATATACCAAGGGGGTAGCCAAAAAAAAAAACTTTGGGTATGAATTGAGGAGGATTGATCATGTTTCAAATACTGGTGCATCGTTGACAAATCTGAGAGGCTTAGCATTGAGATCCAATGAAGTGTCAAGCAAACTAATGTAATCCATTTGTTTCTTGAAAGTTCATTGAACTAGCAGTGATCACGACTGAATTCCCAGAAAAAATTCCAACAAAAGCTTCAAACACAACTGCTCTAAAACTTGCAAGAATGAATAGCCAGAAGAATCCAAAGAAGAGAGACCCAATATATAGAGATGTTACTTCGCCTTCATCAACTATTTAGTACCCTAATCGGTCGACCGGCCGGACGTCCCCAGTATTTTGATGCACATTACAGTGCAACGGTTGAAGCTATTTGTATCAGATTGAGGAAATTGTTTTTTTTTTTTTTTTTACTCAAATTTGATGAAAATTTTATTGAACTGTTGGAGATACTCTAAGTTGAAATTAACAATTTATTATAGTATCAAAATAAACAATGACTACTGTGCTTGAACTTGACTACTTGTCCAATAATTTAAAAATAAAAAGAGAGTTTTAATGCAATATATTCTGTTTGTGATGTGATATGTATATCAATTTTTTTTTTTTCCTTGACAACTTAGTAGAGCTTAAATTAAAACTTTACTTTTAGAGTTTTGTGTCATTACCCCCAATAATTATACTACATGCATGTATTTGGATTTTTTTTTTTATAAAAAGATTCTAAAAAAAATATATAATTTAGGGAATTGACCCTATTTTCAAATTATTTAGAAAACTTACTTTTTAAAATCGCATTTTGAAAATGCAATTGCATTTTGAAAATGTAATTTTAAATTGAAATTGCATTTTTAACATGTACTTTCACCTTGAAATCGCATGTTGAAAATATAATTTATGATGACATGGACTTCACTAAGATATATTGCATTTTGAAAATGCGATTTTGAAATTGAAATTGCATTTTTAACATGCAATTTTACCTTAAAATCGCATGTTAAAAATCCGATTTCAAAAATAGGTTAAGTTTTCAAATAATTTGAAAAGTTAGTAAATTCTCTAAATTTTTTATTTTAGAATATTAAAAAAAAAAAACCTCCATGTATTTGACCGGATGTTTTGAAACAAGCGAAACACGAGCTAGTAGTTTAATTATTAGGTAAGCCTAGATGACTTTTAATTAAAAAAATTATCACACCATGTGAAAGTGAAATGATTTTGTATCTAAAGATAATATTCTTACAATAATAATAATAATAAGGTTTTATTGCACGGGGTCCGCACACAAAGATTCAAAAAGTTGATGACTACCTTCTACTTCATACACACCCAACTCTTTTTCAAGGCTTGTTTGCATCTTGGCCATGCCTTGGAAGAAAAAAAAGAAGTTATAATGGCCTCGTGTTTGGCCCATTCCCCGAAGATGGTTCCTAATTTTCTTAAAAGACATTTCAATTAAAAGAAAAAATCAATAAAAAAAACTTTAGATAAACTACACTTTTTAGTCTTCAAGTTTGGCAAATTAAGTTAGAGCTGTAAGATAAATTACGTTTGTTTGTGCATTGGTATAGTGATATCAGTTGGTTGAAATTAAATTAATGAAATTATAAAATAATAATAAAAAAATTAATTATATAAAAGATGATTTTTTTTTTTACTTTTATCAATCTTACTTCTCCCATGGAATTGCTAAACCCCTCTTTGAAAGTTATTCCTAGTCCCATAAGATTGTTAATATCTCATGGTATGTTCTTCTAACAATCATAAATTTTATGGACCAATAGATTATTAGTTCAATCCCCCTCTCCAAACCTTTAAATAAACATGGATATAACGTTTGATGACCTTTTAAAAACATTAATTGGATCATAAATTTAGAAAGAAAAAAAAAATAGAGAACAAATTTAGTTTATATTTCATTAACATTTCAGTCATATTTTTTTTCTTACTATTCTCTACTCAAATCCATGATACAGGTAGAATGTGAATGAAATATAAATTAATTTTATTTATTTATTTCTCTCTCCTTCTATTTCCAAATTTATAATTCCAACAGAGTGTAAAAGAATTTTTTTTTTTACACTTCTCACCTTTCCACTTTTGTTCAAATTTCACTTTTTATCTTTCATGGTTGGACTTTCATTCAAATATTAAACTGTGGATAAGAGGAGGATTGAATTGAAACTCTTGCTTTCATGTTAGACTCGTAAGCTATTTAAGGATACTGCAGTGATGTGAATCCAAGTCTATTTTTTAATGTGAAATGCGTGTTGTGAATTTGTGATTTCTCATTTCCTTAACTACATAATTTGAGATTTATCTTTCACAACTTTTGTCCACCATTAGTTATATTCTTTCACCAAACAATGCCCTATGCAAGGGGGAAAAATTGTTTTGACAGTTTCTGTTGTTTTTATTTTGTTGCCTATTCAAATAATTTAAGATGGGGTATATTTTTTATTTTTTACAAAATTCAACTTGGATAGAAAAAATTGTAAGTAAGATTGGGACTAAAAGATGACAGAGAAAAGAAGTTAGGAGGCCCAATAACTGGAAAAAAAACCCAAACAAACAAACCTATGTGATTAAAAAGAGCGTATCAATTGAATTTATCTAGAAAAGAAAAATAAAACTCTCTATTAAAAGATGAGTGTCTGATTGTATGATTTATATTGTCTTAATTATAAAATAACTATTTTATTCGTTAGGCTATGTTTTTACTATTATTGATTTAGACTCACAATCTCCAAAAATCAAAAGTCTTGGAGATTAAATAAACAAAAATGATAGTTTAAAAATAAAATTTAAAAAATAACAATAGTTCGAGGATAAAGGTAAAATTGGCCCTTATTATAATAAAAAACGAGTTACATTGTTTCAAGACTCATGTAGCCATTTATTTTATAAATCTAGCATTCACTTTTAGTAACTTTTGCAAGACAAGTCTGCATTTTTGTCTCTAAAAAAGACACATTTTGTACTGAGAAAATACCATTAATAAGGATCCTTCTTTATAGCAAAGCCTATTCTCTTTGGATTATTGATTTGGATAATTATTTATAAAGAAAAAGAGAAATGTAGAAAAAGTTAAACTTATATTTTATTCATATTTCTCTCATCTTTTTCAAATTTTCTTTCCAATCTCACCATTTTTCTCACTAGCTGCCAATCTCAAACACATTTCTCGAATTCCTTTCTTACTAGAACAAATATTGAATGCAATATGAATGTCATTTTATTCACATGGTGTTTTTGGTTTACAAAATATTATAAATAAGAATTAAATAGACTTTATTTAGATAGAGAAAAAGAGGGAGTTGTTTTTTTTTTTTTTTTTTTTTTTTTTAATTTTAAAAGATAGAGACGGAGTAGTAGTTAATACATAAAGGAAGGGTAACATGTAAGAGCAATATAGTAGACTTTAGTATAACTCACAGAGCAAAATTTAATTAATCATAATTTTTATTTAAAAGATAAGCAACATTTACACAGCATAAGGGGCCACTAGAGAATACTCTAACTAGTTTTTTAAGGCTTTTTAGAAGCCTTATATTGATTGCTATAATAATAATTGCTAAACCTTTCTTCAGGCTTATCAGAGAGGAGACAACCCATTTATGGTTCCAGTCGAGTAGACTAGTAAAAGGAAGGATCAAGAATGTGACATATTTCAGGAGGAAGATCAGTTGCCAATAAACAAGTAAGAATTATCTTAACAAAGATTGATAGAATTAGACTTAAAAAAGCCATTCAAATTCGTTATGGACTAGGTTGGATACATAAATACATACCTCCAACCAGGCATCCATAGTTGACAATTTATTTCACTACTATTTACTATTTATTACAATTTTGTTGTTATTATTTCAAATTTAATTTATTGGGTTGTGACTCAACACTCGTATCTATTTTGTGACCCATCTAGTTGGTTTAGACCTTTGTAATGTTGATCTTTTGATGATGGAGTTGATGACTATATTAGTGGCTATAGGTTTTTAACCTTTGTAACTCTATTCCTAATGGCTAGAGTTGATGACCTTATTGATGTTAGTCTTCATGGTTAAGGCTCTCATCTACTAGTGTAAATAGAGGTCTTTCTCCTTCAACTTAATAGGTTGTTTTTAGAGAAGTTTTTATGATAAAAAATGAGATAGTGTTTTGAGATAATAAAGTTAGAGATGGCTTTCATGCCAAAGAAAACTTTTCCCATCTTTTTTGTGCTAACCCCTTCTTTGGTTCTTGTTAGAGAGAGTGTTGTCATTGTCAAATTTGCCAAAACTATTTAGAAGGTGCTTCTGCACGAGTTGGTTTTGACCATTGTATATTAGGAGACAGACGTCCTACACTTATCGGGAGGCGGTGAATCTATTTTATGGAAACTATGATATTACACAGGTTTCGATTTGTATCCCTTATCTTTCGTTCTTCAAAGTTTTAAATTTAAACTTTTTATTGTATATTATTTTATATGTCCATGTAAATCCGTCTTGTAATATGTTCTATGATTTAATCTAGTTTTTAGTTTTGTCTGTATTTCATTCTTTAACTAAAAAACAAATTGGTTTTATCATTTCTATTTAATTTTATTTTATATATTTTTCTAGTATTATTAAGAAAAAATATCAACAATCTAATCTTTATGATAAACCCATGATAGAATCATAAAATCCAGGCAATGGAAACTGGTAGAAGAAAAATAGAGGAGGTTCAAGTTACATCTACCTCAAACCATTGCAGTTTGGAGAGAGAGAGAGAGAGAGGAATCACTGAATTCCCCATTTTGTGAATTTTACATTCTTCGTTGAAAATTGAAATAGTCCGCTTCCTACCTTCCCGCTGTGAAAACGAGACCTTGCTTTCTAAACCTGACCAAGTTGAGTTACAAAAATCAAAAAAAATAAAACCAAAAAAAAAAAAACTCTAAGCATTCTCATTTTCTGCATTTTCCCCCTTCTCTAATCCGCCCATCGTGTCATACAACGGCTTATTCAAAGTCTCCGGCAGACAAAAAGCAAGCAATCCCCCGGCAATGCCACACACCCCAAACACTGCAAAAGGCAACCCACCGCCCAAAACCACCACAAACGGCGTCAATATCGCCCCCATCTGCGCTGCCTGCGTTGCGCATCCAAGTGCCACATTTCTAACCACAGTGGGAAACAACTCCAATGTATACACAAATAACAAATTATAAGTCCCAGCCATCCCAAATATCCCCAAAATGCCACAAACCATCCTGAGCGACTTCCAAATCCCAAACCCGCCCATTAAACCCCCTATAATGCAAAAAAACCCGCTAAACCATTGCGTCCCAATTGCCAATGGCTTCCTCCCAAACCTATCTAATAAAAGCGCAGTTAGCAAAAATGCTGGCATTTCTGCAACTGCATTAAGAAAAACATTCAGGTACAGATTGGTTCCGAGGTTTACGACGTTTAAGCTCAACCCATAGTAAACGACCGAGCACAAGAAGTTAATGGCGACTGAGAGAAATAACCGGACACGGGTCAGGGGCGATCGAACTACGTCTATGACAGAACCTGTTATCGCCTCGTTTGCAGCTTTCGCTTCAACCTTTTCACAGGCAAGATACATGCATAAAAAAATTGAGTTAGTTTTTCTACATTACTAATTGAAGTGAATTTTTTTTTTTTTTTTAAATATAAGCGCAGTTAAAGAAGAATTTCACGAGGAAAAAATAAATAAATCTAACAATTATTTTTATTTTATATATATATATATATGTATATATTTAAAATTTTGAACCTTTAATTAGATCTTAATTTATAATTAATTAAGCCACTATTTTAAACTATTTTATTGATTGATATAATATAGTAAATAAAAAGAATACATAGCTTTTGACTTATTAAATTAATAATAAAAAAGAGTAACATGTACCACTTATTTTAATAAAATCATTTTAATGAAATTAATGTTATAAAGTAGCACGTTAAACAATTTGATATCATCTCATTATATATTATGATATATTAATTTTTATAAAATGAGAACATTGTCTTGTTATGTGTTTCACAAATACTAACCTTCTTGTTGGTGGTGGTGTTGTTGGCCTCCTCGTCAAGGGCAAGGGAGACATCCTCTGGGAAATGTTTTCCGTTAACTTTTGCGATGTTTTGCATGATTTTCATGGCTTCATTGGTTTTTCCACGTATGAGGAACCATCGAGGGGACTCGGAGATGAAAGGGAGGATGATGACGAGAAAGAGGATGGAGGGGATAGAGGTGGCAATGTAGAGGGCACGCCATGATTGGAAAATGTAAGCTATGCCAGATAGGAAGGCAATTCCGGTGGAGAAGAAGTAGAATGTGGACATGCCAGCAACGCCACGCTTTGAGAGGCCGACGGGTTCAGTGGCGAGAACAAAGGCACAGAGGCCAACACCACCAGTGCTGAAGCCAGTAAGGAAACGAAGGAGAGTATAAGTACGGAAGTCTGGGGCGAGTGCTGTTAAGCAACCGAATATGGCATTTAAAATGCATACGATCGTGAGAGAGCCTTTTCGGCCTAGGATGGAGTCAGAGAGGTGGCCAAATATTCCAGCACCTGAAAAAACATAGTAGAGTCGTTCATTGATTAATTTGATCTTTTGTTCACATAAAATTTATATAAAATTTCATACTAAAATGATGTGTCAATGACAGTTTTAGATTTATTAAGGTGGTCCCACTCCCAATTTAAAAATATATTGCAATTATTTTATGTCAAATGATAAGAAAACCGAGTAAAAAATCTATTTGAATCACAAGATTTGGTGAGAGAGTGTAACAGAATCTCAAATTGGTGAGTTTAAAAGTGCCAATTGAGTAAGCCTAACTTGAACTTTACAGCCCAGCCTCAAGCCCAAGACCATGAGTTTGAATGGGTCAATGGGGGACACGTGGGTGGGCTAAACCTAAATTCTTAAAGTTCAGGCCCAACCCATGGGTTTATGGGCTTAATTCTGAATTCTTTTGGGGTTACTTTGAAATTTTATTAGAATAAGAATAAGAAATTACAATACAAATTTTACAAATTTTAAAGTGCATCACGAGTAAATGAACCAGGCTTTGGGTAGCCCAACGGGCATTTTACTTTTTAGCCCAGGTCCAATCATATATTTTAGCGTCAGATTAGGCCGAACTAAAATCAATGGACCGGGCCGGGCCATTTGTTATTTGCCGCATGAGTAACACATTGCCTACCATCTAATCAAGTTAAATATTCGTGTATTGTGACAGATTAAATTTTTAAGGAAAATGCTATACAAATATTTTTTATTTTACTTACAAATAGAGATGCCGTGTATTATTGAAGCTTTCTTTTGACTTTGAAACAAGCTTCATTTATGATAAAAAATAACTCATCATTCAAATTTTTATGGGTAAATTATATTTTGTCTCTTTATGTTTGATTACTTTTTTATTTTGATTTTAATTTTTAAAATTTATTTATTTTTTCTACTTTAGTCTTTTATATTTCAAATTTTTCTTAGTTTACGTCCAAGGTTATTTATGTTCAAAATTAGACAAAAAATATCATAGTATATAACATAAAAATATATATTATTATATTAAAGTTTAAGTTTATATAATAAATTTGATATATATATATATATATAATAAAATATTTTTATGCCACGAGATTGTTAATGTGTCATTTTGTGTTCAATTTTTAATAGAAATTAGTTTTTAGGAATAAATTGAGAAAAACTTGAAATATGAAGGGCAAAAATGAAATTTTTTTGGACCTTTTAAACATTATTATCTTTGCAATGATGACATGCGAGGTGTCATCTAATTTAGTAAATTTAATTTAGTTTTAAAATTATGATTTGAATGTTGGGTTGTATTTTAAAAATAAATTTGTTTAGTTATGAATTTTAAAAAGAGTTTTGAAATTGTTTTAATTTTATTTTTTTAAAATATTTAAAATTTTACTTAAATTTATTTTTTTAGAGTAATTTCTTATCGTAAGTATATATATATATATTTAATGTACTTTGTATTTACTACAGTTGTGTGATATTGTTTTTAAATATTTAAAACTTATATTTTTTTATTTTAAAAATTTTCTTATTTTTTATTTTAAATATTTCATTTTATTTTTAAAATTTTTTGAATATTTTATTTTTAAAAAAATTTCTTTTAAATTAAAAAAAAATTAGATCGCTCATATATATCTAAATCATAACAAATTATTTGACCAATACTTAAAAAAATAACAAAAAAAAAAAAATGCGTTAGTGTTAACAAGTGTTTTTGAGATTTTTTTTAATATTAAAAATTATGCAAACAGTATAATAATAATAATAATAATAATAATAATAATAATAATAAAAAATGTTTGAGAGCAATGAAAAGTGTTGTGTGTCTAAACAAGACTCTAATTTAGAAGTATTATGTGCATATCTATAAATGCATTAAACGGATAAACTGTGAGCGTTAATTCTTTTGAAGCAATATTTCATTCCATTCGTTTGGCAAAAGTTTTGAGACTTTTTTTTAACTTAGAATTAAAAAGTTCGTTTAGATTGCCTTTTTTTTAAATTTTTGTAAAAAAAAAAAAATTATAATTTAAATATAATATTTTATTTTATTAATTTTTAATTTATTTTATTTTTTAATAGTTATTTTAACCCTAACTGACTTTGCCAAATGAAGTCATTGTCTCTTAAAATTTTAGGACAAAACTGTTGCTTTTCATTTGGATTGATTTTTTAATTTTTTGACTTTTTTAACCTAAGATTAAAAAGCTTGATTTGAAAAGGACTTTTAACTTTTTTGACTTTTTATAAGAGAAATCTATATAAATTACAAATTACAGATGTAAGATCTATACAAATTACATGTATATAAATTCTATACTCGTACGAGAGATTTAAGACTATTTTGAAAAGTAAGTTATAAGTTACTCCTTAGATTATAATCTACTTCACTCTCTCATATAAATCAACTTTTAATGATCTTTTAACCAAAAAATAATTTTTAACCATCTTTCTAAAATAGCCATTATTAAAAGAATTAATAATTTATTTAGCTCTCCAGTATAACTCAAAAGTATCTGAACAATCACATGTGAATTCCCCTTATAGTTTCACACTTTTGGAGTGTTTTAAAAAGTTAATAAAAAATTAATTTTGACTTTTTTAATCTATTTTATCTTTTTATAAATAAAAAATATAAGAGGTAATATGACTCAAAATTGATAAAAAAAAAGTTAAAAATTGACTTTCTATTTTCTTCTAAAAACATCTTTATCTCATATTTGTATACCCAAAAAAATAAAATAAAATAATGGCCCAACGTGGCCAAGTCCTATTTATTCACACCAACCAAAGCTTGAAGTATAAATAAAATTTTAGAATTAGTAACTCACGCCCACACTGGTCTTGGTGGATCTCATCATTATAGCAGTCCCTTAGCTCATCAGGAGGAGACGGGTGTACAATTACTACCAATAAGGCCTCGTTTGGCAAGAGGCTATTTTAGTCAATTAGTCAAAAAGTTACTAAATTAGTCAAAAAGCCAACAATCCATACCAAAAAGTTAAAGATTCTCTTTTCTCTCTACTTTTTGCACATCTTTTCGTAATTAGCCAAAAAGTCATCCCAAACATACAAATTTTTTTTACCTACCTTTTTAGCCAAATAGCCAAAAAGTTACTAAATTAGCATGTTCCCAAACGAGGCCTAAATAGGTGCTATTAGCTCATTAGGAGGAGAGGGGTGTACGTTACTACTAATAAATAGGTGCATATATATATATTAGTGATATCAATGCCCATTGGTTTAGGATCTTCGAGGTATATTTTTTAATTTTTTATAAAAAAATATATAAAAAAATTGAAAAACTGAATTAAAAGAAATAAAAAAAAATATTGATAAATATTAATTAATGTAATTCAAATAAATATATATATACAAATTTTTTTTTTTTAAATTCATGCTAAACACTATTAATAAATCTAAAAAAATATATATTTAATTTTATTTTAAAAATATGTATATTATGCGTTGTCCAAATAATAAATGGTCTTATCCATCGGACCGAAGGTTTTGAATTTGAGTCCAACCTCCTTTTTATATAATTTTATACTTAGTCTATCACCCGTGCTATGCACGGGATAATTATAGATATTTATATTTGTTTTAAATTTTTTTTAATATATAAATTATATTTTTTAAAATTTTTTTCTTTTCACTAACCATAATGTATGGGGAAAGTTGAAAAAAGTATTGCAGTAACTATACACGAATTGTATCTATAATTATTTGTATGAGAGGATTTTAAATGGTGATTAGGAGATTTTGACCAAATCAATAATTGCAAGCATGATATGTGGATTGAAAAAAGTTAATAAATGTTGATTAGTGGATTTTGACCAAATCAATAAATGCTGAGTTTTTTTTTTTTAAATAAAAAATTTTAAAAATTCAAATTGGGATATTGAAGCTCCCATAGGTCTTGGGGGTTAAAAACTCTATTTTGCTTAATATATAGTATAGATATAGATAGATAGAAAGATATATCTTTTTATTTTTATTTTTATTTTTGTATGGTTTCTATTCGGGTATTTTTTTTTCAATTTATTTAAGATAGAGTTGTGGGTATCTTTTTTTTAAAATTTAATTTATCTGTGGTTTCCATTTGTTTTTAATTATTATTATTTAGGTAAGTTATGATGTGAGTTAGATATATGATAGACATGTGAGTTTTATTGATTTAAAGTTTATTTAGATAAGCTTTAAAGATTTTTTTTTTTTACTTTTTTAGTTCTTTTTTTTTTTTTGTTATGTTATAATATAATATATAAAATATAGGTAGATATCTACAACTTTAATAGAAAATATTATCTGATTTTTTTGGGAAGAGAAAATGAATGCAAGTTCTAATATTTTTTTTTTTGAAAATTTGTGAGAGAGGTTAGGATGGAGAGATTATGAAATATTTTTATTATTAAATAAATAAATCAGTCAATAGTTTTTTTTAATTTATTTTGTAAATTAAAAATCAATAATTTTGAAAAATTGATTAATTTGTCCCATTAAGTGATTTAAAATTTTGATAGATATACATAAAAAAATACATAATTATGTTATTAAATCATAATTCAAATTTAGATGGTTTATCTTTTTGAGATCTATAGCTAAATTCTTATCTCTTTTTTTATTTTTTTTTTATTTTTGTGTGTAACCATAGTATATGAGAGAAATTGAAAAGGGTGTTGCAATAATTATGAAAGAAGTCAAAAGAGATTGTGGGTTGAGAGAAGTCAATAAATGCTGAGATTGAATTGGGAGAAGCCAATAAATGCTGATGTTTTTTTTTTTTAAATCAAAAATTTAGAAAATTAGGATTAGGAGATTGAACTCCCATAGGCCTTTGGGGTTAAAAACTCATTTTTACTTAATATATAATATAGATTTTAAACTATTTTTAAAAATCAAAATCTATTATATTATATGTCAATACCATCTCAAGCCTCTTTGCTTTATTTATAAATAAATATATATATATATATATAAACAGGAAAGATTTTAAGAGATAAAAGTGTAGGCTCGGAGAAAACAAATTTATAGAATGGAGAAAACTGTAATAAGAAGGAACTATAGAATTCTCAAGAAAGGTCAGTTTAAGAAGAAAAAAATAAAATAAAGCAAGTTTTGAGAGAAAGAAACATAATTCAAAACCCACGAGGTTCACGTTCCTTTCACATGCTTTGTGACTTTCAACAAACCTTTTTCATGATAGAAAAAATTGCACAAAACATAGATAAGGGTTTGTGTAACTTTTAACAAAACTTTTCATAACCACATAAAAATAAAAATTTTAAAAAATCATAGAATATAAATAAGTGATTGTAAAATTTCTCGTCCGTTAAATTTTGCACTTATTGAGTAATTTTAAGTTAAAAATTGATCATCAAAAAGCAAAAATCAAAAATCAACAACACTAATTCTCTAGATTTCAAATAATTAACTTTTCAACTTATTTAAGTTATTTATGCAAAATAAAAGCTAAGGACAAGCTCAACCAAATAGTTTGACATAAACTCTCAAAATTAAAAATAAGAAGAAGCTATGAACAACTCATAAACTGCATAAAATAGCTCCTTTGCAAGCTATGTTTGATGTTTATTAAGACCATTAATTTAGAGAAAAAAACATTGTTATGGTTATTAAGATATTACACTACATACATGTAATTCACGAATGTTTTAAAAATTTCCAGTGTAATTACAAGCATTTTTTTTTTTTATGTATAATTATCTATAATTATGTTCTCTTTTGCCTAGCGTGATGTTGGGATTCAAATTATCGTTGTGTTATACATCTCATTTCTCTATTTCTACAGACTGAAAAATAAACAAAAAAAATCTAATAAACATTCATTTTAGAGTTTATCTAATGGATCAAAGATTTTTCATATCCAATGTTTATAATCATGTGATTAACAATGCATTAAATACAATGTAACAATAAATTTTACAAAAGATTCTCGTGTCTAACTAAAATGAATTTATAAATTTTAAAGGTGTTATCGAATAGCATCCCTTAATCTCTACAAAAAAAAAAGAGCAACCCTATATAAATTAATATTATTAAAATAAATAATGCTTCAAATTTCAAAATTTTATTATCACATAAGAAAAAATGGGCATCTCCACTTAGCCTTCGTTTCACATAAGTTAAAATGAGATTTTTTGACTAAAATAGTCACAAAAAGATAAAATAAATTTTTGAGAGCATTAAAATAAAATGTCACATCTAAGTCATAATTATTTTATTTTTTCTCTCACAAAAATTAAAATAACCAAAAAATTTATTCAAACTAAAATAATCAAAAAAATTAAAAAACTAAAAAATCAACCTTAGATTGTTTAGTCAAACTGTGATTACATATTTGATTTTGATGAGTTCTCAACCATTCAACTTCCATTGTCGGCTAGTAATAGAATACAAAAAATGAAAAAAGTGATTCACCCCCCAAAAAAAGTGAAAAAAGTGGTCGCTGCACTTTCTAACTTTTCTCCAAAGCATCTGGATATTCTGTCACATTTATCACTATCCCTCAAACCTCCTCAGAGACGTGTTGGTCACACTCATCCCTCTCTCTCCCTCTCCCCTTACTTTTTTTTTTTAATTTTTTTTTAAAATTTATTTATTTACTTTTTTTTGTTGTAATTATCATTAAAAAAAATGGAACATGTCAGGGCAGCATGAGATTGTTTGGTAGATATTTTCAGTAGTCTCGATCCTCTTTTTTGTTTCTATTTAACAAGTTGTTAGCTTTTATTTTTAACATTACAAAGTAAAAAATAAATTAATTAATTTGAATGAAAGTCTTTCTATGATTACAAGCACAAAGATTTTGTTGATTTTGGTCCCCTTTTTTACGAGATTTTTGGAAAGATGTTGAGGCAGCGAAATATACGGGAACTAGATATCGTTCTGGTAGACGAAAGGAACTCTCGAATTCACGAGAAAAATAGAACCTTAAATTCACAAGAAAGAAAAAATATCTCAATATTATTGATTGAATGAATAAAAATTATTTTTACTATGAGACTTAGATAGTTATTTATAATAAACTAAATCTAATACTTGTAAGAAAAATAATTTTAAAATAAATTTGAAACTTAAATAAACCCAATTAGGAAACCTAAGAAAATAAGAAACTAGAATTCTAAACTATTTAAAATCCTAGTCAAAATCTAATTCCAAAATAATAAAATTAAGAAACTTAATAATTCTAAATTATTTATACTAAATTACAAGAATCCTAATAATATATCAAAAATATTAAAACTTAAAAATATAAAAATTCTTAAAACCTTGTCCTGAAAATCTTGTCCTACATCAGACTCTTCTTCTTTGAAAGAACTCGTCTTCGAGTTCATATTAAAGATCTGTCATCGTCCATCCCAAATAAAAAGATACTTTGAATACTTCAGTTGTTTGTCTCTCTTCCGAACATTATATGCAGAGAAGTCAATTTTTTGAAAGTTATTCTCTATATGCTTCAATTGTTTGACAAGATTAATAAGACAAGCATTGAAAATCAAATTAAATTTCTCAACACCAAGAAAATCAACGAAGGGTATTTTATGTTGATGTTGGATACTCTTTAGACTTTGCTCTGTCTTAGATTCAGTTGGACATTCAATTATCATCTTTTGAACATCAATTGCATCCTCAATCAACTTCTCTGGTGCACATGTCAACTTTATTACCTCATCTTTAATTTCTTCTTTTTCATTGAGTTCAACTAGATCTTCTTCTTTTGCGATCTCATAACTATCATAATAATCAAGAGATCATAGTTCTGCCATTAGAAGCTCTTGGTTACCTTCAACGTTTTTCTCTTGCTTCACCTTTTCATCGTCTTCTTCAAACTTCTTGATCAAAGTAATTTTAGTGACATCTCTTTTATCAATTTCAATGTTCTCACCATTGTTGCAATCAACTTGATTATCTACTGCAATTGAATGTTTGTTTGGGTCTTCAAAATTTTGAAACATTTTGATACTCAAAATCTTTTCTTCTTCAATGTGTGGTTGAGACAAATTTGTTGACCTACAAGACTTGATTGACCCAAACTTGGCAGAACCATAGTCATGTTCCTCGAATAATTTGTATTCATAATTCCATAATAATTATTGAATTGCGAAGAATATTGTGAATCAAAATTACTTTGGAACAACTGTTTTGATTCAAGTTTTCTTTGATATTGTAGATACAATATTTGCCCATGATTTGTTTGAAGGAATCTATAACTCATCAACTTCTTCATCTTATGCCACGTCCTAATAGGTTGTTTGTATTGTCGCCTTCAATCATATTGCAATTGTTTCCACCATGTAGAAACATAACCTTCTAACTTACGTGCAACATATTTGGCTTGCTTTTCTTCAGATATTTCCATACACAAAGAATTTGTTAACTTTGCGAAACCAATAAATAAAATCCTCGACATGACAAGAAGCATTAAAATAGGGAGTTTCTAGTGGTACTTGATGATTTGAAAAGTCATGATTGATACAATTATTGCTATTGAACACATCACCGAATTTTCGTTGTCGCCTTACCGACTGATACTCACCACCATAATCTTCGAATAACTCATCTTCAGATTCGTCCTCACTATCATATTGATAACGAGAAGATCGTCTTAAGACGTTGTGATTAATAGGCTGGCCTTGGACAAATCCCATAGCGCGGTACCTATTAATGTTGTGACTAACAGGTTGGCCTTAGGCAAGTCCCTTGACTCGAATCCTATTAGATCTTTCTCTACGATCATCGTCAATAAAGCTTGTGCTTCATCTTTCGATGAATGACATCGAGCTCGGAGAAACCTTGCTCTGATACCACTTGACGCAACGGAATACATGGGGACTAGATATCATTCTAGTAGACACAATGGACTCTCGAATCCACGAGAAAAATAGAATCTGGAATCCACAAGGAAGATAAAATATCTCAATATTATTGATTGAATGAATAAAAATTGAATAAAAATTTGTCTTTATTATGAGAAATTAGGAAACCTAAGAAAATAGGAAACCAGAATTCTAAACTATTTAAAATCCTAGTCAAAATCTAATTCTAAAATAATAAAATTAAAAAACCTAATAATTCTAAATTATTTATAGTAAATTACAAGAATCCTAATAATATATCAAAAATATTAAAACTTAAAAATATAAAAATTTTGAAAATCTTGTCTTGAAAATCTTGTCCTACATCAGATGTATTTAATCGACCTGTATACTGTTTAAATTTTGTACAAGATTTGTGGAAAGAGGTATTTAATGGACTTGTACTTGGTTTAAAATTTTCAAAATTTTGTTTTAGATTTTTTTTTTTTTTTTTTTTCAATCCAAACACTATTTCACTTATCATTTTTATATATCTACACAAATTCATTAACCAAAAACAACTTAAAATTTTTTTTGAATGTGTTAAAATTTTATTCTTTATGTAATATTCCTCTTTGTTATTTGTGAGAATTTATTTTACCATCATTGTAACTACTTGAAACATATAGTTGATGTGTTAATGGAATTATATTCCCTTGTCTGAATAAGTTTTAATCAAATTACAGTGTTGTTTGGGAAGTGAGTTGACTTTTTGACTTTTTAAATTTTTTTGACTATTTTAGTCTGGACTAAAAAGTTTGGTTTGAGAAGGACTTTTTGACTTTTTTGACTTTTTTAGAGAAGAATGTAATTATTATGGGTTAAATATATGTTTTTGTTTGTTGTGACTAAAATATCATATTTTATTTTTTGTGACTAAAATAGCCAAAATAACTCTTCCCAAACGGAGCCTACCTAAATTTTGATATTTTGTTAGTATAATTAATTTGCATGATTTTATTCTTCATTCCTACCTCCGTGAGATTTTCTTCCTTTCTAAGTTAAATCCAATTATTAATCGAATCTAATAAAACATAGACCCAATTAATCCTATTATTAATTTCCAAAACAACAATGCTACAGGGCCCGAATTCCTCCGCCCCGAATGCCCCTAAACCACGAAACGACGTCGTTTCGTGGTTTTAATTTTTTTTTTTTTTTTTTTTTTTTCCAGCAGAAGAAGGAGACGAAGACGGAGAGGGGGAGGGGGAGACGAAGACGGAGGAGGGGGAGGGGGAGGGGGAGGAGGGGGACTGGAGGGGGCCTAAAAAATGGGCTGGAGGCGGAGGCGGGGGGCGCGGCGATCGGCGATGGCAGAGGCGGCGATCGGCGATGGCTGAGGCGACGAGCAGAGGCATGGCGAGCAGAGGCATGGCGGAGGCGACGGAGGCGGAGGCGCGGCGATCGGCGACGGATCGGAGACGGCGGCGACCCCTCTCCCTCTCCCTCTCCCTCTTTCTCTCCCTCTCCCTCTCTCTCTTCCTCCGCTTCCTCTGCGTCGAAAATGGCAGAAAAAAAAAAAAAAAAAAAATTCGAGCCACATTCGAGCCAAGCCATTTCGGGCCCTCAATCATTTTTCTTTCCAAAAAGATAATAATATAAGAAACTCAAGCCATAAATATAATTTTAAAATTTTCGAGCGATAATCTCAAAGCCTATTCTTTTAAAACCAAAATAACAAAATAATTTTTAAAAATCATATTCCCACGTATTGACCATCCATCCATGTTATTTATTTGTGTAAATATCATTTACCTATTCACTTACTTATTTACATATCACTTATATATTCACTTAATCTACTCCTATAGTACCACCACGCTTCACACGCAACTCTGATGTATGGGCTATGGTGCTAAGGGCATATGCTGTAGGCGTATGTACTGTTTGCTTGAAGAAATTAATGTTGTGTTGGCTGAGAAACATGCCGCCTTGTAAACTAAGTATGAAATTAAGGCCTCGTTTGGGATGCTACCTTTCTAGCCAATTAGTTAAAAAATTACTAAATTAGTCAATTAGCCAATTACTCATACTAAAAAGTCAACAATTACGGCTTCTCTCTACTTTTTGCACAGCTTTTCGTAATTAGTCAAAAAGTCATCCCAAACATACAAGTTTTTTTTACTTACCTTTTTAGCCAATTAGCCAAAAAGTTACTAAATTAGCCTGTTCTCAAACGAGGCCTAAGTCCTAAGATGAAAGGATGATTCTGTTGGGTATTTCCAATCCAAACTTGAGATAAAGGAAACCATTCTATATGCTGATCTTAAGAACCTAGATGATGAAAACTAATCTGTGCTCCATTGATGCAATGTGTATATGTCTATTTAATGCCACCGACTATACTAACTAAAACTAAGGCCCCGTTTGTTTTGGGAGATAGAATAGAGGGGATTAATAATGAAGGGATTATTAATGAGGGGATTGATAGTGAGGGGATTAGTAGTGAGGGGATTGATAGTGAGGCGATTAGTAGTGAGGAATTGTTAAATTATTTTTATATAAAATAATAAAACAAATAAAAAAAATGTAAAAAATTAAAAATTATATTTTAAAAAAAATTTCCCATATATAAAAAATAAAAAAATTTCTAATCCCCTTACTATTTTCTAATACCATCTCTACCTCTTCCTTACCAATCCCCTCTCCAAGGATATTAGTAATACCAAGAGACTAATAGTCCCAAGGCCTTTTTCCAAAACAAATAAGGCTATTACTAATACCTTGATATTAATAATCCCAATACCCTCTCTTTCACCCAAAACAAACGGGGCCTAAAATTGTTAAAGCTGTGCTCCATCCTATTCACTTACTTAGACCATCTCCAACGGTGAACCAAAATTGATATCAGATTTAAATTTTGATGAAAAATATACTTTTCCATGCTCCAACCGTTGCATCAAATGAATATCAAAATGAGAAATCAGCAAAAAAAGTATCAAACTGAGAACAAGCTCCGGATTTTACCAAATCACTGTTACTGACCGTTGAAAGAGATACATCGGTTGCCCGGCCGGTTGCCCGGCCGGTTGACCAACCGGTCAACCGGTTCCCTTTGAAATAACTAGGTTCAAACCGATCAAAAAAGGTTCAAACAGGTAAAAAAAAAAAAATTGCCCAAACCGGTCGACCGGTTGGTCAACCGGCCGGTCGACCACCCGGTCGACCACCTCCCCAATTTTGCTTTGATGCTCACCGTTGGAGCGCCTCGTATCAAATTGAAAAAATCATTATTTTTTTCATCAAATTTGATGAAAAAAGAAATAAAGCGTTGGAGATGCTCTTACATATCACTTATATATTCACCTAATCTACTTACCTATTCCTATCACCACTACTAACAACGATAGCCTGACCGTTGACGTTTTCAGCAACTTTTTCAATAAATTTTCTGATGCCGCCAGTAGTCGGCGTGTAGTGACCTAGCGACAGTGAGAGAAATCCCATATTTCTCCTAGAAATGAACTTATTAACACCAATTATTCCATAATATAATACATTTAATTCCACCATATTAAAAAAAATATAAGACCAACCATATTATCCTCTAAATCCTTACCAACCCGAGAACGAGGCAATATAATCACTCAAAACTAAAAAAAGCAATAAAACAGTATATCCATCGCCATGAACTCCAAGATTCCCCTTTGAGCAAAAACTATTAAAATATAGTAATAAAAACATTTGTATTGATGTTCATAAAACCAACACTCTAATTTTAAAATAAAAAGTCAAATAAAAAAATAAAAACCCAAACAAGGCAAAATCCACAAATATAGTTATTCTATACAAAGTGGGTGTATGAGAAGTGAATTTTTTTGTAAGTTTTTTTAATTGTAGGATATTATTAGAGAAAAATTTTTTTGTACTTAAAAAATAGTTGAATTTTTTTGTGGTTGGATATAATGTTTATGAGAGAAAAAATAAAATGATTATGAGATTTGATGTGATATTTTGTTTAAATTTTTTTTTTTTTGATTTTATAATCAATTTGTCTTTTAATGAAAAAAAAAAAAAATCCTACCCAAACACGCCAAAATCGAATCACAGAATTAAACACAACTTCATTTAAAATTTGAAAAAAAACTCTGACATGCAATGTAATTCACACATTAATAAGTTCTCCATGGAAAAAAAAAACTCGAGATTTGTTTTTGATTTTGTGATTAAATTTTGTTGAATTAAAAAACATTACCATAAAATAAAAAATTAAAATTAACAGGAGAGAGAGAGAGAGAGAGAGAGAGAGAGAGAGAGAGAATCGGACAACTCACCGATCATGCAGCCGCCGAAGAAGAGAGACTGGACCAACCCAACCTTATACTTTTGTCCACAAATCAACCCCCACTCCGCCACCGTAGAGCTCGCCGAACCGCCGATCCACTCCCACGAACCGGGTTCTAACCCACAAACAGTTCCAGAACCGGTCGAGCAAGAACCTGGGATCAAGCACCTCCACTCCGGTTCACGGTCCGCGAAGATCATGACCATGGTGTGAAAGGCCTCGAGAGCCCAAGCCAGGCTTGTCAACACGAAGTGCCTTAATTGCCAGACCCCGAACTCGCCGCAGAACCGGTTCAACATGTCGTCGATGCACAGCTTCTGTTTTCCGGCCACCGGTTCGTCGGCTTTTTTCGACGGTGGGATCAGCGGGACGCTGAGATCCGCCGGAGATGAAGACGACGTCGTTAGCATCTTCTTTATTTTTAATTTTTTTGGTTTTTAATTTTTTTTTTTTTTAAGAATATTAGGGTGAAGAGAAGAGGACGGTGCTAGAATGGAATTGGTATATACTAATTTGTTGTGATATATATAATTGCGAGAGCGCAACTGTGGTCTGAACATTTGACACGTGGAGGCGAATCGAGCCTTTGATTGGGAGTGGTTATTTGGAATATTTTACACACCATTTATTATTTAGGCCTCGTTTGGCAAGAGGCTATTTTAGCCAATTAGTCAAAAAGTTACTAAATTAGTCAAAAAGCCAACAACCCATACCAAAAAGTCAAAGATTCTCTTTTCTCTCTACTTTTTGCACATCTTTTCGTAATTAGCCAAAAAGTCATCCCAAACATACAAGTTTTTTTTACCTATCTTTTTAGCCAAATAGCCAAAAAATTACTAAATTAGCCTGTTCCCAAACGACCTCTTAAAATTTTGTCAAGCTATTTCTAAGAATTCGAACAAAAAATACTGAATTTCACTGTTTTAATTAGTGAATATTAAATTAGAGGGTTTTTTTATTGATAAATCTCATCTAGAGATGTTCTATCTCAATAAGTCCACAAAGAAAAATTATAACCTAATTAGTCACATGTGTTTATACTTTTATTTCATAAGGTCATTTTTTCCTGATTTATATTTTTTATTGGATTATTATACTCTTTTTTCTATATGTTGATATATATTATATATAAAATAATATACATGTTTCCTTCTGTTTTTGTTGTGGTAGGATTTCGTTCCTATAAGAGAGAAGACGACGGCACATAGTTCGCGGCAGTGTTTCATTGCGATACGGTTTCATTCCTGTAGAAGAGAAGATGACGATTTAGAATTTATGCTCTGTTTTTTTTTTTTTTTTTTTGCCATAGTTATGATTTCAGCCAGAAATCAAAGGAAGAGAAAAGGATTTGAATAAAAAAAACAGGGGTAATGGCTCACAAACTTGTTCAGTAGATTGACTAAAACACACATTCAACTGGATTGAATCAAAGGAAAAGATGAGATGGATTTGAATACTTGTTCTTTGAAGGTGGATTTAATTTGATTTGGATTGGTGGAATGGTGAAATTACACGGGTTGTTAATGATAGTAATATGATGGAGCTGAAGATGTGGGTGATAATTTTTTGTTTTCAGAGAGATTGAGTTTTTTTTTTTTGGATTTATAGTTCTATTGCTGCCATTATTTTTGATTTTTCTGTCAATCAATGTGAATGTTCACATTTCATATTGTTTGGAAGCTTAAGAAATGAGTGTTAGAATTGTGAAGAATGAGGTTTTTGATACAGTAATGTAGCTTTCTTTATAAAGAGATGAGGAGTGCTTGGTTTGATTTGGATTGTTGTAATGGTGGAATTGTAAGAGGTGTTAATAATAGTAATAATGATGAAGATGGAGACGAAAATTATGAAGATACAGAGGAGGATTTGTGCGATGGTTTTTTTATTTTTTGAGAGATTGAGATTTTTGAATTTGGAGAAGACAAATACTGTGCTTTGTTTGATTACATTGTCTTAAGGTTAGTATGTAATAGATGCATGCCATTTGTGATTGGATTTATATGAAGGGTTGTATGCTCTGTTTTTTGCTTCCAATTTCATTTTCTAGAATTGATGGACATGCAAGTTTTTTTTGGTTGTATGAGATTATGGATTTTGGCTGGTTATATGGTTGAGTTATGGCTTTGTTTTTTTAAATGTGGTGAATATTCACATCGCATTAAGAATGTGAATGTATATGAATGATTGTATGATCTATTTCTTACTTTCAACATCATTATCTAAATTAAATTTTGGTTGGTTATATGGGATATGGGTTTTTCCTGATCATGTATATTGTGAGGTATGCATGTGTGTGATGTGAATATTTACATTCTTGTTACCATTGACAGTATCAAAGTAGTTAACATGAATATTTATATCACTGTAACCATTCACATTACCAAATCATTTATGTGAATATTCAGATTTGTATTATGAATTGTCATTGTGAGTGTTTTTTGCTAGCAAACGGGATTTTGTTGTGTATATTACGATACATGCATGGGCGCGGTGTGAATATTGACATGTTTGTTACCATTTACAACATGAAAACATATGATGTGAATATTCACATCATCTGCAATATGCTATTTGATATGAATATTCACATTCTTGTTACCACTGACAACATCAAAGTAGTTAACATGAATATTTATATCATTGTAACGATTCACATTACAAAATCATTTGCTGTGAATATTCAGATTTGTATTACGAATTGTCATTGTGAGCGTTTTCTGATAGCAAAACGGGATGTTGTTATATATATTATGATGTATGCATGGGTGCAGTGTGAATGTTGACATGCCTGTTACCGTTTACAACATAAAAGCATATGATGTGAATATTCACATCATCTGTAACTATTAACATCATCAAATTATTTGCTGCGAATATTCACTTATGTGTTAAGAAATATGATATTCACACCAGTTACATTGTGTTACAATAATATTTTAAGTAATATTCACATCCATGTGAATGATCAAACACGAAATAGGCCTCAAAATGCATATACATATATTGAATGAAAAATTGGAGTACAAGCATTGATACAGAATTGATTTACACTTAAGCTAGTCTGCTCCAATATGTCAAAACTATTGATACTAAATTGTCTTAAATGTGGATAACAATTATGGATAACAATTACAGGTGGACAACCCCCACCTATAGGTTTTCATATTGCACTGTCTTTGTGTGATTCAGAAAAATGTGTACAATGAGTCTCTTATTTGACACCATTTAAAGCGATTAAGGCTGTCAACAATTTTCTCACGGTATACATGCCCCCAGATGATGTAACACACTGCGGGCCCGCAATTCACCCTGAAGATGCAAAGTTGTTACTGTTAGAATTTGAAATTTAGGTGTATATAATGGTTATGGAAGATGTGTACAAATTGATGTAAGGCTTACCATTGGTTTGTAGTCATTATCAATATCTAACAATCTGATGTAAATATTGACATTGTGTACAATAAAATTCAGATTGAACCAAAAAAGAGTTGACAACTATTCAAGATTAGGGGATTTTCATCAACAATCAACAATACTAACAACTTTGTTAATATCTACATCATATTCCATTGATAACAGGAGGTGAATATTGACATTGATGTTAGAATGTGAATATTAACATTATGTTCAGAATGTAATTATTTCATCACCATCAACAACCAACAACATTAACAAATCTGACATTGACACAAGGGAGGAGATAGTGAGTGCATTACAAAAGAGTGTACTACACATGACAATTTAAGACAAACAAGTCATTACCAATATATAGCAGTCTGATGTAAATATTGACATTATGTATAATGAGATACATATTGAACCAAAAGAGAGTTGACAACCATTCAAGATTAGGAGCTCTAATTTCTTTATAACCATTAACACACAATAATACAAACAACTCTGTAAATATTTACATCATATTCTATTGATGTTAGAAGTTGAATATCTACATTATACTGATAATGTGAATATTGACATTGAAGTAGATATTTACATTAATGTCAATATTTACACCATATTCACCTCATATTTGATCACCTTTTAAATATTATACAGATTATGTATAATGGAATACACATTGAACCAAAAAAAAGTTGATAACCATTCAAGATTAGGGGCTCTAATTGGTTTATAACCATCAACACGCAACAATACCAACAACTCTGTAAATATTTACATCATATTCCATTAATGTTAGAAATTGAATATCTACATTATATTCATAATGTGAATATTGACATTGAAGTAAATATTTACATCAATGTCAATATTTACACCATATTCACATCATATTTGATCACCCTTTAAATATTGTATAGATTATGTATAATGGAATAGACATTGAACCAAAAGAGAGTTGACAATCATCCAAGATTAGGAGCTCTAATTGGTTTATAATCATCAACATGCAACAATACCAATAGCTCTGTCATATTCCATTGATGTTAGAAGTTGAATATCTACATTATATTCATAATGTGAATATTGACATTGAAATTAGAGATGTGAATATTCACATTATTGCTAGGATACAAATAGGAGTGAGACAACACCAATATATGTTGATTTTTCATATTGACACAAACAAAATTTCACAACATAAAGGAAACAACACATGTGAAATGGCTAGCCTTAGAATGTGAAATGGCTAGCCTTAGAATGTGAATGTCCACATTGATTGTTACTCAATAACAGATAATCAACAAACAACACAAACATTGATTGTTACTCACATTACTGCTAGGGTACAAATAGGAGTGAGACAACACCAATATATGTTGATTTTTCATATTGACACGAACAAAATTTCACAACATAAAGGAAAAAACACATGTGAAATGGCTAGCCTCAGAATGTGAATGTTCACATTGATTGTTACACAAACATTTGAGACTACGAAACTGAGAATAAAGCAAATAATCAACAAACAACACAACAAACATCATAATGTAAATTTACAAAATGGCTAGCCTCAGAATGTGAATGTTCACATTGATTGTACTCAATGACAAGAGAAACAATAAGATGCTATTATTTACAACATGCCTACAAGAATTTACATCGAACTAAAACAACGTTGACAACCATCCAAAATTAAGGTTGTAATTATTTGATCACCATGAATAACCAACAACACCAACAAGTCCGACATTGATATAAGGAGGAAGATACAACATACACCATAATGTAAATTCATAAAATGACTACCCTTAGAATGTGAATGTTCACATTAGTTGTTACTCAATAATAAGAGAAACAATAAGATGTTATTATTTACAACATGCCTACAAGAATTCACATTGAACTAAAATAGGGTTGGCAACCGTAAAAAATTGGGTATCAACACCAACAAAAACAACAATCACAGAAAAATTGAAAAAATAATAACAATAATATGAACAACACATGCGAAAATTCACATTGAACCAAATAATCATTCGATGATTATACAAATAAAAGAAGAAAAAATATGGTGGCTCACTCTGTTTTCTTGGAAAGAAATAAATGGTCAAAATAGGTAATTCACATCAACACCAACAAAAACAACAATCACAGAAAATTTGAAAAAACAACAACAATAATTTGAACAATACATGTGAAAATTCACATTGAACCAAATAATCATTCGATGATTATGCAAACAGAAGAAGAAAAAATATGGTGGCTTACTCTGTTTTCTGGAAAGAAATAAATGGTCAAAATGGGTGATTCACATCAACACCAATAGAAACAACAATCACAGAAAAATTGAAAAAACAACAACAATAATATAAACAATACATGCGAAAGTTCACATTGAACCAAATAATCATTCGATGATTATACAAACAAAAGAGGAAAAAATATGAGCGTTTACTCAGTTTTCTATAAAGAGAAAATGGTCAAATATGGGTGATTCACATCAACCCCAACAAAATCAACAATTACAGAAAAATTGGAAAAACAACAATAATAATATAAATAATACATGTGAAAGTTCATATTGAATCAAATATTCATTCGATGAATATACAAACAAAAGAGGAAAAAATATGGGCGCTTACATTTGGTTCGCATCTAGTCGGCCGATGTAAACTTTCACAGAGTTGATTTTTCAATTCGGTGTAGGGTTTCATTCGCCGACAACGACGTGACAATGGTGGGATGTAGAGATGATGAGAATCGCGATGAAGGATTCAAACGATGAAACGATGAGACGATAAGAACTGGTATGGAAATGAAGGTTTTCTTAAAGCCTTGCCGTATATTTTGCGATTTACTCATATGTTTTTGTGCTGTGACGTTTTGAATGGAAATAAATGCCCAAAAATGTGTAGGGGTGTTTTGGACAAATTGCTTGGTATGGAATTTATTGGAATAGTCAAAAACGTTTTGGGCTAGATAGAACAAAACACTTAGAAAGTGAATTTATCATAAAAACTCCCTAATTAGAGCACTCAATGAAATTGTCTCCGGAACAAAAAAATAATTTTTCCTTGTTTGGTGTGGTTTTGGTTAATGATAAAAAATTTAAAACTTTGAGATAATTAATTAATTTTTATTGCAAATTATATAAATTTTTTTATAAGTTTAGAAACAAAAATTTCATCAAATACTGTAATATAGATTTTTAAAAAAAATTAAAAATAGTTGCAGTAATTTGCACCAAAAATAATTTACAAGCAAAACTTTTATCTGTAAAATTCATAGAGTTATGAGACAATGGTATTTTTGTAATTGTGATTGATAAAAACAAATGTTTTTTTTTGAAATAAAAGAAGTAGGCCTGGTTTGGATCCGCTAAAAATATCAATTTTTTTTTGAAATTTTTGGGTTTAGTGATTTGTTTTTTCCAAATTTGTGTTCTTTTTTTTTTTTTTTTTTTTTTTTTTTTTTTTAGTACAAAGATCTGAAAGGTATTTTTTTTGAAATTTTTTATTAAAAAAAGAAGAAGCTAAAAAGGAAATTATTCTTAGCTTCTTTTTTCAAATTTTATTTTATTATTATTTTTTTAATTTTTGTGATCTGTTTAGTGATGCAAACTAAAATTTTCGGGTAGCTTTTGGTAAAAATTTTTAAATATGATTTAAGAATAAGAGTTATATTTTGAGCCTGTGAGTTTTGGAATTATGATTTGAGTGTGAAAAATCTGTTTGGCAAATGAGTTTTGAAAAGAATTTTGAATTGAGTGGAAAATTTTTGATGTGACATATGATATTTGATAAAAAATTTACAACTCATAATTAAACACACAACTCAAAATTCTATTCAAAACTAAAAAAAAATTAAAAAATTCTGAATTTTTTATTTAAAATATAAAAAATAACAGGTGGCAATTGTAAAAAAAAAAAAAATACACTGTTCCGGTCAACTAGCTAGATGTCTATGAGGACGACTGACCGGACGTCCAAAAGGACGACCGATTAGCTCAAATTTTTCCGCAATAAAAAGAATTTTTAAAAATAAATATAAAATTAATTTTTAAAAACTGTAAATAAACATCCCATATAAACCAAAAGATAGAACTAAAATAAGTCGTAATTAACGATTATATTATAATATCAAAATCAACAGTAACTGTTGTACTTGAACTTGAGCACTTGCCCAATAATTATATGGGCGCTGATTGAGGGCCCGAGGCTTCGGGGCTCGAATGCCCCGAAATGCCATTTTAGGTAAAAAAAAAAAAAAAAAAAAAAGGAAAAAAGAAAGAAAAAAAAAAACAGTTTCCAAAAATGGAAATTAGGGGTATTAGGGCCAACTTTTTTAGGGCCACCAATCATTTTCCTAATTATATTATCGGATTTTATATTCTAGCCTTATTATACTTACCTAATAATTAAACTACTAGCTGGCGTTTCACTTGTTCCAACAAGTCTCTCTAGTAATAATTTAGCAATAACCTAGACCTGTCAATTTTATAACAAAAATACAACAACACGACTTTAATTAAAAAAATTATCACACCTTTGGAAACCTAGACCTATCAATTTTATAACAAAAAATACACCAACATGACTTTAATTAAAAAAATTATCACACCGTTGGAAATGATTTTGTATCTACAGATAATATTCTTACAATAAAAATAAGAAAAATGCTAGATTTTAAAAATTTTATCAAATATCTTATATGAGTATAGAATGCACTCTACATCTCATACCTATGTAAGACATTTCTTAAAAAATTTAATAAATTTTTTAAGATGTCTAACATTATTCTAAAAATAATAAATATTCTTGAAAATAATTAAGTTTTATTGCATGGGGTCTCACACAAAGATTCAAAAGTTGGTGACTACTCCTTCATACACACCTCTCTCTTTTTCAAAGCTTGTTTGAATCTTATCCATCCCTTACAAAAGAAAAAAAAAAAAGCCTCGTGGTTGGCCTCATTCCCGGGAGATGGTTCCTAATTTTATTGAAAGACATTTCAATTCAAAAAAGAAAAAAAAAAAATCAATAAAAAATTTAGATAAATTACAATTTTTACTCATCAGTTTTCATTTGAATTTTAGTTTGGTCTCTAATTGTAACAACTAAGTCTTGAAATTTAATCCTAATTTCAATATAGTCCTCATGTTACTTACCATAAAAAAACTGGACATATAGACATGTTTATTTGTCAGAGTAGGTTAGGTGAAATTATTAAAACGATGGGATTGAGTGATTAGATTATTAGTTTGGTGGATTAGATTAGAATTATAAGATAAATTAAATTTGTTTGTACACTAGTATAGTCATATCAGTTAGTTGGGATTTAAGGGTTGGTTTGGGATGTTCTAAAAAAGTACACTTTTTGACTTATTGGTGGGTTTGGGTTGGGTTTGGGTTGGGTTTGATGTGATGTGTTAGAGAGGTGATGTGATTTAAATAAGATGATGTGACTTAAATAAGATAGTGACTTTTTGACTTTTTTGCTTATTTAGTACATGCCAAACTAGAAATTAAATAAAAATTTCATTTGATAAAAGATGATTTTTCTATTTTTATCAATCTCATTTCTTCATGAAATTGCTAATCTCCTCGGTGAAAGGTATTCCTTGTCCCATAAGGCTGTTAATATCTCATGGTATTTTCACCTAATAAACATACATTTTATGGACCAATAGATTATTAGTTCAATTTGTAAGAATTTTTTCTAAATATGACTTAATGTGACTTATACATGATTATATTAGATTTATCTCATTAAGTAAGATACATGTACATCAATTAGATGATGACTAATCATTGATGAATGCATCTATATATACATAATGTATAGAAGATTAATAGAGATAATGTCAATGCATTGAATGTGATAGATTCTTATAAATGAATCTTAGAGATGCATTATGTATCTATTATGAATGTAGAAGATACATTAATTTATTTAATGAAGTTCACTGAATGAATAGATTCTTTGATGAGAAGATTACTAGTGTAAATAGTGTAAGGTCCTACACCACACTCTCTATCACAAAACTCAAGTTGTCACGACAAGAAGGATCCCATCGCCTAGAGAGAGAGAGAAGTGGTTTGAAGATCTTAGATAAATAAAGAACTTGAAAATCAAGGTCTTTTATTCAAGATTTCTCTTTCTCAAAGAGGTTTTCATACTATCATGGATCAAGGTACGTATACACTTATTTTGTATAGTAGAAATTCATATAATTTTCATGTATAGAATTGAATCCTTAATGGTTTTTAGATTATGTTCCGAAAAGTTTTCTATCAACTAGTATCAGAGCATGGTTCTCAATTCTGTTGCATGAAACGTAGAGGTATGAATTTCATTTTATAATGATGTTTTATGTAATCAGTGCATAGTCTTGATTTACACTTGTCCAATTTTATCTTTGTTTTTTGTCAATCTTTTATTCTATTGATATTAAAATAAGTTAAAAAAATTGTAAATTACTGAACAAGTGGTAATTAAGGTAATATTATGCACTTATAATGTTTTGTTACACACTATATGAGTTGAAACATTGTTGATCAGCTCAACGGAGGTTCAACACTATGTATGTTTGAATAATCGAGATGATTAGTATAATAAATATAATAATGAGTTTTTCTGCCCAACGGTGATAAACTTCTCACATACTTTAGTTAATAAAATAATATAAGATATTGAGTTTTTCTGCCCAACGATGATAAACTCGTTATGGTCTTAATGATTATTTTATTTTATTTTATTTTATTTTATGTTGTTTATTTTTATTAGTCATCTCATTTACTTTTATGAAATTGCTAAAATATACTGTTATTCGGCCCAATAGAAGGATAACTTGATTTCGTATTTAACTAATTATGTTTTCTAGTTAGATATATTTAACTTGTAGTGTTATTTTTATTCATGACATGTGAAAAGTAGTTTTCTTGATTATATTAAGTTATGTAATGGAAATTATGTGTTTGTAGTATTGAATCCTACTGGAATTAATAGTTACTTGTTTGGTATTGAAGCTTTGAGTGGAACTAATTTTAAAAAAATGAAGGAACAAATTGAAATTGTTTTGGGAATTATGGATTTAGACTATGCATTAAAAGAGCCAGCACCTACAAAGCCTAATGACACAAGTTCTAAGGAACATATGGCTTTATATGAAAAATGGGATCGCTCTAATCGCTTAACTCTAATGATTATGAAAGGCTCAATTACGCTTATAATTCAAGGAGCAATCCCTACTTCTAAAAGTGCAATGGGTTATATGAAATCTATTGAAGAACAATTCATTGGAACTTCCAAATCCCTTGCTAGTCTTCTCATGATTAAAATGATGACAATAAAATATGATGGTTTGATTGGTGTTCGTGAATATATCTTAAAGATGAATGACATGGCCTCTTAATTAAAAGGAATGGACATGGAAATTTCTGAAGGTTTTCTTGTTCATTTCATTATGACTTCTCTTCCTGCGCAATTTGGTCTTTTCAAGATCAATTATAATACACAGAAAGATAAGTGGAAGATGAGCGAGTTAATTACCATGTGTGTTCAAGAAGAAGAGAGGCTTAAAGCTGAAAAGCCTGATATGACTCACCTTACCACCTTGGGTCCAACCAAAAAGATTTTCAAGAAAGGTAAAAGTAAGAAGAAGAAGAATGCAAATGATGAAACTCACAAGGCTAATGAAGAAAATAAGATTCGATGCCATTTCTGTCGAAAGAAAGATCACATAAGAAAAGATTATCCAGATTTTAAAGGTTGGTTGGACAAGAAAAGTGACACTCAATGCTTTGTGTCTTATGAATCCTTTTTGGTAGATGTTCCACCAAATTCTTGATGGATTGATAATGGTGCAAGTATTCACATAACAAATTCCATGCAGGGATACCTTACAAGTTGGAAACTAAATAAAAGAGAACGAACCATTATAGTCGGGAATGGAATAGAAGTGGACGTTGAGGCTATTGCCACCCTCCGTCTAATTTTAGACTCTGGTTTCATTTTAGATTTAGTAAAGGCAGTTTATGTTCCTATTTTTACTAGAAACCTAATTTCTATTTCACAACTTGATTGTTGTGGCTATGAATTTAAGTTTGGAAATAATGGAGTCTCTTTATTCCATAATTCTTATATGATTGGTTCTGGTACTTTATATAGTAAACTTTTTCCATTGAATTTAGATTCCAGTTATGCACAATCTCTTTTATCCTTTCATGTAAACGACTTGATAAATAAAAAGAGAAAGCGAATGAATGAAAATTCATTCATGTTGTGGCATAAGCGCTTGGGCCTGTAGCTTGACTTTTTCGTGCCCCCTTTCGGAAGTTCGAAATATAAGCCCTACAGTTCGGACTCCCGCGGTTCTAAATCTAATCTCACAAGTGCAATGTGAAATTGATAAACACCAAAGAGTCCAAATCCAGCAAATCTTTTGGAAAATCGATTTTGAATCAAATTATCAAAAAAATAGACTGCTTTGCCAGATACAAAATTGCCACCTAAATATTTTATTTTGGAAAAATTTAGGAAACCCATGACTCGTGCCAAAGGCCACGTGTTTGTCATCATCAAGATTGTCTCGGCTTGGGAACTTATGTATGAGAGGGGAAAGTCATGAATTGAGCACCCCTGCTCGCCCGATCGAAGATCGACCTCTACTAATCATGATATGAATTTTATGTACATTATATGCTTTGTTCTCATTTTTTTAAGCTAGCATTACTATGTGATGCGCGCAGGCACAAGTATAGACTGACTTTGCAAAAATTGGAACATTTCAAGTCATATTGGGTTTTGAAAATTGTTTCGAAATATGTACCACTTGAAAAAGTGAACACAAATGAACATACTTAAATTATTCCAATTCAAGCAACAAGCCTTCATCCACAGGCATTTAAGCAGTTATAGTATTTAAGCACTTAGCCTCATGGCAAGCATGCTAAACATGGCAACAATGACAATCACACTTATGCAATTATGCTAAAACGAGCAAAGGCTCACCTAGTACTCCAAGTCAAAAAAGAAAAATGTTAGAAAAATACATGATTCCTAACTATGCGATATGACTAATGCAACACATGCAATATGCAATCTAAATAGACTTGGCTACTTAATATGGCATATGAAACAATTTGATAACACGCGGTCTAAGAACATATTCAAAGAAGTATTAAACTAATGATGCAGTTAGAATGATGAACCGAGCCTTGGTGCATGCAATATAAGTGGATGCAAATCATGAAGCATGCTAAACGAAACGTGATGTCCCTAAACTAACCATCATAAGCTAGTAAATAAAAGGGAGAAAGACGCAGGGTTAGAAGACATACACATTATTACATTGTGCTCTCATGAAGGAGAGTCCAAATGAATAAACTAGCTAAGCTAGAGCTAATTAAGCTAAGCAAATTAGACTAAAACTAATTAAGCTAATTATTACAAAACAAATAGAATTTAGCTAAACTACTTAACTAATTAAATAATTACAACATAAGTGCAATTAAAATAAGCGATTAAACCAAGTGACTAGCTACTCTGCCTCGGGAAACGAGGGATGTTCATGCGTATGCATGATTTCCACTCAAAAACGCCACTGTTTTGCTTCCGAATGCCTCTGTTTGCACAGTTGAATACCAATACTGCTGCTCACTCTGTTCTGCCTTACAAACTCACTGCTGAATTTTACACCAGTGGCCAGCCGACCAGTAATGAAGATTGCCGGCCATCAAAGGTGGTTAGTCGGTCACCTACCTGCCACTGATGCACAGGTTCATCTTGCTACAACAGAGGAAAAACAGAGCATATACACAGTATTTCCATAATTTGTTTGCACAACTCACCTCTCATTTTCATGAACAAATCTAAGGAGTAGCAAGTTCGGTTCACAAACCATCAATGGATGCAATTTCATTGCATGATGGCTTGTGAAACCAAGTATGCAAGCTCAATAAATGCAATAAAAGACACAAACCTCCCCCCTTTCATGAAAGATCAAGAGAAGAAGTTGGCCTTGGAGACTTGAATCATTTCCTCACTAGCGAGTATGAAATGGTCCAAGTTTCCATGTGTTCAATTAACGTCCAATTGAACACAACCAAATTATTATCTTGCTCACTTTTAGTCCCAAGTTTTAGTTGCTCATTTTAAGTTACCAACCATCCTTTAATTCAATTAAATCCAATGGTGAATTAAAGTTCTCTAATGGAAAGATGGTTCAAAACACAAGTTGCTTTGAGTATGAAAGAAGCATTATACCGTTGGTAATGAACCCCTTAAGGTATTAAACCAATAAGTATGAAACCTCAACTTCATACTTGGGCAAACAAGTGACTTGAAACCACTTTCAAAGCAAAATAAAAGCTAAAAAATGAGGGAGATTGCATAGATTATTAGTGTTGAAATGAAGTATGAAAAGCCCAAAATAAATGCTATTAACTCAAATAAGTAATGTCTAACACCTAAAACATTAAGCTTACAAGGACTATTACACTAGAAGCATGCAAAGCAAAGCTCAAGTGTAAACAACAGCCCAAAACAGTTCTACAAAAGTCTAAAATAAAGCCTTAAACGTGCTGGAATTGAGCTAAAAAAGGCTAGAAAAATAAGCTTACACATAGAGCAAGCTAGGCTAGTAAACAAGGCACAAGGAGGGGAGGCAAACCCCTCTAAATTTGGACTTCAAAATATGATTTTGGCCACTGAAAAAGCTTTGAAAATCAGTGTTTAAAAGCTTGGAGAAAGATAGTAAAAGGGTAGGAAACACAAGGGCACAAGTCTCCAAAACAAGGTATAAAGAAGGACTATCAACCCCTCAACCTTTAATGGCCTTAAACCCAAGATTCAGCCCAAAAAAACACAGAGTTTTGAAAGCTCAAAACAATGGAAAAATAGTAGGAATAAAAACAAAGCAAGCAAGCAAATAGGTGGAGCCTTATACCTCTTGAAGAGAAGAAGCAATTCTAAGCAACAATACAAGCAAACAACACCTTCTAGAGCTTAAACCAAGCTCAAAAGTACCTCAGCTCAAAGGTCAAGAAATTTGGTTAAGGATGTATACGCAAAGGTTGAAGAATTGTAGGCAAAAGTGTAGAGATTTGGTAAAGAGAGGAAAATTTTTGAATTCAAAATTTTCTAACCTCCAAAACAGTATGAGAGGTCTTCTATATATAGGGAACCAATCAATTTCCTAAAAAACATCCAGCCCTACACGTGGGTGAATATGCATGCATTTGTGCAAACAGTTGGCATAGATGGCATAAAATATCTGCTAAGCAATTCCTTTAAAAACATCAAGCCCTACATGTGGGTGAAGGTGCAAGCATCTGTGCAAACAGCTGGCACAGCTAGCATAAAATATCTGCAAAACACACTGGTGGCCGGCAGCCCAAAAGTGATGGCCGACAGCCTCTAGGGATGGCTGGTAGGCCACTAGAGGTTGCAGGCTGAAAAGACCAAGGAATGGCCCAAAAATGAGGCAAAGAGGGTGTCGGGTTTGAAAGGCTCAAAGTTGTGGCATTCCGCTGAGGACTTCAAGCACTTAGCACGCAAATAAACTCATTATTGGGTGTGCATGCAAAGACGTCCAAGTCGTAAGGGCCGTCAAAAATGAGGTGTCTACAGTTGTCCCTCTTTGACAGAACTTGGAGTCATAAAATGACATGAGTAAATTTCAAAGGCCATAGACGACCCATTTTGACAAGGCTATAAGACTTGGACAAACAATCAAGACAAAAAGAAATGGTTGTGCCGACAGGCTGCCTACGTATCCCTTTGCAAGGAATCAAATCAGCATAGTTCTGGGACAAGATGCAAATGATATGCACCATGCAACTTTGAAAGACGGACTCACAGGCTACGCGAAGTCGGCTGTTTTGAAAACTCATGATCATGCAAGATGATGCAATAAGCAAGAACAAATACAATAAGAACATATTTTGAAAACTCATGAATGAGCAGCTTCAATCTTAAAACCAACACAGGTTTCCATGCAAAAAGAAGATATAAAACACACCTAACCACGCCAAAACAAGAGACGAGGGAAGAAATACCGCTCAGGGTTGCGTTTCACGCATCCTGAGAAACCAAAAACAAAAAAATGCTCAAGGTCCTGTTTCACACGTCCCGAGAAACAAGAGAAACAGCTCGGGGTCACGTTTTAAGCGTCCCGAGATAAAACCCGCTTAGGACCGCTTGTCACGCGTTCTGAGATAAACAACCTCTCGGGTGCATGCTTCGCATGTCCCGAGGTAAAACCTGCACAGGGCTGTGTTTCACGCGTCCTGAGAAACAAAATCGCTCGGGGCCGTGTTTCACACGTCTCGAGGTAAAACCTGCCCAGGGCCGCATTTCACGCGCCTTGAGAAACAACCGCTCGAGATTGTGTTTCACATGTCTCGAGGTAAAACCCGCCCAGGGCCGCGTTTCACATGTCTAGAGAAACAAAACCATTCGGGACTTTGTTTCACATGTCCCGAGATGTAACCCGCCCAGGGCTGCGTTTCACGCGTCCTAAGAAACAACCGCTCGGGGTCGTGTTTCACCCGTCCCAAGGTAAAAGAGAGTGGTGTGCAATAGATGCACGAAGGTAACCATGTGCGATAGATGCACAAAGTGAACAATTGCGATAGATGCACAAAGTGAATGAACCGTACATACAATATCGTTTGTCTGTGTTGACAAAGGAAGAAAGAAAAGAACTTAACAAGTGTGATACAGTGAAACTGCATGTTCTATGCGGAGATAAACAACTGGGATACAATGTTAATTGAAGGCATGCTCTATGCGCAAAACGAGATGCGTATTTTATGCGTGATTCATAACTGATGCAAGACGCGCGTGTAATATATTTGTGAAATGAAATGCATATTTTATGCAACAAAGTGAAATGCATATTCTATGCAACAACATGAAATGCACATTCTATGCGAGGAACAAAAGCGTAATTTGACAAAAAAGAATTTAGTAGTAACTTCCGATTTACCTCTCGGAAGAGTTATAATATGTTTAAAAAAAGGATACACCTCGTTCATGTTGACAAGCAACGAACATCGTGCACCGAAAACACAGTTTTGAGCTTCCGTAGAGACAATTTGGACCCAACAGTAAACTTTCCTTGCACCTTTCGGGAAACAAAGACATAAAACAGCACCAGGACCCAGAGAAAGGCCACCGACCATTGGCCGGCCACAGATGGAGGCTGCTGGTTGGTGGCCAGCCACCAATGGACCTTGCCGGCCACCTACCAGCCAAAGATGGCAGATTGGGGCAAAACTGACTTTTCATGCACGGGCCTTTAAATATAAGCACTAGGGCTTATTTCATCACAACCCCATGTCTGAAAATCTCCTCTCTCTCTCTCTCTCTCTAGATTCTCTTTCTCTTTAGATTTGCTCTTTCTACACGTTTTCCAATGCCCCACGTAAACTTTATTCGCTAAACCCTCTTAGCCCTCTTCACTTTAAACCGATTGAAATTTGATTTCGACACTTTTTTCCTCACTTCCACCATTCTAGGCTTGTTCCCCTCGAGTTTCTCTCAAGTTCTGTGCACTTTTCCTAGCTTTGATTTTTTTCTTCCATTTTCTCTCTCATAGGGTTGACTTTTTGCAAGTTTACCCTCTTTTCTCTATTTTTTTTTCATTTTCCATCCATTCTTCAGGTGGCGGATGGTTCACCACACGATAGGGCCCCTCCACAGGTTCCCTATATATTTCCACTTATTCCTGAGGCGGATGAGCCGGTCATTGCCGAGGCGGTCGGAGGTATTGAAGCTGACCTCGAGACAGAGTTTGGGATCAAGCCGGAGCCAGAGCCACTACCGGTGAAAGTACGACCATTTGATCCAGAGAGATACCACTCCCGGACACACATCTTGCCAGCTAGAGGCATTAGGCGCTTCAACAACTTCATTCTCGACGTGGCAGAGGATCTCCTACTGAGGGAGCCGGCTTTTCATCTGTCATCCGTCGCAGTTGAGGTATGTGCTCTGTTTTCATGCATTCCTGTCTGTCTTTACTTGCATTTCTTGCACTGCATTTTCTGACTATACTTTCATCATTGCTATATCTGATTCATCTGTTCTTTGCCGCAGGGTGAGTCTCGTGCCTTTAGAGGGTATGGAGCTACTACCGTGCGGGACTGGTATGATAAGCTCCCTACAGGAGTTTGCGACATCGTAGATGAGATCAGCTTTGGCCTATTTTACTCTGGCCTGACACGGGTTATTGCGAGCCTTCCTTGTAGACACCCCATTTTTTACCATCCTCAAGACTTGGACGTCATCGTTTAAACACTCGATAATCATCTATGCTCGTGTTCGTTTTGAGTTTCTAAAGGTCTCAGCTGCGCGCCTTGCCTTGGAGCTTCTCAACTTATCTATTTTGTGCTTGGTTGTCACGACCCAAACCCGGCCCTATGGGTTTAGCACCGTAACCGGCCAGTAATCCGAGATTACCGAAGGCCTGCTTAACAGTAGTACAGTAAAACAGAGTTCAGGGCCCGGCGGAAGCCAATACAGTAAATGAATAATGTCCATTGAGCTGTGACAGTCTGTATGCAAAAAGATTTTTCATGCATTCATACACATAAACAGTACAGAACAGTATGCACGATATTTACAATCATTCAGACTAGGGATTCAATCCCTGTATAACATTACAGTAACATTCAGTCTATACAAAACAGTAAGACAGTACAAAAGGGGGAATTGTAAAACACCCCTAAGCCTTAACATGATAGGCTCGGAACCTCGCAGTGAGACACATAGGCTGGCTTGACAAAACTGGAGTCTAACCCACGCTCCTAGCTCCGATCTGGTGGCTGAGCACCTACATATATATATAAACAGTGAGCTAAAGTCCAGTGAATAACATAATGCGTAAAGAGGTTATGAATGAAATGTCCTTACAGTAATGAAAGCAGTTCATTAAACAATACTTCAGTCTTTCAGTCAGAACAGTTATTAACAATACTTCAGTCTTTCAGTAAGAACAGTTATTCAGTCATATGTGGTACATCTATTAGCATAGCAGTAAACAGTAGGTCTTAAAGACCGAACAGTAATGATGGCCATCAATCAGTAAACAGTAGTGGTTCCACAAGGGAACCGACAGAGATCTCTATAACAGTAACAGTAACAGTAACAGTAGATGCCAAGGATGCCACAGTACAGTTTAGAATATAGGACATACATTCATTCAGTAAACAATATCAGTTCAGTAAACAGTTCAGTTCAGTATTCAGAAGATAATCATTTGAACATATCTTTACACAATTGTTACTCACAGAGTTTGGGCTACAATATGCTAGAGCGCGTCTCCCCAGTTGCCAACCCTACACAGTTCACAGGTTGAACACACACTAAGCTACACAGTTAGGAAATATCATAACTTGATCCCTAATTTGCCTCGGTGTGTTCTACATCTATATTCTCAAGAAGATGTCTTAAACTAGGCCTAAGAATGCCTAGAATGGGATGAGGATGCAAAGATGTACTCAAAAAGCAGTTTCAGAATTTAGCAGAAAAACAGAGTCCCGCTCGAGCGCAGGTTTCCCCGCTCGAGCGGTCATGCAACAAAGGTACACGCTCGAGCGTCAACTTTCCCGCTCGAGCGTACTGTAAAAGTACTGGATGGGTGAAATCTCCGCTCGACGGACGCTCGACGCCCGCTCGAGCTTGAGACACATGACTCTGCTCGAGCGCCCAATCCTCCGCTCGAGCGATCTGTAAAACAGTGCAGAGATATTGGATGCTCGGGTTCCCCGCTCGAGCGGCACTTCCCCCGCTCGAGCGGAAGTGCAAAATCTGGAAATTCCAGATTGCACCTCCAAGCCAAAAACCAAGTTTAGATGCATCAAAACCGATCCTCTTGGGCTGAATTCCCAGAAAACACTTGTAAACATACAGAATATCATAGTTCAAAACTCAATTTGAGAAATCAAAGCCCAAGGGTGTTTAATTGAAACCCAATTTCAAACCATTTTTCAAGAACAATATGAACATGCACACATGCATGAATTCAAATAATTTTGAAGTTCCAATTTGATGCTCTAAGGAGCCAATTGTTTCCAAAACATGATGAAATCATGGACTTGAACATAATTGTGAACATGCATGCAACATTTTGCCATGAACTCAACTCAAACTCTAACAACACTAACATGCATGCATGAATTGTCTTCTAATTCAACAACAATGAACCAATTCTAGACTTAATTCACTAGAGACTCAAGAATCTTGCATGAATAAGCTTAACACAACAAAGAGGGGTTGAAATCCTTACCTAGAGCTTCAATTACAAGGTGAGAAAGCTTAATTTGCAACCTATGTTCCAATTCCTTCAATTACCAAGCAATTTACAAACAAAATGAGATGGAATTCACTCCTCTAGTCTCTCTCTCTCTCTAAGGTCGGCAATGCAAGGAAGAAGGCTGAGGAAAACATTTGATTTAATGAATTCAAAGGTGTATAGGTAGTGGCCCACTCAAGGGCAAGGTTGTAATTAAGTCCAATTCATATAATTAACTCATTTTAATCTAATTTAATCAGTTTTAAGATAATTATACCATAAAATCACATTAATTATGAGGGTCATAAAACCTCAATCACTTCCGGATTCGGCCGCCGATAAGGCCTTCCATTAACGGTTTAAACATAAAACACAAACAGATCAAATAATCAATCCACAGATAGAATGCAAATTAACATACATACTCAGTCAATTCAGTTCCAGTTTTCAGTCAGTCAGTTCAGTACGTTAAGCAGATTATTATCAGTTCAGTTATATCAGTCATAATCAGTTCAGTTTAACGGTAATCAATGTTTATCGATAAGCGGTGGTGAGGGTTATTACATTGGTTGTGGACCAAGAGCTTGTTGCTATTTTTGAGGGAAGAGGGTGGCTTGTTGGCCAGCCCTATAACCTATCGGCCAGGCCTCATGCCTATCGGCTTTTCCTTCTTTCCATTGGCCATCAGTGGTGGCCGATCGACACCTTTGTTGGCTGGTCGGCCATGTTTTTTGGGGCCTTTTTATTTGCTTTTGCAGATATTTCTTTCCCAGCTGGTGAGCACAGAACTCATCCTCCATACACGTGTATGGAGGGATTGAACCAAGCCTCTAGCTTGTTCAACAAGCTTGAGGCTTAGATTTCTATAAGAAGGGAGGCCCCTCTCCCTTTCCAGAGGTTCTGAAAAATTGATATAGAGTGATACATATCTCTCTCTCTATATATCTCCCTTTCTCTCTATATTTGCACTTGTTTATGCTCAAAAGTGTGTTTTCTCTTCACTTTTGCACTACAACACCTAGAGGACCTTTTTTGGACTCTCAAAGTTTGCTTTGTTCGCTCAAAAGTTGCTGCTTGGCTGTGGTTCTTCAAGGGTGAGTTGTTACCCCCTTTAAGCCTTGTTTTGCTTGAGTACTTAGCCACCTTTGCATGCTTCTTTTGGCTTAATTTTCAACTGAAAAAAGTTCTGTATTTAAGTGTTTAAAATGGGTTTTTAAGACTTATTTGGTGTTAGGGGTGGCTTACCCTCTTTTGTGCCTTACTTGGCCTTGTTTTGAGCCATCTCTTTTAGGCCTTTGGATCAACTTTGTTTGGCCTCTTCACCACTGAATTCCAAAGGAATTTTAATGGTGGAAAATGTGTTTTGAAACTCAAAATAAGAGGGGGTGGTTCCCCCCTTTTGTATCTTGTGTGCTTGTGTTGATGGCTCACCAAGTTAGCATGTCCTTCTATCATGTTTTGGCTCCATCTCAGCATGCCTTAGGCCTTATTTTAACATGATATAACTCTGTTTTGGCTTGGTTTGATTACCTCTTCCATGCTTCATACACTTGTAGTGTAATCCTCCCTATAGCCTTAACATGCATCATGCTTTAGACTATCATTCTAGTATATTTTTGGCTCCACTCCAGCAAGCTTTTATTCATGTTTTGCCATGCTTAAGCTCTGTTTTATGTGCTTTGGGTCATGCATGCCTTGTTTTGTATAGCCATAATGCATTTTTGCCCACTAGCCTTATGTTTTGAGTCCACTAGCATGCATTACTTGGGCTATTTGTATGATTTAGCATCATTTGATATATAATTTCAGTGCATGAAATGTGGTTATACTCTCCCATGCTTCACTCTTTCAATGCTTTTGGAAGGTCACGCTTTATGTCTTAAACATGAGCCAATGTGTATGCCATCTTGCCTAAGCTTTTGGGCTACCATTTCAATGTGTTTTGGGCCTTATTTTGCCATGATATAACTCTGTTTTTGGTTGGTTAGAGCATCCCTCATTTGCTTCTTACACTTGTAGTGTAACCATGCTCATTGGCCTTGCATGCTTGGTGTTTTGGCTTACCGTGCTAGCTTGTTTTGGCTTCATTCCATGCATGTTTTGGCATTGTTTTGACCTGCCTTAGGACTGTTTTAAGTCGTCTTGGCCCTTTGGGGCTTGCTTGATAGGGCTATGGTACAAGTGCCTTTGCTAGCCTTAAGCTTTGTGACTCCTAGCATGCTTTATTTGTGATATGTGCATGATTTGGCATCATTTCTTACATGATTTCAGAGCATATTTCATAGTTATGCTCTCATATTTGTCACTTCTTAATTGTGTTTGAGAGTTGAGCCTTATGCCTCGTTTATGGGTCGATGTATGAGCATGCATTTTCTTACTTTTCATGCTATTGTTTCAACTCATTTTTGCCACTGTTTTGGCATGCATGAGGTCAGTTTGGGGCTGGTTTGGTCCATTGGGCATTGCATTACATAGCCCTTGTGTTGTGTCCTTCAGTGCTTAAGGACTCCAACTTGCCATGCTCATGTTGTTGCATTACATTATTGTTTGCATGTGTGTTGCATTGCATTGTGTTTGGATCGGATGTTGATCCAAACACGAGAAACGAGGGGCGTTTCATACTTGAAGTGATGAAACGCGCCTTATTTCTTGGTCACCGACACCTTTGATCATGCATGATAAGGTGGAGGTTCATCGAGTCCTTATGTGTTATTTTTGTGCATTCATTGACATTGAATTGTGCAAACTTGGCTTGTTTGGCCATCATGCATTGAGATACGTGATTGATGACCTGAGAGTCGAGTATCGCACTTCCTTGAGCTTGAGAAATGATAGGGAGGGTGGTTGTGCACACATACCTTATAAATACACTGCCATGTCTCTGTTTGTGCTCTGTTGCAGCAAAAGGAGAAATTGCAGGAAGCAGTGGCTGACCGGCTATCAGAGTTGCCGACCGACCACCAAGTCTGCCGATCGGCTATCAAAATTGGCCGATAGCCATGAAATTTGGCCGATGGCCATCCCTCTTGGCCGACCAGCCCTCAGAATGTTCATAAAGTGGATCAGAAGCATCTTGGAAGTTGGCACAATTTTCAAAAGTCCAAAAGAGTGCAAACAGAGGCATCACAAGGCACGGTAGTGGATTTCCGAGCGAAGCCGACCAAACATGCATATTCTCCTTGCTTCTCGAGGCCATTTGTTTAAATTGCTTAGCTAAACTAGTTCATTAGCTTAGTTATTTTCTAATTAATTAGTTAAGTGTTTAATTAATTAATTTGGTTTGTACTTAATTAGCTTAGATTAGCTAGTAGTTCAAATTCATTTGTGTTGTGATAATTAATTAGCTTAGCGTAGCTAGTTAGTTGATTCATTCGGACCCTCCGTCAAGAGGGAAAATGTTGTAATAAGCGTGCGTGTGTGTGATGCATGTCTTCCAACCCCACGTCTTCCAACCCCACGTCTTTCTCCCTTTTACTTATCCGCTTTCAATGGTTAGATTATGGCATATTTCAATTAGCATACTTTATGACTTGCATGTGTGCATTCATTCATTTGTATTGCATGCACCGGGCTTGGCGCATCACTCAAACTGTATTGTATTTCAATACACTTTCTTGAATATGTGTTTCAAAGCATGTTATCAAGTGTTGCGTTCATATGCCATTCTAGCTAGCCGAGCCTACTTAGTTGCATTTTGCATGTGTTGCATTAGGCATCTTAGCATAGCTAGGATCATGCATAATTACTAACTAGCTTCTGTTTTGGCTCGGAGTACTAGGTAAGCTTTTACGCTTTAGCATACTGCATGAGATGTGTATGTTGCCATGTTTAGCATGCTTGCTATGAGGCTAATTGCTTAATTGATTAACTGCATGAATGCTTATGGGTGAAGCCTTCATTGCTTGAATTGGAACAATTCATCGAAATGTTAGTTTTAAGCCCACTTGAAGTGGCAAAATCATGTTGTTTTCTAAGCCCACTTGAGGGTGGCAAAATCCGCATCTTAGCCTACTTGAGGGTAGCAACTACAAACCATTTTCATAAACAAACATGAGATGTTTTGTTCCAAATCGAGTGATTAAATCTATACTTGTGTGCTGTGCGCATCACATAGTAAGGTTAGCTAATAAACCGGAATAAGAACACATGTGTTTTCAAAAACAATATATCATGTTAGTAGAGGCCGATCTTTGATCGGGCAAGCGGGGGTGCTCATTTCAGGACCTTCCCCTCTCGTACCCAAGTTCCCGAGCCGAGGCAACTTTGGTGATGACGGACACGTGGCCTCAGGCACGAGTCAGGGTTTCCTAAATTTTCCAAAACAAAATATTTAGGTGGCGACTCTGAAATCTGGCAAAGCAGTCCATGTTTGACATTTTTTTATTAAAATCAGTTTTCCAAAATGATTTGCTGGATTTGGACTCTTTGCTGATTTATCAGTCTTACATTGCACTTTGTGAGATTAGATTCAGAACTGTGATAGGAGTCCCAACTGTAGTAGCTAAGAACCACGATTCGTGCCCTCACGCGCGGAGCGGAGTTCCGGGAGGTCTACAGTCCTCTTCTGGGTGCACTTGTGGAGAGGTGGTGGGACACCACCAACTCCTTCCACTTTTCTACTGTAGGGGAGATGACGATGACTCCTTATGACTTTGCTATGATCACGGGCTTAGACATAGGGGTGATCCGATCCCGCTCAATTTAGACATGGGAAAGTGAGAGGCGACTTGGGTTGAGCTACTGGGAGTGCGTCCACCCATATACTGGCCAGGTATAGTAAGATATACCTGGTTTGTGGAGCAGTTCAGAGGAAGCAAGCCCGAGACCGTAGAGGAGGTGGAGTTGTATGCTAGAGGCTTTCTGATGTCCATCTTCGGTACCACCTTGTTTTTGAACAGGTGGAACACCGTAGGCCTATATCCGCTGAGCACTCTGGTGACCCTTCCTCGGGTGCACTTCTATGATTGGAGCGGAGCCGACCTTTCCACCCTACATAGATATATGAGCTCGACCTCCCGTCTGAGCGGAGACTTAATTGGAGGCCACTGGCGAGCCTGAGAGGTATACATCTCAGTTTTCTCTTTGCACTTTACATTTTCCTGCTTTACATTTTCTGTCTTATATCTGTTTAACACCTGTGCTTTCTACTTTGCATTTTCTGCATTTGTTTATCCATTATGTTTTCTGCTTTGCACTTTTTGTATCTGTTCATCCATTGTGCTTTCTGTTTTTCACTTTCTGCATCTGTTCATACATCATGCTGACACACATCACTGCATTTTCCTTGTAGCTATGGATGTATGCATATTTTCTGACTCTGGCTCCGAAGCCCATAGATGAGCTTCCACTGACAATTTCTTATTCATAGAGGTATGACGGCTGCGAGACCTTCATGTTCTTTCACCATTATTTCGACATTGTGGCTGCTCATAAGGTAACCCGAAACGCAGTCACTTTTACTTTACAATTGTTCTGATTCACATTTAGCAACTGACAACAACTAATAATCTGTACAACTTCTATTTATAGATCATGTGGCAGCCATGGGCCATGATGCCAGCTAGGATTAGGGACCAGTATGCTGGGGTCTGGGCCACTTCTCACTTTCGCATCCTACTTGTGGGCCCAGTCTGCCGGGCCTGGTTCCTGAACGAGCGGTTTGTACGCCAGACTGTGGGCTTGCCGGACCCGATTATTCCAATGGCTCTGCCAAAATCCATGCGATCAGTGGACAGCCTATCCACTGATGAGGTCATTTTGTTTATGGTTGGCCTTGATGCTCACTACTTCCGAGCAGAGGGTGACAACGTGACTTTTATCCAGACACATCTCATTCCATCTTTGACCGGTGCTCGTAGAGGTAAGGAGGCGGGAGCTCCTGTTGCGAGAGAGGCACTTAGAGTGACTAGGGCGACCAGGACGACCAGGGCCCATGCTTCCCAGGCGAGGCAGAGGACCAGTTGGCCAGAGCTTCCCACTGCGTTGACATGCTGGCGGTATACCAGGGACGATTACCAGGTCCCAATTGAGCCTGTAGCGGCTAGGCATGAGCTTGTCAGGGTTAGCGGCTTGACTAAGGTATGGACCACTCTTTACCATTTGCACTCCACATTTCATTTCAGATATATTCACTACGAACACTGATCATCCAAATGCATTTGCAGGCATCCATTGAGTACATAGGAAGCGCTCTTGAGCTGATAGCCTCCTTGATGGGTATGATAAAGAGGAGGGAGACATTGCTTGGTCTCCATGGCATCCCGATAATTTCTTTCAGTTTACACTTCATGCTATCAAATTTCCACTGATGCACTATCATTTCAACTGTACACTTCCCAAGCTGCACTGACACACTGCATTGGCAGATTGCGTTCACACATTGTACTTACACACTGTACCCAACTTCTGCATACCACATTCGTATTTGATACACACCCTACACACTATACTTGCATCTGATACACACATTGAAACAGACACGCGACAACTGTCCTTTTCATATCCCACCCATACCGATGGCTCCGGCGACAGCAGTGCCAACGGCGGCAGTACCTCCTCCAGCAGCAGGGAGTAGAGGTAGAGACAGGAGTACCTAACTCCGAAGTAGTCCTCCTAAGCCTATCTTGAGGGACGACGATGCTGAGACTAGTGGCTCGGAGGAGGCAGCGAGTCAGCACTCTGGATCGTCTGAGAGCGGAGATGATGACGCTGGCTTAGGTTCCGAGAGCGAAGGCGACGATGCTGAGGAGAGCTCCAGAGTAGAGAGCAGAGACGATGCTAGCTCTGATTCTGGCTCGGAAGCTGATTCAGACAGCAGAGCTGATGGAGATACTGCCCCAGAGTCTTCTCCTCTGAGGAAGATGACGAAGAGGGCCTCTAGAGCATGAGGCAACCGGCGCTGATTTTTGTACTTTTTTGCTTAGTTTCTTTTTGTTTGTAGCATTAGCACATTGTAAGCTCCAGATAGGTTTTATTGCTTTAAAACTTGTACTCCTTTTTATAAAAAGCCATGATCGGAATATAATTGGCGCAGTTTTATAAAAGGTGTTGTTATCATTTTTGCATCATGAACACCATATTTACATTAAAATGACATGGATTTAAAATAGCCAAGAGCACTTGATTGAAACAAAGTCCTTAATCGGGTAATAAACCAACCAACAACCAAAATATAAAATGCAACGTACAACTCGATAAACAACATAACAACTCGATAAACAAAACAACCCAAAACAACTCAAATACAACTCAAGAAAGTTGCTAAAACCAAAAGGACTCAAAACAAGACCTTAAAACACATAAAAAGCATAACAAAACACATGTTTTCAGCATTGTTCAGCACAAAGGTGGACAGTAGACCTGGGAGGAAGGCTGCCCGCTAGAGAGGAAGCTTGTTGCCCACCTGTCGGCTACAAGAGATAGCCTGCAGGCCACTTGCCGGCCATCAATGTGCAGAACCTCCAAATTATTGATAGCTAGCTTTCACTCATTGCCTTATCTTCTACAAAAGGTTGAGCATCATGAATTCTTCATTTCAGCTGCAAATTCTTCACAAATGGAGTTATTTTTTGCCGAAAGACTCTCGGATTAGACAGCGACTTTGGACGGCTTGGAAAAGATAAATTTCTAGGGTTTCGACACAAATGCACTTTTTTTGTTAAGTCGAACTCCACTTTGTTTTCCATTCCTTCATATCGCAGCTAGGTGCTAGAACTCGATTACACACGTCTTTAGCTTCGGGAGACAAGAAATATACCAGACAATTGAAGAGTTTCAAGCGTTAATGGAATCCCTGTGCGATGAGGAAATCATACCTTAGCCCCGTTTTGGTCATTCCCAAGCTTTAGGATGAATGTGTGGGCTTACTATGCACAAGGCTCGATCTTTGCCCCACAATGGAGAGCTAGACATTCCCAGCTTGATTCATCGATTTTGCGATGCCGGTGACCGTGGTGACTGTCTTTGGCGGGGTTTTCAGCAGCATGCCCTCTGCTTATGTATGCTGGCTTATTTCCTTCTTGCCCCTAGTTTTGGCAGATCCAGTATTTGCTTGATCGAAGTGGCGCAAGGCCTGAAAGAAGGCAAGAGTTGTATTGGTTTGGCATTGGCCGAGACTTTGATGGGCTTAGACGTTTTTCATCGGCGAGAGACTGCCAGATTCGTGGGAAGCCCACTACTTCTTCAGGTAATGTTTCCCATCATTTCTCATATGTGTTTCTCACATCACTCGGTACTCATGCTCTATTTTTCTCTCAAGGTCCCTTTTCTCACTTTTCTCTCAACATACATCTCTTTATTCTTTAATCTCTCTTTTCTTTAATCCTTTCCCAGGTGTGGTTTATGGATAAGCTGAAGGTAGTAAAGGCTCGACATCCTGGCATACAGCTGATCAACCTGACTCACTGTGTATTTTACTTCCCATTCCGGTTTAGACGTCAATTTGGGCACAATCAGATCTGCCCAGAGGAGGGGGTAGAGTACCCGGTTTCATTCCCCATCCGAGGTTCACATTTGGCTAGGTATTTCACTGCTTGGAGGATGAAAAAGCTTCTGGTCCCTGCCCCTAGTTTCAGTTGCGCCCTTTCTGGCGAGTGTTTGGCTTGGCCCAAGGATGAGGCACAAATCGAGCCCACTTTGGCATTAGAAGCTTCTACAAGCATGAGCGGGAGACGCAGGAGCACCCGACTCATCTATGCCCCTAGTTTATTACTTTGACATTTCTTTTCAAGTTTTTTCAATGTAATAAAAGCAACTTTGATTTGTAACAGAGAGTTGGATAACTTTGAGTAGAAATCAATGAAATTAAAGTTGTGAGCACTAAAAATTTTCCTTTTTGGTTCAAACATGGTCTAAGTTGTAAAAGGTAAAATTTGAGCAAAATCAACTTTTATAAAAACTTTCCAAAATCATTTTCAAAAAAGAGCACCACTTGGCACGCACGAAATCAATCCTCGAGAAGTACAACCCTAAACCAAAAGATCACAAATCGCCCCTTGTTTGAACACCACTGCTCAGTATTGTAACCAGCTCTTTTCGTAGAGTAAAGATCATAACCGAACCCTCTGGTAAAGAACAAACAAAGATGACTTGATCAAACACATGGACAAGATAGTTGAGTTTGAGGTGTTCACGGCCGGACTTCAGGATAAAGTTGCCTACGTATCCCGAAGATGGGAATTAGACCTTACGTAGTTCGGTTTAGGTTCACTCGAGTATTAACTCTTTCCTTTTGCGCTCTAACTTTTGTCAAGGCTGTCATTTAGGGTTTTCAACCTTGCGAGCTCAGTTTTTCTTTATTTTTAATTTTCGTGCTCTAACTTTTGCCTAGGTCGCCCTTTTGGGTTTTCGGCCTAGCGAGTCTCTCAGGGATAGTATTTTTTAACTTATCCATGTTGATCGGTTGGGAAAATTCTAGGCCATCCAGGTCCATGAGAATAATAGCTCCACCTGACTAGATAGTTTTAATTATGTAAGGGCCAGTCCAATTGGGTCTGAACTTGTCCCTAGGGTTATGGATGGGAGCTCAGTTGTCTTTCAGCACCAAATCCTCTTCTTTGAGATTTCGGGACTTAACCTTCTTATAAAATGCCCTAACAATCTTGCGTTGATAGCCCTAAACATGGTACAATGCTTTCAGCCTTCTCTCATCAAACAACATCAGCTCCTCAAACCTGCTCTGTTGCCAGTCCGCCTCTGCTATCTGACACTCAGCCATAACTCGCAGCAACGAGACTTCTATGTCGATTGGCAGAACAGCTTCCATTCCATAGATGAGATAATTAGGAGTTGCCCCTATAGACGTTTGAATTGAAGTTCTATAGCCCCTGAGTGCAAATGACAATTTATCTGGCCAGCCCTTGTAGGTCTCAACCATCTTCTACAGAATATGCTTGATGTTCTTGTTGGCGGCCTCAACAACTCTATTGGTTTGTGACCTATATGTAGATGACTTATGAAAAGCCACATTATATTTCTCCAACAAGTCTATCACTTCTTTCTTGAAGTGAGAACCATTATCTGATATGATCTCGTTTGGGACTCCATATCAGTAAATGATGTTGTTTCTGATGAACTTAGCCACATGCCTTTCTTTCAACACTGCGTAGGACTGAGCTTCCACCCATTTTGTGAAGTAATTAATTGCCACCAGAATGTATTCATGCCCATTCGACCTTTTTGGTGTAACTGCGCCAATGACGTCAATTTCCTAGAATAAGAAAGGCTATGGTGAAGTCATATTGTACAGTTTCGATGGCGGGATGTTTATGCGGTTAACATGAATTTGGCATTTGTGGTATCGTCGGACAAAACCAATACAATCCTCCTCTACAGTGGACTAGTAGTAACCTTGCCTGAGAATCTTCTGGGCTAACATTACTCCGTTCATGTGCGCTCCGCACTCCCCTCCATGGATGGCCTCCATCAGGCACTTTGATTCTTCTTCTTCAACACACAACTTGTGCATTCCCAGATGACCTCTTTTGTACAGTTTACCTCCGCAGATGATAAATTGGGCGGCCATCTGCCATATTGCCCTTTTGTCCTTGGCATTTGCTCCTGGTGGATAAATCTCATTTTCCAAGAAGTTCCAGATATCATAGTACCAAGGGTTCTTGTCTTACACTTCATCTATTGCGGCGATAGTCTCATAGGACGCATCCAGACTCCAAGCGGGATGTCTATCATAGAAGATAGAGTTGATAAGGCATCAACGAACCTGTTGTTCTCTCTTAGTAAGTGCATGAAGGTTAGCTTTTCAAACCTAAGAATCAGAACGTCCAGGGTTTGGTGATAAACGTTCATCTTTTCTTCTTTGACCTTCTAGTCTCCATTTACTTGAGAAACAACTAGGTTCGAGTCCCCGATAACATCCAACCTTTTTGCCCTTAGTTCTAAGGCGGTTTCCAAACTAGCGATACATGTTTTATATTTTGCTTCGTTATTGGATACCTCAAACTGGAGTTTAAAGGCTAACGGTATATGGGAATTGTCGGGTGCTATCAGTAACACACCTATCCCATAACCATATTGATTAGATGCTCCATCAAAGTACATTGTTCAAGTCTCCTCCTTAACTTGCAGAATGGCTTTATCTGGGAACAAGTATTCTACTGCTTCATCCTCTTTCATTGGGTGATCTGCCAGGAATTCCGCTACTGCTCTCCCTTTGACCAACTTGCGAGTAACATACTTAAGATCAAATTCGGAGAGAAGAAGCATCCAACGGGCTAGCCTACCCGTTAGCGCTGGTTTCTCAAAGAGATATTTAATGGGGTCTAATCTTGAAACCAGAATTATGGAGTGAGCTAACAAGTAGTGTCTCAACTTCCTAGTAGCCCATACCAAGGCCAAGCAAGCTTTCTCCAACGGAGTGTAGCGGGTCTCATAATCCTACACTTTCTTGCTCAAATAGTAGATGGCTTTCTCTACCTTATTCTCAAATTCCTGAGCAAGCATGCATCCCATTGTGGTGTTTGTTACTGACAGATACAGAATCAAAAGCCTCCCTGACTCTAGAGGCGATAACATGGACAGATTCTGAAGGTACTGCTTAATCTGCTCAAAAGCAAATTAACATCGATCACTCCATCGAAATTTCTTTCCTTTCTTCAGGAGACCAAAAAGTGATTCACAAGTCAAGGTTAGTTTGGAAATAAATCGTCTTATGAATTGCACTTTACCCAGAAAGCCTCGCACCTCCTTTTTAGTCCTTGGTGGTGGCATTTCTAGGATGGCCTTGATTTTGGAAGGATCTACCTCGATTCCCCTCTGTGTGATCAAGAAACCCTGCATTTTTCTTGCTATTACGCCGAAAGTATACTTCTGTGGGTTCAACCTTAGTCTGTATTCTCTAATCCGTTGAAGAATCTCTTCACGGTGGTGTAGTGGCCCTCTCTTTCTTTGAACTTGACAATCATGTCATCCATGTACACCTCGACCTCTTTGTGAATCATATCATGCAGAATAGTGGTTGTAGCCCGTCGATAGGTAGCCCCGGCATTCTTTAGCCCAAACGGCATCACCCAATAGCAGTAGGTTTCCCACGGCATAGTAAATGCAGTTTTCTCTCTGTCCTCGGGCTCCATCAGAATCTAGTTATACCCAAAAAATCCATCCATGAAGGAGAGCAATGCATGGCCTACAGTGAAGTCCACTAATTCATCGATGTGCAGTAGAGGAAAGTCGTCCTTCGGACTAGCCTTATTCAGATCCCTAAAGTCGACACAGACTCTGATTCTGTCATCCTTTTTTGACACTAGGACGATGTTGGCCAACCAAGTCAGATATTCAGATACAAACAAGAAACCTGCTTCGATCTGCTTGGTGACCTCTTCCTTAATCTTCAACGCCCAATCTGGACGGATTCTGTGCAACTTCTACTTGACGGGTCGGGTCTCGAGGTCAAGAGGGATCCGATGTTGTACAATTTCAGGATCGATTCCAGGCATGTCTTCGTAGGACCACGCGAAAACATTTTTGAAATCTTTTAATAAAGCGGCTAAGCGCTCGTGCTCCTCCGAAGATAACGTGAAATCGATCTAGACCAGACGCGGATCCTTCTTAGTACCCACATTAATAGCAATGATTTCATCCGCACAAGGTTTTGCAAACCTCTCCTCCTCTCGATTAATCAAAATTTTCAAAATTAAAGGAATTCCTTCCTTGTCGTTTTCATTAAAATTCTAAAAATCTTGGTCAATGCAATGAACAAGCGGCACAGAGAAATACTCAGAATCGGCAGCGACATTCTTATTCTTAAAGTCTAGCTCATCCAGCTCTTTAATTACAACCGACTCAAAAGAAAAAAAAAACAAAAGAGGACCTGGACAAGACCTTGGCATCCAGGTTATCAATCCCAAGAATACCGGACTCAGACTCAGAAGAATCGGAATCTGATTCCGACTCCACAAACTCTATGGAATCATATTATGGCTCACTACCTGACTCAGAACTACTAGATAGGTAGCCCTCCTCTAGCTGCCAGATGAGAGATGGTGCTTCAGATGCATTCAAAATGCTGCTAGATGGGTTCACACCCGGTTGGTCCTTGATTATGGAGATGGTCAGGTTATTTCCCAAGCTTTCTGAGTCGGCTGGAGGATCTGAAAGGAGACATGCCAGTGCTGCCCCTACTCCAAGCTTACTGTTGTTCGAGTCACTTTTTATGTTCTGTTCAGCTTCAGCACTTGGTTCAGCCTTTCCTCGGCATCACTATCTTACAGATGTAGGTCGAAGAAGATTTTGAAGTCGGGGACACGCTGCTTTGTAGAATTCAACCAGGGCTCAAGAAATCCACAAAATAGGAAGTCTTCTCTCTCCCCAACAAAGTGGCCATTCAGTGTTCCCCGGATTGGCTTGTGAACGAGCTCATAGCGTTTCCCGGCTTGCTTTGCTCTAGTTCTGCCTGCCATCTCTTCTCTTTTCCTGACCCAATCCTCTTTGGTGGGTACATATCCCAGACCAAAGGCATAAAGATTATGTGGCACATCGGCCAATGTTGTGACGCCTTTCTGGCCACTTCTTTCCAATCCCATTCACGGCATATGTTGGAGTTTGTTCATGAAATACACAGGCTGGGCGCTGACATGCATGCCCTCATTTGCTACCAAGATGTTCTACACCACTCGGGCCTCTGCTAGAGTAAACCCTGAAAGGAAAACATCTTCCTTGCCATGAACGATCTCCACCACTGGTGTAGTTACCTCTAACGGAGGATGTATGGAAGAATTCCCGAAGACGATCGCCACTCCTTTCTTGTGAGGGTATTTCAGCATTTGATGGAGGGTAGAAGAGACTGCTTTCACAAGGTGCAGCCAGAGCCTCCCTAGCAGTAAGTTAAAAGTGACCGGCACATCTAGGATATAGAACTCGACATCTTGTTGCACTAGGCCTACCTGAACTCGGATTTGTACTATGCCCATCACTTCCCTGCTTGTGTTATCATATGCCCGAATCACTTGGGTTGTGGGCATGAAATCTGCTGGTTTCAGACCGATGGCATAAGCTGTACGAGACAGACAGACATTGATAGCCGATCCAATATCAACCAATACCACTGACACCTATTTTTCTTTGCACTCAACAGATATATACAGAGGTTTGTTGTGTACTGAGCTTTCTAGTGGCAGTTCTTTCTAGAAAAAGGTTAGGGTTAGCCTAGCACCACCTAGGAAAACTTATCCCACAAGCTGTTCAGGGGTAGTGTCAATGAACAGTTTGGCTTTGTCCATTGCTGATAAGACAGCTTGTCGATGCACTCGAGAAGCCATGAGCAGCCCCCAGATTGAGATATCTGCTTGGATCTTTTTCAATTGCCTCAACACTGCCTCTTCCTCTAACTGCTTTTCTTTTTGCTTCTCAATCTCTTTATCTTTCCTAGAGGCCTCAACTTGGTCTAAATGTGGGGGTTTGAAATACCGCCCACTCCTCGTCATATGGTCTACCTCTTCAGCGTACCATGTGTTGTGTGGCAGGGATTCATCCCGGTCTTCATCAGTATGGGCCAGATGTAGATTATCATCCTCCTACCATGCAGCTCCGGCAACTGACAAACAATTGTCCAGCTTCGTTCTAATCATTCTCACATCATGAGTATCCCCCACAGGGTGTTGGGCTTTTCCAGCTTTCTGGGTGTCTTCAACTCTTTCTTGTTCAACCTACTTTAGCACAGCTTCTTGTTCGGTGTCCGTAGTACTCACAGTGCTCAATTCTTGAGCTAAATTCTCGACGCTAGTGCTCTCCGGCAGTTTCTCATTTTCATTAGCCATTCTGGCCATTGTAGCTATTCTTGCTTTCTTTTCTTTTGGTTTTGTTTAAGTTCCCTCCTCCCGGTCAGTTTCATCACTCAACCACCTTGAGTTGTTCGTCGACCCATTTAAATCAAACCAGTCAATCTGCACATTCCCTTGATCTTGTTCATCATAGAATTACAGATTGTCTAAGTCCTCCTCCAGTTTCGCCAGATCATCCAAACCTTGGCTCGGGCCATCATCCTGAACCACATTGACCTTCACTGCTGTTAGCAATACCACTTCGGGCTTGGCTTGATCAAGTGGTACAATGTAGTGGTATGGATCATACTCTCCCTCAGTTAAATCGTCAGAGCACTCAGGCAGTGGAATCATACTCTCCTCTAAAGCCGACCTTCATTTTTTCTGCCACTGTCACCGCCACGAGTTTAGACATGTCCATCATGCACAAGTTTGTGCTTTCAGGAATGAACATCGTCGATATGGGTAGGTGGGAATGGGTGATATATACACTGGGGTCGTAGGGGATGGCCAATGTATGAATTAGATTTAGTTTGTAGGGCTGGGGAACTTGATTGTGGGCTGAAAGAGGGTTGGTTGTTACATTTGGCTTTTGAGGTTGTATGATCACCTTATTGTTGATGAGATCTTGAATCTCGTGACCCAGCCTGAAGCACTGGTTGGTGTCGTGACAATGCTGCTAGTGAAATGCACAGTATTTAGCTGGGTTATGTTTAAGTGAGAGAAGATCGAGTCGTGGGCGGGGCTCTAACGGCTTGAGGTGCCCCTTTTTGATCAACACCCTCATGCCTTAGGATAAAGGCATGTAGAGTGGGGTAAAGGTCCTTTGGGATCGGGCTTGGTTATTTGAAGTTTGCGAGGTTGTACTGGCAAAGGGATTGGCAGTCTTGGTTGTGGTGGTGACAACATTTACATCCGACAGTCGCGTAGTTATGCTTCCACTAGTAGTGCATTGGAACTGCGCACAAAAGGCCACTTGGCTTGCTCTTTCTCATCAGTTATCAACTCTTGTTTCATGGTGTCTTCAATCTGAACTCCTATCTCATAGAGCTCGGTGAACGTGAACAAGGGTAGGACTATCATTTTCTGTAACAATTTTTCGTGCAGATTACGGACTACTATTCTTATCTGATCTTTCTCTAAAGGTCGTGTAGTTATCGTTGAAGCCTTGGCCCTCTACCTTGTCACGAATTCTAAGAAGCCCACTTTTGGTTCCTAGCGCGTTGCTTCGAGATCACGGGTTATGACCTTGATTCGGGTGTTATAGAAGTACTGTGCAATAAAGGCCTCAGCCATTTCCTCTAAACCTGCTTCACAGAATCCTCTAGCTTTGCGTACCAGATAGCTGCTATACCAGACAAGGTCCAGTAAAAAAGAGACAGCTTTTGAAGTTTAGTGAGGCCCATTAGTCGTAGAATGTCTGAAAACAGCTGAAGATGAACCATAGGGTCTCTAGAGCCATCAAATCTATCGATATGCAACATTTTGAACTGGTCTGGCAATGTCACCGCAGAGTTGGTATATCCATCTTCGATGTCGGGGATTGAGTTAACACCTTGTGCCCGCTTAAAAAGCTTCTCCAGCTTGTCGACTTTAAGTACAGTCGGGTCAACTTCAAATTCAAACGGAGCCTCGGTTTGGTACAAGAGTGTTTTGGAGGCCTGTGGCGGGATCAGCGCTGTTGGGTTACCCTGATTCTCAGCTTGGGCATTAGCGGTATGGATTGTGGCTCCAGACGTTGGGATACCTGTAGGAGGTGCATGAGATGTAGAAGCCGTTGCTGGCTGTGGTTGTTGTTGCTGCAACCTGTTTATTACTTCGGCTTGATGGGCTGTGACTTCAGCTTAGTGAGCAGCATCTTGCTACATGGTTTCCACTGTTTGCTGGAGATAACATATCAAGTCTTCCATAACTAAAGGGTATTGTGCCATTGGAATTAGCGAGTAATCTCGTACTAGACTGGATGTAGAATATTGAGCCTGACTAGATGCAGGTGATTGTTGGACTAGTGAATTGTGCCTAACTCTTCTCCGTCTAGTAACCGGGTGAAGCGAAGCAAACACGAGCTATCGTCTAACAAGATCCGAATCTGTAAAGCCTCCTAACACGGGTCCAGAGTGCTTGGGGGATATCCAAATTGTCCGAAGCAATGATGTTATACTACCTAGCAAAAAGAAATAAAACAAAAAGAAAACAAAAATCAAAAACCACATAGCATTTCAGCTCAGATATTAACAACACACAGTTGTAATCAAAGCTGTAGGACTGCACTCAACACTGAATTCTGCCCCCAAAACTGATACCCAACTTATAACTGATGCGCACGTTCCTGTACAGTTTCACTGTAAAGCACATACCAATTAAGTGAGAACCAAAACATCCCTATAAGGGGGTAGGGTCAGCCTGTTCTAGTTTTGTCAGGAACTAGGGGTCACTATTCAAACAAAGCAGTTTCACGTAATCCTGTATTCAGGTAAGCATTTTGTCCTAGTTAAGAATAGTCTCTATGGCTTTTGATATGCAAATAGGCCAAATGGTCAAAAGGGGTATCTCAGCAAGACCACCTAATATACCTCTCACACCCAACATTGAAAAGTGAAATACGGATCAAACGGTACAGCGATAATTCAGATCCAAGGGTTATGTTGCCATCATGGCAGAGCCCGTGACCGGTCAGTATTTTGGCAAGCTTTTCAGGCAAGCCTCCAGCAAACCATTCAGGAATAGCAGATGGCAAACACAGTGACTTAAACGTACCAATGCAAATGCAATGCAAAGAAACATATAAGTGTAGATAAAATTTCATATCATGAGTTCGAGTCAAGTTCTCTTCTTTTCCCAACAAAGTCGCCAGAAACTATAGCTCGACTTTTTCGCACCCCCTTTCGAAAGTTCGAAATATAAGCCCTACAGTTCGGACTCCTGTGGTTCTGAATCCAATCTCACAAGTGCAATGTGAAATTGATAAACACCAAAGAGTCCAAATCCAGCAAATTTTTTGGAAAATCGATTTTGAATCAAATTGCCAAAAAAATGGACTACTTTACCAAATACAGAGTCGCCACCTAAATATTTTATTTTGAAGAAATTTAGGAAACCCATGACTCGTTCCAAAGGCCACGTGTCTGTAGACATCCCATTTTGACCGGTCCTAAGACTTGGGCACTTTCTGTTGATTATCCGATGATGACAATCCGAATGTATTTCTTACAGAATCCTCATAAGAGAGATGAAATTTGAGCTTTAATCCCAACCTTACGTCCTATTTTGGTCAAACTATTTTAGACCTTAAAACCCTATTTTCAAAATATTTTTTTAAATGTTTCTACGATATTCCAAGGCTCCCATTTCAATTAAAATATTGCACTTTTCAATAAACCGAATGAAAAACAAAGTGAAAATAAATGGAAGGGAGGTGAACTCTTTGAAAAAATATTTAAAAAACATATTTTTTTGTAGGTTTTGATATGTTTGGATTTGAAGGAAACATGAGGGGATGGAAGAAAACTGGTTTAGGGAAAGGATGCGCATCAAATTGTTAAGAAAGAAATGAACAGCCTTCACTAAATTAGGCACATCTCTTTGTACACTTGGATTTTAAATGTGAGGCCAACACCATTGGAAATTAGACTTTTAGGGCTTCAATTTAGACCCAGGAACCACCTAAAACCAAGTCTGGATAAGGAAGATATGCTTATTTGAAGTTGGGCTTAAGAGCAGATTTTGTTGACCTGGCTCGAGATAAATGAACAGCCTTCACTAAATTAGGCATATTTCTTTGTACACTTGGATTTTAAACGTGAGACCACCACCATTGGAAAGTAGACTTCTGGGGATTTAATTTAGATCCAAGAACCACCTAAAACCAAGTCCGGATAAGAGAGATATGCCCATTTGAAGTTGGGTTTAAGAGTAGGTTTTGTTGACCTGGCCCGAGGGAAATGAACAGCCTTCACTAAATTAGGCATATTTCTTTGTATACTTGGAATTTAAATGTGAGGATACCACCATTGGAAATTAGGCTTTTGGGGCTTCAATTTAGACTCAAGAATCACTAAAAACCAACTCCAGATAAAGGAGACATGCCCGTTTGAAGTTGGGCTTAATAGCAGATTTTGTTGACTCGGCCCAAAATAGCAGTAGCCCCATTTTTCTTGGTTTTGGTTCGGTTGGGATACCTCATTTACCTATTTTCTAATCCATTCAAGTGTACCGACTCATCCTCCATTATACCTAATTATCCCCTATTGTCAAAAAGAGGTTTTGTTGCATCCATAAAGGAGTATTCTATGCAACCACCTTGAAAATTTGCCCTCCTATCATATTCTTGTCTCCCACCTTCTTTTTTGACCTTTACTCTTCCTCATTTCCTATATAGAATGATCATATTGTAATGGAGAGAGAGAGGACCACGAAATTGAAGAGAAAAGAGTGAGAAAATGGTGAAAAAAGAGAGAAAAAGTGAGTTTTTGAGCCAAAAACATTCATATCTTCCATATATACCTCATACCTTCCATACAAACTGAAATTCCATCTTTTCTAGACCCAAAAATCCTCCAAAAATTCTGAAATGGCTAAATTTCAGTAGTGATTGATCAAAAGAAAGAGTGAGTGTTGTTGAAAATGAGAAAAAATAAGAGAGTTAGCCACTTTTCTGCCATACATACCCAAAGTTCCATTCTAGTTTCAAATTGAGGATTGAGATCACATTTCTTAAACTTAAGGGTGATCAAGAGGAAGTTTGAAAATCAAGAAGTTCAATCTTTCTTTGGAAGGTGAATTTCTAGTCTTTCATTTTCTTATATTTTATATCTCATATTTATTTTCTTACTTTTATTTTATAGTGTGTTGTTGTAATCTAAGTGATTTGTTTAGCTCATAATTATTTATTTTTATTCGCTTACTTTAATTTTATATTAGTTTTGTTGTAATCTTGTATGTTCTACCTCATATTTTCTTTCTTGTTTTAGGTTCATGTTAGTTTTGTTGTAATCTTGCATGTTCTATCTTATATTTGCTTTCTTGTTTTAGTTTCATAGTAATTGTGTTGTAATCTTGTATTTCTTAGCTTATATTTTTCTTGTATCAGTCTCATATTAGTTTTGTTATAATCTTGCATATTCTACCTCATATTTACTTTTTTTGTTTTAGGTTCATGTTAGTTTTGTTGTAATCTTGCATGTTTTATCTTATTTTTGTTTTCTTATTTTAGTTTCATAATACTTATGTTGTAATCTTGCATTTCCTAGTTTATATTTTTTTTTGTATTAGTCTCATATTAGTTTTGTTGTAATCTTGCATGTTCTACCTTATATTTGTTTTCTTATTTTAGGTTCATGTTAGTTATGTTGTAAGTTTGCACTTTTTTTATTTTATATTTGTTTTCTTGTTTTTAATCTAACCAGTAGTGGTTAGTTGAGTCACTTACATATTTCTTATTTGTTCCTTTTCTTGGTTTCGCAATAAGACAGGTTTTGCTAGGGCTAGTTGGTCGGTCCGTTAGCTTTTTTTAGATAATACGGCATTGTCTTCCGATGTTAACCAACTTTCAGTTGTTTCCAAGGGACATGAAACTTCTTTTTTTTTTTTTGTTTATTTTATTTTGAGTGTATTGTGAGGTTTTATTTTGTTGTAATATTCTTCTCACCCCCCTCTAATTTGGTTTGTAATAATTTATTCAAAGTATTGTAATAATTTCCCGCCTCACTTCTTTCTATCCCTTTCTTTTACTTGCTTTCTTTATTTGTGAATATACATCATGCTTATTTTATTTTATTTTTTGTCGTTATATCCATACTTTGCATTTATGTTTCATGCATTTTGATTCGGCTGAGTTTGCATTTGTGGATTTAATCAATTCCTATGTGATTATGTGTGCTACGTTACGTTCTTGAGATAATTCACATGTCATATCTTAGAAGTCGAATCTTTAGTTGCATCTCATGAGTGAATTGCATTAGGATTTTGTATATAAGATCATGCATGTTTTACTAACTTTGTTTTGTAGCTGTTCGAGGGACGTCGGTAAATATGTAAGTTTTTAAGCTTTAGCATCTCGTTTGTGTGCGTTTTTCTTATTATGTTTAAGCATCCTACCATGTGGCTACTTGCTTACTTGATATAACTGTATGAATGCCAATGGATGGAGGTTGTGTCGCTTAATTTGAAATAGTGTTGATTTTCATGTTTGTAAACTCAATTTATTCGGGTTGTACATCTCCAAAACTCTTTCAAAACTACATGAAATCAAATTATTCCAAAATAAATGACATAGTCTATACTTGTATGCTTCGCATAGAAATTTTTAGGATTTATTAAATAATCGAAATATGAACATAAATAATAAATAAAATTCATATCATGGTTTAGTAAAGGCCGATCTTTTGATTGGGTGAGTGGGGGTGCTCAACTAATGACCTTTCCTTCTCATACCTAAGGCTCCGAACCAATACAACTTTGGTTATGATGAACAGTGGCTTTGGCACGAGTCATAGGTTTCCTAACTTCTAAAAAATATTAGGTGGCGACTCTGAGATCTGATGATGCAGTCCATTTCTGGCAAAAGGTTTTGCAATAAAATGGATTTTCTAAAAGTTGCCAAATCTGGACTCTCATCTATATTTCACATTGCACTAGTGAGACTAGTTCAAAGAGACCGAGGGAGTTTGAACTGTTTAATGCGCGCGGGTACCCCCAGGCATGTTATGGTTTCTGGCGACCCTGTTTGGGATTTTATGAAACCTTGATTCGAACTCCATGATATGACTTTTATTTTCAATTATATGTTCATTGCATTGTATGCATTGGTGCACTTAAAGTTCTTGTGTTGCCAGGATACTGGTGGGAGCATAGGCACACTTTTTGTGACACTACACCTATCTCTACGTTTGTTTGGAGGCCTTGTTATAATCTTTTGAGATCTGAAGGTTCTCAGACTTTGAAGAGAGGCTATATTGACTCTTCTAATTTCTTAAGATCTTCATTGGTTATGAACCACAGAACTCTTTGGTAATGTCACCTTGACTTCAACCCCTAGAGTAGAGCTAACCTTGTGCATATAATGAGCTATAGTACTTTCCAAAATTAGGACCTGATGCTCTCCCATTTCTAAGACGTATGATACCGCTTGTTTAAATAGTGAAACCCTAGATCATTTCAAAGTTAGGACAGGGCAACCCTAGCCCCCATAGGGGTGTTTGTTCTCTTTTCTACTATGTGCTATGTGCAATGTATAGGGATTCTCAAATTCAAATGAATGGTTTAGTCATTTCAGTTTGTGGGGTTGAGTTCAGTTTTTCAACATGAGTTAACAGCTAATGAAATTCTAATTGGGGGGTCCCGTTTTGTTTCAACAATGTAGTCAAGCACTACAGCTTTCGAAAGGTTTGATATCCCTCAAATTCTGTGGACTCGTGTTGGTAGACTTTGCAAAAGTGCAGATTTGGTTCAAGGTCAGCCAGTGTTAGTTTCTTTGCCATCGGTTACGAAAAAGAGCAAAACCTTCATCAACTGTCCAGAATACCCTTTCTTTACCTACTAGATTATTACCACTCAACTCACCAGAATCAGTGAAGGCTTAGATTCCAGAAAATTTAGCAGACATACTATTGGGCCTTCAACGGAGCATGGAGGCCATTGCCACTAAGGTTGCTGCCCAAGGTACTACTCTTGTCACTCAAGGCAATACTCTTACTGAACTGCAACGCCCATCTAGGGCGTCCATTACTCAACCACCTCCAGTGACTCATCCAGTTCCACCACCACCACCACCTCCATCAGTTGACGAGTTTCCCGAACTTAACTCACCAGAAGATCTGAGGGTTCCTGCACAAACTTCAAGAGGATTATTTCCACTTCCATAACCAGCGGGATGGCTCATTCCCTCTGAAGCACCTGAGTCTGACTCAACTATGTTGAAGCTGGCCAAGTTGGAAATTTTTTTCAAAAGGGCACAAGGAATCAATTCAATCCGGACATCGAAGACAGGTACACTGAGATAATTGTGAAGTTGCCAGAACGGTTCAAAATGCCACACATTGATAGGTTTGATGGCTCCAGCGACCCAATGGTGCATATTTGCCTATTCTCTGATGTCTTAAAGCCTATGGGTTTGACTCGTCCGCAAAAGCTCTCTTTATTCGGATGAACTTTGTCAGGAGTGGCTGCCATCGGGTATGCCAAGTTAGAGGACTCGGTAAAATAAAGTTAGGAAGAGTTAGCCGGGGTCTTTATCACCCAGTATGCTTATTGTAACAACCCGAAAATTTAAGTTGTCCCTTAAATTTTATATTTGTATTATTTAATTATAAATGAGATTATCGGAAAGAAAAAATATAATTAGTTTAGATTTGGAAATTGAACCTAAAGGTAAGAGATAAGCATGAATTAATGGCGTATTAATGGGAATGCGACACATGGGCAGCCGCGTGGCTTGGTGCCCACGGTTCTTTTTCTATATAAAGGAGCGGGGAGTTTCTTAGGAGAGAAAAAGGAAAGGAAATGAAAGGAAAAGAAACTAAGGAAAGAGGAAGAAAATACTAGAAGTCGAAAGGGTCTTTTGTAGTTGAAAGAAAGAATGAGTTATTAATTTTAAGGTGAATTATATTATACATTGAGTTATCATAATATATTTTACATATGTTTTGACTTACCATATTTATTTTATACAAGTTAGGTTTTATGTTTGTTTAAAATGAAACCTATAGATATGTTTGTTTATATTTTTAAAAATATTTAACTATAACCTTATAAACAATTATGTTTTGTAAGTACCACCACAGGAGTCCCGCCCCTTGAGGGACTCAAATAACTGTCGGCTTCTGTTTGGTCACTTTGTGGCCCTCTATTGTCATGGATCTATTGACCTTTGTTCTGTGCGGAGCAAAGTGTTGTGCAAAGATAAGTGCTACATCATTGTGGGAGCCACCTCTATAATCTGTACGAGCCACCTATTGAATTCGTACCTCTGTTCTGACTGTCACTCTTGTGACCTCTGTTCTGTTCTGTTCGGTACCGTGGTTATGATTATTTATTTACATAATCTCAGTTTTGCAACATAAATGATTATTTGTTCAGACTAAGTTATCTTAAATATTTTAGTTACATAACTATCCATGGTTATTTTGTGTCCCTTATACTCTTGACATAATATTTTGTTAGACTTATTTATTTTAATGATTTATTTAATTATGTTTTAATTTATTTGAAAGAGAAAAATAGAATTCAAAATTTATTTTGACGATTTATTTAATTATATTTTAATCAAAATTTATTTTCATGATTTATTTGAAAAAGAAAAATAGAATCAAAATTTATTTTGATGATTTATTTGAAAGAGAAAAATAGAATCAAAATTTATTTTGTCCTATTATTTCTCACCTAAACCTTTATTCTAAATGTTGTTAGAATGTATTTAATATTTGATTAAATTAGGAGTTCAAACAACCCAAAACAAAGGTTCAAACAACCTAGCATAGCAGTAGGCCAAAAGGTTCAAAAGGTTCAAGTGGAAGATATTCAAATTAGTAATGATGGAAGTACAACGACTATAAACGGCTATAAAGGTTCAAAAGGCCAAAAGGTTCAAAAGGTTCAAGTGGAAGATATTCAAATTTGTAATGATGGAGTGGAAGATATTCAAATTGGTAATGATGGAAGTACAACGACTATAAACGGTAATAAATTCAAATGACTACAATGGCTATAAACGGCTATAAATTCAAATGAATATAACAGTTATAAACGACTATAATTTTCATTATATACCAAAGGCTCTAATGTAAACATGTTACAAAAAAACTTAAAAATATTCTTTGATCTATAATCACTCACATATATTCTCAGAAATTATGCACTGAGCCTTATAGCATTAAGCTCATCTTTCCTGTGTGAGATTTACAGAAAAAATAAAGCTTCATTTTATATATCTATCTTTGAGAGATATTTATTGTAAGCTTTCTTTGAAAGCAAAAATACCATTTCATCTTGTAAAAGTGTTGCAAACACTGTGTTCTTGAAACCTTGAGAGTGATTGTGAACCACCTAAGATTTGCAAAATTTGCAAGGGTTTGGACTTGTGAAGCCTATGTAAAATCTGTGGAGGATTGCTCCATTTGTAAAGAGGTTGGTAGAACCCCTGTGAAGGTAGAAGATAGTGGAAAATCTCAAGTGAAGCTTGAAGAGTGGATGTAGGCTTGGTTGAAGTCGAAGTACTATAAATCTGTTTGTCTTCTCTTCCTTAATCTCTTTATTTTCCTACTACTGCTATAGCTATCTAATATTCATGTGTTAATAATTTGATTTACCCTGTATGTTAGTTATACTTTATTGTTATTTTGCTTGATCATTTACTGCTAAGTTCATCATTGTGCTTGTTAATAATTTGTTGTACTAGAAGTTAATTTTATTGGGGTATTATTAATTTTAATTTATAGAAACCTAATTCACCCCCCTCCTAGGTTACTTTTTGGGTAACATATTTCTCACTCTGCCATGTGTTTATAGCTGTTTACCAATTTTCAGGAAACAATGCAATTTAGAAATAACTTTTGGAAGGTCTTAGACACGGGGTTGCGGAATAAACACACACAACACTTTTATGATATTTTTTATATGTAAATATCGGCATTTTTTCTTAATAAATTTTGTAATAAAAATAGAAGCTCTGATGATTATTTTGGTACCATCACTTAAATATTATTTCTGCTCGTGTTTATTAATTTGTTCAAGAATTGGCCAGAGGTAACGTCAGTTACTGGCTATCACGATACTTAACCCTTGGGTACTGGGAGTGGGTTGTGACAAGTGGTATCAGAGCAATGGTTTATAAAAAAATAAATAAATCATCATTGGAGCATAGGACATTGATACGTCGTTGAACACACCAGATATAAACACTAAACTATACCAAATTCTTTTAGAATAATGGCAAGTCTAGGTATCGATCCACAAGGACAAATGTGAAATTAAATTAATTCAATCGCAAAATTCCTAAATTAATTTTGATTGAAAAGATAGGATTGATTTTATAACTAAACAACAATTAAACGAAATTAAGGAATTATACTGACAATTAAAATTAGGGTTTGAGATATTAATTTTCGGGAAAAATCCTAGGGCAGAGAATTCACCACTAACCATATGAATGAGACTTAACATTGTCCAACAATTGCGATTCGGTTTGAACTACCCAATATTTCACAACTACAAGTTTGAAATACTGATCAAGAGGGTTATTGCATTCAACATACAGGCACGAATCATCTCGAGTAGTACGAGTCGTTTCTCTAAATTATGGTAGCAATACGACCCGTCTCTCATAGCATGACTCGTCTCGTACTTTGAATACAAACACAAAGAAAACTAATGTATGGAAAGCATTAAACAATCATCCAGAGTAAAATGCTTGAAGAGATGAAAGAAACAAATATTTAAAACTTCTAAATCATCCATACATCCATTCCAACCAATTCACAATTAAAGCTAATGAAAAATCCTATTACATGGCTAGGGTTTCATCAAAACCCTAGAAAAGACGACTAGCCACTCATGGAGGAGTGGGAAGAGGAAGAAGATGAGGAGGAAACCCCCATGGAAGTGTCCTTCAAGCTTTGGTAGAATAATCACTTCTTTAGAACCCTAGCCTCCTTTTTCTCTGAAGTAATTTTTTGAACCCTGGGTTTGGCTATTTTTCTGTCTTTTATTCTCAGCAAAACAGACCAAAAATTCCGTGCACGCGTCCCTAGGTGGCCGCTTGAGCGCCCATGTGGGTCGCACGAGCGGTGGTGTGCCGTACGTGCAGTGGTCTGGCTTGCTCGGATTCTTCACTTCTCGCACGGAGAATCTGCTTTCGCGCCCTTTTTGATTGAAGTTTCGTATTTCCTACCAAATCTGTACCAATGCATGAAACGCATCATCTCCACCAAATAAATAAAATTGAAAGACTAAAAATGTAACTTAAGTGGCCTCAATGTGGTACCTTTCGGCCAACATCAGACGTACGCACATTTAAGAAGTAGGATAGCGGGTAATTAGTACCTAAATATTATATTTTGTTAGTCAATTTAATTATATTATAATTTTATATGATTATATATATATATTAATTTTTTTGTGTGCATAATTTGTAAATGATATTAGATATAATTTATATTTGTAATAGCAAAAGAAGGAAAAGAAACAAAAAGGTTTCGGGCTCAAGCACCCACAAAAATTATAATATAATTAAATACATATAATTTCCAGTTCAGTATTCAAAAAAAAAAAAAAATTCATTTTGACTTTTTAAAAGTGAGTTCAAATTATAAAGATACTAATTTTGAAACTATTTGTCGTCTGTGGAAAGTTCAGGGATAAAAGAAATGGGAGTTCATCTCAAATTCCTTCAACTCCGGCATATAATTCTGTCATTTCACTTCTAGTCGCTTGTTTAATTGTGTTCTCATTTTATTTTATTTTATTTTATTTTATTTTTTGGGAAACAAAACTAATGAAAAGTTTTTAAAGTCACCAATTGTTTCTGATTTTGACCCAACATAGTTTTTGACAAATAAACAGTGAGTTATTTTTGGTAATTTTTGAGGTAATTAATCATCAAATTTATTCTCAAAATAATCATCAAATATATATATATATATATATATTTATCAGAGTGCGCAACGGATAGCTTACATATATGACAAATTTCGAGGAAGAAATTTTAAAAGGAGGGAAGATTGTAACAACCCGAAAATTTAAGTTGTCCCTCAAATTTTATATTCGTCTTATTTAATTATAAATGAGATTATCGAAAAAAAAAATTATATAATTAGTTTAGATTTGGAAGTTGAACTTAAAGGTAAGAGATAAGCATGAATTAATGGCGCATTAATTGGAATGCGACACGTGGGCAGCCGCGTGGCTTGGTGCCCACGGTTCTCTTTCTATATAAAGGAGGGGGGAGTTGCTCAGGAGTGAAACATGAAAGGAACTGAAAGGAAAAGAAACTAAGGAAAGAGAAAGAAAATACTGGAAGTTGCAAGGGTCTTTGGTAGTTTAAAGAAAGAATGAGCTATTCATTTTAAGGTGACTTATATTATACCTTGAGTCATCATAATATATTTTACGTATGTTTTGACTTACCATATTTATTTTATACAAGTTATGTTTTATAAATTATATTAATATTTTAGTTACGTGGATTAATTTATGAACTCTATTTGTTTAAAATGAAACCCATAGATATGTTTGTTTATATTTTAAAAAATATTTGACTATAACTTTATATACAATTATGTTTTGTAAGTATCACCACGGGAGTCCCACGCCTTGGGGGACTCAAATAACCGTCGACTTCTTTTTGGCCACTTTGTGGCCCTCTATTGTCATAGATATATTGACCTTTGTTATGTGCGGAGCAAAGTGCTGTGTGGAGTTAAGTGCTACATCATTGTGGGAGCCACCTCTATAATCCGTACGGGCCACCTATTGAATCCGTACCTCTATTCTGACTGTCACTCTTGTGACCTCTGCTCTGTTCTGTTCGGTACCGTGGTTATGGTTATTTATTTACATAATCTCAGTTTTGCTACTTAAATGATTATTTGTTCAGACTAAGTTATCTTAAATATTTAAGTTACATAACTATCCATGGTTATTTTGTGTTTCTTATATTCTTGGCATAATATTTTTCACTCTGCCATGTGCTTATAGTTGTTTACCAATTTTCAAAGAAACAATGCAATTCAGAAATAGCTTTTGGAAGGTCTTAGACGCAGGGCTGAGGAATAGACACACACAACACTTTTATGATATTTTTTATATGTAAATATCGACCTTTTTGGTCAATAAATTTTGTAATAAAAATAAAAGCTCCGATGATTATTTTAGTACCTTCACTTAAATATTATTTCCGCTTGTGTTTATTAATTTGTTTAAGAATTAGTCGGAGGTAACTTCAGTTACTGGCCATCACGATGCTTAACCCTTGGGTACGGGGAGCGGGTCGTGACACTTATAACACCCAGATTGAAGTGACTACTCGAGAATTAGAAGCCACTCGTCAAAAGCCCAATGAAAGTTTCGTAGCCTTTATCACCAGATGGAGGGCCAAAGCAGCAATGATGACCAACAGACCACTTGAAAAAGACCAAATCCATATGATAGTCAGATATCTGCATGGAAAGATGTTACAGAAAATTATAGTCCTCCCACTCTTCACTTTTAATGACTTAAATGAGATAGAGGTCCAGATAAAAGATGCCATTAGACAAGGAATCATTGTGGATGATAAGGAACCTGTTCGGAAGCCTTTTGGTCGCAGTTCCAATTCTACCACCAGTGGTAGCACAGTTGTGAAGCCCTCTGACATCAACTTGGTTGCCACCACCACTAAAATAGCGGACCCCTTTGCTTATGCTGGCCCACAAACAACAAACACAACTCGAGTCCCAAGCAGAACATTCACCCATCTCCATATGTCACTCTCCAAAGCAGTGATTATCTTGACAAAAAGAGCATATTTGAAGCCTTTGGACCCCCGACCTCTTCCCGAACCTCTCCCAGCCAAACATGACCCTACCAAACAACATGCTTTCCACCAACAACCCAGACATGACACAGACCATTGCTTTCATCTCCGTCATGAGATCCAAGACCTCATAGACAATAAAGTCATAGCTCCTCCATAACCACCAAAACCCAACGTCACTACCAACCCATTGCCGCCTCATGACAGAATTCCACCACCTCCTCATCTTAACCTCATCCATACACTTTTATCCACCTTTAATCCCAATATCTATATCACACCTACCCATTTACCAAAACCTGAGGTACATATTCCAGAAGGCACCGAGTTGTGCATGATGGATGCACCTCCAACCCAGCCAAAACCCAAAATCTCTATAGTGGTAGTGTTAAAGGAAATAATTGAAATACCTATGCTTGAAACTGGCAGACTATCAAAGAAAAGGTATGATCCTAGCCGGTGTAGTGTTTCCAATGGTCAACTAAAGCTTGAGGTTGATCTACCTGACTCATTTTCTATCAATGTTGTCAGAGAGGATGTACTTGAACAGGGTTTGGATGATTTGGTTGACCTAGAGGAGGACTTAGCTAATCTTCATTTCTTTGAAAAATTCAACCTTGGGAATATGCAGATGGAATGGTGGGAACCAAAGAATTACAGGCACAGTTGGTCAAGCGGTGACAAAGCTTCTGATGAGGAAACTGAAAGAAAATGGGATGAACTGAGACTTGATTTTGAAAAACCTGTTGAATGTGGTAAAGGAAAGAGTTCCAAAGGAAAAGAAAAAGAACCGGAAAGCTATTCAGAGCATACTGTGGGAATGATTCAAGCGGTGTTAGATAATTGCCTTTTGGTGATGGTGAATGGGTAAACAATGTGCCGAATGAGACTTGGTATGCAGATGAAACTGATCATTTGACCAGGAGTGGGCGCTACTTCAAGCCTCCATATTTAGACCAAGGAGAACCCTCTGGCAAAGATAACGAGGTAGAGAAAGAAATAGAAGAAGACCTGGTTCTAAAATAACTAAAGAAGATCTAGGCAAACATTTCCATTTGGGGTCCTCTCATGGTTTCCCAAGAACATCGACAGGCAATGTTATCAATGTTGAACAAGGCTGAGCTATCAATTGACACCACTCCCAAGCAATTAGTGTCATTAATCACCCCAAGAGAAACCATCACAGAAATAACTTTTGCTGACAAAGAGTTGCCAACAGAAGGATCAGAACATAATAAGCCTCTGTACATATCACTGGAATGTAGAAAGAAATGGATCCCAATTGTTCTGATTGACACCGGATCAGCCATCAATGTCTGCCCTACATGCACTGCTTATGAAATCAGGCTAAAGCCGGTAGATTTCACGCCCACTACTCAATTGATTTGGGCCTATGATAATCCTAGTGGGGAAGTGATGGGGACAATCAAAGTACAAATAACAGTGGGTCCATCTAAGGACGAAGCTGAATTTCATGTTACGGATGTTCCCACAATATTCAACTTGCTATTGGGAAGGTCCTGGCTTTATCTGATGAAAATTATATCATTCACACTACATCAATTGGTAAAGTATCCATATGGTGGAGGAATTGCCACTATCTTCGAAAATTCATCCATTCATCCTCCCCCAGAAGTCACAACACCACTGCTAGAAATACAGCATGGGAAAGAAGATGTGTTCCTATCAGGTTTTACATTGGCAGAGACCCAGCTAGTTCAAATGCTCATGGCAGAAGACAAAGGTGTATACGTAAGTGCCCAATCAATCTATTTCATGAGTAAACTAGGTCACATTCCAGGGATGGGATTGGGACAAAGTGGCAGGAAAGGTATTACTACAGCCAGTGAAGTACCTCATAACCCACATGCATTCAGACTAGGGTATGCACCCACGACTGATGACTGGAAAATGAAAACTGAAGAGATCAAGGAGATAATCAAGGCCAAGAGAACCGGGTGGCAGTTTGAGTTGGTTCATAAGCCAATTTATGGGACCTTGAACGGATGCTTTGTCTGTCAAGAAGAAGACTTCCCTTTTTGTGGTTTCCCTGAGCCCTGGATTGATCAAGTGGAGAAGAAGAGATACCCTGGATTTGAGATCTTCTTTGATCATCAGCTCTTCGACAGTGGGTAAATCCTAGTATCAACATCGGACAAGATAGAGAAGTCAGCTCAAAAAGTAGCACAGAGGAAGTTCTGGGTCTAACACTGGCTGACTTATTGACAGCATCGCATACTAGCGCTGAATCGATAAATTTGGGGGATATAACCATTGTCGTGATCGGGGAGGAGGTATTTGCTGACTGTTCAAGCTTCATCATGGATGCAGTGAATGGCTCGCAAATAAATTGGCATTTTGAAAAGAGTTGTATTGGGAATTCTGAATTGGCTGTTGAGTCTGAGTCCGATGGGCCTGTGGGATTGGAAATAAATTTAAGTTTGTCTAAAATGTCTGAGTCTTCTTTTTCTTTCTTTTTTGAGTCTGTTGCAACTTGTGAGCCCGAGGCTTTGAATGAAGATGTAATTTTTGCTTACTTTTCTGTGCCCATAGTTCATAACATTGACCAAAATTTTCAAGATCTTGATAAAAACGAAGAGGAAAAAATTCCTCAGGCTTTGAAAAATTTAATCGTCTGTGAGGAAGAAAGGCGTGCTAAGCCATTAGTGGATGAAATTGTTTATGTAAATGTAGGTACTAAAAAAGATCCTCGCTTGATCCAAATTGGTTCTACATTGCATTCAGAGGAACGTGAACAATTAGTTGCTTTTTTAAAAGATTTCAAAGATGTTTTTGCATGGTGCCACAAAGACATGCCAGGAATTGACCCTAAGATTATACAGCATAGGATCCCTCTCGATCCTGAGGCCTGACCTGTCAAACAGAAGCTTCGCAAAATTCGTCCAAATTGGGCCTTGAAAATTAAAGAAGAGGTTACTAAGCAAATCAATGCTGGATTTTTGCTCGTATCAGAATATCTTACTTGGTTAGCCAATATTGTGCTAGTTTCGCAGAAAGATGGCAGAACCTATGTTTGTTTTGACTTCCGGGATTTGAATAAGGTTAGTCCGAAGGATGATTTCCTATTGCCACATATTGACGAATTGGTAAACTTCACTGCAGGGCATGCCTTACTGTCATTCATGGAAGGTTTTTAGGGTATAACCAAATCCTTATGGTTCCAAAGGATAGAGAAAAGACAGCATTTACCACACCATGGGGGATATACTGCTATAGGGTTATGCTATTCGGTTTGAAGAATGTCGGGGCCACTTATCAGAGAGCTGCTACCAGTCTCTTGCATGATATGATCCACAAGGAAGTTGAGGTGTATGTAGATGACATGATTGTCAAGTCCGAAGATCGGGAAACCATTACACTGCATTGAAGAAATTCTTTGAGAGAATTAGGGAATACAGGCTAAGGCTAAATTCACAGAAATGCACTTTTGGGGTAACTGCGGGCAAGACGTTGGGATTTCTGATCACATAGCGAGGAATCGAAGTTGATCCATCTAAAATTAAGGCCATCTTAGAAATGCCACCACCAATGACTAAAAAGGGGGGGGGGGGTGGGGTTTTCTAAGAAATGTACAATTCATAAGAAGGTTTATTTCAAAGCTAACATTGACTTGTGAACCACTGTCTGGTCTTCTAAAGAAAGGGAAGAAGTTCGAATGCGATAATTGATGTCAGTTTGCGTTTGAGCAAGTCAAATAGTATTTGCGGAATCCACCTATGTTATTATCGCCTGAGCCAGGGAACCCAATGATCTTGTACTTGTCAGTGACCGAATCAACTATGGGATGTATGCTTGCACAAGAGTCGGATGAGAAAGTAGAGAAGGCCATTTACTACTTAAGTAAAAAGATGCTTGAATATGAGACCCACTATACTCCTTTGGAAAAAGCTTGCTTAACTTTGGTATGGGCCACCAGGAAGTTGAGACACTACCTGTTAGCTCACTCGGTAATTCTGGTTTCAAGATTAGACCCAATCAAATATCTCTTTGAGAAACCAGCACTTACCGGTAGACTAGCTCGTTGGTTGCTTTTGCTTTTTGAATTTGACCTTAAGTATGTCACTCGCAAATCTGTCAAAGGAAGGGCCGTAGTAGAATTTTTGTCTGATCACCCAATTGAAGGAGGAGAAGATATAGAGTACTCATTTCCAGATGAAGAGGTCATGCAGATGGAAGAAGACACTTGGAAGTTGTACTTTGATGGAGCATCCAATCAATTTGGCTATGGAATAGGAGTGTTGCTCATAACGCCGGATGATTCCCATATCCCCTTAGCTTTCAAACTTCGATTCAGGGTATCCAACAACCATGTAGAGTATGAGGCGTGCATTGCCGGATTTGAAGTAGCCTTGGAACTAAGGGCAATAAGGTTGGATGTGATCAGGGATTCGAACTTGGTCGTCTCTCATGCTAACGGAGATTGGAAAGTTAAAGAGGAAAAAATGAAAGTCTACTGTTAGACCTTGGACATGTTGATCCCGAGGTTTGAAAAACTGACTTTTACACACCTAGTAAGAGAGAACAACCGATTTGCTGATGCATTGGCAACCCTGGCATCAATGATAGATATACCGGTCGGGGTTAAGATGCGCCCGATCCTTATAGAACAAAGGTACACCCCCGCGTATGAAATGATAACCGCAACGGAAGAAGTTCAAGATGAAAACCCTTGGTACTTTGATATTTGGAATTTTCTAGAAAGTGATACATACCCACAAGAGGCAAACACCAAAGACAAAAGGGGGATACGACGTCTGGCTACTCAGTTCGTCATTTGTGGAGATAAGTTATACAATAGAGAGCATCTGAGAATGCACAAGCTGTGTGTAGAGGAAAAAAAGGCAAAACGTATCATGGATGCCATCCATAGAGGAGAGTTCGGAGCCCATATGAACGGTATAATGCTAGCCAGAAAAATCCTTAGACAAGGATACTACTGGTTAACAATGGAGAATGATTGTATCAACTTTGTTAGGCGATGCCACAAATGTCAAATCCACGTCGATCGCATTAACATCCCGCCATCAAAACTCTACAACATGACTTCGTCTTGGCCTTTCTCAGTTTGGGGCATAGATATCATCGGGGTAGTCACACCGGGCATTAGTTCATCTTGTTTGCCATTGACTATTTTACCAAGTGGGTTGAAGTACAGTTATATACAGTGTTGAAAGCATCACACGTGGCCAAATTTATCAGGAACAACATTATCTGCATATACGGGGTGCCAAATGAATTAATTTCAGACAATGGCTCACATTTCAAAAGAGAAGTGGCAATTTTACTTGAGAAGTATATGTGGCTTTTCACAAGTCATCAACTTAAAGGCCACAAACCAATGGAGCTGTTGAAGCTGCAAATAAGAACATCAAGACCATTTTGTGTAAGACGGTAGAAACTTATAGAGATTGGCCAGATAAGTTACCTTTTGCACTTTGGGAATACAGGACATCAATCCGAACGTTTATAGGGGCAACCCCTTACTCTTTGGTATATTGAATGGAGGCTGTTTTGCCGATTGAGTTGGAAGTGCCTTCATTGAGGATTATGGCTGAATGTCAGATAACAGAAGCTGATTAGCAACAGAATTGATGTGAGGAACTGATGTTATTTGATAAGCGAAGATGGAAGTCGTTATACCACATTCAGGGGTATCAACCCAGGATTGCCAGAGTGTTCAACAAAAATATTAGATCTAGGAATTTGAGGGAAGGGGACTTAGTGTTGAAAGACAACCGAGCTCCTATTCACGACCCTAGGGGCAAGTTTAGACCCAATTGGATGGGTCACTACATCATTAAATCAATTTGGTTAGGAGAAGCAGTCATTCTCATGGATTTGGACGGTTTGGAGTTCTCACAACCAATCAACATGGATAAGCTGAAGAAGTATTTCCCTTGAGAGGCTCGCTAGGCCGAAAACTTGAAAGGGCGATCCAGGAAAAAATTAGAGTAGAAAAACAAGAAAATATAGACAAAAAAATGACAAAAAAAAAAATGAAAAATGAAAAAATGAAAAGCTCGCAAGGTTGAAAACCCGAAAGAGCAGCTTTTGCAAAAGTTAGAGCACAAAAGGAAAGTATCAATACCCGAGTGAACCTTAACCGGAACTACGTATGGCCGAATTCCTATCTTTGAGATACGTAGGCAGCATCATCTTGAAGTTCGGCCTTAATCATTTTTCAACTCACTTATCTCGTTCATGTTTGATTGGTGTATCTTTATTCGACTCGGCTATCCATATTTGATTGGCTCATCCCCATTTGATTTAGTTGTCCTATTTTTCCTTCATGACAGGTTCAGTCACAAGACGAATTCAATTGTACATCTCAAGGGTTGATTTCATGTTGATCGAGTAATAGTCATCTGTGAAAATAGATTTTGAGGACTTTTAATGAAGTTGACTAATTTTCTAAAAAATTATTCAATTTTTCCAAAACTCAGACCATTCTTTGGACCAAAAAAAAGAAAATTTTCAATGCTCATAGTTTGGCTCATATGTTTTCAAGATAGAAAATGGAACAAGTGTGCTAATTTACCTCTCATGTTGATCAAAATCTCTTTAGCAGAAAGGAAAAATAAAAAAGGACAAAGTGATGAACTGGGGGCACAGCTGAGTCAGGTTTTCTGTCTTTTACCCACACTATCGAGTTCTCGTCACCTTAATTAAGTGTGGGGGCCGAATATTGCGAGTCGTAAAGAGGCCGAATAGTTGAACTTGGAGAGTCAAAATATATATAGCATTCGGCCCCATCTCGCACGTTCAAATCCTACCCTATTCGGCCAAATAACCGGTTGAGAAAGGGGTCGAGTGAAAAGCGGTTTGCTACAAAAGAAGCCGAGTGGCGAATTGAAAGTGGGCCCAATCCCGAGGTCCAAGAAAGAAAAGTTATAAATAGAAGAACATCAGCCAGAAAGAGGTATGTGAGAACTAGTGTGCTTAACTTAAGATACAAGCAATCAAGAGAGTATACATTGACTTATCCGTCAGAGTGCTAATTCCGGCACCCCCGACCGGAGTGTTCATTTCTTTTCATGTAACTAGCTGAGGATCACGAGCGTCCGCCAGGATCAGAAGAGTATTTCCAAACCACTTCCTCACAATTGGCATCGTCTGTGGGAATACTCAAGTACATCCATGGCGGGCGTAACGGAAGACCCTCCGATAGTCACTGACGAGACCACACAGAGAGACGACCTCACTCCAACGAACATGCTTGGACCGGAGACTATCGCCGCAAGACGCGCCTCGAACTTCGGTTCACCCTCGACTTCAGCACATGAGACAATGCAAGCGATCATGGAACAAGCAAAGCAAAACGAACAGAGGTTGGAAAACATGATCGTTGAGAACGAACGTCTTCATCAGGATTTGGCCTTGGAAGTGGTGAAGTCCAAACAAGCTGTGCGCCAAGATTCGGAACGACCTCTGAGGGCAGGTGGTCGACGACCTCGAGCCTGACAACAAGACACTGATAGCGACTCCGACTCATTATCCCCGGAGCCCAAGAAGAAGGGGCGACCCGAAACTTCCAGTTCCTCTAAAGAAAATCCATGTATAAGACATAATCGAAGAAGAAATAGTTCAGACGAAGAAGACCAGTACGATCCCTTTGTACGACGGATTGCAAGGGTAGTGCTACCTAAGAAATTCAAAGCACCGTCATTCACCTTGTACGACGGTAAATCAGACCCCACCGATCATATCCGCGATTACAAGGAAGCCATGACGTTGCATGTAGACGACGAGGCTCTCATGTGCAGAATATTTCCATGTAGTCTGGGACCACTGGCTGTCAGGTGGTGTTATAAATTGGAGCCGGCTTTGATTAAGAGCTTCCACCAACTCCAAAAATCCTTCAGGGCAAGGTTTATCACTAATGAGGTCCAGCCAAAGCAAGCTGATTCCGTCTGGGCAATGCAGATTCAACCGGGGGAAACCCTTCGTGTGTATTCGGCACGGTATTGGGAGTGCTTTAATCTGGTAGATGATGCTTGCAATGACTCCATGGCCATTACCGCCTTCAAGATGGGGTTGCATCCCGACAGTGCCCTCCGCAGCTTTTTGACTAGTCGGCCCCCCAAAACAGTCTGGTTGTTGATGAAGAATGTTGAGGAATACTGTAAAGTGGAAAATGACGCCTTGCGGATTAAAGCTAGAAATGTGACCAACAAGACAGCTCCTTCTGAAATTACTCAGCCGTTAAATTCTGTACCACCTCAGAGCCCTGAACTATGACATCGGGCTAAACGAGATAAGAGACAGGATTCTTGCCGATCAAGCGACCAATGCTCCCATCGAGCAAATAAACAATTGCAGGTGGATAGCAGGCACACAAGGCGTGCCGACAAGAAATATGCGAAGTTGTCAGAGCCGATCAGCGCGGTCATGTCCAAAATCTAACATCTTCCATTCTTCAAATGGCCGTCGAAATGGGTGGGACCTCTCGATACCCGAAGACGGGATAGGCGGTGTGAGTATCACAAGGATCATGGCCATGATACTAAGAGTTGTTATGCATTGAAGGATCACCTGGAAGAATTGGTGCAAGATGGTCAGGTGCAACAGTACGTCCGAAAAGGCAACTCAACCGAAGTAATAACTTTAAGACAGGATTCACCTCCACTCGGCGTGATCCATATGATATACAGCCTGCCAATGTCATCCGCGGTGCATACGATTCAGTCAAATCCTGACCCTTAAAATCAACTCACTCCAGCTAAACGGCCCCATGAAGCTGCGATAATTATTTTTGATGATTCAGATTTGCCGGAGTGACACTTTCCCACATTGATCCCTTGGTAATCGAGTTACGCGTAAACCGATTCACTATTGAGCGCGTACTCATTGACCCAGGAAGCACATCGGAAGTTATGTATTACAAGACATTCACCAAACTCAACTTCTCAGAATTGGATCTCTCTTCGGCTCTTTATCCACTATTCGGCTTCAACGCCAATCCAGAATACCCGTTGGGAAAAATCACACTACCCGTTCGAGCGGGCTCTCGAACAGTAGATGTGGAGTTCTTAGTCGTCAAACTGCCATCGCCGTATAATCTCATCATGGAGCGAACTTGGTTGCATACTATGCAGGCCGTGCCAAGCACCTATCATCAGCTGCTACGCTTCCCGACAGAGTGCGGCATTGAGCAAATCCGTAGCTCCCAGAGTCGGCACAAGTATGCTATCTCCTTGCCGGAAAGACGCTGAAGAAATTGCAAGTGAATTCTATCGAGGTGCCGGATCGGGAGAGCCTCGACGATGTTGGATGGCTCCTGAGTGAAAAGGCCACAGAAGCCCTAGATCGAGTTAAAATCGACAGAAACCCAGACAGCTTCTTCATGGTCGGCGCCTCCCTAAATCAAGTTGACAGACAGCAGCTAATTTCTTTCCTGATCAGCAACCTTGATGTCTTTGTGTGGACTCCATACGAGATGCGGGTATAGATCCATCTGTTTTGCAGCACCATTTCAATGTTGACTATAAATACAAGCCGATCATTCAGAAAAGTCGGCGGTCAGCCGCAGAGCATACAGCCGCCGTTGTTGAAGAGGTCAACAGATTGCTTGACGCCGGGGCAATCAGGGAAGTAACCTACCCTACATGGCTCTCTAATACTGTGGTTGTGAAGAAGAAAAATGGGACTTGGCAAGTGTGCGTTGATTTCACGGACCTAAATAAAGCTTGCCCCAAGGATTGTTTTCCCCTACCCAGAATTGACCAACTTGTAGATGCGACGGCACACCATCAGCGTATGAGCTTCCTCGATGCTTACAGAAGCTACCATAAAATCGCCATGCATCCGGAGGACCAAGACAAAACTGCATTCCTCACCCCAAGAGGAACCTACTGTTATAAGGTTATGCCTTTTGGGCTAAAGAATGCGGGGGCAACTTACCAAAGACTGGTCACTGCCATGTTCAAGGAGCAACTCAGCCATACTATGGAAGTGTACATTGATGACATGGTGGTCAAATCCAAAGAAGAGCAAACTCATCTAATCGATTTGGAAGAGACATTTGGCATTCTACGCAAATACAAAATGAAGCTGAACGCTTCTAAATGTGCATTTGGGATCGGCTCTAGCAAATTCTTGGGTTACATTGTCAACCACCGTGGAATCGAAGCCAACCCGAGGCAAATCACAGCAATCTTGGAGCTTGGCTCTCCTCGTTCGGCCGCACTCAACAGGTTCATCAGTCGGTCTACAGATCGCTGCCGACAATTCTTCCATACACTACGGCAGGACAAGGCTTTTGAATGGTCCGCTAAATGCGAAGCCGCTTTCAACGGCCTCAAACTTACCCCTGATCAGTTCCACTTTTGACAACACCATTGGCTGGTGAGCCGCTCATTTTGTATCTGGCAGTTTCCGATCGAGCCGTCAGCGTCGTACTGATAAAGGAAAAGCTAGGGGAGTAGCAGCCAGTGTATTATGTGAGAAAGGCATGGTTGACACCAAAACACGCTACCTTCCGCTGGAAAAACTCATCCTAGCCCTAGTCATGGCGGCAAGAAAACTGATGCATTACTTCCAAGGGCATAGCATCAGGGTGTTAACAGATTATCCCCTCCGATTAGTACTACGTAGTGCAGAAGCATCAGGACGTGTTTCAAAGTGGGCTCTTGAGCTCGGCCAGTACGATATTCAGTTTCTACCTAGAACCTCAATCAAGGGACAGGTGCTTGCCGACTTTGTTGCCGAATTCACTGGGGGTCTTGCCGACTTCAAGTCTGATGAAATTCGACCGAAGCCGAATTGGAGAATTTATGTTGGGGACATTTGGCAGTTGTACTGTGATGAATCATACAATCAGCGGGGCAGTAGAACCGAAGTAGTAATCATGGCTCTCGACAGTGCAATAATTAAGCAGGTCGTTAAGTTCGGCTTCGAAGCTTCAAATAACGACGCCGAATACGAAGCCCTTCTAACCGGTTTGTGGAATGCATATCTTCTGGGTGCTCGGCGTTTGCTTGTATTTTGCGATTCAAAACTGGTGATCAACCAGCTAAAGGGGGAGTACGCGGCAAGAATGACCCTATGGCGGCTTACATTAAAACGGCTAACTCTTTGCTGGCAAAATTTGACCATCATGAATTGAATCAGATAACACGTGATCAGAACACACATGCAGATGCCTTGGCTTGCCTAGCCTCCACCATTAACTCAGAGATTAAACGGACCATTGAAGTAGGTTTTATCCCGGAGCCGAGCATTGGCCCTTCGGAGGAAATCCAAGTCAATGTCATAGAATCTGGACCGAGTTGGATGGATCCCATTGCTGCATTCTTGTCTTCCGAACAGCTCCCAGTGGACAAGAAAGAAGCGCACAAGCTGCGAAACAAAGCCCTGCGATACTACTTGGATCCGCAAGGAAAGCTCTATAAAAAATCCCTTTCTGGTCCAAATTTGGAATGTGTGCATCCGGACAAAGTCGAAGAGCTTCTAATTGAAATACATGAAGGCAGTTGTGGCGCCCATTCTGACAGGCGCTCTTTGGCTCATCGAGCCGTGACACAGGGGTATTATTGGCTGACAATGAGAGCCGATGCCGAATGTTACGTGAAAAAGTGTGAACAATGCCAGAAATTCTCTCATTTGACCCACTTGCCTGCTGAAGAGCTAAGCTCCATAACCAGTCCTTGGTTGTTCGCCCAATAGGGACTTGACATCGTCGAACCACTGCCTCGGGCCTCGGGTAACAAGCGATTTTTGATTGTCGTGACAGATTATTTTACAAAATGGGTAGAAGCGGAGGCACTAACGCACATTTGAGATACCGACGTGAAGCATTTTGTTTGGAGAAATATCGTAACACGATTCGGCATTCCAAGAGCACTTATCTCAGACAACGGCACCTAGTTTGATTGTGGCGTCTACCGAGAGTTGTGCAGCAAGTATGGTATTCGGCCTTATTTTTTCACACCGGCTTATCCACAAAGCAATGGTCAAGCTGAAGCCTCTAACAAATCCATCTTGGATGGCATCAAGAAGAGGCTGGAGAAAGCTAAAGGCAAGTGGGTCGAAGAATTGCCGAGTGTGTTGTGGGCTTATCAAACTACGCCGAGGCGATCTACTGGGGAAACGCTATTTGCTCTATGCTTTGGAACATAGGCAATCATACCCCTGGAGATCGGCCTCCCAACCTTGAAATCGAAAGTTTTTGATATGGGCCAAAACGACATGATGCTGGCCTTGGATTTGATTCTGATTGAAGAACGAGGAGACCGTGCCCTTGCATCCATGGCACGGTATCAACAGCAGCTTGCCAAGTTGTATAATCAACGTGTTCAGCTACGCCGCTACACACCAAGAGAGTTGGTCCTGAAGAAAGTACTCACAATTGCCTGGAAACCAGCTGATGGAAAATTGGGTCCTAACTGGGACGGCCCCTATCAGGTCGATTCGATCGCGGGAGTAGGGGCATATCGGCTCAAAGACATGTCTGAAAGGAGTCTGCCATGCCCTTGGAATTCAACGCATTTAGGTAAATTCTATCATTGACCCGACTTGTGGGGCTTGATACTTGTACATATTTCACTTTTGCAAGGTAAAATTTCTCATTTCTTCATCGCGCAATTCGGATTAAGCCTCTGGATTTGGAGCGCCCTTCGTGGACATCACGATTGGCCAATACAAGTCTCCAGATTTGGAGCCCCATCAGTGCCTAACACCTTTGGGCTGATTAAGCCTCCGGATTCGGAGCCCCATCAATGTATGACACTTTTGGGCCGATTAAGCCTCCGAATTTGAAGCGCCCTTCGTGGATATCACGACTGGCCAATACAAGTCTTCGGATTCAGAGCCCCATCGGTGCCTGACACCTTTGGGCCGATTAAGCCTCTGAATTCGAAGTGCCCTTCGTAGATATCACGATTGGCCAAAATGAAAAGCCTTCGGATTCGGAGCCCCATCAGTGCATGACACTTTTGGGCCGATTAAGCCTCCGGATTCGGAGCGCCCTTCGTGGATATCACGACTGGCCAATACAAGTCTCTGGATTCGAAGCCCCATCGGTGCCTGACACCTTTGGGCCGATTAAGCCTCCGGATTCAGAGTGCCTTTCGTGGATATCACGATTGGCCAAGATGAAAAGCCTCCGGATTCGGAGCCCCATCAGTGCATGACACTTTTGGGCCAAATAAGACTTCGGATTGGGAGCGCCCTTCGTAGATATCACAATTGGCCAAGACAAAAAGCCTTCGGATTCGGAGCACCATCAGTGCATAACACTTTTGGGCCAAATAAGACTCCGGATTCGGAGCGCCCTTCGTGGATATCACGATTGGCCAAGACGAAAATTCTTCGGATTCGAAGCCCCATTAGTGCATGACACTTTTGGGCCGAATAAGACTTTGGATTCAGAGTGCCTTTTCTGGATATCATGATTAGTCAAGACGAAAAGCCTCCGGATTCGAAGCCCTATCAGTGCATGACACTTTCGGGCCGATTAAGACTCCGGATTCGGAGTGCCCTTCCTAGATATCACGATTGGCCGAGACAAATAGTCTCCAAATTCGGAGCCCCATCGGCGCATGACGCCTTCGAGCTTATTAATCCACCGAATTCGAAGCGTCGTTCGTGCATGACACTTACAGTCCGAATAATACTTCGAATTTGGAGCGCCCTTCACGACGAAGGTTAAAGTGGAATGCTCTGTTAAGTTGAGCCGGCAAAAACCATTTACACATCAAAGCATATAAACATTTAAAATGAAATGCTTAGTTAACTTGGGCCGGCGCAACAGCATAAACAAATCAAAAACGTTCGGAATGAGATGCCTAATTAAGCATGTAAAAATTCAAAATGAACCACAAACATTTAAAATAAAACATTTTATTCAATTAGACAGTAATTACATAATCTTGCACGCAATCTGCGTTTGAGCATTACAATGTTTATTTTTTATCCGGCGTCTCCCTCGTTATCACTCTTCTTGACTTCAAAGGCGGAAAAGGAGAAGTGATCACGTTGGTATAGCGGCAACGCCAAATCAACGCCCGCTGCTCGGAGAGTCTCCACGGCTTGAAATGCCTTGATCTAACCGTGCTTAAATCCACGATTTTCACATCGGCAAACTTCCTCGGCCAGCTTTTCCTTGGTCTTTTCTATCCCAACCTTCCGGCGCTCGTGAAAGCCTTTTTCATAACCCATGGTCCTCGCATTTTCTACGGCAAACACGTTTGCCGTATCTCAGTCGGCAATCGCATGACTTAATAGCCGTTGGGTCACTTTTTCCTCCACGACCAGGTTAGACTGACCTGCCGCACGCGGCTCGATGGTTTGAGCCTTTCTAAGCTCCTTAAGCTCACGCTCGGCCTTCTCCGCGCGAGCCTCTAAACTTCAAATTCGTTCGACTTTCTTCTCTATTTCTCTTCGCACGGCGCGCAGGCGCATGCCAACTTCATAAGCGGTATATAGCCCTTTCACCGCCCCATGGATGCCTTCTCGAAATACTTCAAAATCCTGTTGACCAACCATCGACTGCTGCACTTTCGGTGGAAAGATCTGTTGAGCGAACTCGACTGCCACACCTAGATCGTTGATAATAGAATCTGCCTCCGTCATCGGTTTATTCCCCACGAAAACCGCAAAACTCAACGGTCGCGGCGTCGCATCAGGCTCGTTTCTCGGTCGCGGTCGCGTGGAGCTTCTCCGTTGCTATTTTTTTTTTCGATGTGATCTACTTCGACGACTTGGGGGTTGACGTTTTTCCCGTTCCCTAGACGTCCTTCCTCCCGTGCGTATAGGCTCGCCGCTGCGATTCATTGCAGTGTCTAGCTCAGCCAATGTTCGTCCTTCTCCTTTGCTATTGAAGAACAGTCTATTTGACATTCGCCTTTATCTGACCTTCAGCAACAAGCTGGTTTAAATTTAGTCTGAACTCGATAAGTGGAATCACTGGCGCGAAGAACCCATCCCATTATGCAACGCCCTCGAGGTGACTTCATTAATGCTAAACTCTAAAAGCCCGATGCTGATTGATTTATGCCATAGCCACTCCATGAACAGTATTCGGCTTTTGGAGCTCATGCACTAGCTGGGGCAAGGGCAGATTTATTAATTTGATTGGCCAATCATTTAAGCCCGATGCCGATCGATGTGTGCCACAGCCACTCCATGAACTATTAGTATCCGGCTTTTGGGCGTTCATGCATTGACTGGGACATGGGCAGATTTATTAATCTAATCGGCCTAGCACCTAAGCCCAATGCCGATCATTGTGTGCCACAACCACTCCATGAACTATTAGCATTCGGCTTTTTGGAGTTCATGCAATGACCGGGGCAAGGGCATATTTATTAATCTAATCGGCCAAGCACCTAAGCCCGATGCCGATCATTGTGTGCCATAGCCACTCCATGAACTATTAGTATTCGGCTTTTTGGAGTTCATGCATTGGCTGGAGCAAGGACAGATTTAGTAATCTGATCGGCTATTCAACGAGGATAAATTAAAATTGCCTAGTCATCTAATCGGCAAGTATACATGAATGTTTTATCCAAAATAGCAAAAAACAATACCATTCATCAATAATAAAATTTAGCACAAATAATAACAAAGTACAAAGGAAATTTTCATTAGTAAATTGGGCACAAATTATAGCCATTTTACATATGAAAACTACTAAACAAAAAGCTACAAGTTCGCATGAAAATGCCTAGCAAAAAACTATGACTATAGCAATACATGAAAACTACTAAACGAAAAACTGTAAGAATATAATCAAAATCCTAAAACAAAAACAAGTGTCACCCAAATTAATCCTCGGAGTCAGACTCCAACGGCTCAACATCCACTTGCTCATAAGGAATCGACATAGCCAATGTCACATCAGCAGCAACAAGGGCTTTGAGCCAGCCGTGTTTGAATCCCCGATTTTCAAACTTGGGGACTTCTTCCACATAGTTGGCGAGAGCAGTATTTTGCTCGGTCTCGAACGCCTTGGCACCCTCCGAGTCAACTGCTTCCTCTGCCTTCTTTAATTCTTCTAACTCAGCCTCCAGTTTGGCGATCGCCTCTTGGGCTAACTTTAGCGCATCTTCGTTCGCGTCTGCCTTTTTCTCGACGGCCAATCTCAGCTGATCCGCATTTCTCGCCCTCTCCATCTCGGCCTCAGCCCTGGCGCTTTCCATTTTCGCCCTCGTTGCCTCGAAATCAGCCTTGCTCCTTTGGCCATCTACTTCAGTTTGTAAACGGCCAAGTCGTTTGATGGCGTCATGCTGGCGACGACCTATCTCGGCTATTCTCCCGACCATCTGTGAAACAGGAAATTAAAACCAAAATAATATTTGCATAAAAGGGAAATGCAAGGTCAAGGTATATACCAGGAGAGCCGATTGAGCAGCTAGAGCTATCGCCAGCAGATCTGGCTCCGCTCAGAAAGCCGCCTTGTCAGCCGGCAATGAGACGGACGTAGCCATGCTGAGTGCGACGGTTGGGTCTTTAATTGCCGAAGCATCAGAGGAGATCGGTATGTTTTTTTATCTACGGTTGAATGACAAAAGGCACAATCACATCCGATTCCTCTAAATGAGGCCGTTTATCAGCACGATTTTCTTCTGAGCCGGCCTTAACCTTGGTAGAATGCTTCTCTGCCCTTTGCTCAACCTCTTAATCGGCCTGCACAACCACCTCAGACTCGGTGCTTTGATTTTTTGTCGTTTCCTCCTCAATAACAAGCAAGGATGGCTGAGATTCGGCAACAGGCAGGGAGGGCTGAGATTCGGCGGCAGGTGGCACTTCAGATCGAATGGCCTCTGCTCTTCACCACGCGACTATCCTTTCCGCGTTTTTATTTTTGGCAAGCTATGTGAGGCTTAACCCAGCCATGTCTTCGGGGTATGTGCCGGGAAGGTCCTCTAAACTGTTAAAAACGTCGTCAAATGGAAGGTTTCCTCGGCCCGAAGTGGACGGAGGGTCGGCTGAATTGAGGCTGGCTTTCTCAAAGGCCAACTTCAAAGCCTCTTCTACTTCCGTTTCAGGCTGATTTGACTCGGCGAGCTCAGCTACTTCCACCCGCTTCGAATCGGACCCCTCGAAACCAACTTGCCGCAAATTTTTGAAGTCGGTCAAAATAAGAGCGGTAAAAAACTCTTCACCCTTCGGAATTGGGATGTTGTCTACCGCCGAGAAGGTTGTATATGTCGGCTCGTAGCGAAACAGAACGTGGGCCGCCCTCCCCTAATTCTGAAGACTTGGACAACCGAAATATTTGAGCGCGAATTTGATTTCTGAAAGAACAGCATCGTCGGTTGAAGTCAGGACTTTCTTCAAATCGTTTCCTGCACAAGAAAAACCATGAGGTCTCAAAAATGAAGCTTTATAAATATAACAAAAAAAAAAAAAAAACACAAGAAGCTATACGGCCACCTGGTTCGCCCCTCCGTCTATGAATAGGATCAAGGCGATCCTCGCCTTCGTCGAATTCCCAGTTACCTTGGACAACGACCATAACATCATCGACTCACTTCCCAGAACTGGAAAGCATAGTCACTAATTGATGGTCAGTGTCCTTCGCCCTAAGGAAATAACGTCCGTGCCGACCAGAAGACTTGGCCAAGGCATAACAATGCCGAATAACAGGAATGCCAAGGTTAATCCTAAGGCGACGATTTAGCTCTATAATCCCCATTACGATTCTAAAGAAGTTGACATTTGGTTGGGAAGGGATTAGACCCCAATGGCAAAGCACAGCCCTAAGGAATGGGTGCAGAGAGAAACAGATTCCACCCTCTGCGATTGATAGGAGAGGGAAAACGATCATGGTTTCATCAGCTCTCTCTATATCGAGGGTGCTGTCTGTCACGAGTGACAGACGGACGTCATTAGGAATGGAAAAATGACGTCGGGAGCCAGAAATTCGATCCGAGGAGAGGAGATCTTTAAAATGTTTTGCTATTTCCTTCAGCCTATAGGAATATGCTAAACCAAAAATAAACCAGGAAAAAGGATTCAAAGTAGAGAGGGAGAAAACATACAAGAGACGAAGAGGATAGTGAAGAAAAGAAGTTACAGAGGTAATTCGGAAGGCAGTCCAACGACGAGCACCTAAAAATGTGTATGTATTTGAAAAGACGTCAAAATTTTAAATCACAATAAATAGAAGTGTACGAAGGGGCAGGAAGTTGAAATGATAACTGAGAAGCGTGTGCTCAGCCATCTGCGTTGGAATGAGGTTAGCTGCCGAATTTTGGCTCTGACTTTTCGAGTTCGAAACCAAACACTCTAGCCAACTGTTATTAGTGGAGTGCTTGGGGGGCAATTGTGGGGCTGAATATTGGGCGTCGTAAAGAGGCCGAATAGTTGAACTTGGAGAGTCAAAATATATATAGCATTCGGCCCCGTCTCGCACATTCAAATCCTACCCTATTCAACCAAATAGCCGGTTGAGCAAGGGGCCGAGTGAAAAACTGTTTGCTACAAAAAAAGCCGAATGGCGAATTGAAAGTGGGCCCAATCTCGAGGCCCAAGAAAGAAAAGATATAAATAGAAGAACATCATCCAGAAAGAGGTATGTGAGAACTAGTGTGCTTAACTTAAGATACAAGCAATCAAGAGAGTGTACACTGACTTATCCGTCGGAGTGCTAATTCCGGCACCCCCGACCAGAGTGTTTATTTCTTTTCAGGTAACTAACTGAGGATCACGAGCGTCCACCAAGATCAGAAGAGTATTTCCAAACCACTTTTTCACATCAAACAATCACCAAAAAATGCACAGTAGTTGTCGCTGGTGATGCTTTTTCGTCGGGCAGTCGACCGGTGTTGCTCTGTTTTGCGTTCATTTTTCTCTGACAAGTGCAAAGGGGTGTGTTTTGGGATTGTTTTTGCTTCATTTTCATTTCATTAAGTTGTGTTTTGTGTTTTGGTCAGTGATAGGCTCAATATTCATTTTAGAATTCACTAAAAAGCAGCCATTTTCAAGTTTAAAATTAAAAAAAAAAATGATTTTTATGTTCAGTGTTGTGCCATTCATGCCATCCAGATTTGTAGAACAAACTTGCTTTATTAAATGCCAGGGATCAACCCCGATCAAAGTTTACAAAAAGGAGTTGAAGCTATAGGTGCCCACTTCAAACAAACAAACAAACAAACAAACAAACAAAAACAAAAACAAAACAAACAAACAAACAAACAAACAAACAAAAAAAGAAAAGAGAGAGAGTAAGATGTTCTCAGTTTTTTTGCTGTAGCTGAGCGGCGAAGATTACAACCGGCTTCATTTGTACACAGCTTCATTGCCTGACTTTACCATCAGCTGTCTCGCTTCATCTTTACTCCTTCAAAGCTCTTGAAGACTCTACCTCGGCCTTGGCAGAGCTTCCGAACTTTGAATCGGGCCGCGGACGTGGCCTGTCGTTTCAGTTCTTTGTTCTGCTTTTTCAGTGCATGAATTTCTACTCGAGAGTCCTTGTACATATATTGGAGCAGAGAGAGTTGTGCAGTTAACTGATGTACATCAAACATCCTGTTTTGCAGTAGACGAGACAAGTTGGAGAGCGCAGTTACAGTCTCCACACATGACCTCAGCATATACGAGTTTGCTTCGATGTTAGACTGTGCCGCCGCCATTATTTGCTCAACTGACATCGCTAGAAACCTGAAAATAGGGGAAGAAGGAGGAGCCCGCAGTTGAGGTTTAGAGGAGTCAGAATTGGTTATCTCTATCGTTGACTCGTTCAGGTCTGGAAAAAGAGTGAGAGAACCGTGTGAAGAGGTCATGGCAGAGGAGAGTAATGCAAAAGAAAGGGGTTGTAGAGTGGTGGCAGAAAAAGTTTGTACGCTTTTGCTCGGCCTCTCTCACAGGCCTCAACTTAAGAAGAGAGCAAATAACAAGAATAAGAAGAAGACAAAGAGGAGAAACATTGGGATAAGGCATTGAAGAATTCGGGCAGCCTGTCGGTCAGGCACTGCGATTGTTGAAATCGCGCGCCAGACATGACGCTCGAAAAAGATGAATAGAGAGAGAGAGAGAGAGAGAGAGAGAGACAAAAATAGGGGAGGAGAGAGAGATATGTATATGTATATGTATGTGTGTATATATATTATGTACATGTATGTCTGTGTACATGTAAATATTTATATATTTTGTCTGTATATGTATATGTGTGTATCCGTATATGTATATAGTTTGCTTGTGTGTATACGTATATGTATGTAATATGTATTTTGCATATCATCGCATCCCACCTTTTCACCTTTCACGTGAAACGTGTTAGAATTTGACGTTTACCTAGTTAAAACCTCCCCCCTCTTCGTATGAGATACGGTTAGGTACGCATGTTGGTTATACCGCCTTTGTTCCTTTCATGTGAAACGTGTTAGGATTTGATGTTTGCCTGGTTAAAACCTTTCCCCTCTCCGTATGAGATACGGTTAGGTACGCCTATTGGTTATACCACCTTTGTTCCTTTCCTGTGAAACGTGTTAGGATTTGATGTTTACCTGGTTAAAACCTCCCCCCTCTCCATATGAGATACAGTTAGGTATGCCTGTTGGTTATACCTCCTTTGTTCCTTTCACGTGAAACGTGTTAGGATTTGATGTTTACCTGGTTAAAACCTTCCCCCTCTCCGTATGAGATACGGTTAGGTACGCCTGTTGGTTACACCACCTTTGCTCTTTTCACGTGAAACGTGTTAGGATTTGAAGTTTACCTAGTTAAAACCTTCCACCTCTCCGTATGAGATACGGTTAGGTACGCCTGTTAGTTACACCACATTTGCCTCTTTCACGTGAAACGTGTTAGGATTTGATTTTTACCTGGTTAAAACCTTCCTCCTCTCCATATGAGATACGGTTAGGTACGCCTGTTAGTTACACCACCTTTGCTCCTTTCACGTGAAACATGTTAGGATTTGACGCTTACCCGATTAAAACCTTCCCCCTCTTCGTATGAGATACGATTTGGTACGTTTGTTGGTTATACCACATTTTCTCCTTCCACGTGAGACCCGTTTGGATTCGTTCACTGTTTCTCCTCTTGTGTGAGACGCGTTTGAATTCGTTCACTATTTCTCCTCTCACGTGAGACGCGTTTGGATTCATTCACTATTTTTCCTTTCGTGTGAGATGCGTTTCGATTCATTCACTATTTCTCCTCTCACGTGAGACGTGTTTGGATTCATTCACTATTTCTCCTCTGGCGTGAGACGCGTTTAGATTCGTTCGCTAATTCTCTTCTCGCGTGAAACGCGTTTAGATTTGTTCACCTTTTCCTCATTTCGCATGAGACACGTTAGGTTATTGATTTACTCGGTTAAAAAGATCAGGTGTGCCTGATGTTTACACCATCCTTCCTTCTTTCACGTGAGACGCATTAGGTTGTTGTTTTACTCGGTTAAAAACATCAGGTGTTCCTGGTGTTCACACCATCATTCCTCCTTTCGCGGGAGACACGTTAGGTTGTTGATTCACTCGGTTAAAAACATCAGATACACCTGATGTTTACACCATATTTCCTCCTTTCGTATGAGACACGTTAGGTTGTTGATTTCTCTTGGTTGAGGTCTTCCTTCTTTTTCCGTATGCAACGTGAGGGGATGTTTCTGATTGGTTGCACCGTCTTGTTATTCTTACTTCTTCCCGTGTGAGACATGACTTTCTTTTTGTTTTGATTTAAGTTTTTCATTTATGTTATCACATTACTCGTTGCATGATCATAAGTTTTCAAAAATAATCGGCTTCGCGTAGCGTATAAGTTCAGTTCCCAAAATCTTCTTGCATATCATTAACATCTTGCCCCTAAACTACGCTGGTTTGATTCCTTGCAATGAGATAAATAGGCAATCTTCAGGTTCAACCACTTGCATTGCATCTTATTTGTTTGCCCGAGTTTTACGGCCTTGTCAAAAGGGTCATCTTTGGGCTTTGACATTCACTCACGTCATGAATGACTTCGAGCTCTGTGAAAGAGGGGCAATTGTAGACACCCCATTTTGACCGACCTTAAGACGTGGGCGCTTTCTGTTGATTATCCGATGATGACAATCAGAATGTATTTCTCACAAAATCCTCAGAAAAGAGATAGAATTTGAGCTTTAATCCCAACCTTACGCCCTATTTTGGCCAAACTATTTTAGTCCTTAAAACCCACTTTTCAAAATATTTTTTTTAATGTTTCTATGATGTTCCGAGACTCCCATTTCAATTAAAATATTGCACTTTTTCAGTAAACCGAGTGAAGAACAAAGTGAAAATAAATGGAAGGGAGGTGAACTCTTTGAAAAAATATTTAAAAACATCTTTTTTATGGGTTTGGATATGTTTGGATTTGAAGGAAACATGAGGGGATGGAAGAAAATTGGTTTAGGGAAAGGATGAGCATCAAATTGTTAAGAAGGAAATGAATAGCCTTCATTAAATTAAGCATATCTCTTTGTACACTTGGATTTTAAATGTGAGGCTACCACCATTGGAAAGTAGATTTCCGAGGCTTCAATTTAGACCCAAGAACCACCTAAAACCAAGTCCGGATAAAGAAGATATGCCCATTTGAAGTTGGTCTTAAGAACATATTTTGTTGACCTGGCCCGGGGGAAATGAACAATCTTCACTAAATTAGGCATATCTCTTTGTACACTTGGATTTTAAAAGTGAGGCCACTGCCATTGGAAAGTATACTTCTGGGGCTTCAATTTAGACCCAAGAACCACCTAAAACCAAGTCCGGATAAAGGAGATATTCCCATTTGAAGTTAGACTTAAGAACAGATTTTGTTGAACTGGCCCGAGGGAAATGAATAACCTTCACCAAATTAGTCATATCTCTTTATATACTTGGAATTTAAATTTGAGACCACCACCATTGGAAATTATACTTCTGGGGCTTCAATTTAGACCCAAGAATCACCTAAAATCAAGTCCAAATAAAGGAGACATGTCCCTTTGAAACTAGTCTTAATAGCAAATTTTGTTGACTCGGCCCAAAATAGCAGTAGCCCTATTTTTCTTGGTTTTGGTTCGGTTGGGACACCCCATTTACCTATTTTCTGATCCATTCAAGTGCACCCACTCATCCTCCATTATACTTAATCATCCCCCATTGTCAAAAAGAGGTTTTGTTTGCATCCATAAAGGAGTATCCCATGCAACCACTTTGAAAATTTGTCCTCCTATCACATTCTTGTCTCCTACCATCTTTTTTGACCTTTACTCTCCCTCATTGCCTATATAGAATGATCATATTGTAAGAGAGAGAGAGTGAGGACCACGAAATTGAAGAGAAAAGAGTGAGAAAATGGTGAAAAAAGAGTGAAAATTTGAGTTTTTGAGCCAAAAACATTCCTATCTTCCATATACACCTCACACCTTCCATACAAACTGAAATTCCATCTTTCCTAGACCCAAAAATCCTCCAAAATTTCTAAAATGGCTAAATTTCAGTAGTGATTGATCAAAAGAAAGAGTGAGTGTTGTTGAAAGTGAGAAAAAAATAAAAGAGTTAGCCACTTTTCCACCATACATACCCAAAGTTTCATTCTAGTTTCAAATTGAGGATTGACAACACACTTCCTAAACTTGAGGGTGATCAAGAGGAAGTTTGAAAATCAAGAAGTTCAATCTTTCTTTGGAAGGAGAATTTCTTGTCTTTCATTTTCTTATATTTTATATCTCATATGTATTTTCTTGCTTTTATTTTATAGTGTGTTGTTGTAATCTAAGTGATTTGTTTAGCTCATAATTATTTATTTATTTTATTTATTTTTATTTTATTCGCTTGCTTTAATTTCATATTAGTTTTGTTATAATCTTGCATGTTCTATCTCATATTTGCTTTCTTGTTTTAGGTTCATATTAGTTTTGTTGTAATCTTGCATATTCTATCTTATGTTTGCTTTCTTGTTTTAGTTTCATAGTAATTGTGTTGTAATCTTGTATTTCTTTGCTTATATTTTTCTTGTATTAGTCTCATATTAGTTTTGTTGTAATCTTGCATGTTCTATCTCATAATTGCTTTTTTTTTGTTTTAGGTTCATGTTAGTTTTGTTGTGATCTTGCATGTTTTATCTTATTTTTGTTTTCTTATTTTAGTTTTATAATAATTATGTTGTAATCCTGCATTTCCTAGTTTATATTTTTCTTGTATTAGTCTCATATTAGTTTTGTTGTAATCTTACATGTTCTACCTTATATTTGTTTTCTTATTTTAGGTTCATGTTAGTTTTGTTATAAGTTTGCATTTTTTTTAATTTTACATTTATTTTCTTGTTTTTAATCTAACTAGTAGTGGTTAATTGAGCCACCTACATATTTCTTGTTTGTTTTTTTTCTTGGTTTCACAATAAGACAGCTTTTGCTAGGGCTAGTTGGTCGGTCCGTTAGCTTTTTTTAGACAATATGGCATTGTCTTCGAATGTTAACCAACTTTCAGTTGTTTCCAAGGGACATGAAACTTCTTTTTTTTTTTTTTTTTTGTTTATTTTTTTTTGAGTGTATTGTGAGGTTTTATTTTGTTGTAATATTCTTCTCACCCCCCCTCTAATTTGGTTTGTAATAATTTATTCAAAGTGTTGTAATAATTTCTCGCCTCCCTTCTTTCTATCCCGTTCTTTTGTGAATATGCATCATGTTTATTTTGTTTTATTTTTTGTCATTATATTCATGCTTTGCATCTATATTTCATGCATCGTGATTTGGCTAAGTTGGCATTTGTGGATTTAATCAATTCCTATGTGATTATGTGCGCTACCTCATGTTCTTGAGATGATTCACATGTCATATCTTAGAAGTCGAATCTTTAGTTGCATCTCATGAGTGAATTGCATTAGGATTTTGTATAAAAGATTATGCATGTTTTACTAACTTTGTTTTGTAGCTGTTCGAGGGACGTCAGTAAATATGTAAGTTTTTATGCTTTAGCATCCCATTTGTGTGCGTTTTTCTAATTATGTTTAATCCTATCATGTGGCTACTTGTTTACTTGATATAACTGTATGAATGCCAGTGGATGAAGTTTGTGTCGCTTAATTTGGAATAGTATTGATTTTCATGTTTGTAAACTCAATATATTTGGGTTGTACATCTCCAAAACTCTTTCAAAACTACATTAAATCAAATTATTCCAAAATAAATGACACTATCTATGCTTGTATGCTTCACATAGCAATTTTTTAGGATTTATTAAATAATTGAAATATGAACATATAAAATAAATAAAATTCATATCATGGTTTAGTAAAGGTTGATCTTTTGATCGGGTGAGTGAGGGTGCTCAGTTAATTACCTTCCCTTCTCATACCTAAGGTTCCGAACCGAGACAACTTTGGTCATGACAAACAGTGGCCTTGGCACGAGTCATGGGTTTCCTAATTTCTCAAAAATATTATGTGGCGACTCTAAGATCTGATGACGCAGTCCATTTCTAGCAAAAGGTTTTATAATAAAATGAATTTTCTAAAAGTTGCCAAATCTGGACTCTCATCTATATTTCACATTGCACTAGTGAGACTAGATCAAAGAGACCGAGGGAGTCCGAACAGTTTAACGCGCGGGTACCCCCCAGGCGTGTTACAGTGTCCGTCAACAACATGATTGTCTCGGCTCGGGAACTTAGGTACAAGAGGGAAAGGTCATGAATTGAGCACCCTCGCTTGCCCGATCGAAGATCGGCCTCTACTAATTATGATTTGAATTTTATGTACATTATGTACTCTTGTTCTGGTATTTTTAAGCTAGCATTACTATGTGATGCGCAAACACACAAGTATAGACTAACTTTGCAAGAATTGAAACATTTCAAGTCATGTTGGGTTTTGAAAATTGTTTCGAAATATGTACCACTTAAAAAAATGACCACATATGAACATGCTCGAATTATTCCAATTCAAGCAACAAGCCTTCATCCACAGGCATTCAAGCAGTTATAGCACTTAAGTACTTAGACTCATGACAAGCATGCTAAACATAGCAACAATGGCAATCACACTCATGCAATTATGCTAAAGCGAGTAAAGACTCACCTAGTACTCCAAACCAAAAAAGAAAATTGTTAGAAAAATGCATGATTCCTGACTATGCAATATGATTAATGCAACACATGCGATATGCAATCTAAATAGGCTCAGTTACTTAACATGGCATATGAAACAATTTGATAACATGCAGTCTAAGCACATATTCAAAGAAGTATTGAACTAACGATGCAGTTAGAATGATGAATCGAGCCTAGGTGCATGCAATACAAGTGGATGCGAATCATGAAGCATGCTAAACGAAATGTGATATCCCTAAACTAACCATCACAAGCTAGTAAATAAAGGGAGAAAGACGTGGGATTGGAAGACATACACATTATTACATTATGCTCTTACAAAGGAGAGTCCGAATGAATAAACTAGCTAAGGTAGAACTAATTAAGGTAAGCTAATTAGACTAAAGCTAATTAAGCTAATTATTACAAAACAAATGGAATTTAGTTAAACTACTTAACTAATTAAATAATTATACCACAAGTGCAATTAAAATAAGTAATTAAACTAAGCGACTAGCTACTCCGCCTCGAGAAACGAGGGATACTCATGTGTATGCACGGTTTTCACCTGAAAATGCCGATGTTTTGCTTCTGAATGCCTCTGTTTGCACAGCTGAACACTAACACTGCTGCTCACTCTGTTCTGCCTTACAAACTCACTGCTGAATTTTACACCAGTGGCCGGCCGGCCATCAAGGGTGGTCTGCCAGCCATCTGCCAGCCATTGATGCATAGGTTCATCTTGCTGCAATAAAGGAGGAACAAAGCATATACAGGGTATTTTCAGGGTTTGTTTGCACAACTCACCTCTCATTTTCATGAACAAATCCAAGGAGTAGCAAGTTCGGTTCACAAACCATCAATGGATGCAATTTCATTGCGTGATGGCTTGTGAAACCAAGTATGCAAGTTCAATAAATTCAACAAAAGACACAAACCTCCTCCATTTCATGAAAGATCAAGGGAAGAAGTTGGCCCTGGAGATTTGAATCATTTCATCACTAGTGAGTATGAAATGGTCTAAGTTTCCATGTGTTCAATTAACGTCTGATTGAACACAACCACATTATTATCTTGCTCACTTTTAGTCCCAAGTTTTAGTTACTCATTTTAAGTTACCAACCATCCTTTAATTCAATTAAGTCCAATGGTGAATTAAAGTCGTCTAATGGAAAGAGGGTTCAAAACACAAGTTGCTTTGGGTATAAAAGAAACATCATACCGCTGGTAATGAACCCCTTAAGAGATTAAATCATTAAGTATGAAACCTCAATTTCATAATTGGGCAAACAAGTGACTTGAAACCACTTTCAAAGAAAAATAAAAGCTAAGAAATGAGGGAGATTGCAGAGATTATTAGTGCTGAAATGAAGTATGAAAAGCCCAAAATAAACGCTATCAACTCAAATAAGTTATGTCTAACACCTAAAACATTAAGCTTATGAGGACTATTATACTAGAAGCATGCAAAGCAAAGATCAAGTGTAAACAACAACTCAAAATAGTGCTAAAACAATCTAAATTAAAGCCTAAAACATGTTGGAAATGAGCTAAAAAAAGGCTAGAAAAATAAGCTAACACATAGAGCAAGCTAGGCTAGTAAACAAGACACAAGGAGGGGAGGCTAACCCCTCCAAATTTGGACTTCAAAACATGATTTTGGCCATTGAAAAAGCTCTGAAATCAGTATTTAAAATCTTGGAGAAAGATAGTAAAATGGTGGGAAACACAAGGGCAAAAGCCTCCAAAACAAGGTATAAAGAAGGGCTATCAACCCCTCAACCTTTAATGGCCTTAAACCCAAGCTTCAGCCCAAAAAACAAAGAGTTTTGAAAGCTCAAAACAATGGAAAAACAGTAGGAATAAAAGCAAAGCAAGCAAGCAAATAAGTAGAGCCTTATACCTCTTGAAGAGAAGAAGCAATTCCAAGCAACAATATAAGCAAACAACACCTTCTAGAGCTCAAACCAAGCTCAAAAGTACCTCAACTCAAAGGTCAAGAGATTTGGTTGAGGATGTATATGCAAAGGTTGAAGAATTGTAGACAAAAGTGTAGAGATTTGGTAAAAAGAGAAAGAATTGTAGAGAGAGGAAAATTTTTGAGTTCAAAATTTTCTAACCTTCAAAACAATATGAGAGGTCTTCTATATATAGAGAACCAAGCAATTCCCTTAAAAACATCTAGCCTTACATGTGGGTGAAGGTCCATACATCTGTGCAAACTACTTGCACAACTGGCATAAAATATCTGCAAAACACACTGGTGGTCGACAAGCCACATCAGTGGCTGGCAGCCCAAAAGTGATGGCTGACAGCCTCTAGGGATGGCCGGCAGGCCACCAGAGGTTGCCAGCTGAAAAGACCAAGGCATGGTCCAAAAATGAGGCAGAAAGGGTGTAAGGTTTGAAAGGCTCAAAGTTGTGGCATTCTGTTGAGGCCTTCTAGCACTTGGCGAGCAAATAAACTCATCATCGGGTGTGTATGCAAGGATGTCCAAGTCGTAAGAGCCATAAACAATGGGGTTTCTACAGGGCCATAGATCAAGAGGAATGATGGAATATCTCATTAAAGATAGAATTTTAAGTTCACTTGATTTTTCTGATTTTAGTACTTGTGTGAATTGCATTAATGGAAAATACACAAAGACAAAGAAAAAGGGTGCTACTAGGACTACTGAATTATTAGACACAATTCATACGGATATATGTAGTCTTTTTGCTTTATTTTTAGCCGAGAATGGTATTGTTGCTAACTACACAATGCCCGGTACACCTAAGCAAAATGGTGTAGCTGAGCGACGAAACCGTACTCTTTTGGACATGATAAGAAGCATGATAAGTAACTCTTCTTTGCCATGTTTTTAATAGGGTTCCTAGTAAGGCTGTGCCTGTAACTCCTTATGAGTTGTGGGTTGGTAAGAAACCCAATTTGAATTATTTACATGTATGGGGTTATCCTGCTGAAGCAAAAAATTTCAATTCATAAATAAAGAAATTAGACCCTAGAACTATAAGTTGTTGTTTCATTGGATATCCTGAGAGATCAAAGGGTTTTAGATTCTATTGTCCCACTCATAACAGAAGAATTGTTGAAACTAGAAATGTTGTGTTCTTAGAGGATGAAGACATTAGTGGGAGTATGAATCTCAAAAATATTTCTTTGGAGGAAAATCATGCTTTTACGCCTTTCATAATTATCCAAGAAAATGAAGTACCTAAACCTATTGTGGATAATGTTGGTACTTAAGAGATTTCTCACATTGAAAAAGAAGTTGTCCCAGTTGCAAAACAACTTTTACGCAGATCACAAAGAGAAAAGAAACCAACCATATCAGATGACTATGAGGTTTACCTAAATGAGTGTGATATAGGCTTGGAGAACAATCCTGTTTCTTATGCCCAAGCCATGAAAAATGGAAATGCAACTCAATGGTTAAATGTCATGAAAGATGAGTTAAAATCCATGAAAGACAACAATGTCTGGGATCTGGTAAAATTGCCTAAGGGAGCCAAAATTGCTGGATGCAAATGAGTTTTTAAAACCAAGCGTGATCCTAAAGGCAATATTAGTTGCTAAAGGATACACTCAAAGAGAAGGGATGGGATATAAGGAAACTTATTCTCCTGTTTCTAATAAGGATTCCTTGAGAATAGTCATGGCCTTAGTAGCTCATTATGATTTAGAGTTATATCAAATGGACATTAAAACAACCTTTTTAAATAGTGACTTGTATGAAGTGGTCTTCATGGACCAACTTGAAGGTTTTTCAGGATAAAAGTAAGGAAAATATGATTTGTAGGCTTAAGAAGTCCATATATGGTCTAAAGCAGGCATCTCGGCAACGGTATCTTAAATTTCATGAAGTTCTTACAAATTTGATTTTAAAGAAAATGTGGTTGATTAATATGTCTACCTTAAAATCAGTGGGAGCAATATCTGCATTACAGTTTTGTATTTCGATGGTATATTGCTTGCTACCAATAATTTGGGAATTATATATGAGACAAAGAAATTCTTTACGAAATTTTTTGAAATGAAGGATCTTGATGAAGCCTCTTTTATCATTGGGATAGAAATTCACCGAGATAGGTCTTGTGGTATTTTAGGATTGTCCCAAAGAACCTATATCGAAAAGGTTCTTAAAAGGTTCAACATGTAGAACTGTTCAAGTAGTGTTGCCCCTATAGTTAAGGGTGATAAATTTAGTGAATTTTAGTGTCCTAGAAATAATTTAGAAAGGGAACAAATGAAAGAGATTCCTTATGTTCAAGTTCGTACACGTCCTGACATAGCATTTGTAGTTGGTAAGCTTGGTCAATACCAAAGCAATCCCGGACTTGATCATTGGAAAGTAGTTAAGAAAGTGTTGCGATATTTACAAGGCACTAAGATTACATGTTTACTTATCAAAGAATAGGCAACCTTGAAGTAATTGGTTATTCAGATGCTGATTATGCTGGGTGTAAAGACACTCGAAAGTCCACTTCTTGGTACAATTTTATGCTTTCTAATGGACCCATTTCATGCTTTCTAATGGACCCATTTCATGGAAGAGTCATAAGCAATCTTTGAAAGCCTCTTCTACTATGGAAGCAGAGTTCATAGCATGTTATGAAACCACATGTCATGCAGTATGGCTAAAGAATTACATATTTGGATTACAACTTGTTGATTCAATTTCGAGGCCTTTACAGATTTACTATGATAATGATGCTACTGTTTGGTTCTCCAATAATAACAAAACTTCAGGAGGATCAAAACATATTGATATCAAGTATCTAGTTGCTAAAGAAAGGGTTCTGAATCAAACTGTTTCCATCTCTCATATTGACAGTACACTCATGTTGGCAGATCTTTTAACTAACGGTCTCACACCAAAGCTCTTTCAAGAACATGTTGCGCACATGGGCCTAGTAGAAAGTTTATCATGTTTAGACTTGAAGTGAGTGTATTAGGTTCGTGATAAATGCTATGTTATAATCATCTTATATTAGTAATGATTATGTTTGTTGTTTTCATTCTTCATACTTGTGCGTAATTTAGAAGAAGATATAAATAACAGGACTGTTATAGATGAATTAGCATTAATCATCATTATGTTGTTAATGTTATCCCTATGATTTAAGATTCACTTATTCATGTTGATGGAAAATATTAACACTATAACCATTGTACAGTCTTGATCAATGTGTAAATCATTGACTACAATGATTTGGTGCTAATAATTTCGTTGAACAAAATTTAATGGTGATGGGGCAATCTTCTAGTGGGAGAACGTTGGCTATATTATGATAATCTAGTGACGTAATATAATCATGCAAGCCAAGTGGGAGATTATAAGAATTTTTTTCTAAATATGGCTTAATGTGGCTTATACAAAATTATACTATATTCATCTCATTAAGTAATATACATGTACGTCAATTAGATGGTGACTAATCATTGATGAATGCACTTATATATACATAATGTATAGAAGACTAATAGGGATAGTGTCAATGCATTGAATGTACTTATTATGAATGTAGAAGATACATTAATCTATCTAATGAGGTTCATTAAATGAATGGGTTCATTGAATGAATGGATTCCTTGATGGGAAGACTACTAGTATAAATAGTGTAAGTTCCCATACCACACTCTCTATCACAAAACTCAAGTTGTCAACACAAGAAGGCTCTCATCGCCTAGAGAGAGAGAAGTGGTTTAAAGATATTAGACACAATGTTTTAAAACCTGGACTGGACCGGCCGGCCGAACCGGTTGGACCGGGAACCGGGCCTTGTTCTGGTCCGGTCAACCCCCTAAAACCAGAGTAGGATGAAAACCGGCTTAGAAATGAAAAACCGGTGAGCTCGGCAGTTGAACCGGGAAAACCGGTGACCCGGTCCCGGTTTGGTGGGTTGGACCACCGATTTGTTTTCTTTTTTTTTTTTTAATTTTCTTTCTTTCTTTCTTATATATTTATATATATATATATATATTATATATTTCAAAATTTTGACTAAAAATTCTTACTTTAGGAGTTTCCTCTCATAAGGAAGAGTCTCATTGGAAGTTTAAGAAGATTGTGAAAGTTTATTCCTATTTATAGGAAAAGATTTTTCAAAGAGAACCTATAAAATTCTATGTGAGATTCAATCAAATTATTTGAAACATATTGATTGGAGAGAGAGTTGAAATTTTCATTTCCCTCTAAAATTAAACCTAACATTCAATCAATTTGTTTGGAGGGAATATTTAAAAAATTTAATTTCTTTAAAACAAGTAACTTTTTTTTATATCAATTATGACTTTATTAAATATTATTAATAAATACTATACAACAATTTTTATTTTTATTTGAGTATTTATATATATTTTTATTTATTTATAATTTTTAATTATATTTTTTAATTATACAATATTAATTATGACGTCACGGTTCGACCGCTTTGGCCCGACGGTTGAACCGGTGACCTGTCTACCAGGTTCCTTTTTCGGTTCGCTCACCAGTCCGGGTTTCAAAACATTGATTAGACAAATAAAGAACTTGAAGATCAATGTCTTCTATTCAAGGTTTCTCTTTTTCAAAAGAGGTTTTGATACTATCATGGATCAAGGTACGTATACACTTATTTTGTATAGTAGAAATTCATATAGTTTTCATGTATAGAATTGAATCCTTAACGGTTTTTAGTTTATGTTTCGCAAAGTTTTCTATCACAATCTCCCCTATCCAAACCTCTAAATGAACATCACTATAACATTTGATGGCTTTAATAGAGAAAAAGTTTAGTTTATATTTCATTTACATTTCACTCATTTTTCTCTTTCTATTTCCTAATTCCTACTCAAATCCATAATCCAAAAGGTGAGTGAAATTTTTTTTCACACTTATTGCCATTCCACTTTTGCTCAAATTTCATTTTATCTTTCATGGTTGGACTATCATTCAAATATTAAACTGTGGATAAGAGGAGAATTGGATTGAAACTCTTGCTTTCATGCTAGACTTGTAACATATACTACTGTGATGTGAATCCAAATCTAGTTTTTAATCTAAAATGGGTGTTGTGAATATTGTGATTTTTCATGTCCTTATTTGTGACCCATCAGTCACAATCGATGTTTTAAAACCCAGACTGGATTGTTCGATCGGACTGGGACCCGGGCCTAGTTCTGGTCTGGAAGAACCCTAAAACCCGAGCTAGGCTAAAAACAAGCCTAGATTGTCAAAATCGGAAGGACCGCTGGTTTAACCAGGAAAACCGATGACTCGATACCAATTTTGGAATGACCTGGTATCGGTTTTGGAACAACTCGACAATTAGAAAATATCTAATTTTTTTTTTTTATTTTTCTTCTTTTCTTTTCTTTTCTTTCTTTCTTATATATATATATATATATATATATATATATATATATATATATATATATGTATATTTCAAAATTTTAACTAAAAACTCTTACTTCTAAAGGAGGAGTCTCATTGAAAACTTGGGGAGATTATGAAAGTCTATTAGTATTTATAGGAAAAGATTTTTCAAATATAACCTATAAAATTCTGTGTGGGATTCAATCAAATTATTTGAATCATATTGATTGGAGAGAGAGTTAAAAATTTCATTTCCCTCCAAAATTAAATCTATCATTCAATCAATTTGTTTGGACGGAATGTTATAAGATTTTAATTTCTTTAAAATAAGTAATTTTTTCTTATCAATTATAACTTTATTAAATATTATTAATAAATACTATGTAACAATTTTTATTTTTATTTGAGTATTTATATGTATTTTATTTATTTATAATTTATAATTATATTTTTTAATTATATAATATTAATTATAATGTCACGGTTGAACCGCTTTAACTCGACGGTTGAACCGATGATCTGTTCACTTAACTCCTTTTTTAGTTCGTTTACCAGTTTGATTTTCAAAACATTGGTCACAATGACATAATTTGAGATTTCTGTTCTTTCACCGAGCAATGCCCTATACAATAAGGAAAAAATAATAATTTGTTTTTGACAGTTTTTGTTGTTTCTATGTTGTTGCCTGTTCAAATAATTTAAAACGGGCTAATTTTTTATTTTTTGCAAAATTCAACTGTTGTGGATAGAACTTTTTAAAAATAAGGCCTAAAAGAGAAGGACAGGGTAAACAACATAGGAGGCCTAGTAACTGAAGGAAAAAAAAAAAACTCTGCGTGATGGGAAAGAGCGTTCCAACCGGGTTTATCGGGTAAAGGGGAACAAAGAAAGGGAATATTGATTATGAGAAGTTATCTAGAATATTTTTTTTTTATTTGAACGGTTTATATTATAAAGTTCGTCAGGAATACTATTTATATAAAAAAAGTTAAATTGATTGGATAAACATAATTGCATGATTAGGTTTTAATTATTTTTAAAAATTTATGAAAGTTATGTTAACTGATAATTTTTATAAAAACTGGTTATAGGGTTACAAATATCTAATTAACTTAATTTTTTGTAAGAATGATCTACTCGATGAAGTGAGAGGGAATAACAATACTATGAAACTTAGATACTATGAAACTTATCCTACATCAAGTTGCAAAGAAACAGTGGACTTGTTTGGTTTGTTTTTTAGAAAAAATTTTGAAAAAAATTTACTATAAACAAATTTTTAAGAGTAATCAAACTAAACAAAATTTTTCAAAAAAAATCTCAAAATTTTATTTGGTTGCATACTTTTCAAAATCACACTCTCTCATATAATCAAATCAATCACTTTTTTTAAAACTCTCTCCCCAAAATAATTTTTCAAAATAATTTTTGAAAAAATGCAAACCAAACAAATTTTCGTACTTTTTAGCTAAAAAATTACTCTACAAACACAAACCAAACGCATCCTGTGTATCTGAGGCAATGATCGTCCCCTCCTACCATTTTTACACCCAAAAAAGAAAAAAAAAATTATATACATATAGAAGAAGAAAAAGAAGAAGCAAACATTCTCAGCCTTAAATAGTTGATGCTTTTAAACGTCAATTGATTTCAGATGACAAAAATCAATCAATTTTGATACAAGTACACTATATGACCATAAAGATACTAACTAATTGGTCCAATGAGTTGGATACCGAGCTCACATTGGCTCAGGATCTATGAACAATGAAGCAATGCATTTTTTCATCTCCGTTCGGACGTGGGTATACCCGTCTTCATCCTTATAAAAAATGTCAATCATGCGTGCAAGATTGATAACTCGCGTAAGCAGAGGCATCGGCACATCAGGAGGTTGTTTGAGGCACTCTTGATTTATGTCCTTCCATGCATTAGCAACTTGGATTCGAAACTCGTCAAGGACTTTTTTCTCAGGCACATTGTGTTGCTTCGTGTAGCATCCAATGCTTGTGGTGACTTGTCCTCGCTCTTGCTCAAACTGTCAAAAACAGAAATCCGAAAAGATTAGAGTAAACTAGCACCACCAGACTCAACTAAGGGAGCAACCTGCGGAACTCGAGCCTAGCCAGATTATTTTAGGGGCGACGCCAAGAATTTATAGGGATGGGTCACTTAATTTCGTAATGATTGCTAAGTTTTACAAATTTTATAAGAAGAAAAGAAATTTTAAACTAATTAACATTTGAACTTCTCCAACTTTGAGTAGAATAAACTTGAGGAAATTAACAAAAAAAAAAAATCAGAATTTGACATTTGTAATAAACTAAATTCTTTATTTTAATTTTGTCAATTTAAATCATAATCTTTTAATTTATTTTTAATCTAAACCATCTAAAGATTAGAATAACTAACTTTGAGTAGAATAAACCATCTAAAGATTAACTAAAAGTGACAAAAAAAAAATAGTATTTTATTCGTTAAACACAATGAAAAATAATATTTTAGACATTTTATATATATTTACATTGAGTTTAATTATTAAAATATCATTTTTTAATTAGTTTTACTTAACAAAAATAGACAAATATTTTAGTTTGAAAATAAATCAAAATATTAGGTTTGAATTGACAAATAAAAAATTTATAATTTATTTTGTTAGAGTCAAACCTTAGAGTTATATATATATATATAATTTTTCAATAAATTTTGGGCAAATTATACTAACAGTCCCTATATTTTGAAACTTGTGTCACTTTGATCTTTGACTTTTCAATTGTGACACATTTGACCCTGAATTTTGAATCTTGTTTCAAATAAGAACAATTGAAAATATTATTACTCAATTTCAAGGGCAAAATAGTCAATTTGATAAAATATAAATTAATTTGATAAAAATAAATGTCAAAAAAATATTTTTGAATTTTTAAAAATTATTTCTAACCACCAAAGATATCTTTTACATATTTATTTATTTATTTATTTTACCAAATTAATTTTTATTATGTGTTTTGATGATAATCATGTAATGGGTGATTGTTTTTATTTTCATTAAATTAGTTTCTATTTTTTCAAAAGTCAAATATGGTGACACTTTGATATCAACATTAAACCAATTCATTAAATCAAAAAATCTAAAACTAAAAACATTTCATATATTAAATATATCGATTATACATTAAAGGTCTAACAACCACTCATTACATGATCATCATCCAAACACATAATAAAAATTAAATTGGTAAAATAAATAAATAAATGCGTAAAAGATTTATCAATTTTACATAATTTTAGTTTGGGTCAGTAGAAATAATTTTTAAAATTTTTAAAATAATTTTTTGACATTTATTTTTGTTAAATTGGTTTATATTTTATCAAATTGATGACTTTACCCTTAAAATTAAGTAATGATATCTTCAATTGTTCTTATTTGGATCAAGATTCAAAATTCATGGTCAAATGTGTCACAATTAAAAAGTCAAGAACTAAAGTGATACGAGTTCCAAACTATAAAAATTATTAGTATAATTCGTCTATATATTTTTAATAAAATACTATTATCTTTAAAAAAAAAAATTGTGCATTTTTAATAAAATACACAAACTTTTACAATTTCATTTGAGGTGGTGTCATGTTTTTTAAATCATTGCATGATGATTGGGTTTTTATTTTATTTTTTATTGGGGTTAATTGGTTATTAACCAAAATTTCTAAGATAAAAATAATAATTTAAAGTTTATTGGCAGGCTGATGGGTGGATGGACCCCATCGCTTGTCTCTTGCCGTCGTCCCTGACTTTAAGAAACAAAACTTTGAATTTGGTGTGAACTAGGCTGGACTTGGATAAACTTGGACAATCAAATAAAATTTGAGTTGAGTTTAAATAATTTCTTAAAATTCAATCACCATCTTATAATAAAAATAAAAGAATAATTTCTTAAAATTCAATCACGATCTTATAATAAAAATAAAAGATCTTTCTCAATGAATCACACACTCATATCTATATATATAAAAAAAACTGTGTCTCTTCTGGCTTATCATTTCTTTTCTTATTTTACTCTTAGCTTATTTTAAAATTGTTAATTTACTTTTTAATTGGTTGGTGAAATAATTTGAGTGATTATGTTAGATATTTTGGTTGTTTTGGTTGGGAATGTTTGTTTTGGATTGCCTATTTTACCCTTACCTTGTTTAGAAATTTCTTATTTTGTTATTTTATTTTGTATAATTTACTAATAGTATAACAATTTGAATGAAAGTTTTCTCATAAATATGCAAACATTTTGATCAATTGTAAAATATAAATCTTTTATTTTTTAACAAATTATAAATACACTCATAATGTTTGTTTAAAATATGAATTAGTCTTATAATAATACAAATTACAACTATCGTTTGTTATAAATTTTAATTTAACTCAATAATCAAAAGAAAAAAAATAACTACTCTCCTACGCAACAATAAATTATCAAAATTGTTCATTGGAAAATATTTCTCTTATCATTAAAAATTATTAATTGACTTAGTGCTTTATTTATTAACAAAATGATTGACTGGAAGATATTTTTCATATCATTAAAAATTGTTAATTGACTTAAAAATTTATTTATTAATAAAATTGACATTTGTTATGCGAGTATGATTTATTTATTAATAAAATGAGTCATTTGTACACATATGTATTCTATTCTACTTCTTTATTAGTTCAATTTTTTTTTTTTTAAGATGAGGAATTATCTTATCTCTTTTATACTAAAATGTATACTTTATTTTGTTTATATTTATGTTTTCTCACTTTGTCCTTACTGAAAAAGAAAAGAATATAATTATGTTAAAACGATAGGATTCATTATATTTTTTTTATTATTATTTATAATACAATTTATATAATTTTATCATATATCTAATGATTTATTTTATTTTATTTTATAAATTAATATTCTTATTTTTAAAAATTATTAAAGTATAAAATTTAAAACTGTGCCTTGCACTAGTCTTTGTAACTAGTTTGAGACCTCTAAATGAGAAGTTTTAGAGATGGACCCCATCTTATAATTTGATATTTTAACTTGTGGGTATTGATTTCTGACCACACTATCAAACGGGGAACTTAGCCAGAGAGCATCGGCAAAATAGATTAAACCTGAACAACCTGTTACAGAAAGATAAGAATCCGGCGGTGATTCGTCTACCCGAGGGTACTCCGACGATCAAGTCAATATCTCTCAAAGATAACAAATTGTACTTAAACTCACAAGAAAAAACTTACTGCTCACCGTATATCACACATCCCTCAAACCCACGGGGGTGCCCTGTTTTTATAGCCAACACTGACCTGATCCCTGTAAAAGCCTTACTTCAGTGGACTCAGGCTCAATGCTTATCCAGGATTCTCAGTTAGATAGGGATAAACTCCCTAAGAGCTTTATCTTTATCTAGACTGAGATCTTCCCTGGTTCTAGGGCTCTTTTCCCTTATCTGCGGATCTCGGATTCCGATATCTCCGTAGGTAACCTCGGCCTAGCCAAGATAACCTCAGCGCCAGGACCAGGCCATGTGGCAACTTGGCTAACAACCCGGCGTCACCTTGGCCACATGCCGTCACTCACAAAATATGTCCCACAATTGCCCCTAGGTTCTATTACCTTGGCAACCTGAGGTGATGGAACCTACATCGTTTCTTCCTGAAAAAACATCGGCTAGAATTCATTCCTTTCTTTGACTGAGATCACGACTCATCGGTTTCAAGTATCCAGGACCCAACTGTCCATGACCAAGATCCAAAAAACCTAATTCTTTGAGTTCCTTAATTGAGATCGTTTCTATAGCCGAGGTTGTTGCCTCATTAGATCCAGAATTCTAAGAGTTTTATCTGTGCATGAGCTGTCACGCACGGTTTTTTCAACCATTTCCTCTACGTGTCATGTCTCTATTGGCTCGTACCATTCACACGTCACTAAGTCACGTCGATCTACCCATGCCGCTTGACAGACACGTCGTCCTAGGCGTTCCATTATAGTTTGTCGCCCTTTTGAACTTTTGACAAAACTCTTACTCTCTCTCCGTCTCTTCACTTTTGAGAATTCAATTTGCTTTCGAATTTTCTCTTTCTAATACTTCTCTTCCAATCCTCCATTTTCGTGCTTTCAAGCTCTTGCAATTGCTCTAATCATCTCCTTCGGTGAGCAATTCACCATTTGGTTCCGATTATTCATGTCGTCCGACTCCAACGAGATCCATTCCGGCGTCCTTTCTGTCAGCTTCACTTGGTAAGTCCACAGTTTCTTCTTTTTGAGTTTCGCCATATATTCCACTCTGTATATGTTGCTGTAGAAGTTTCATCTGTTTTCGTGGTTGAACTTTGTTTATAAGACATCCTCTGTTCTTGAATCTACCTTGCTCCTCAAACTTTCGTCATTGCATTTGCTTATGATTTGTGCACATTGCCTTCACACACTCACACTGTGTTTGTAATTTTTCATGTTTTTGGACTACCATTCATATGACTAAGCACATCTTTGGCACATTGCACCGGTCACTCTTGAATGTCTGGCACTGCTCTTGCTATATCTGTATTTCTACACTTTTGCTTCGTTCAATTCTTTTATTTTGCTTTTGATGCTTCTTGAGTCTGAATCTTGCTCTTTCTCTTGCTTTTCTTGTTATATTTTCCAGATTTTTCCCTCAATTCTTATTTCTACGTAGTCCTAAAATTGGGTTCTGCCTAGAAACCAATTACTTAAGAAAAACTTGAAACAAAACTCCCCTTAGATCTAAAAAAACCCTAGCTCCATTGTTAGCTTAAGTTTTAGCCAAGTATTCAAACCTTTATCCATCACTTTGTTGCCTAACCCCTTTTAGCCGAGACAGTGGGTATGTTCAGGTGGAGGGTAGATTCCCCAGAAAAACTCGAGTACTTTAAGAGAGAGTTCCCTATCCCTGCCAACATCCAGATTAGGTTGGCTGGAGAGGAGGACTCTATCATGCCAGATGGAGACTCCATGCCCTTCCTTGTGGTTGCCTTCATAGAATGCGGACTTCGGCTTCCTCTAGCCATTCTCTTTAGGGAAGTCCTTCACTACTACAAACTCAACCCCATGCAGCTAGCCATCAATTCCTATAGGGTTATTAATGGTATAATTGCCCTAGCCTACCGAGAAAATGCTAGGATAACATTAGTCGACATCCAATATTGTTATACCATGTGTGGCCTGAAGTCTGAAAAAAACTACATTTATTACCTCAAGCCGAGATTCACAGCCTACAAAATCATAGCCGACCTCCTAGACTTCAACAAGGGTACTGGAGATGACTACCTAATCATCTCGGGTAATTGGGAGTTTCTTTTTGATGATGATCTCCATCTCTTCCCTCTGCGCCGATCGGTGTTTAAAGAGGATGAGGGTAAGAAAGCTCTTCCTAAAACATCCAAAGACTTCCGCCAATCTTCTTCCCTAGCAAAGACTTGAAAAGGCTGCTGGGCCGGCCTATAGACCAGTGCAAAGCCCCTCTGCTACTTAATTATATTCCAACATACAAGTCGGCTTTGCCTGACATCCCACAAAGAAGTCAAACTCCACAGTCTGCCTCAACCCCTCCAGTTACCTCTTCACCAAGGACTAATCAGGCTTTTTCTTTTGATCCAGTTGAGTTGTCATCAACATCTACCCCCCAACTAATCCCGATATCACAACGTCGATGTCGACGTCAAGCTCCACCAAATGTCCCTGCCGGCAGAACCCAAAGTCGTAGACAACGAGATTCTGAAGAATTAGCATTTGACCCAGCAAACCCACAAATTGCTCTATTAGTAATTCATTTTGGCACTAAAATCACCGTTGTTGCAACCGCTAAGGAAATAGGCCACAACAAAGCCATTGTGGAGGACCCCCTAGCCAACCTGCCAGGAGTGGTGACACTCCAATCTTCTCTATTAGAATCCCAACCTAAACAAAAACCAAAAAGGGTAAAAAAGGACAAGGCAAAGGCCCTTATTACCCAAGTTGATAGCGATGATACAGTGCCAATCTCAAAATTGGCCGAGATTGAAAAGAGTGCCTCTAACGCCAAGGACGAGCTGACCAACACCTCATGATCGAAGAAGTCGAAGTCCCAAGCGGCCGGAAGCCCAAGTGCCTTTAAAGTCGATGATCTTTGGGCTCATGCCATCACGATTGGGAACCAACCAATCAAGGCAGGTGACAGTGCCATTGATAATATTGCGATCGGTGTCGCTCTTTCCACCGGCATTCTTCTTCTAACTGATCTAAATCGTATGGCCAACATCATGGGGTATGAAAACTTTGCTTTAATGATGCAACACTCTATTATGGTAAGCCCTCAACTCTTGTCTTCTTCTGGCTTTTTAATTCAAGTTCTCATAGTTCATAATTTTACTAACTTGTTCATTCTTTTTCTTCTCAGGCAATCCAGCATGCTCATTCCTTTGCGATGAAAGCTGAGGATTTGAAGAGGAATTGGTCCACAAGACCAAAGAGGCTGCTAGATTCCTCATTTCCATAAACAACGTCGAGGCCAAAATGAAAGTTCTATTGGATCAGGCCAAAGCGACCAAATGAGCCCAAGACCAGGCCAAAGAAAAAGCAGAGGCAGTGAAGGCTGTGCTCGAGGTTCTCAAAGCCTAGGCCAAGGAGGCCGAAACAAAAACCGTCGATGCCCAAGTAGAGCTTTGAAAAGCCTTGGCCACTAAAGAGGCCGGAATCAAAGCTACCGATGAGAAGGCTTTTTCAGAGGGGTAGGCTGTCGTCCGTGACACATACAAAGCTCAGGTTACCCAAGCCTGTAACCGAGGCTTTCCCCTCGGCTGGACTGCGGCCCTAGACAAACTGTCTATTCCTACGGACTCCCCTCTCCGCGACACCAATCAACTCCAATTGCCATTCCCTCCTACTCCCACGGATTCAGAGAAAGAAGCCGAGGATGAGGACCCCGAGGCTGATGATGCTGATAAAGAAGAAACTGCTATTGGGGCCAAGTCCCAACTCTAAATGTGCAAGTCCTGGACTTGACTCATGATGAGGAAGAGGACTTGGTTTCCAAGGGTGCCTCTTTCAAACAAACAACTTCTGAAGCCAAGGTCCTTTCAGCGGAGAAAAGCTTAGATAAGACACTTCTGGAAATTGACGCCGAGATAGCGGCGGAAAAGGAAACCACATTGCCAACCGAGGCCGACACAACGCCAACAGTCGAGGTTAAGCAATCTGAAACTAATGCCCACACTTCCAACACTTAGAATTTTCTTTTATTTTATTCTGAACTTTTTTTCTTTCATATGTAATTTGTTTGAACAGTTTTAAGTTCTAATTTGGCCGATGAGCTTTTTTTTGTACCCGAACAAGTTGTCCTTTTGCCAGGTCGAAGTGCCTTTTTGTTTGCGAACAAGTTCCAATTTCTGAGTGCCAGTCTTATATTTCCTTCTAAGTGTTGAATATATGCCTTCTTTTCTTCTATGCATATTTCTATACTTAGAATATTTTTTGCATATCTTCAAAGCACAACTTAACTATATAGTCACCTCGGATATGAACCTTGAGTGTTTGTTTGGGCTAAAAATTGGAATACTTCGGCTAACACTTAAAAATATTTCGAAATATTTTTACAAGTGCTCGTTTCTTTAAAGTCATTCAGTCAAATACTGCTTCTTTAGTTCTACTTGTTGTCTTCTATCAAGACTTCTTCCATCCGTCTTTTCCAAGTTTGGCAACCTGGTTGGTCATCTCGGCCAATATGTATCTCAGGTACTTCTTTCAATATCACCTCGGCTAACTTTAACTTGTACATTTTTCTGAAATTTCAACAAGTGTCAAGCTAATTCTAGCTTGTAAATTCTTTTAAAAAATTTCAACAAGTCCCAAGCTCTTAAACTTTTAAGTTTATTCATCATTCTCCCTGCCCCCTAATGTGAACCTAAGTTCTACTTAAGTTCACATTATGTGTTTATAGACTTTCGCCGAAGTTAGATTCGAACAAAGACTAGCCAAGGTGTTGAACCTTGGTTTCTCTGTTAATCCGATTAGAGCATACTTAGTTCCATTCGAAGTTTAACTCTGCCGACATGGCAACTGTAGGTTAATTCAACTTAGTTCAATTCTATCATATGCAAGTATAATTCAACTCTGCCATATAATAAGTCTAAGTTATTCGTTATGTTTCATTCAGAAACATCGCCAACTAAGTTTAACTCTATTATATGCAAGTATAATTCAACTCTGCTATATAATAAGTCTAAGTTATTCGTCATGTTTCATTCAGAAACATCGCCAACTTAGTTCAACTCTATTATACACAAGTATAATTCAACTCTGCCATATAATAAGTCTAAGTTATTCATCATGTTTCATGCAGAAACATCGCTAACTTAGTTCAACTCTATTATATGCAAGTATAATTTAACTCTGCCATATAATAAGTCTAAGTTATTCGTCATGTTTGATTCATAAACACCACCATAGGACCGGTCAGTCCTATCACACAAATTTCAAATTCATAAAAATCAAGCTAAACTTTTATTATTACTTCGGCTAATGACATAAACTTCGAAAAATAAAAATCTAATGATAGAAAAACTTCTGGTTACAAGTGTTCCAGGATCTTGGCAACTCTTTGCCATCACTATCCTCAAACGGATATCTCCATTGTCAATGACCAAGATGATTCTATAAGGCCCCTCCCAATTTGGGCCTAGCTTGTCGTCCCTAGGATCCTTCTTGTTGCCGACTACTTTCCTCAGCATAAGGTCTCCAAATTTGAACTCTCCTGGGTTGGCCTTCTTGTTATAAGCCTTAGCAAGTTGTTACCGGTATGTCCCTAGCCGAATTGATGCTCTCTTTCTTTTCTCCTCCAGTAGGTCTAGATCTCGGGCTAGAAATGCCTCATTAGTACCATTCTCTACTCCCTGGGTTCTGATCCCAGGGATGCCAACTTCTAGTGAGATAACTGTTTCAGTGCCATAAGCCATGGCAAAAGGAGACTCCCTAGTTGATCTTGTCGGCGTAATTCGATATGCCCAAAGCACATGGGTAACTCTTCCACCCACTTCCCTTTTGCTGCTTCCAACCCCTTCTTGATCCCATCTAGGATAGTTTTATTGGATGCCTCTACCTGACCATTGCTCTGAGGGAAACTTGGAGTAGAGTAGTAGTTCTTGATTTTATACTATGCACAGAAGCTTTTGATTAGCTTACTGTCAAACTATGTACCATTATCTACTATTATTGGCCTTAGAATCCCAACCCTGGTGATGATGTTCTTTCATATGAAGTTTTTCACATCAATATCTCGAATCTTCACAAGGGGTTCAGCTTTTACCCATTTTGTGAAGTAATCAGTTGCTACCAGTAGAAACTTTCTTTACCCAGTTGCTTGAAGCAGTTATCCAACAAGATTCATGCCCCACTGGGAAAATAGCCAAAAGCTGGACATTGGGTTCAAATTTGCTGCTGGTTGATGTACCAAAGGTGCGAACCTCTGACACTTTTCGCACTTTCTGACGTAGGTTTCAACATCCTTCTGTATGTAAGGCCACTAGTACCCCTAAGTAATGGCCCTATGAGCAAGTGATCTGTCCCAAGTGATCTGTCCCAAGCATGGCTTCCACATACTCCTTTATGCATTTCATATAAGAAGTCTTTAACCTAGGAGGGATGCACACACCTCAAAAGGGGACTAGTAAAAGACCTTCTATAGAGATGTCCTTCTGCTGTTAGGCTGGACTTGGCCGATTTCAACCTAATTTTATGTGATTCTCTTCGGTTGTCTGGCAACTTGCTATCCCTAAGGAACACCACTATTGCATCCATCCAACTTGGTCCCATCTCCATACCCATTGTTTTGCACTTTGTGATTAGTGGTTCCACACTTGGGCCTGACAAATAATCAACCATTATTATCATTACCTCTCCTAATTTCATTGCACTAGCCAGGTTAGCCAAGGCATCGGCGTGGCTATTATCATCTCGGCTAACATATTGTAGCCGACAATCGTGGAACAATGCTAGCAGTCTAATAACACCCTTGACATAGGCTATCATTCTTTCATCTCGAGCTACGTACTCGCATGTTGCTTGATTCACAATAAGTTGGGAGTCACAGAAGGCTACCACCTCTTCGGCTTCCATTGTTGCTGCTAACTTCAACCTTGAGATCAGTGCCTCATATTCTACTTCATTGTTTGAGGGCTTGAACCCCAAACGAATAGACTGTTCTAACATCCGCCCATCTGGTGATACTAACACTAATCCTGCCTCTGCTCCTTGACGGTTTGAACTTCCATCGACAAACAGGCGGAAGGAGTTGCCGATGTAAATGTCGCAGGGTTTTGGTTTCTCTACCTTGTTCTACTTTGCTATTGCAAGGTTTTTCATTCCCAGATGGAGTTTCTTCTTGTTCCCCTAAACACCCTAAGTTGCGGCTCACCGGAGCCCGACATGGGACGATATCGGGTGTGAACTTGGCCACAAAGTGGACCAGAACCCAGCCTTTAATTGCCGTCCTGGGCCTAAACTCTAAGTCATATTGGCCCAATACTACTGCTCATCTGGCAACCCTGCTTGTCAAATTTTCTTACTGTAGTAAGGACCTCAAGGGATGCTCAATCAACACTACAATCTTGTGGGCTTGGAAGTAGTGATTCAACTTTTTCGAAGCCATCACCAGGGTGTAGACACCCCATTTTTGACCATCCTCAAGACTTGGACGTCACCGTTTGAACACTCAGTGATCATCTATGTTCATGTTCGTTTTGAGTTCCCGGAGGTTTCGGCTACGCGCCCTGCCTCAGGATCTCTCAACTCGGTTGTCTTGGGCTTGGTTGGACCAAACACTTGTTGGTTTTTGATTTGGGAGGTAGAGAATGGCTTGTTGGCCATCCCCACGCCTTACCGGCCATGTCCTGAGGCCACCGGCCGTGTCTTCTTGCCACCGGCCATTGGTGATGGCCGGTCGGCACTTTGTGAGGTTGGCCGACTATTTATTTGGCCGTTGGACTCATTTTCTGGCCAGTACCACCTTTTTGCCTTTTTCAGGCATTGTGCATGCCAGCTGTGCCAGCTGGAGTGCACAGACCTGTCCTCCATACATGTGTATGGAGGAATTGCACCCTTTGCACCCTTTTGGTCTAGCTTCTTGGGGAAGCTTGGACCTTTGTATTAGCTTCCTCAAGAAGCTTAGACACCTGTCTTAAGCCTTGGCCCCTTTGCCTTAGCTTTTTTAAGAAGCCTTGACCCCTTTTGTTAGCTTCTCTTGGAAGCTTAAGCCTCCATCTAGCTCTATATAAGGAGACCTTCCCTCTCTTTTGAGGGGGTTCAACAAAAAACCAGACCTAATACATATATATTTGATATATACACTTTCTCTCTCTATATCTCCCTCTCTATCTTCATTTGTGTGTGTTAGAGAGCCAAAAAGTGTGTTTTGTTCTTAGTTTTGCACTAAGTCACCTAGCATTACACCATACTTCGACTTTGGAGGTGTTGAGGGTTTGTTCTTGAAGTTTGGAGCTGGTTTAGATCAGAAGAAGGTGGCTGGACTTGCTGTTCTTGAAGTGTTCTTCAAGGGTAACACTATTGCTTTATTTTCCCCAATCTTGCACTAGCTTTTAACCCCCTTTGCATGCTGTTTTAAGCTTTGTGTATAACATATAAAAGTTCTTTTTTTTTTTGTGTGTGTTTAAGACATTTCATTAAGGTCATTTTGGTGTTGGGGGTCGACCTCCCCCTCTTAGGCCTTGTTTGGCCCTTTTTGTGCTCTCCTTATTAAGCTTTGAATACCTTTGTGCATTGGCCTTCTCACCATTGAAATCCAGAGGATTTTCAGTGGTGAAGAAGAGGTTTTGAGGTCTTGCATAGGGGAGGGACACCCCTCTCCCTTTGTGTCTCATTTGTTCATGTTTTTGGCTCACAAGGGTAGCATGCATGCTTAGTTGTTTTTGGCTCCATTCCAGAGGTTTTTGGGTTTTATATGGTCATACTATATATCTGTCTTTGGTCGAATTTATGGCCCCTTGCATGCACAATGTACTTGCCTTGCATTCCTCCATTTTGCCTAGAAGGGTACCATGCATTTAGGCCTCCATGCTTGTATGTTCTAGCTTGACTTCACGAAGCTTTTGGTCATATTTCATCATGCTTGAGGCCTGTTGGGTACTGATTTGATCATGTTCGCCATGTTTGGTATAGCCTCTTTGCATTTTGGCTTGTAAGCCTTGAGTGTGTGGGTCACTAGCATGCTTGGCTTAGCTTATTCTCATGATTTGGCATCATTGGAGATCATATTTCAGTCCATAATCCATGCTTTTATGCTTGCATTCATCATTCCTTCCATGCCTTGAAAAGGTGTCCTTTTGTGCCTTGAAATGAAGCATTGTGCATGCCTATGTGTTTGAGGCTTTGGATTGCCATATTAGTGGGTTTTGGGGCTCATTTGTGCATGATAAAACTCTGTTTTGCCTTGAAAAATCCATGCCATGTTTGCTAAGGGTAGGTGTTGAATAATGCCCTCTTTTGTGGCCTTGAATGCCTTCCATCTCGCATCCATTTCCTAGCATGTTTTGGCATCACCCTTCGCGTGCTATTCAGAGTTTAACATGAGTGTTTAATGTCCATATTTATCACCTTTAAGTGTCCTTGAAAGTTGCCCCTTCCATGCTTAGGTGATAGGCCTTGGTATGTGCATGCTTGCATGCATGATTTGTGTCCTTATGCATCATCTATGGCCACTGTTTTGGGGCATGCCTGAGGCCTCCCATTTTTGTTTAAGTCCACTATTGCAAGTTTTGACATGTTGCATTACTTTGGTCTCATGTTTGCATTATATCAGCTTTGCATGTTTGCATTGTTGCTTAGCTAGTTGCACATCATGTTTGCATCGCATGTTTGGCACATTGCATGCTTGCATTATAAGTCACATTACATTTGGCATGTGTTGGTACTTTAGCCTCATGTGCATACTTGAGTCACATCTCACACATGCATTGCATTTTTGCTTGGTTTGGGGTGTCAAACCGAGCATGAGGAATGAGGCGTGTTCGTACTTAAAGTGACGAAACACATCTCACTCTTCGGTCGCCGATCCCCTTGATCTCAACATGATAGGGCGTTAGCACTCATTTGTTTTGTTGCATGCATTTACATTGAGTTGCAAACTTGGTGCCTTTGGCCACCATGCATCAAAGTACGTGATTGGTGGCACGAGTACCGAGGGCCATACTCCCTTGAGTCTATAGCATGATTGGGAGAGTGGCCATGCACACACTGCTTTGAAAATTCCATACCATGCACTGTCTGTCCTCTGCTGCTGTCAAAACAGGGCTCTGCAAATAGAAATGGCCGGTCGACCACTTTTTGTGCCGACCGGCCATCATTGTCCAGCCGATGACACAAGATTTGGCCGATAATCCCATTCCCATGGCTGGTGGAATTTTGTTCTGGCCGGTGGAAATCCAAAACACTCAGGAAGAAGTTCAAAGCAGTTCTGGAAACTTTCATATCTTTCAGAGGAGCAAGGCAGTGTAAACAGAGGCAATAGTGGCATGGTACCGGGTTTCCGGGCGCGGCAAATCAAGCATGCATCATCCCATCATCCCGAGGCGGGGTTGCGGCCACCTTCTTTTTGTAATTAATTTGTTGATTAATTAGAAGTTTTGTAATTAATTAATTAGTTAGTCAGCTAGTTAATTAGTTAAATCTGTATTATTTATTCGGACCCTCCGAGTGAGGGCAATTGTGTATTAAGTGTGCGTGAGTGTGTGTATGTCTTCCAACCCCACGTCTTTCTTCCCTTTTATTTACTAGCTTTCGATGGTTAGTTTAGGGCATGTTTAATTTAGGATACCTTATGCTATGCATGCGTGCATCATTCATCAGTCTTGCACGCACCGGGCTCGGCGCATTATACTAACTGCATAGTATTTCCATTCCAACTTGAATACGTGTATTAAGTTGTCGCATTTCACATGTCATTCTTAGATTAGCCGAGCCTATTCTAGTTGCATTCTGTATGTGTTGCATTAGCCATCTTAACATGAACTAGGATCATGCATTTGATTACTAACTAGTTTCTATTTTGGCTTGGAGTACTAGGTAAGCTCTTATGCTTTAGCATCTTGCATGCGTGTGAGTGTTGCCATATTAGCATGCTTACCATGAGGCTAAATGCTTATATGATATATCTGCCTGAATGCCTGTGGGTGAAGGTTGGGTTATCTGAATTGGAATAATGCATTGACCATAAGTTTTAAGCCCACTAGACAGTGGCAAAACCATCTTTTCTAAGCCCACTTGAGGGTGGCAAAACCTGCATTTTAGCCTACTTGCGAGTAGCAAACCGTTTTCAAAACAAACATGAAATGCTTTGTCCCAATTCAGGCGACTCAGTCTATACTTGTTATGTTGTGCGTATCACATAGTAAATCTAGGCTAATAACCGGAATAAGAACGCATAATGTTTTCAAAACAAGATATCATGGTTAGTAGAGGCCGATCTTCGGATCGGGCGAGAGGGGGTGCTCATAGCTGACCTTCCCCAATCGTACCCAAGTTCCCGATCCGAGACAACTCTGGTGATGACGGACACGTGGCCTTAGGCAAATGAGTCAGGGTTTCCTAAATTCTCCCAAAATAAAATATTTAGGTGGCGACTCTGTATCTGGTAAAGCAGTCCATGTTTGGCACTTTTTTACAAAAATCTGTTTTTCAAAACGATTTGCCGGATTTGGACTCTTTGGTTCAGATTAAGAACCGTGACAATTTGAGTCCGAACTGTAGTAAGCCCAAATGAACAGAACGGGATTTCCCTCCCGGGACGTTCGGGGACGTCTACACAGGGCTAGTGTTAACTTTTCCAGGGGTAACTAACTAGTCTCTGCACTTGCAAGGGTTTTACTTACATAATACACTGCCCTTTGTTTTCCTTTCTCTTCTCTGATTACCACTGCACTCACTGTGTGGTCTGAAACTGCCAAGTATAAGAATCGTTCCTCTCCAGGTACTGGATTTGAAAGAATTTGAGTTGTTGTCAGGTACTTTTTCAAGTCGGCCTTTCGTCCACGAAAAATTTGTGGCCTTCTTTAACAAGCTAAAAAATGGCTTACACTTATCCGAACTTCTACTTATAAACTTGTTCAGAGTTGCGGCCCTTCCAATCAACATCTGCACTTGTTTGGGTGATGTCGGGCTTCTCAAGTCAATGATGGCCTTGATTTGATCCAGGCTTGCTTCGATGCCTCTTCTGGTAACCAAGTATCCCAGGAACTTACCAAACCCGACTCCAAATGCGCATTTCGAAGTATTGAGTCGGAGCCAATATGTCTTCAGGATGTCAAAAACTGCCTTTAATTCGGCCAGATGATTCTCAAGTTCTTTAGTCTTCACGACCATGTCATCACTGTACACTTCCACTGTTTTGCCTATCAGATGTCTGAATATCTTGGTCACTAACCTCTGGTAGGTTGCTCCTGCATTTTTAAACCTGAAAAGCATCACTCTGTAATAGTACAACTTTTTTAGGGTGATAAATGCAGTCTTCTTCTCATCGAGGAGGTGCATTGCTATCTGGTGGTATCCCCTGTAAGCATCTAGGAAACTCATCCTTCCATGCCCTGAAGTAGCATCTACTAATTGGTCAATCTTGGGTAGTGGGAAACTGTCTTTGGGACAAGCCTTATTCAGGCTGGTGAAGTCCACACAGACCCTCCACTTCTCATTCTTTTTTTTCACCACCACAATGTTAGACAGCCAAGTAGGGTAGTTCACCACGCGAATGGCTTTGGCTTCTAGCAGTTTGTCCACTTCCTCCTCAACCGCTTCAACATACATCAACGTCGGCCTCCTTGCTCGCTGGATGACAAGTTTAGACGACCTATCTACATTGAGCATATGGCATGTCACCTCGGGGTCAATGCCAGACATCTCGTAGGGCATCCAGGCAAACACCTCTATGTTTGCTCGCAAGAATGACTCTAATTCCTTCTCCTCCTCCTTGGCTAAGCCTGAGCCGAGAAGGAAGAAGCGCTCTTCATCCTCTTGTTGGACCAGAATTTTCTTCAAGGTTTCCTCGCTTTTGTCGGCTGGCTGTTTGTCGACGTCATCGAGGACCTCCATGTCCTAGTCCTCAATTTCTACTGTTTCTGTCTCTCGCACGTTGTAAGTGGATTTCATTGCTGCTATGGATCAATTCTTTGCCTACATCTGATCCCTTTTGACCTCCTCAATTCCATGCTCCATTGGGAACCGCAACAGTTGGTGCAATGTTGAGGGTACAACCCTCATTGCGTGCAACCATGGTCTCCCCAAGATAACATTGTAGGGAGAGAGGGTGTCAATTACTGTGAACTCTGTGGTTACCTTCTTGGTGCCTACCTGCACCTCCAAATTTATTGCTCCCAAGGGCCATATCGGTGTTCTATTGAACCCGACCATAAGGCTGTTGTACTGCTCCAAATCATCTCGGTGAAGGCCGAGGTCTTTGTAACATCTGACATACATGATGTCACAAGAGCTGCCTTGGTCAATCAGAATGCGCCTTACCCAGCATTCTTCAATCTTGAGGGTTACTACTAGAGCATCGTTGTGTGGATGCGATACTATATCTAGGTCTGCTTCAATAAAGGACACCATTGTTCCCTTGCACTTGTCTGTCCTAAGCTTCTTCTGCTGGACCTGATACACATGTTGTAAGTGCTTCACCCTTTGAGTCTCCCCACGTACTTCATTCTCATCGACCCTCGAGTGAATCACGTTGATCACTCGAGGTCTGTCTGCTTACTGTTGTGGTGCTGGTGGAGGCGGTGCTGCCGATGGTTGGGGCAGCCTTACCTGCTCTTCCCTCATTCTAGCCTCATCTACTAGGTCTCTCAAGTGACCTTGTCTGACCAGATCTTCCAAATGCGCATTTAGGGCTCTACAACCCTGCGTCAGGTGTCTATCTTCATTGTGGTAGGCACAGTGCTTCCCTAGACTTCTCCTTATAAATTCGCCTAGGATCCTCTTCGGCGCTCTGTAATACGGTTGGTTTTTTATCCTTTCTATTACTTTATAAACTGAGATCCGGAACATAGTGGTGCCTGCCTATGCAACCCTTAATCTTGTTTCTTGCCTATTAAATCTAGTATTACCTCAACCTCACTTCGGCGAGTCGTTTCTCTTTTCCTGCTTCGGTGCTTTTGCTCCAAGTGTATCCTTTTCTAATCTAGCATATTTCTCGATCCTTGCCATGAACTCCTCCATACTCTTTGGCAGAGCCTTTGCCAATGACTTTTGAAGCATGTAGTCATCCTCTAGGTCATTCTTAAAAGACACGATCGCCAATTCCTGGTTACATCTTGGTAATACCTTTTGGCATAAGCCCTGAGGCTTTCACCCTCGCCAATTTTCAGAGCCATCAGGGAGTCTACTCTTTATGGTTGCAACTTGTTCATGACAAACCTGGCCACGAACATCTCGGCCAAGCATTCCTAACTCTTCACAGTTCCTTTCAGTAACTTGTGAAACCAATCTCATGCGATTTCCCCAATAGATGACTGGAGCACCTTGCAGAGTAACAATTTATTCCCAGTATATAGTGCCATTGAATTCAAATATAAGCCGACGTGAAAGTTCGGATCGGACTTACCGTCATATATCTGGAACCTTGGTATATGGAACCTTTTCGGGGCCTCGAACTTATCCAACTCCACTGAAAATGGTGTTCTCGACTTGACTGAAGATGTGACCTCGGCATTCTGCCACTTCCTCTGGAGGTAGTCCCTCAAATTCTCCTTAGTTTGACCAGGAGCTCGAATGTCAATGGATTTCAGCTTTTTTGGTGCGTTACTCCCAACGTCGTTATGAGTCCTCTTGGACTTCTCATCATTCACCGTGTCAAAATAAAGTTCCTTCTCCTAAACGTGCCGATGTTCCTTGACATAAGTTCCCTTTGTCCGAGGCGTCCTTTGAGACTCTCCTCTCATTGACTCTGCTCGCCCGACATCTCGTGAAGGCCGATATGAGCGTTCTTTCACCTTGTCATGCTGAGGGACTATTGGGATTGCTTTTTGCCCCCCTTTGTGGGCGTTGTTCTTGGCCGTTGGAATCGACGTGTCCTTCAATGGAAATGGTGGTTGCATGACGTTGTTCTGCATCATGAAGTTGACAACGTTATAGTACTCATCTCAACCTGCTTTCTTCAGTGGGTATCCCTCTTAGCCGACGTCTTTTTCCTCGGGATTTTGATCCCGTGGTCCTTCATTAGGGTTCTCCTCCTCCATTTTAGGGTCGGCATGTTTATCGTTCCCACTAAGGATATCGTCCCCAATCTTCTCTTTCTTCACCAAGGACTGTATCATCGGTATCAACTTGGGTAACCTGGGCTTTGTATGCATCACGGACGACAGCCTACCCCTCTTAAAGGACCTCGACTTCAGAAGTTATTTGTTTGAAAGATGCACCCTTGGAAACCAAGTCCTCTTCCTCATCATGAGTCAAGTCCAGGACTTACTCATTCAGAGTTGGGGACTTGGCCCCAGTAACGGTTTCTTCTTTATCAACATCATTAGCCTCGGGGTCCCCATCTTTGACTTCGTCCTCTGAATCCTTGGGAGCAGGAGGGAATGGCAATTGAAGTTGATTGGTGTCGCGGAGAGGGGAGTCCACAGGAACACACAGTTTGTTTAGGGCCACAGTCCAGCCGAGGAGAAAGCCTCGGTTACAGGCTTGGGTAACCTGAGCTTTGTATGCGTCACGGACAGCAGCCTGCACCTCCGAAAAAGCTTTCTCATCGGCAGCTTTGATTTCGGCCTCTTTAGTGGCCAAGGCTTTTCGGAGCTCTGCTTAGGCTTCAGCGATTTTTGTTTCAGCCTCCTTGGCCTCGGCTTTGAGAACCTTGGCCATAACCTCTACTACCTCTGCTTTTTCTTCGGCCTAGTCGTGGGCTCGTTTGGTTTCCTTGACTTGATCCAACAGAACTTTCATCTTGCCCTCGGTGTTGTTTAAGGAAGTGAGGAAGCCAACAGCCTCCTTGGTCTTGTGGACCAATTTCTGCTTCAAATCCTCAGTTTTCATGGCAAACATTGGATGGTTGAGGAAAAGCTACAGAGAACAGAAAGTAGACATTAGAACAAATAGAGGAAAATAAAGTTATAAAGTCTTAAGCAGAGAAGTTAACACTTAGTTCTTACCCTCATCCTCTTTAAACACCGATCGGCGCAGAGGGAAGAGATAGAGATCATCATCAGGAGGAAACTCCCAGTTAGCTGAGATGATCAGGTAGTCATCTCCAACACCCTTGTTGGAGTTTGGGTGGTCAGCTATGATTTTGTAGGCTGTGGATCTCGACTTGAGGTAATAAATGTAGCCTTTTTTAGACTTCAGGCCATACATGGTATAGCAATATTAGATGTCGGCTAATGTTATCCTAGCATTTTCTCAGCGGGCTAGGGCAATTATACCATTAATAACGCTATACGAATTGATGGCTAGCTGCATAAGGTTGAGTTTGTAGTAGTGAAAGACTTTTCTAAAGAGAATGTCTAGAGGAAGTCGAAGTCTGCATTCTATGAAGGCAACCACAGAGAAGGGCATGGAGTCTCTATCTAGCATGATAGAGTCCTCCTCTCCAACCAACCTAATCTGGATGTCGGCAGGGATAGAGAACTCTCTCTTAAAGTGCTCGAGTTTTTCTAGAGAATCTACCCTCCACCTGAACATACCCATTATCTCGGCTAAAAGGGGTTAGGCAACAAAGTGATGGATAAAGGTTTGAATACCTCAGCTAAAACTTAAGCTAACAATGGAGCTAGGGTTTTTTTAGATTTAAGGGGAGTTTTGTTTCAAGTTTTTCCTAAGTAATTGGTTTCTAGGCAGAACCTAATTTTAGGACTACGCAAAAATAAGAATTGAGGGGAAAATTTCGAAAATACAACAAGAAAAGCTGGAGAAATAGCAAGATCCAAACTCAAAAAGCATCAAAAGCAAAATACAAGAATTGAACGAAGCAAAAATATAGAAATACAGATATGGAGGAGCAGTGCCAGACATTCAAGAGTGACTGGTGCAATGTGCCAAGGATGTGCTTAGTCATATGAATGGCAATCCAAAAACATAAAAAATTACAAACACAGTGTGAGTGTATGAAGGCAATGTGCACAAATCACAAGCAAATGCAATGACGAAAGTTCGAGGAGTAAGGTAGATTCAAGAACAAAGGATGTCTTATAAACAAAGTATATCCACAAAAATAGATGAAACTTTCACAGTAACAGATACAGAGTGAATTATATGGCAAAACTCAAAAAGAAGAAACTGAAGACCTACCAAGTGAAACCAACAGAAAGGACGTCAGGATGAGTCTTGCCGGAATCGGACGATGTGAATAATCGGCCAAATGGTAAATTGCTCACCGGAGGAGATGATTGGAGCAGTTGCAAGAGCTTGGAAGCACGAAAATAGAGAATTGGAAGAGAAGTGTTAGAAAGAGAAAATTCGAAGGCAAATTGAATTCTCAAAAGTGAAGAGACGGGGAGAGAGTAAAGAGTTTTGTCAAAAGTTCGAAAGGGCAGCAAACCATAATGGAACGCCTAGGATGACATGTTTGTTAGGCGACGTGGCAAATCAACGCACCTTAGTGACGCGTGAATGGTACGAGCCAATAGGGGCATAACACGTGGAGGAAACGGTTGAGAAAACTATGTGTGACAGCTTATGCACAGATAAAACTCTTAGAATTTTGGATCTAATGAGGCAACAACCTCGGCTATAGAAACGATCTCGGTTAAGGAACTCAAAGAACTAGGTTTTTTGGATCTTTGTCATTGACAGTTAGATCCTGGATTCTTGAAACCAACGAGTCGTGATCTTGATCGAAGAAAGGAATGAATTCTAGCCGATGTTTTTTTAGGAAGAAACGATGTAAGTTCCATCATCTCAGGTTGTCGAGGTAATAGAACCTAGGGGCCGTTGTGGGGACATATTTTGTGAGTGACGGCACATGGCCAAGGTGATGCTGGGGAGTCAGCCGAGGTGCCACGTGGCCTGGTCCTAGCGCCGAGGTTATCTGCAGGGATATTGAAATCCGAGATGCACGGATAAGGGATGAGAGTCCTAGAACCAGGGAGGATCTCAGTCTAGATAAAGATAAAGCTCTTAGGAAGTTTATCCCTATCTAACTGAGGATCCAGGATAAGCATTGAGCCTGAGTCCACTGAAGTAAGGCTTCTATAGGGATCAAGTCAGTGTTGGCTATAAAAACAGGGCACCCCCGTGGATCTGAGGGATGTGTGATATACGACGAGCAATAAGCTTTTTCTTCTGAGTTTAAGCACAATTTGTTATCTTTGAGAGATACTGACTTCATCATCGGAGTACCTCCGAGTGGAGGAACCACTACCGGATTCTTATCTTTTTATAACAGGTTGTTCAAGCTTAATCTATTCTGTCGATGCTCTCCGGCTGAGTTCCCTGTTTGGTAGTGTGGTCAGAAATCAACACCCATAATTTGACACCGTCTGTGGGAACGAAAGAAGAATAGATGGCCAACGACTGACAGAAAAAGAAGATTGGGGATGACATCCCTAGTAGGAGCGGTAAACATGATTACTGTTTGAGGACGTAGGCAATCCATTGATTACTGGCCGGTTATGAGCTTAATCTATAGGGGCGGGTTAGGGTCATGACAGAGTGGTATCAGAGCACGAGTTAATAACTCACACACTTGTTCTAATGAGCAATAATCATCTGAAAAAGATCTAGGATGCATTCATGTGATACTTGAAGACATTGAGAATATGCTTAAACGTTTCGAAATGAATGAATGATTATGTGTTATATACTTTGTGATTTGCTTGCATTACGACTTACTTAAATATATATGTTCTATTGTATATGCATACTTGTGAATATTCAGTATAAAGAATAATGCAAGTTTAATCAGATAATGATGAGAACAAGTGGTGATGAAATAGAGGAGTCCTCTATTGTCAGAATGGATAAGATGGAAAGGTTGATTCAGGAAATGGCAGAAACATTGAGACAACAACAACAGTGGCAACAACAATGGCAACAACCACACCCTCCGCCTCCACCTCTGGAACCGCCTATGCAAGACCTATAGAATGATGAATGGATAATAGCTCTCACCAAAGAGTTCAAGAAGATGAAACCGCCATAGTTTCATAGGGGATTGGATTCGTTGAAGGCTGAAGCATAGGTCCTTGGCATAGAAAAACTGTTTGAAATGTTTCCTTGTCTAGAAACACAGAAAGTGATGCTAGCCACCTTCACATTAGAAGACGAAGCAAGAAGGTGGTGGATGTTGATTCGTGAGGATAATAAAAATATAGGCTGGACATGATTTTTGGAACTTTTCTACGACAAATACTTTCCGCAATGTGTTCGTGATAGGAAAGTATCAAAGTTCATGGAACTGAAGCAAAATAGCATGACAGTAGCCAAGTACGAGGCCAAGTTTACTGAATTGGCCAGATTTGCACCACACATGGTTGATACCGACTATAAGAAAGCAAGACATTTTGAGGGAGGCCTTCGGGATGATATCTTAGAGAAAGTGAACGTACTCAAGCTGGAATATCAAAGTGTTAGACCGAGCCAAAATATCAGAATCTAATATAGCCAGACAGGCCAAATCATCAACCGACTGGAAAAGTAGTAAAGACAAGACTTCTTTTCAAAGAAATAGAATACAGACTCCTCAAGTACCTCGAATTCTTCCAGAAATACATCCCTAATGTGCAACCAATGTGCAAAAAGGCATCATGGGGTATGTTACCGTATATCAGGGGCCTGTTTTAAGTATGGTAAGACAGGGCACATGGTTAGGGATTGTAATCAAAGCAGTGGGAAGATAGCTGGTAGCTCAATTGCATCGATCCCAAAATCGGAAAACACTATAAGGCTTACTACCACTGGAGATACCATGAGACAGGGGAGAGTCTTTGCACTTGTTCCGGGCGATACACAGAACACAGAAGCCGTCATTTTATGTACTATCTCTATATGTAATCAGGATGTATTTGTGTTAATTGACTCCGGATCAACGCACTCCTTTGTAACATATGCATTTGCATCTAGATTGAATAGACCTCTAGAGTCATTGCCATATTTGTTATGTGTATCTACTCCATCCGAGAAATCTGTGTTGTGTACATCTGTGTGTCGATTTTGTGATATGCATGTCGAGAATGCTACCTTGTATGTGGATCTGTTACCCCTGGACTTTAGACATTTTGATGTAATTCTGGGCATGGACTGGTTATCTAAATACTATGACACCATTGATTGTGTAACAAAACGAGTTGTATTTAGACCACTAGGACAGGAAGAAATTGTGTTTGTGGGTAATGGAGTAGTGCCTCCACCTTATTTGGTATCTGCAATGAAAGCATGTAAATTGATCAGGAAAGGGTGTCAGGGCTATTTGTGTTGTGTATTGTCTGAACAATTTGTGAATGTTGAATTGAACAGTATTCCGGTTGTTAGAGAATTTCCAGATGTGTTCCCAGATGAATTGCCATGGGAATTGGTTGACAGGGAAATAAAGTTTATTATTAATGTTGTGCCAAGCATTCAGCCTATTTCAAAAACCCCTTACAAAATGGCTATTGCTAAAATGAAAGAACTAAAAGAAGAATTGCAAGACCTACTTGACAAAGGGTAAAGAACAGTATTCCGCTTGTGTATTGACTATTGTGAATTGAATAAGGTAACAATAAAGAATAAATATCCTTTACCCCGTATTGACGACTTGTTTGACCAGTTACAGGTATCACAAGTGTTTTCCAAAATGGATTTGAGATCCGAGTACCACCAGTTCAAGGTAAAAGCAAAGGATGTTAAGAAACTGCGTTTTGGACAAGGTATGGCCATTATGAATTTCTTGTTATGCCATTTGTGGTAACTAATGCTCCTGCGGCATTTATGGACCTAATAAACCAAAATTTTAAGACCTGCCTTGACTATTTTGTTGTGATTTTTATTGACAATATCCTGATATATTCAAAGAGTAGACTTGAACATGAATACCACTTGAGAACTGCCTTACAAACACTTTGAGAAGAGAAATTATTTGCCAAGCTAAAGAAATGTGAATTTTAGTTGGATGAAGTTATTTTCTTAGGGCATGTTATCAACGAGGGGATTTTAGTAGACCTACAAAAGATAGAGGCAATTATGAATTGGCCTGCTCCAACAATGTAATAAAAGTCGGCAGTTTCATGGGCCTGTCCGGGTATTACAGACGGTTTGTAAAAGATTTTTCAAAAATAGCTGTACCACTTACCCAACTCACATGCAAAGGACAACTATTTGAGTGGACTGATGAAAAAGAGTCTGCCTTTTAGGAATTGAAGACAAGACTAACCACTGCACCAGTTTTGACATTGCCCTCAAGTATGGAGAACTTTGTGATATATAGCGATGCTTCTTATAAAGGTTTGGGTTGTGTTCTAATGCAGAATGGAAGGGTGATCACATATGCCTCTCGTTAATTGAGATCGCATAAAAAGAACTACCCGATGCATGACTTGGAATTGGCCGCAGTGGTGTTTGCTTTGAAAATTTGACAGCACTATCTGTATGGGACGAAATGTGAAGTTTACACGGATCACAAAAGTTTAAAGTACTTCTTTACCCAGAGGGAATTGAATATGGGGCAAAGGAGATGGATTGAACTAATAAAGGATTATGATCTTCAGATTCAGTATCATCCCGAGAAAACCAATACAGTTGCTGATGCCTTGAGCAGAAAATCGACGGGGAATTTAGCTTGTCTACTCACTGAACAGAAAGAAATTTTGCAAGATTTCGGGAAGGTTGAAATCGAAGTTGTCTTACAAGAACAAGCCAGGTTGATGGCAGTCATTTCCGCCAAACCAGCAACAATTACTAAAATCAAACAAAGGCAACGAGAAGATGAAACCCTCAAAACAATAATTGATGAGTTTGAAATGAAATCGAAATCAAAATTCAGTATTGTTGGTGAAGTATTGAGGTTTCAAAGTAGAATGTGTGTCCCGAATATTCCTAAATTGAAAAAGAGGATCCTAGACAAAGCTCACAAGTCGATATTTACTATGCATCCAGGTAACAACAAAATGTATCGAGACATGAAGCAAAGCTATTGGTGGCCCAAAATGAAGAAGGAAATCACAGAGTTTGTGTCCAAGTGCCTTCAATGTCAGCAAGTTAAAGCTAAACATCAGAAACTAGGCAGTCTACTTCAACCTCTTCCTATTCCGGAATGGAAGTGAGAACATGTGACTATGGATTTTGTTGTTGGCCTACCTCAAACTTCGAGAGGTATGGATTCCATTTGGGTCATAATTGATAGACTGACTAAATCTGCACATTTTCTACTCATGAAGACTACTTTTGATGCTTATAGATTGGCCACTATATATGTTGATGAAATTGTTTGTTTACATGGAGTTCTGGTATCTATTGTCTCGGATAGAGATCTGAAATTTCTATCTAGATTATGGAAAAGCCTATAGAGAGAAATAGGAGCAGAACTAAAATTTAGTACGGCGTTTCATCCATAAAACAGATGGTCAATTAGAACAGACCATATAGACTTTAGAGGATATGCTCAGAATGTGTGCCTGGGACTATTAAGGGAGCTGGGAGAATTATTTGCCACTAGCAGAATTTGCATACAACAACAGCTTCCACTCTAGCATTTGCATGGCACCATATGAAGCCTTGTATGGCAGGAAGTGTAGATCACCAATTTGTTGGACTGAGATCGGAGATAGGGCCTTACTTGGGCTCGAAATTGTGCAAAACACTTTAGAGAAGATTAAAACCATCCAACAAATACTCAAGATAGCACAGAGACGGCAAAAGAATTATGCGGATGTTCGAAGAAGACCTCTTGAGTATGAGGTGGGCGACCATGTATTTATTCGCATGGTTTTGATGAAAGGCCAGTCGAGATTTGGTAAGAAAGGTAAATTGTCACCCCGTTACATTGGACCGTTTCAAATTCTAGAAAGACTTGGTCCAGTTGCTTACAGAATTGCTTTGCCACTGGGATTCGAACAAATACATAATGTGTTCCATGTATCAATGTTGAGGGGTCATCTTCGAGATCCGTTTCATGTGATTGATTACCACTGAATAGCTCTAGATGAGAATATAGAATAAGAAGAATTGCCAGAACAGATTATCGACCGACAAGTGAAACAGTTGAGGAACAAGTCCATCCCGATGGTGAAAGTAGAATGGAAGGAACACTATGGGAAGGACGCCACATGGGAAAAAGAGGATGAAATGCAACTACGTAACCCACATTTGTTCCCGGACGGAGGTAACATAAGTTTGGAGGACCAAACTTCCTTAAGGGGGGAAGATTGTGATAACCCTGTCCCGTGTTATGTTAATTAATCTTAATTATGATTGTGATTATGTGCTTGATATGATTTTGAGTGCCATTTATATGATTATATGTGATTTTGGCCTTATATTTGTTCATTGTAGGAAGATCTGTTATACTTACTGTTGTAAACTAAAAATTGAAGGCCTTACCGACCACAGAAACCGAAATTGACTACGCCATTGTGATTAGCGTAATTTTTAGAACCTACGGTGAAATCCAATTGAAAATTGATTCGGATCAAAATAATTAGATTAAATTAATTAATTTAAGCTCAATTTATTAGCTTTAATCAAAATTGATTAGGCAAAAATATATATATATATATATATATATAAAAGTGACCTATTCACACTTATACACATTTGTTTGGAGCTCATTTTCCTCCATTCCGTTGAAATCACACTCTAGAGAGAGAGAGGGGGGGCCGATTCTAAAGAGAGGGGAAGAGGAAAAATTGTACAATTGTTTCAAACCTTGAGGATTCGGAAGGCTAAGCTAAAGAACTAGCTAGGAATTGGGAGATTAGAACTCATAGGTGAGTAATTGAACTCAACATCATGAATTTAAGTTCATAATTGCATGAACTCTAGCATGTTATGTGACTAAGAACAAGAATTGAGTTGATGATGATGATGATTTTGAAATCAATATGACCATGCATGTAGGGAGTTGTCATGAAATTGCATAATCAAGCATATAACATGTTAAATATGAGAAATTGAGTATTAGATCATACATGCAAGCATGGTTTTGTTAAGCTCCATGAGCATGAACACCATCTATACCATTTGAAGTAGAATTAAAGTCCATAATTAACATGCATGCATGATTGATAAAGATATGAAGTTTGTATGAGGTTGAATGCATGAGTTTTGAAAGTGATGAGGGAAATTGGGAACGATTTTGGAAATGGACCATGATTTTGAACAATTGGTCTCATATTGCTTATGTTCTCATGTTATGTAATGTGTTCCCATGTTTTTGTACCAAAACATGAGTTTTGGGCCTTTAAACATCAAGTTTGAGCTTCAAATACAGTTCTAGAAATTCTAGAATTCATCGAGTCCGCTCGAGCAGGAGAATCGCAGCTCGAGCATAAAATGTTAGCTCCCAGAAGTTTTCCAAACATTGATGTCTGCTCGAGCGAGAGGAGTTACGCTCGAGCGCCCAGTCACATGTTTTGACTCTCAGCTTGAGTATCCAAAGTCACACTCGAGCGCAAAAATGAGGCAACTAGCACTTTTGCAAACCAAGGGGGTGGTCCGCTCGAGCGGAGAACCCTGTTTCCAAAATTTTGAAAAGTGGTTCTGTGTTTTATTTTCCGTTCTCTTTCATTTCTAAGCACTCTTAGGCATACATTGAGCATTGTAAATAGACTAAGAAGATAAGAAAGAGGCCTAAGAGAAATATATATATTAAGAACGGATTGAATCGCTTGTGGCCCATTTATGTTTATGATATTTGTAAAGCAGATCACTATGAGTAATATCTTAATAAAGATATGTTCAAGTACGTTATTTCCCACAACATAACTTCTGTATGAGCCTTATGGAATCGTATTTTGAATTATGGATGAATAATCTAAATGACAACCTTTTGCATAAGACTAATTGAATACGAATGTGATTATGATCATGGGTATGACACACACATGAATACGAATATGGAAATAAATGATTGGGTCAAAGGCCGTTTAATAAGAATGATTGGGCCAAAAGCCATTTGACAAGAATGATTGGGCCAAAAGCCATTTGACAAGAATGATTGGGCCAAAGGCCGTTTGACATGAATAAATGGGCCAAAGGCCGTTTGACATGAATGATTGGGCCGAAGGCCGTTTGACACAAATGAAATGGCCCGGAGGCCGTTTAATACGAATGAATTGGACCCGAGACCGTTTGATATGTTTGGGCTTGAGGCCGTTTGATGCATTAGATGGAAACTTAAATGGGCCTATGGCCGTTTCATATGCTTGCTACAAATTTCATTCAAGTAACTCATTTATTTTGATATTATTCACTAGACTATCGCTCACTCTCATTTATATGTGTGTAGGTGAACAAAGAGATGTCCAATCCCAGTTTCAGTGAAAGACATGAGAGAAGTCAAATTTTTGTAGAGTCAGCCTGAACGTCTCACGTATGAGACTTGTTTTGTTTCTTTTGTTTTCTCTTTGTTATCTTAGTGAATATGTTGGATCGCCATGTACACAAGCTTTTTGTTTGGCTGACTGTATGTTTGAAAGTTCCTAGACATATAAGATGTTAATTTTGTCTATATGTATAAGTTATTACGGAATGTTTGTTATATCATGTAAGCACAGCTCATCGGACAAAATTTTGATTCTGCTTCCGTTTGGCCCCATAATTGTTATAAAATATTTTTGCTTTCTGTTTAAGGCCGTAGATAATCCCATGATTACTGGTCGATTATGACCTTAATCTATAGAGGCAGGTTCAGGTCATGACAAAGCGGCAGAATGCCGTGGTTACATCTCTGGCCAAGCCGAGAACACTATTCTCAGTAGAGTTGGATAAGTTCGAGACCCCGAAAAGGTTCCATATGTTGAGGTTCCAGATATATGACGGTAAGTCCGATCCGAACTTTCACATCGGCTTATATTTGAATTCAATGACACTGTATACCGGGAATGAACCGTTGCTCTGCAAGGTGTTCCCCTCATCCTTTGGGGAAATCACATCAGATTGGTTTCGCAAGTAGCCAAAAGGAATTGTGAAGAGTTAAAAAGGACTGGCCGAGATATTCATGGCCAGGTTTGTCACGAACAAGTTGCAACCATTAAGGGTAGACTCCCTAATGGCTGTGAAAATTGGCGAGGGTGAAAGCCTCAGGGCTTATGCCAAAAGGTATTATGAGGTGTTCAATCGAATACCAGGATGTAACCAGGAATCGGTAGTCGTGTCTTTTAAGAACAGCCTGGAGGATGACTGCATGCTTTGAAAGTCACTGGCAAAGACTCTACCAAAGAGTATGGAGGAGCTCATGGCAAGGATCGAGAAATATGCCAGAGTAAAAGATGTTACACCGAGAGCAAAGGCATCGAAGCAGGAAAAGAGAAACAGCTCACCAAAGCGAAGTCGAGGTAATACTAGATTTAATAGGCAAGAAATAGGATTAAGGGTTGCACAGGCAGTCACCACTATGTTCGGGATCCCGGTTTATAAAGTACTAGAACGGATCAAGAACCAGCCGTATTACAGAGCGTCGGAGAGGATCCCTAGCGAATTTACAAGGAGAAGTCTAGGGAAGCACTGTTCGTACCATAATGAAGATGGACACCTGACGCAGGATTGTAGAGCCCTAAAGGTGCATTTGGAAGATTTATTCAGACAAGGTCACTTGAGAAACCTAGTAAATGAGGCCACAACGAGGGAAGAGTAGGCAAGGCTACCCCAAGCACCGGTAGCACCGCCTCCTCCAACACCACAACAGTAAGCAGACGGACCTCGAGTGATCAATGTGATTCACTCGAGGGTCAATGAGAATGAGGTACGTGGGGAGACTCAAAGGGTGAAACACTAACAGCATGTGTATCAGGTCCAGCAGAAGAGGCCTAGGACAAACAAGTGCCAGGGACCAATGGTGTCCTTTACTGAAGCAGACCTAGACATGGTACAGAATCTACACAACGAGGCTTTGGTAGTAACCCTTAAGATTGAAGAATGCTAGGTAAGACACATTTTGATTGACCAAGGCACCTCTTGTGAGATCATGTATGTTAGAAGTTATAAGGAACTCGGCTTTCACTGAGATGATTTGGAGCAGTCCAACAGCCCAATGGTTGGGTTCAATGGAATGTCGACATGGCCCTTGGGAGCAATAAATTTGGAGGTGCAGGCAGGCACCAAGAAGGTGAGCATAGAGTTCACAGTAATTAACACCCTCTCCCCTTACAATGTTATCTTGGGGAGACCATGGTTTCACACAATGAGGGTTGTACCCTCAACATTGCACCAGCAGTTGCGGTTCCCATCGGAGTATGGAATTGAGGAGGTCAGAGGGGATCAGGTGCAGGGAAAGAATTGCTCCATGGCAGCAATGAAATCCACCTACAACATGCGAGAGGTAGAAACAGCAGAAATTGAGGACGAGGACATAGAGGTCCTGGATGACATCGGCAAACAGCCGGCTGACAAAAGCGAGGAAACCTTGAAGAAAATCCTGGTCCAACAAGGGGATGAAGAGCGCTTCTTCCTTCTCGACTCAAGCTTGGCTGAGGAGGAGAAGGAGAAGGAATTAGAGTTATTCTTGCGAGCAAACATAGAGGTGTTTGTCTGGATGCCTTACGAGATGCCTGGCATTGACCCTAAGGTCACATGCCATATGCTTAAGAGGAACTGCACAAACTGCTGGAAACCAAAGCCGTTCGCGAGGTGAACTACCCTACTTAGCTGTCTAACACTGTGGTGGTAAAAAAAATGAATGAGAAGTTGAGGGTTTGCGTGGACTTCACTAGCCTAAATAAGGGTTGTCCCAAAGACAATTTCCCACTGCCCAAGATTAACTAATTAGTAGATGCCACTTCAGGGCATGGACGGATGAACTTCTTGGATGCTTATAGGAGATACCACCAGATAGCGATGCACCCCCTTGATAAGGAGAAGACTGCATTTATCACTCCAAAAGGGCTATACTACTATAGAGTGATGCCTTTCGGGTTAAAAAATGTAGGAGCAACCTACCAGAGGTTAGTGACCAAGATGTTTAGACATCTAATAGGCAAAACAGTGGAAGTGTACATTGATGACATGGTCGTGAAGACTAAAGAACCTGAGAATCATCTTGCTGACTTAAAGGTAGTTTTTGACATCCAGAGGACATATCAGCTCTAACTCAATGCTTCGAAATGCGCATTTGGAGTCGGGTCTGGTAAGTTCCTGGGATATTTGGTTACCAAAAGAGGCATCGAAGCAAGCCCGGATCAAATCAAGACCATTCTTGACTTGAGAAGCCTGACATCAGCTAAACAAGTGCAAATGTTGACTGGAAGGGCCGTAACCCTGATTAGGTTTATAAGCAGAAGTTTGGATAAGTGTAATCCATTTTTTAGCTTGTTAAAGAAGGCCACAGATTTTTTATGGATGGAAGAGTGCGAAGTCGCCTTGACCGACTTGAAAAATTACCTGACAACAGCTCTAGTTCTTTCAAATCCAGTACCTGAGGAGGAACTGTTCTTATACATAGCAGTTTTGGAGCACGTAGTGAGTGCAGTGGTAATCAGAGATGAGAAGGGAAAACAAAAAGCAATGTACTATGTGAGTAAAACCTTAACAATTACAAAGACTAGCTACTTACCCCTGAAAAAGTTAACACTAACCCTGGTGATGGCTTCGAAAAAACTGAATCACTACTTCCAAGCCCACAGGATTGTGGTGTTGACTGAGCATCCCTTAAAGTCCCTGCTACAGTAAGGAGATCTGACGGCAAGGTAGCCAGATAGGCAGTACTATTGGGCCAATATGGCTTAGAGTTTAGGCCCAGGATGGCAATTAAAGGCCAGGTTTTGGCCGACTTTGTTGCCGAGTTCACACCTGGTGTCGTCCCACGTCGGGCTCCGGTGAGTCGCGGCTTAGAGTGTCCAGGGGAACAAGAAGAAACCCAGTTGGAAATGAAAAACCCGGCAACAGCGGAGCAAAAGAAGGTAAAGAAACTAAAACCCTGCAACATCTACATTGGCGACTCCTTCTGCTTGTTTGTCGATGGAAGTTCAAACCGTCAAGAAGCAGGGGTAGGAGTAGTGTTAGTATCACTAGATGGGTGGATGTTAGAACAGTCTATTCATTTGGGCTTCAAGGCCTCAAACAATGATGCAGAATATGAGGCACTGATCACAAGGCTGAAGTTAGTAGCAGCAATGGACGCCGAAGAGGTGGTAGTCTTCTGTGACTCCCAACTTATTGTGAATCAGGCAACAGGTGAGTACGCAGCCCGAGATGAAAGAATGATAGCCTATGTCAAGGAAGTTGTTAGACTGCTAGCATTGTTCTATGATTGTCAGCTATAACAGGTTAGCCGAGATGATAATAGCCACGCCGAGGCCTTGGCTAACCTGACTAGTGCAATAAAATCAGGAGCGGCAAGGACAATAGTGGTTGATTATTTGTCAGGCCCAAGTGTATAACCACTAATCACAAAGTACGAAGCAATGTGTGTGGAGATGGGACCAAGTTAGATAGATGCAATAGTGGTGTTCCTTAGGGATAACAAGCTGCTAGACTGTCACGACCCAAACCCGGCCCTATGGGTTTAGCACCGTAACCGGCCAGTAATCCGAGATTACCGAAGGCCTGCAGAACAGTAGTACAGTAAAACAGAGTACAGGGCTTAGCGAAAGCCAATACAGTAAATAAATAATGTCCATTGAGCTGTGTCAGTCTGTATGCCAAAAAGATTTTTCATGCATTCACATATACCAACAGTACAGTCTATGCAAAATTTACAGTCACACGGTACAGGGACCTAATCCCTTGATAACAGTACGGTTAGCAGTTAACAGTCTATACAGTAATCCAAACAGTATGGAGACAGACGGGGGAAAAACAAGACACCCCAAAGCCATAGCATGGCAACTCGGAACCTCTCAGTGAGGCACAAAGGCTGGCTTGACAAAACTGGAGTCTAACCCACGCTCCTAGCTCCGATCTGGCGGCTGAGCACCTACATATATATATAAACAGTGAGCTAAAGCCCAGTGAATAACATAATGCGTAAAGGGGTTATGAATGAAATGTCCTTACAGTAATGAAATCAGTTCATTAAACAATACTTCAGTCTTTCAGTCAGAACAGTTATTCAGTCATATGTGGTACATCCATTAGCATAGCAGTAAACAGTAGGCCTTAAAGACCGGACAGTAATGATGGCCATCAATCAGTAAACAGTAGTGGTCCCACGAGGGAACTGACAGAGATCTCTGTAACAGTAACAGTAAACAGTAGGTGCTAAGGATGCCACAATACAGTTCAGAAGATAGGGCATACATTCATTCAGTAAACAATATCAGTTCAGTAAACAGTTCAGTTCAGTATTCAGAAGATAATCATTTGAACATATCTTTACACAATTGTTACTCACAGAGTTTGGGCTACAGTATGCTAGAGCGTGTCTCCCCAGTCGCCAACCCTACACAGTTCATAGGTTGAACACACACTAAGCTACACAGTTGGGAAAGATAACAACTTAATCCCTAATTTGCCTCAGTGTGTTCTACATCTATATCCTCAATAAGATGCCTTAAACTAGGTCTAAGAATGCCTAGAATGGGATGAGGATGCAAAGATGTGATCAGAAAACAGTCTCGGAATTTTCAGAAAAACAGATTCCCGCTCGAGCGCATGTTTCCCCGCTCGAGCGAACATGCAACAAAGGTACATGCTCGAGCGTAAACTTTCCCGCTCGAGCGTACTGTAAAAGTACTGGATGGGTGAAATCTCCGCTCGACGCCCGCTCGAGCTTGAGACATGACTCCGCTCGAGCGCCCAATCCTCCGCTCGAGCGTACAGTAAAACAGTGCAGAGAGATGCTGGATGCTCGGATTTCACGCTCGAGCGTTACTTTCCCCACTCGAGCGGAAGTGCAAAATCTGGAAAACCCAGATTGCACCTCCAAGCCAAAACCAAGTTTAAATGCATCAAAACCAATCCTCTTGGGCCCATTTTCTGGAAAACATTTATAAACACATAGAATAACATGGTTCAAAGCTCAATTTGAGAAATCAAAGCCCAAGGGTGTTTAATTCACACTCAATTTCAAACCAATAACATAAACATGGAGGACATGCAATCATGCATGAATTTAAATCATTTTGAAGCTCCAATTTGATGCTCTAAGGAGCCAATTCTTTTCAAAACATGGTGAAATCATGGACTTAAACATACTTATGAACATGCATGTAACCTTTTTCCATGAAAACAACTCCAACATCTACAATTCAAACATGCATGCATGAATTATGCTCTATATCAACATGTATGAACTAAAACATGACTTAGCTCTACAATTTAACATGGACCATGCAAGAATTAGTTCAAACACAAGAATGAGAAGATGAAATCCTTACCTAGGTTCCTTGAATGCAAGTCTAGAGGTCCAATTTAGCAATCTACACTTCAATTACCAAGCAATTCTTCAAGTTTCCGAGCAATTCAAGGTGAAAAACCAATTTCTCTCCCTCTCTACTCTCTAGGTCGGCAAGGCTCAAGAAAGGGCTGAGGAAATGTTTGTTTCAAGTGTATACAAGGCTCACATGTTATATTGAGTGGGCCACTAAGGGTGGCAATTTGGTAATTACGGCAAACTTTGCAATTAACTCGTTTTAATCTAATTTAATCATACCTAATCAGCTTTCAGATAAATACACTATAAAATCACATTAATTATGAGGATCATAAAACACCAATCAATTCCCGATTCGGCCGCCGATAAGGCCTTCAATTAGCAGTTTAAACACAAAACACAAACAGATCAAATAATCAATCAACAGATAAAATGCAATTCAAACAGATGTACTCATTCAATCCAGTTCCAGTTTTCAGTCAGTCAGTTCAGTACTTTAATCAGTTCAATTATCAGTCACAATCAGTTCAGTTTAACGGTAATCAATGTTTAACGGTAAGCAGTGGTGAGGGTTATTACAGTTATTACATAGACGACCGGAGAGAATCATATAAAATTAGGTTGAAATCGACCAGGTTCAACCTAACAGCAGAAGGACATCTCTACAGAAGGTCTTTTACTAGTCCCATTTTGAGGTGTGTACATCCCTCCTAGGTTGAAGACTTCTTATATGAAATACATGAAAGAGTATGTGGAAGCTATGTTGGGGGCAGATGACTTGCTCATAGGGCCATTACTCAGGGGTACTAGTGGCCCTACATGCTGAAGGATGCTGAAGCCTACGTCAGAAAGTGCGAAAAGTGTCAGAGGTTCGCACCTTTGATACATCAACCAGCAGCAGATTTGAACCCAGTGTCCAGCCCTTGGCCATTTGCCTAGTGAGGCATGGATCTTGTTGGACAACTGCCCCAAGCAACTAGGTAAATGAAGTTTCTGCTGGTAGCAACTGATTACTTCACAAAGTGAGTAGAAGCTGAACCCCTTGCGAAGATTCGAGATATTGATGTGAAGAACTCCATATGAAAGAACATCATCACTAGGTTTGGGATTCCAAGGGCAATAATAGCAGATAATGGTACACAGTTTGACCGTAAGCTAATCAAAAGCTTCTGTGCAAAGTATAAAATCAAGAACTACTACTCCACTCCAAGTTTCCCTTAGAGAAATGGTCAGGCAGAGGCATCTAATAAAACTATCCTAGATGGGATCAAGAAGAGGCTGGAAACAGCAAAAAAGAAGTGGGTGGAAGAGTTGCCCAATGTGCTCTATGCATATCGAACTATGCCGAGAAGATCAACTTGGGAGTCTCCTTTTGCCATGGCTTATGGCACTGAAGCAGTTATCCCATTAAAAGTCGGCATCCCTAGGTTCAGAACTCAGGGAGTAGAGAATAGTACTAATGAGGCATTTCTAGCCTGAGATCTAGATCTACTAGAGGAGAAAATAGAGAGATCAGCCATTCGACTGGCAGCATACCAACAACAACTTGCTAGGGCTTACAACAAGAAGGTCAATCCAAGAGAGTTCAAAGTTGGGGACCTTGTGCTGAGGAAAATAGTCGGCAACAAGAAGGATTCAAGGGATGGCAAGCTAGGCCCAAATTGGGAGGGGCCTTATAAAATCATCTCGGTCACCGGCAATGGAGCATATCGGCTTGAGAACAGTGATGACAAAGAGTTGCCAAGACCCTGGAACACTTGCAACCTGAAGTTTTTCTACCATTAGATTTTTGTTTTTCGAAGTTTATGTCATTAGCCGAAGTAATAATAAAATTTTAGCTTGATTTTTATGAATTTGAAATTTGTATGATAGGACTGACCAGTCCTATGGCGATGTTTCTAAATCAAATATGACAAATAACTTAGACTTATTATATGGCAGAGTTGAATTATACTTGTATAGAATAGAGTTGAACTAAGTTGGCGATGTTTCTGAATGAAACATGACGAATAACTTAAACTTATTATATGACAGAGTTAAATTATGCTTGTAATGTTACATTTTTTTTTTTTTTTTATCTATTATCACATCATTAAGGCTGACATTAAAACTTTGACTCTAGTGCTCTCGTTGGAAACAATGTCATCCATTCGCCTGCAAATTATTGTTGAGGCTTTGACAATGATTCGGTCATTGCAAATCCAATCAAAGGCTTCCTCAATTACAATATCTCCCATCCCAACAAATGACGTACTTGCAACCATGTAGCAGCAGCTGGTGACAAGGGCATTGGCCATATACTCCTCCATGGTTGGTGTGTGGTCTTCTTTGAACCATTTGGCCTCCATGAAGATAAATTCGAGTTATTCGGACCACATAAATTTGGATCATCAAATATTTTTAATTTTTTTAGAACTTGAATAGATTATTTTTGAATTTCATATAGGCTTGACAATAATTAGAATTCTGAATGCAATTTGAGTTAGACTTAGATAGATATATTATAGGCAATTCAAAACTTGAATTGTATATGTATTAATATATACATAAATATTTATAAGATATTGACCGTTGAATTACGTAAAGTTATCTAGACTATAAGATGAATTTAAGTAAATATATCTAGACTATAAGATGAATTTAAGTAAATATCTTATATTTCAAGTATACAAAACCCTAATCCCATGTTTCTCATTTGAAGCGCAGGTTAAAAATGTTAGGGCCCAATATAAAAATATTTAATCAGCAACGCAAAAATAAAAAATTATAATTATAATTAAAAAAACAAATTTGTGATTTAATTCGGCTTAGCCCGAGTTCAATTTGTTGAGCTTGGGCTAGGCTTAATCATACAAACTTAGATTGAAGGTTAGACTTGAATTGGCTTGGACAACTGTCAAGACAACTCAAGTTGGAGCTAGGCAACCACTCAACTTGAATGCACTCACTGGAGTTGCACTTCTAGGTAAAGCTAGCTAACAGTGCCATACCGCTTCTTTTGCATAGTGAACATAGCACAATTGGCCTCTTTTCGCCATCACTTCCTCGATCTTTTCATAAACATCCAAAAATGCCCGATACAATGGTTTCATGTATTCCGGAAGTTGACCTATACAATCAATATTCCACCTGAAATCAAGTTGACAAGTTTGGTTATGTAATTTGGCTTAAAATCATCTTCAGGTAAATTTTTAAGAGGAAATTTCATTTTACTTGCAAATTATTACTCAAAAATTAATTTACTCATGTTCTAATTTTTCCTATGCCGTTAGTTTCCTTACAGACTTAATACCAAAATTTATTTTGAAACTTCATTTTATCTTCAAATTATTTCCAAAATATCAATTAGAACCCTGATGTACAAAAAAAAATTATATTTAAATGTCAAATAATAATTTTCATCTAAAAAGACGAGAAAAATAAGTTTTAGATAATAACACTTAAAAAAATTATTTTTAAAAAAATTATGATTCATTTAAAATTGTCTCTTTAAGCTTCAAATTTACCTTGAATCGTCATTAGGAAAATTAATTGAGCCCAAAATTCTAGCAATTGTAGCTAGCTTATCTTCTAGATTAATCTCAATAGGACTGATCAACTAGTAGTATGTTGAAAATTGTGTGGGTAATAATCTAGACCACATGTGTTCTGATAAAAATATCTTCCAAAATTTGGGAAACGATATTGAATGATGAAAATTATTATTTGATATTTAAATTTAATTTTTTTTATATATCTAGGTGCTTAATTGATATTTTGTGGATAATTTGGGGGACAAAATAAAATTTTGATGTCACATCAACAATTTCTGTTTAATTATAGACAACAATTGATGACAGGGTAAAATTAATACAAAATCAAATAGTTAAAGTGTCAATTTGATATTATTAAAGAACATGGGTTGAATTAATTTTTGAGTGATAATTTAGGGGGCAAAATGAAATTTTCTCAATTTCTAATTACTTTGAATTGCTAAAAAAGATGGTATATGTATATGTTGGCTGTATAATTTGTAAAAGCCGATCATAATTTAACACGTGGCATGAAGATGGCAATTTGGGGAAGTTAATACAAGTTACCAACCAAAGTTAGACACGTGGTAGTTCATATTGATAATAATGGATCTGTGTAGCATTGGAACAATCGAAGGATACAAGATGATGTGGCCTAACGGTTACTCACAAAGTTTAAATTCAAAATCAGGAGGGAAGCCTAACTGCAAGAGTGGTGTAGCGGAACTGACTGTGAGAGAGCATGTTCAACAATCATGGGAGGACATTTCAAAGGTTGTAAGCCCACTTCGATAATTATCATTGAAGAATATAAATAGCAAAGAAGGCCCCAGAATGAAGCCCCCAGACTCAGATCAAAAAACCAATTTATTTATTTTATTTTTTTTTCCAGTTTTACAGTTCTTTACATTTCTGCACTTCAATTCCTGTACTGCACTTCATTTCTTAGGAGTACTTTCAAATAGTTTGTTGCTGTGAACCTCTACGAGGCTGGGTCAGATCATTTTAAGTTTTCATTTACTTGATGAAATTCAGATTCTGAAATTGTTCTTCACTCATTGTTATTTACTAATTTCTCCTAAACGAGCCACCAATAAAAGTCTTCTTCATTGAGGCTGAGAGAACTATAACACAATCGTCAGATAATTGGTTGGCAATTAATATTCTGTAAAGACTAATTGATCCTTGCTAGCACGTTTAAAATTATCCTATTAACCTTCGAAAGTCAAAAAGCCAACATATATTTTTGGCACGCCCAATGGGACTCTAAAATGGCTAGACGTAGAAGACAATGAGAAAGTGAACGCCTAGAAGAAGGTGTGGAGAGAGAGGTAGAATTACCTAATCCAGAGGATAATGTGATAACACATCCTGTAGAAGCACCTATCTCATCAGAACCTATGGTTGAATAGACCAGCACCTCAGAGCATGCAACACATGTTTAAAATATTGGACGAGGCCATGGAATTGGACTATCCACTGTTCCATCTACCCATCCAATGAATCTGTGGAAAGGCTTGGTAGATGCCATGGGACAGCAATTAATGTATACAATGGAAAGATAGGCAACATCCTTCATGGATCGAATGAATTCCCACCAACCAACTATCCTAAGGCATACAGAGGAAAATTCAAATGTTCTTTAGCAAAGATTGGTTAGAGATAAGCAACCTATGCAAATTAATGGACATACTAATGGTCATAACAGTATTCAAAATTATGAAAGACCATCACCTGTACCTCAGTCATGGTATGAGCCTCATCTGAGGCCTGTGGTAAATCAAAATGCCTCATTATCTAACAGCAAAGCCATACAAATTGGTAGATCTGGGCCAATACAAGAAAATGACATAAGAATGTTTCCAAATTCCATATTTGAAACCATGCATGGCACAAGGGGGTTCACTAACCCTCTGTTCGAATTCACACTCGGGGGGTTGGAAGGGTTTCCTGTGACTGGGAGAGAAACAACACATGTTCCTTCTATTGTAGCACCTTTCGCAGGACTGACTCAAAGAGGTCAACCATACCCTCAACAGCAGCCAGTACCACAGGGACAGCCGGTTCCAAATATGCCTCTCTATGGACCAAGAGGACCTCAAGTACATGGGATTCCACCAAACCCTGTGTTTGTTCCTCTAGTAGTAGTTCAACAAGCACATAATATGGTTCCTAGGGACCAAATTACTAATATTGTTAGAGAAATGTGTGGACCTATGGCTCGGGGGGTTTAGACTCCTGTGTATAGGAAGCCATACCCAGAATGGGTGGATAGGGTGCATGAATACCCAAGGGGGTTTAGAATACCAGACTTGCTCTCTTTTATGGAAATAGAAACCAATCAACAGTAGAACACATTGCTAGGTTCACAGGCCAATGTGATGAATTTACCAATAATGATTATATGAAGTTAAGACTCTTTCCAATTCTTTAACTAAAGCAGCCTTTGTATAGTATATTAACCTTACACCTGGTTCTATGCAAACTTGGCAGCAAATGGAAGAGGCATTTCATGCCCAATTCTTTCAAACAGAGCCTGAAGTTTTCATGGCAGATTTGGCAAGGTTGAGCCAAAGGCCTAATGAGAAGGCTGCTCAATTTATTGCTAGATTCACAAGGGCACGAAACAAGTGTAGAGTCATTCTACCAAAGCCTAAATTTGTGAGATTGGCTCAAAATGGTTTAGAGTTTAGGCTTCGAAAGAAGTTCAATTCAACTGAGTTTCGAGACTTAGTAGAGTTAACCTATAAGGTGTCTAGATATGAATCTTTACTTGAGGAAGAGCAAGATCGAAGTAATGCATCATGTAAGACATATTATAGGGATCCTAATTATGAAATTAATACAGCAGAAATCGTAGGAAAAGAACCTATGACTCGTGAGGCGTTAATTTAGAAAAACACCACAATAGACTAGTAATTTAAAAAGAAAGACCTTCATAGGAAGTATTCTTTTGATTTGACAAAAGCAGATGACATTTTTTATCATTTGCTTGCAGCAAATTTCCTAAAGTTACCAAAGGGAGTTAAGATCCCTACCCCAAAAGAACTTAAAGGGAAAATGTACTGTAAATGGCATAATTCTTAGTCTCATTCAACTAAAAAATGTATTATTTTTCGGGACAGGATCCAAGAACAGATTCGAAATGGGAGTTTAAAGTTCTCAGCCAAACCAGAGAAAGTTATGGGGATTAACAATAACCCATTCCTAGAGATTGGGGAAGTTACAGCCAATGTTGGCGTACCAGATTTCCAAAACCTATCCTTGAAGGAATTAGAGGAGGTTAATGTGCAGATGTATGTTGCCAGCTAGACTACTTTTAAGAAAGATACCAAAAATTCACTAGCAAATGAACAGAGTTTTGCAGACCAAAAGGATGACTCTAGTGAGGAGGTGTTGGATAATGACTCTCTTGAGGCAGCTGTCATGCAAAGGATGTGTCTCAGATACAGGTTAAGTTACAAATGGTTAAAAGGACTCCCAATTGATAGAAAACAATATTACAAGGATGTACAAAGACGCCCTAAGTCAACCAATACCTACAACAAGAGGCCATACCCAACTGGTCCCAAACAACAGCCATTCTTAGCTGGACCACCAGCTACTAGAATACATTTCAAGGGTAAGAGACCTTCGCATGAGTTCCGACCACCCAATTATTACAGGATGGAAGGCAATTATCCTGATAGAAGGCTTGAATTGGGCTCAAATCAGGGAATCAAAGCCAATAATTGTCCTCCAAAGTCAAATTTGAACAAGAGGCAAGGCAATTACCTTGAAAGAAGGCCTAAATTAGGCTCAAGAAAAGGTGCCAAAGCCAGTGAATGGCCTCAAAAGTTAGCTTCGAATGTGGTTTCAAAGACTGGGAAAGCAAGTTCAGCAACTGAACTAGTGAGTTTATGGATACCTGGGGTGCCAGACTAGTTTGTCATGCAGAACAAGCCTAAGAAAATATCTGCACAGAGAAATGTCTTTGGAGACCAGGGCAGAATGATTAAACCTCTCTTGGTGGCTCTAAATAATTGGGTATTACTCAAACACCCAAAAACAAAGGAACCAGATATGGTTCCAGTAATCCCTAGGTCTCAAAGGAGAAAGATTCAGCGAAGGTACACCCTATACCAAAAGGATCTGAAGGAAAGCAGAGAGATTTCTTCATTGGTCCAGTCAAAAGGCCAAACAGAGGAGAAAGAAAATTCAAAATTGGCTCCTCAAAACAAAAGAAGTGTCAGTAGAGAGCAGTTGGCTAAGGTTCATACTGAACTAAAATCCAAGGAAAGATCTAGCTTAGCAGGTCTTGAAAGGCCTTGATGGAAACTGACAGTGAGACAGAAGGAGAAGTTGAACCAGGCCAAAGGAAAGAAATGGCTGAAGATGAGATGTTTGAAGCCTTCATGGCTGAACAAACCTTTTTGGTCAAAAAAACTAACAGGAGTAGACCACAAATGAATTGATTCGAAGGAAGTCACCAGTACTGAAGTACCAGAGTGCAGCATGGAGGATGTTTCTGAAATAACTGAACAAGTTAGTTTGGAAAAGAAACAAGTGCAGCCAGAAGTTCAGTTTGGCTTATTTCCTCCAGTGTCAATAAACATGGTATATATATTGCCACAGGAGTTCCAGGATGAAGATGGAGACCAAGAAGGTCAGGAAGATGACCCTATTCTAGTTTCTAGTGAAGAATCACAAGTTAGCATGATTCAAGATGAGTCTGAAGTGGCTACACCAATGGAAACTGAAAATGAAAGTGAGGAGGTAAGTATTAATCTCTCGTATCCCTTCGAGTATCTTACAACATCTATGACGCAGCACATTAAGCACATGTATATCAAGGCTTATTTCGATGGGATACAATTAAATAGGGTGTTAATGGATAATGGGGCAGTAGTGAACTTGCTTCCGAAGTCCTCTTTGAAGAAATTGGGGGAAAAAAAACCCCAGATTAATCCCAATCAGTACAACCATTGCTGGCTTCGCTGGGGATAAGTAGATGGTTCAGGGCATCCTACCCATCAACTTGAGTGTAGAAACTAGAGATTACATGATGACATTCTTTGTTATAGATAGTAATTCCAAGTATAATGCTTTACTTGGCAGGGATTGGATCCACACCAACAAATGTGTGCATTCCTCTCTACATTAGAAAATAATGATGGCCTTATGCAATAGAGAGACAGAGGAGATCAACGCAGACCCTTAACCCTTTATCGCTTGTGCTGACTTTGCAGAGGCCAAGTTATATACTGAAAAAGTTACACCACTCAGTATATTGAGGAAACCTGATAGAATAACTGAAGTGTCGGCTGATGAGGAAGTAGCACACCTGAAGCACTTAGTGCAGGAAAGTACTGATAAAGAGTTCGTCACCAAGGATGATAATGATGCCTAGTTGTAGGCAAGAAGATGAGACCCAAGAAGCCAGATCCTTGGCTTTAGTCAATTTTTCAGCATTGGACTTAAAATCAATAGTCCAGAAGGTTCAAGAATAAGAAAGGAAAGCCATGGTGGTTGATTGTAAGTAGGAGCAACAACAAGTCAGGCTTTTGACCCTTGATAAGTACTGTACATTAGACATCGAAACAAAAGTCCAGGAAATACAGGAAAAAGAAGCCTTATGGACAGATTTTTTCTATGAAGAAGAAGACAAAGATGTTGAACCAAAGAAAGTGGGAGCAAAACAAAGTAAAGAAGTTGCTTTAAAGACAGAAGAAGTCAAAGGAAAAGCGTTAGTAAGTGCTCAAGTACAGGACCCCTTGGAAGAAGTCAATTTAGGGAAAGGTTCTGCACAGCAACCCACTTATATCAGTGCTTGGTTAAGTTCTCTTCACAGAAACCAGTTGCTAGTAGTCCTAAAGAAATATAAGGATTGTTTTGTGTGGTCTTATAATGAACTACCAGGATTGGATGGGTCATTAGTGGAACATAAGCTCCCTATGAAACCTAACTTCAAACCACACAAACAGAAACTAAGACAAATAAGCCTTAAAGTGGTTCAAAAAGTGAAGGAGGAAATTCTCAGACTTCTTAAAGCAGGCTTCATTAGAACAGCCAGGTATGTTGAATGGTTGTCAAATATTGTGCTTGTGGTTAAAAAGATGACAAGATAAGGGTGTGCATCGATTTTAGAAATCTAAATTTGGCAACTCCAAAAAATGAATACCCTATGCTTACAGTGGATCTATTAATAGACAGTCAGCAGGGCACAGGATTTTGTCTATGATGGATGGGCATTCTTGTTACAACTAGATTTGCATTGCAGAGGAGGATGTCCACAAGACAGCATTCAAGTGCCCTGGAAATATTGGCACCATTGAATAGGTAAAAATGTCATTTGGTCTAAAGAATGCTGGGGTAACATATCAGACGGCAATGAATACTATCTTTCATGATCTTATTGGAGGGTACCTAGAGTGTTACATTGATGATATTGTTGCAAAGTCCCAGTCCATGGAGGAACATTTGGTTCACTTGGTAGTAGCTTTTGAAAGAATGAGAAAGTTCAAGTTAAAGCTTAATCCTCACAAATGTACTTTTTGTGTATCAGCTGGAAACTTCTTGGGATATGTAGTGCACAAGAAGAGAATATAGATTGATCAGAATAAAGCCAAATCCATCATTGAAGCCAAGCCTTCATCAAGTAAGAAAGAAGTACATAAGTTCCTCGGTCAGGTTAATTTTCTTCGAAGATTTATTTCTAACACTGCAGGGAAAACTAAAATATTTTCTTATTTGTTAAAGTTGAAAGATGAAGAGGAGTTTGTGTGGACAGCAGAGCACCAAACTACTTTCAAATGAATTAAAACCTATTTGGCCAAGCCTCCAGTGCTGATGCCACCAAAGAGCGACAAGCCTTTGAAGTTATACATTGCTGCAGCAGAAGATTCATTGAGAGTTTTTCTAGCCCAGGACAATGAAGAAAGCAAGAAGCAAGCAGTTTATTACCTTAGTAGGTTTTTAAATTCTTGTGAATGTAAATACTCAACTGTACAAAAGCTGTGCCTTGCATTGTACTTTGCAGCAATGAAATTGAGATATTATCTTTTGCCTACTGTTGTCTTGGTAATTGCAACCACAGACTTGGTCAAGTATATGTTATCTAGACCAATGTTGAGAGAAAGAATTGACAAATAGATATTAGCTTTGTCAGAATTTCATCTAGAATATATCCCTCAAAAGGCAGTAAAAGGACAAGTTTTGACTAACTTCTTGGCAGATCATCCATGTCAAACAGAAAACCAAGAGGTAATGGATCTTGGTGTGGTCCATGTTGAGCCATGCCAGATGTGGTTCTATGGATCAAAGGTCAATGGTCTGATTGGAATTGGTGTTGTAATTAAGTCACCACAGGGGGTAGAAACCACACACTGTTTCAGGGTTGATGAAATTATTTGTTCCAATAATCAAGCTGAATATGAAACTTTAATAATGGGGCTGGAAATTCTTATTGGATTACAAGCTCATACAGTTGATATATTTGGAGATTCTCAATTAGTAGTCAACCAAGTGAAAGGAATTTTCAAATGTCAAAGTGCAAGCATGTTACCATATTATGTTGTTGCATTATATTTGCTTTCTTAGTTTTAGATAGCAAATGTGACTTATATCCAAGGTTCATGAATAACAAAGCCAATGATGTAGCTCAGAAGGTTTCGAATTTCAAAAGAAGGGATGACACTTAATTGAACATAAGTCAAGCAACACATCAAAAATTAATATCACCTTTAGCTAAAAGGAATGTAGTGTTGGAAGTCAATCATAAAAACTTACAGGATCAAGATTGGAGGCATCTAATCATGCAGTACTTAACTGGCCCATCTTCGAAGACCAGCAGAAAGATTAAATTACAGTCTATATAATACATAGTGTATGGTAATGCTCTTTACAAAAGAGGAGCAGATGGGTTATTATTAAAATGTCTAGGGCCGAAAAAGGCATTGACAGCCATGGTTGAAGTCCATGAAGGCATTTGCGGTGCCCATCAGCCTTGGGTGAAGATAAGATGGTTGTTTCGAAGGCATTCCTACTCTTGGCCAACCATCCTTAAAGATTATATAGAGTATGCTAGAGGTTGCCAGGCATGCCAAAAGCATGGCATGATAAGACATGTACCAATAACTGATCTACATGCAGTTGTGAAGCCTTGGCCATTTAGAGGTTGGGCCGTGGATATGATAGGGAAAATGCATCCACTCTCTTCGAAGCATCATTGTTTCATCCTAGTGGCCACAGATTACTTCACTAAGTGGGTCGAAGCTAAACCATATAAGGTTGTAGATCAAATTGAAGTTATTGGATTTATTAAAGATCTGATTCACAGATTTGACATCCCACAGACCATAACTATAGATAATGGGACTGTATTCAATGGAAAGATGGTGAAGTCTTTCACAGCAGAATTTGAATTTAGTCTTATTAATTCCACCACTTGTTATGCACAAGCAAATGGTTAGGCAGAATCATCCAACAAGTCCTTGAAGAAAGAAATATAAAGAGTTATGGAAGATAATCCTAGGGATTGGCATAACTTGTTGTTGGATGTATTATGGACTTATAGGACTTCTCTAAGATCAAGTACTACAGTCACTCCTTATGCTTTGGTATATAGGCATAATACAGTGTTGCCTGTGGAGATTAACATTAGGTCCTTAAGGGTGAAATGCCAAGACCAGTTAACTTCTGAGCAATATCATCAGAGCATGTTCTTGGAGTTAGAGAATATAGATGAAGCTAGAATTCTAGCATTAAACAATATTCTGTTCCAAAAGACAAAGGCAGCCAAAAGCTATAATAAGAAGGTTAAGCATATTAGCTTTGATGAATGTGATTTGGTGTGGAAAACAATACTCCCAATAGGAATTAAAAGTCATAAATTTGGTAGGTGGTCACCTAATTGAGAAGGACCATATCAAGTCCATAGAGTTTTACCTAGGGGAGCATACCATCTGAAAAATCTAAATGGTTATGTACATCTCAAGAAAATCAATGGCAGGTATTTGAAGCCTTATTATCCAACTATGTGGGAAACACAAGAAGTGTGAAAAATGCTAAACAAAGAAGCATGAAAACACTCAAGTAATAAATAAGGATTTCATTTCATAAAGAGTTAAATACATGCAGCCATAGATTGACCCAAAAATCAGTACAATGCTTTAGTTGTTCCCATATAATTAATTCTTTACTCCTAAGGGATGGGAACAACTGAACAACTATAGCCATGTCTTGGCTACGGTCAACTAGCCCTTGATTGGTAAGCTGGAGCTTTGTAGCAATTCGATCCAAGGCTAGGTTACCTGCTAGTAACTCCTCTTCTAATTGGGCCTTTTTCTCCAAGAGTTGAATGCGAAACTGAGAAGTAGAGGAATGTTGCCCTTCAATTCAGATACTTCAGCATGTATATGGGAAACAAATTCCTTGTCTTTCAATAGCTTCTCCTCTGCAGCTTTAGCAATGTTAAAAATGTTGACATATAAATCTATGGTAGTTGCTGCTTGGGATAAGTGGTTTGAAATGGCTATGTTAGATTGCTCAATGACTTTGCAGCATTACAGGAAACCATTCTTAAGTACGAGTCTTTGTAAGGCTTCGAATGAGATCCTTGAAAATGATGTCAGCAATTCCAAACAAGTGCCTAAGTCTAATGGAGGCAAGGAAGCTCTGCTGATGGTTGGAGAGCTCTCAAAAATTTCCAAGAGGGAGTCAGCAAGGGCCAATGGCTCAATTTCACTGTTGGCTGCTGGAGTGGTTAAAGGTACATCAAAAAGGTTAGCCAGCCGGGCTTCAAAAATGTGTATCTCTTCCACTGACATTTGAGGTATAGAGAGGTCTAGAAAAGGTGGTTGCATAGGGATAGGAGAAGAGGTTGAAGTGTCCTTGGCAATGTCCATAGTCCTGGCTACCAGTAAATCAAGGGAAGAGGGATTGGAGCTAGATAGTGGTGGCGAAAAAGAAATTGGTAAGCTACATGTATCTTCTCTAGAAGCACCAGCTATCACTGATGAAGTGATAACTAAGGCCTTCTCAAGTGATGAGGAGCAGCCAAGATTGTAGGGAAAGTAAATTGGGCTGAGGTAAAGGTTAGATGAGAAAGATATGGAGTTAAGCTCAGGGATAAAGAAATAGGAATGCCTTGCCTTAAAAAAGGTATGGAAAGTGTAAAGCCAGGAAGTGGAAGTATTGTTTGGATGGGCTCTACACTTAAGGGCACTTTGGTGGTGATTTTCTTCCTCCTTTTCGAGGCTGCCTCTAATGGTCTTTCAACTTTAGATAGGAAAGCCATTATTGAAGGAGAAGGTAGGGTAACTGTTGCTGCAAGATAAGAAATAAGAAGCAATGTTAAGTTTTATTGTTGAAAACTTGGGAAAGGAAATTACTACATAAACTAAAGGAAATCGCCAACCTCAAAAGTGGTGATAGTAATGGTTGGAGAACTACGAAGGGCATAATGATCGACAGTTTGTTACTTCCTTACAGTTTCCCTTTGAAATGTATCAGCAGCAGCAGCTTCATTCCTTAATATCTGCTGCTGCCTTCTTTTCTCATATCTTTGGAAAATTACCAATTCCTTGGATTGCTCCCTTTCTACTGCTTGGTGGCAGCCTAATGAGTAGGGTCATCATTGAAATCAAAGGAGGAGACTGGTATTTTCTTCTTCCTCTTAAGTGGTGTTTCTTCAAGTACTTTCTCCTCTTTAGGACCAAGCATAAGTTTTCTCTTCTTTTGCTATTGTTGCTTGTCTATAAGAATGCTTAGGGCTTGAGCCCTTTGAGGAAAGTCTACTTGTGAAGCTCCTGCATCAAAAAGAAAGCCATAAGTAGATGAGTAAGGCATTATAAGCATCATAGAGAGAAGAGAAGGGAAAAAATAGAAATGCCTGCCTCTCTTCGAAGCAACCCTAGTGACTCTAGGAGGAAAAGGAAAGGCATTGGGAGCAATCTCTGTGGTAGTAAGGGTAGTCTCTGTGACAGCAAGCGTAGGAGCTAGGATAACAGGGGCAGTAGAGACAGTAACAGTGGTCCTAGCTTTTTGGTTTTGGGTACCTTCAGGTCTCTGACTGTGAGATTGGAATTGGAGAGGCTACAGAGAGGAATAGGAATTCCTTAAGTAAGCCTAAATTGTCTGGCAAATTTGGAAGGACAGTAAACTTCATATATACATTTGTAGGCTCGAAGATTCAAAATACTGATAAAGAGCTCCCTTGGCAACAAGATAGAGGCCCACATATCCTCGTGTAGCGAATTGGAGCATTCCCTATCAACCAAAAATGCCCTGAGCCAAGCTGGTCTTGTATTGGTTTCGAAGGGATAAAAGAAAGAAGGAAGTGGAGAAATTGGGAGTTGATGAAAGAAAGTAAAATAATAGGCAAAGCTGGAGGGGTATAAGGAAATCCTGTCAAATTTCTTTCCGTAAGTAGGTTCTTGCAGCAAAAATCTCAAACACTGGGAGTGTAAACCAGTGAAATATGCGAAGAGCCAAAGTTGTAACACCTAGAGGGGGCCTCATTGGTTAACATCCAGAGGTTTCTCGCAAAATTGGGAACTGGCCCTATAAACATGGTCTAAAACATAAGTAGCCAAGGCTATCTTCTTCTTCGAGATAAGAGCCTTAGCAAGTGGGGCAAACTCAGGCATAATCTGTTGAAATGAAGTACAAAAGAGAAATTTGCATAACCAATATAGAATGAAGGAAAAGAACTCTCAATCACCTACAGAGCCTACCTTCTTGTTCTCAAATTTTACAAAATCACTGAAGGAAAAATTCAAGGGCAGAATGATGAAGTTGACCAGAAGGTCTGGGTAACTAGGCGTGAAGGGAGCACCAAGTGGTGAGAGCCCTAAGAGATGGCAAATATCAAGAACGGTAGGGGCCATCATACCACACTGAAACTAGAAAAAATTAAAAGCCGAATTCCAGAAACAAAGGGCTGCAGGAATCAAGAAAGGATCCTCAGCGATAGTGAACCTAGAAAAGTGAAGGGCATCAAGGATACAGAGCTTTTGCAGATCCCATTCTCTGGCAAGCACAACCCTGTCATACCACTCCTCCCATTCAACCCTCAATGTGGGCCAGCAGCAGTGGAGGCGGTTTATCTTCCAGCTTCCCCAATCAAAACCCCTTTCGTAGAGGAGACAATGATCTTCTAGACGAGGATACAAAGCAGGAAGTTGAGCTAAGGCTTCTCTGAAGATAGGTCCTAAGACGTATTCACGTTGTTCATTATGGTGAGGAATAAAGAGGCAACCATCTATGGTACTCGGTTCACCAACTCTAAGCTTGGATATCTCTTCGTCGATACACATCTTTAAAGCCACAGATGGGCTCACGTGTTCCACAGTTGGTACTTTCAAGGAGAAAAAAGCCATTAACAAGAGTTTTCGAAGAACGAAGCTTGGAAAAGAGTAAAGAGGATGAGAGAGCAATAGAAATGAAGGGATTGTGTTTTGGGCGAGCAAGTAAGTTAAAAGCACGAAGAGAAAGGGTTTTTTAAACTTTTCTGTCCGAAAGATGCCCAATCAATTCAAATGGGTAAAAAGACCCGAGATAATTGTTTGACTAATTTTGGAACCCATATGAGTTTAAGCGTTTGTCTTGAAATTCATAGGAATCTTGAAAGTACAACATGAAAAGTTTCTCTCAAGGGTGATTGTTTGGGAGGGAAATGTATCTCAAACACTCAAATTGGCTTCGAAAACTAATATTTGGTTTTGAAGTCAAGATTTGGCTCCAAAGCCAAATGTCAAACAACCAACTAAGGCTTCGAGAGCAGGAAGTTGACTTTGAAGCACATTTTTATTCCTGAGAGTGCAGGAATGTTTAGGTTTGGTCTGCTTCAAAAGGATTGGGGACTTGTTTTTAGATTTCTTGTGAAAGATAAAATCCTTCGAAGTGAACTTTGAAGTATTCTGTAACTGGAATTTGATTCTTATTTGATGTTTTAGACTTCAAAGTTGTAGTGCCAGTACCAAGTCAAGTAAAAGGTCAACATCCAAAAAAGACTTGCCTAAACATGAAAAATTCCTTTTGGGTTTCTTTGTCAAAGCAAACTTTTTTGGAAAGCAACATTGTTACTAAGTACTTCGAAGTACTTAAAAGTAACTTTGATACAAAGGTTGGTCAATTCAAAGCTGTTGAAATTATGTTGACCATGTGATTGGAATGAGAAAACCTAAGGCAAAGATTGTCAATTTTACTCCACATTTTGGAGATATTCAAATCAGGTTTCAAGTATTCCCTTGGAAATGTTCAAATCAGATTTCGCAGGAAAAAAAATTGGTAAATTCGAAGCTCTAATTTTATTTGAATTTGGCAAATAAAATGGCCACAAGCATGCAATTGGAACATAAAACCAGATCATGCCAAATAGAGAAAGAAAAACCTAGTTTTATTGATTATGTAAGTAATTACATTAGAAAGCCTACTTGGCTACAAATTCGATCTCATAAAAATAGGGAATAGAAAGAGTAACAAGTTCATTAAATTTGACCCAGCAATGTTCGATGAACTTATGTTCTTTCATTATGCTGCTTTCTATCCTATCAAAGTTGGGTTGTTGCAGCTGGTATGCGCTTATTTGGTGAAAAAGCTGTTTAGCTTTCACCTCAAATTCTGTCTCATTCAGGCCTTGTTCCATTTCGTCCATATCGATATCATCCCAGTACGCTGAATCCTTATTCTTGAAGTCATTATATTCTTCAATAAGGTTCTCTGCTTCGTACTATGTTTGAATTCAGTTGGTTGTTATTTTGTCCAAAGAATCACTAATAGTCAAAGAAATTTTGTACCAGTAAAAAAGGAGTGGAAGTTAGTCCAAAAAAGTTTGAAGTTCTGCCTGGGCGATGGGTTGAGAACATGACCTCGAGTCATAACATCGCAGGCCCATTGGAAGTTCTTGAGAGAAATCTCATCTCTAAGAACATTAAAAGGCAGTGAGAAAAGACAGCAAGCAGAAGTTGAGCTTGATCGCTCAAAAGCAGTTAGAAAAGCTAGAGATTGGTAGGAAGGAAGAAACTGATTCTCGAAAAGAGTAAGTTTCAATTCCTCCATCCAATGAGGATTCTGAAGGAAAGAAGGTGGACAGGGATCCATTCCAAAGGAAGAGAGGAACTGGGAGTTATTCACGCATTCGAGCCAGTCAGAAGAGCAAAGTTTTGCCTTCTTAGCCAAGAATGACGGATTATATCCCTACGCTTCATCTGGATAAGGAGTTGCCCGCACTATCTTCATTGGCATGGAAGACGTGTACCACGCCACAAGTAAGTTGTCCTCCAGACTGCGTCGGTGATCAATGGGTACATAGGGGTAAACCACTAAGCTCCGAGCAGAAGGAGGAATAAACAGAGGATCATCGAATTCAACAAATCGATGGTGAATTATCTCCTTTAATTTGGGTTCATCAGGTTTTGGCCAACTTCCCCAGCCAGTAGATCTGGAGGAAGAAGAAGCAGTTGTGTCCCATGCAAAGAGTAGTGGGGCAGAAGAGGGGTTCCAAGATCTATTTTTGCAAATGCTTGGTCCAAGGGTTTGTAGTTGACAGATTTTTGGTCTAAAGATTGGTAATTTGAAAAAGCTTCCTTGACTTGTATAAATGGAGGCAGAAAAGTGTAACCAATAAATGCATTGAGATTTTTTCGAGGCCTGCAATCATCTTCCATAGACTCCTCGTATGCTCGATCGATGTAAAAGAATGCGTGATTGGGCATTGGGGATGTACCAGTCTTTTCGTCTACTCAAAGAATAGAAGTGCAAGATACAAGGATTTAATGAAGTTCACTGCTTCATTATTCAAAAAGCGGTTATACTACCAGAATACACAGAGTCTATGCACATCCTAGAATGTGGGTGGATTGCACTAGTTCACTAATATCACCAAGTATTGGGTATATTAGTGCGGGGGGTAATGTTGGCTGTATAATTTGTAAAAGCCAATCATAATTTAACACGTGGCACGAAGAGGGCAATTTGGGGAAGTTAATACAAGTTTCCAGCCAAAGTCAGACACGTGGTAGTTCGTATTAGTAATACTGGATTTGTGTAGTACTGGAATAATCGAAAGATACAAGATGATGTGGCCTAACGGTTACTCATAAAGTTTATATTCAAAATCAAGAGGGAAGCCTAACTGCAAGAATGGAGTAATGGAACTGACTGTGAGAGAGCATGTTCAGTAATCATGGAAGGACATTTCTACAGTTGGAAGCCCACTTCGACGATTATCATTGAAGAGTATAAATAGCAAAGAAGGCCCCAGAATGAAGCCCCCAAACTTAGATCAAAAAACCAGTTTATTTACTTCATTTTCTTTCCAGTTTTACAGCTCTTTACATTTCTGCACTTCAATTCCTGTACTGCACTTCATTTCCTAGAAGTAGTTTCAAATAGTTTGTTACTATGAACCTCTACGAGACTGGGTCTGATCATTGTAAGTTTTCATTTACTTAATGAAATTCAAATTCTGAAATTGTTCTTCACTCGTTGTTATTTACTAATTTTTTCTAAACAAATCATCAGTAAAAGTCCTTTTCATTGAGGCGGAGGGAACTATAACACAATTGTCTGATAATTGGTTGACAATTAATATTCTGTAAAGACTAATTGATCCTTGCTGACACGTTTAAAATTACACTATTAACTTTCAAAAGCCAAAAAGCCAACAATATCAAACCTATCAATTGCATCTGTGAAGAGTTCCAGTTCTTCTACTGTGCCATAAGCATCATATGTATCATCAATAGCAGAGGTCATTGCAATTACCGTACTTAAAATCTTTCTTGCGAGTAAGTATTGGGGCTCAAAATACAGCCCCATTGCCAAAATGTAGCCCGCCACAATTCTGTCCCTTACAAATGGTAATTTTCTTGCAAAGACAGTCTTTCCACCACCTAAATTTACGTTCATAAGCAAGCATTAAATTATATAAGCCCAAGTAATTGTTAAATCAACTTCTAATAACATTTTTTATCATGAAAATATGCATTTTTTGTGATTTTAATTTTTGATATTTTAATTTATGTCAATTTTGTCTCGAAAGTAATAAATTTGTGTTAAATTGAATTTATAGTTGATATGGTTAATATTCATTTTTAAAAACTGAAATAGGATTCATTTCAACGACATGATACATGATAGGTGTGGGGATGTATTTTCTGAATACCAACACGTGGCATGGTGACGCCGACGTGTCAGCCGAGGTGCCACGTGTCCTGATAGTTAAGCCGAGATAATCTCGGAGAAGCCGAGGTTATCTCCGAAGATATCAGAATCCGAGATAAGGGACAAGAGTCCTAAGACAAAGAGGGGACTTAACTAAGATAAGGATAAAGCTCTTAGGGAGTTTATCTTTATCTCTTAAAGAGTCCAGAGTAAGCAGTAAATTGGAGTTCATAGAAGTCATACTTCTAGTGGGACTTGGATTGAGTATATTATAAAAGAGAGGCACCCCGTGGGTCTAAGGTATGCAATTTATGTTTTGAGTATTCAGTTTAGCACTTGATTATCTTTGAGAGATATACTGACTTGATCAGAGTGCCCCCGGGTGGAAGAACCACCGCCGGAGCTTTTTCTTTCTGTTACAGGTTGCTAGAGCCATCTATTCTGCCTGTGCTCTCCAGCTGATCACTAAACGGGCAGTGTGGTCAGATTTTCACCCACACAATAGGTATTACATCAACAAATACTTGTAAAAAAAAAAATTACAAATTGATATAATTGAAATGTTGAAGATTAAAATGACCCAAAGTGGATAGTTAAGAAACCGAAAGTGTAATTAATTTGTTTTTGTCAAGGACATAATTTTATTTTATTTTAAATACTCATAATTCTGATGATGAATACTACCGGCATTAGCTGTGGAGACCACTTTCACATGCATAAAAACTTTGATAACTATTAAGAACTAAAATAAAATAAAGTGCGTAATTTGAGAAGCACAATTATAACTAACCCTTAAATTAATTGGATTGATTAAGTACATGGTATAGTAACTTAATTACCTAGATATGTCACTTAGTTCTGTCTTGTGACTGAAGTTGGTTGAAATCCAACTTTGCAAACTCTAACAAAGCTTTTGTTATGTGAACCATCTTGTTCATATATAGATGGGAGTGTAATGTCTCGCCACTAGCATTTCTAAGCCCTTCCTGATAGGCTGCTTGAGGGTTTGGAAAGTGGATTTATTTATAGGTTTTTTTAGTTGTAAGATATTATTGGAGAAAAATAAAAATTTGTGTTTGGGAAGATAGTTGAATTTTTTTGTGGTTAGATGTGATATTTATGAGAGAAAAAGTGAAATGATTATGAGGTTTGATGTGATATTTTGTTTAGATTTATTTTTTTTAGTTTTGTAAAACATTTGTCTTGTAGTGAAAAAAAAAAAAAAAAAAAAAAAAACTCAAAAACCAAGTTTCCAAACACCCCCTTAGTGCATGAATAATTTGTGGTGTGAGAGTGTTTTGTTTGAGAAGTGAGTTCACTTTTTAGTTTCTTGGATTTTTAGTTATTTTAGGTCTGGTTTGTTATAACCTAAAAAAGTCAAAAAGTCAAAGGTGTCCTTTGGAAAGTGGGTTGACTTTTTAACTTTTTGACTTTTTTGGTTATTTTAGCCTGGGCTAAAAAGTTTGGTTTTTGAAGAATTTTTTGACTTTTTGACTTTTTTGACTTTTTTTGTGAAAGAATAGTGTAATGATTATGAGTTAGATGTGATGTTTTATTTTTTGTGGTTAAAATAGCCTATTTTGTCTTTTGTGGCTAAAATAGCTAGAAAAGCCTCAAATAACTCTTCCCAAACGAAGCCTTATCCTATTTAAAGTCACATCATCTTATTTAAATCACATCAATTCTCTAACACATCACTTCAAACCCAACCCATACTCAACCCATATTTCATAAAAAGTTAAAAAGTACACTTATTTAGATCATCCCAAAAAAGTTTTATTTGGGATATTTTTTTGACTTTTTTAGAGAAAAATTAAATGATTATAGGTTGGATATAATATTTTATCTTATTAGACTAAAAAATTTATTTTATCTTTTTGTGATTAAAATAACCCTAAACTCAACTCAACCCAACCCTACTTCCCAAATGAGTACTTAATAAGTCATCATTTGCCATGGCAATGGGACTTAGGTGAGTAGTAGTGAAAGTCATGGCTTCCTCAAGTGTAATCTCTCCATGCGTCAATAGATGTGTGGCTTCATGTAAGCCTAGCATGCCCATCATGTTCCCAATCAAGGTTGAAATTTCCTTTCTCATCTTTGACTTAGGTGAGTAGTAGTGAGTCATGGCTTCCTCAAGTGTAATCTCTCCATGCGTCAATAGATGTGTGGCTTCATATAAGCCTAGCATGCCCATCATGTTCCCAATCAAGGTTGAATTTCCTCTCTCATCTTTAAACTTGTTGAATACATCTGCTTGATTGATCACCAAAACAAAACACATAGGCGTTGTTTGGTTTAACTCTAAAATCATAATTTTTAAAAAAAGATTTTTAAAATTTTATTTGGTTGAAAATTTATTATAACAAAATTTCAAAAACACTTTCTCTCTCCTACACATCAATCAATCACTTTTCTCTCTCATCCCTCCTTCTCAATCACTTTTTCTCTAACACACATCTATTCAACTAGAACAGAATATCAAATCATCCCAAACTCCCATACTCTAAAACTATTTCCAAAATATTTACAAACACAAAATGGAGTACACGTGGGTGAATAGATAAGATTTTATAAAATTTGTTAGGAAAATTCTCACTTCCAAAAAGAATCTTGTTTATTTGTATGTATTTTGGCTCCGTTTGGTGTAGTTGTGGAAAAGTGATTATAGATTATGACTTAACAGATTATAGATTATAGCTTTAAATATAAGTTGTTAATCTGTTTGGTATCATTGTGAGATTATAAATTTAATCAGCATAGTAATGTTTGTTGAATAAGTTATAAAATAGTTTTTTGGCTGTGTAATGTCCTTTTTGCCCTTATGACGTATAAAATTTGTGATTTCATTTATAATACATTTTTTTCTTTTTCTTTATTTTATTTTCTTTTCTTTTCTTTTTCTCCGTATTTTCTTTTATCTTCTTTCTTCTTCTTTTTTTCTTTTTTTTCTTCTCTTCTTTCTTTGTTAATTTTGTTTAATTTCTTTTCATTAGTAGAAGTAAATTGTATTTTTTTTATTAATTGTTTTTTTTTTTTTTTGATTACACAACACCAATTAATAATATAAAATTGTTAATGGAAGTTTGCCCTTACATAAAAATTAAATAATTAAATAATTTATTATAAAAATTATTCATTAAATGCCAATTAATAAAATACCAATCATTCATTAATAATTTTTTTTCATTACACAAATACCAATTAATAATGCACTTAATATTCATTAATGGAAGTTTGCCCTTATATTCATTTTTTGAATTATTAATTTTTTTTTAATTACAAACCCTAATCCCACCACCTGCAGCTCCCCCCTCCTCCTCCTCCTCTTCCTCCTCCTCCTCCTTCTCCCACTACCGGCAACCCCTTTTTCTCTTCCTTCTCATCCCATCACCGGCAGCCGTCGATCGTCAAACCCTAGCAACAATCACAATTAGTGTGAGATCGCAAAAGAGAGAGAGAGAGAGAGAGAGAGAGAGAGAGAGAGAGAGAGAAGAGATCGCGATCGTCACCGTCAAGCTACGAGTTAAGATCGTCACCGGTGGCACTAGGGTTTCAGATCGAATGCGAAGAGAGATTGTAGAAGAGAGAGATCGCAGATCGTCACTTTGAGCGATCACGAAGAAAGAGATCACGATGGTTAAGGTCTAAGCTCTAGTTTAGATCGCTCACTATGAGTGATAGAAGAACACCAGAGAGAGAGAGAGCGAGAGGTCTAATCGCCGGAAATCGCCCTGGTTCATTGGAAATTGCCTCTCCCGTTCGTGTGTGAAAGAGAGAATGAGTGTTTTTGGTTTACATACATGGCACACTTGTAATAACTGGAAATTGTGAAGGGCATTTAAGTAATTGCACACCCCTCCACATAATCTCCATTGCGAAAGCTGCCTAGAGTAGCTTCTGATTCTCAGCTTATTTTTCTCTCAAAAAAGCTCTTAGAAGCAGAAGCAGTTTTTTCAAAGCTAAAACAAACAGTCCAAAGTTGCTTTTTCAAAGCTAAAAACTATAAGTTGGTCCAAAAAAGCTAGACCAAACGCCCCTTTTGTGTCTTTGGTTTGAGTGGGGGCAACTCTTCAGGCACCTTTGCTACATATGCGTAATTTAGCTCAAAGTTTTATGTTGAACATTCTAATCTACCTTCCTGAACACCCAGCTCAGTTGAACATCCACCCAGCCCATTTTCTTAAACATCCAACCCAACTCAACCCATAACCATTTATTCAATATATATGGTTTGTGAAGTGAACACACAATATGTTTTGAAGTTTTGCTTTCTCAGCTTGGGAAAAGTACCTCTTTGACAAAATTGTGTGATTTTGCAATTCCTAATGAGTGTACACTTGAATTTTAACGTTGATCAACAGTTGTGTAACTAATCTCAATTTAAATTAAAGGAGCTTTCATCACTTTTTTATCATGCTAGTGACAAACAAAATATATTTATGTAAATTTTTGTGTCTACATTTTATTTTTTGAAATAACGATATCAATATATTATTATTTTATTTATTTATTTATTTGTGTGCTATTTGAAAAGTTTAAAAAAATTAAAATTTTGAATATTTACCCTCAAAAAAAATTCCTAACTTACCCACCATGATTACCCTGAAAAATTCCTAAAGTCACCACAAATTTTGAGACAGGTTAGATCAATCCCGTTTTGTAGCTCGAAAAAGCTGAGGCTTGAAACGGCTCGAATCGCAAAACGACGTCGTTTTGCTTTTTTTTTTTTCTTCTTCTTCTCTCTATTCTGAAACAGAGAGAGGATGAAGAAGAAAAAACAAGAAGAAGAAAGAAGGAAGAAGAAGAAGAAGAAGAAGAGGAAGGGACACACAACATCATCATCATCATCATCATCAAACACAACACACAGATCTACCACAACAAACCAAACAAATCAAAATTAAACACAGATTTTCAAAATCAAACACAGATCTACACAACATCATCATCATCAAACACAGATTTTCAAAATCAAAATAAAAAATAAAAAAAAAACCAAACACAGATCTCGCACCATCGCCCTTGCCCAGCATCGTCTCGTACCGTCGCCATCGTCGCACCGTTGCCATCATCTATCTCTCTCTCTCTCTCTCTCTCTCTCTCTCTCTCTCTCTCTCTCTCTTCCTCCCTCCCCGTTTCAGATACAAAAGAGAAAGAAGAAAAAAAAAATAGCAAAACGACGTCGTTTTGCGATTCGGGCCAATAGAGCTTTGGACTTTTCAAGCTACAAGCTATTTTTCAAGTTGGATTAAGGTAGAGGTTGCATAAGTTATAATGATAATACAAGTTACGAAAAAATTACTCATAACAAACCATGGGCATGCATTTGGTTTAACAATAATATTTGGAAGTTCTAATTTGAGAGTTCTAATAAAACTCTAATAATATGGAGAGTGCCTATGTGATATGGGGGCTCATACTCCTCTCTCTACTCTCTCTCTTCCACCTCGTTAAAACTACTATTTTAGAGTTATGTATCCCTCTTCTTTGGTTTAATTTTAGAATTGTGACTCTAATAAAAAAATTTCAAAACTTATAATCAAACATATGACTCAAAACTATTCAAAACTCAATTCAAAAAGTAGTTTCAAGACTCATAACCAAACACATAACTTAAAACTCTTTTCAAAACTCTATTTAAAAAAATATATATTAAAAAATATTTTTTGATTTTGTTTTTTAAAATTATATTTGAAATCATGATTTAACTGTGAAATCGTATTTTGAGTTATGAGTTTTGAAAAGAGAAAATTTGTTTGGTTATAAGTTTTGAAAAGAGTTTTGAATTTGTTTCGAAATTTTTTGGATTTATTTTTTTAATATTTAAAAAAATGATTTTATTTTTTTGGGGTAATTATTTTATATTTTAAATATTTATTTATTTTAATGTGCACTATATTTCATACATTTGAGTGTTGTATTATTTAAAAAAATCTTTTTTAAATATATAAAGATTTATAAAATTTTATTTTTTTATTTTAAATATTTTATTTTTTTAATATTTTAAATTTTTTTAAATTTTCTTAAATATTGAATTTTTTTTAATTTAAAAAAAATTAAATCACCTTATGTATCTAAATCATAACAAATAATTTGGCCAATACTTAAGAAAATAACAAAAAATATTTTTTGAAAAAATAAAAAATATATTTTTTTTTCTTCAAAAATAAAAATGAACAAAATATTTTTTCAAAATAATTTTAAAGGACAAAATTAAAAATATTTTTTTGAAATTTTTTTTAATAGAGTTTTCAAAAGAATTTGGTTACGTGTTTAGTTATGTCTTTTAAGAATAATTTTTAAATTGAGTTTTGAGTTTTGAGTTATGTGTTTGGTTACGATTTGAGTGTGGAGTCGTGTTTTGAGTTTAAAATATTAAAAAAATAAAATATTTACAAAATAAAATAAAAATATGTAAATAACAATTATATATTTAAAATAAAAAAACAAAAAACAAAAAACAAATTTTTGTTATACATTTTTAAATATTTAAAAAAAATCTAAAAAATTTTAAAATACAACTCAAAATTCAAAAATTCAAAACTCAAAATCCAACTCAAAATTTTTTTCAAAACTCAAAACTCTTTTCAAAATTCAAAACTATTTTCAAAACTTATAACCAAACAAATTTTTTCTTTTCAAGATTCAATTCACAATCCATATTTAAATCACAACTTCGTACTTAAATTATAATTCTAAAACTAAACCAAACGCACACAAATGAAATCCACCTAATTGCACCACAGTGTGATTTTGAAAAAAATAAAAAATAAAATTACATATAAATTTATAATTTTCATTACTAAAATTTATGAAATTTCTCATTGATTCACAATTATTTTGCCAAAATTGCATTGATTTGATATTTCCCTTTTTAAAAAACAAATGAGGAGATGGGCATAGGAATTTACCAGATGAAACATCAAAACTTTGTTGTCTCAAAAGCCGAAATTGAAGAGAAACACGGTACAAGTCATCATCGTCATCATCATAATCATGATCACATGTGTTGTAGACGTGTTGTAAAACTTCTGCAATCTCAGTTTCAAAGTGATACGATACGCCGAGGCGTGGGATAGCATCGATCAAGTTGAGCTGTGTTCTTGAAAGCCATGATAAGCTCCTTCCTTACTTCTTCTTATGGTTTTAAAAAGCGGCCGCAACCGTTATGTAACGCCGTTACGTAACGGTTTTGGCGGTTACCGCCACCCGTTATGACCGCTTTTGTAGTGTGATTGAGATTCACAGGTGTGTCAGCCGTAGCAGCTGCCGTAGCGGTCGTAATAGTGTCGTAACAGTCGTAACGGCCTGTTACACACCGTTACGTAACAGTTCCAAACTGTTTCTTTCAAAAAACCACACAAAAAATAGCTGAAAATGGGGAAAGAGCGGTAGAGAGAAGAGGGAAGATCGAGAAAATGGAGGAGCAAAAGATAGAGAGAGAGAAAAGGCAAGATGAAGAACATGCTATTGATTTATTAAAACTGTAAGACCTATACTATTCTGTTCAACTACTATCACTAAACCATTTTGTTAGTGTGTGTCTATCTATATATTGTTTGAAAACAATAATAATAATAAGTGTGATCATGGCTTGGTTAAAATATGTATATATATATATATATATATTTAGGCTCTTATTTATCCTCATACTTTTGTCATTGTTTATCTTATATATAATTGTTAGTGATTGATTTTTTGTATAATATAAAGTCATTAATTATTAAAATAAAATATAAAAAACTCAGTTTATAGTGATTTAAAAATATGAAATATATTGGATCATACTTAAAAATTTACAAAAATTGATCAATATTTATTTTTAACCCAATGAATATGATCATGGGAAAAAAATATGCGTATCGGTAAGTTTTTTTCAAATTGTGTAAAAAATAAAAAAATTCACGGTTCTGGTTACCGCAACCGTTACACTACGGCCTTTACACCCCGCAACCGCAACCGCATCACCGCCACCGTTACGGCGACCGCAACCACTTTTCAGAACCTTGCTTCTTCCTTTGGCTCTTTCATTCTCTTTTCTTTTCTCTCTTGTGTAATCTGTGCTACCAAATTCCATTATTTAACACAAAAATACAAGCAAAGCAAAACAAACTGATACTTTCACAACCTTTTTAATAATGTGCAAATTTAGTTTAATCGATAGCATCTCCTTATGGTTCTATGAGAGTGTGTTTACTATATATTTGTAAGAGTTTTGATTACATATTCAATATTTGATCAATTAGCATATTATTCAAAAATTTGAACAATATGGCAGGTGGTATTTCTCCCTCTTTTAAGTTATTTCAGTTCTTACAATATTTTGTTCCTTGATTAAAGTCAAATTTTTAAAGTAACGTTATCGGTTAGATTAAATTGATACAATATAAAAATTTTCAAAAGTAAAACTGATATAATTAGAAATAGCGCAAGAAAATATTACAAGGATTACAGATGGTATCGAAAACCCCAATGTCTATTATGATTTTAAATAATGGTATCAAAATATGTATCGTTATTAACAACGATACTGCTAGAATATCTAAGAGAGAGAGAGAGGAATATTATATTATGTCTATATTCAATATTGTGTATGATAATATGGTAATGAATATAATATGATATGTATGAAAGATAAAATATCTAGTTACCATATTTAACACCTCCCTCAAACTCAAGTAGGAATATCAACTTGAGTTCCAAGAGAAAAACTAAAGCATGAAATAAAATTAAAATAAAATAAAACATGGATAGATCTGAGACAAATAGATTGCAAAATCCATATGGGAGCACAGGAGCGTTTGAGATAGATCAAAGGCTGGAGTTAATGACGAAAGACAGTTTATGATCGTGTCAAACCATTATAGGAACAGGACCGGAGCTAACAGAGCTAATGTCATAAGAAAGTTTATGGTTGTGTCGAACCGTTGTAGAAAAAAAAAAAAAAAGGGTGTTAAACCAGTAAAACATGACACATATGTAACTTATAACGTGATGCTAAACGGTGATGGCAACAGATGAACCATGTGCGCCAGAGAGCGGCGGCGGCTTGGAAAGGAACCAAGTGCACCAGGAGGTCACTTGGAAAGGAACAAAATGAGCTAAGAGAAACGGCTGTGGGAGTGTGTCAAAGGGGCGACTTAAAGAGTGCGCCAAGGGAAATGGCTTAGGGAGTGCGCCAAGGGGGCGGCTTAGAGAGTGTGCCAAGGGAAGGGGCTTAGGGAGTACGCTAAGGAGGAAGCTTAAGTAGTGCACCAAGAGAGCAGCTTGGGTGATTTGCATGGTGTATAACATGCTCCCCATAATATAGGTATAATATTGCCCTCAAACTCAAACAGGTTTGAAGATAGAAATCTAGTTGAGATTGAAGATAGTAACTATATATTTTGTCTATCATACATATCATGTTAGATTCATTATCATATTTAGGTTTCTCTCCTCTTATATAAAGGAGTCTTATATACATTGTTACATTATTATTCAACACAATATTAAATATATATATAATATAATATTCTCTTTCTCTCTCTCTCTCTCTCTCTTAGATATTCTAATATAGTATCAGAGTTATAAGTTAGGCTTTAAGTGTCTTCGCCTTACCGGCGAGCGGCAACTTTACCTTGGCCGCCTGTCGGACCTCAACCCTTTCCGCTAAAATGATCTCTTTCTCTGTCCGCTGAATTATTCCTACCCCAAATATCTCTATTTTTTTTTTTCACTCGCAATCCATATATATCATCCCGTATAAAACAAAATCAGCTGCGCTTTTGATAAATAACACTATCAAAATTTCAAAATTCTAAGTTTGACTGTAGGTGATGAAATGATTACCCCAAACACTAGGATGGAAACAAGCTGTTTTCCTAATGATCTCTGGTTGTTTTGGACTGTGGCTTTAAGCAATGGTAGCCAAGATTGGGGTTGACATTGTTTCTCTTTTGGGGAAGAATTATTAGAATCAAAAGAAGGCAGTGTTCTTTGTGACTTATTTTTGCTGTGTGACACTTTGTCTCTGCACTTGGGAATTTATAGGGCAAGCAAGTGAAGACTTTAATTGGTGGTTGGTTTTCAAGTCTTCTTTTAGGCTATGCTTAAAAACTAAAAATAATAAAGGCCTAATGCATCTTTTTTCATATTATTAAAATTTGATAATTAGAGAGTAGTAGTTAAAAATATCTAATTCTCAATTTCCTAGTAATTATTATTATTTTTTTAAATTTGTTTGAACTATATTTGTCTCATGAGCTTAGTTGCACTAAACGCTCTGATACATATTAGGATAAAAGAAAACTCTAAAATATGCGTTCTTTTTAATTTTAGTCCATTAAATTTTAATTTTATCATATTAATTTTCAAAATTATCAATTTGAGTCAAGTTTACCGTATCTTTAACGTTTGTTTATGAAAAATGATAAAATGAAATGACCACTTCATCATGGACCGCAGATAGATCTCTCTCTCTCTCTCTCTCTCATAAAATCCAAGGAAAATTACTTGTCAGTGAAAGTTTAATAAAATATTTAAAGATTACTGATAAACTATACAAACATTAAAATATAAAATGATAAACTTTTCTATCAATCACTAATTAATTTTTAAAAGTTGCATGGACATTCATTTTTCTCTAAAATCTACAATTAGTTGATGTAGACAAGTCATTTATTTTTATTTTTTTATATTTGGAAAAGTTATTCTATTATATAAAATTGATGTACTTAAATTGGTATAAACATGTCATGTTTTTTTTCATGAAATTGACCACAACGTACCTCCATCCATTGCATCCGATCAAAAATTAATAATAATCTTCACTCGTGGCATAGTGATAAAGTGGCTCTAAATAGAAGCTCTTGTGGACAAAACAAATTTCGTTTTTTCTTCATGAAATGGGCCACAATGTGCCTCCATGCATTGCATCCGATCAAAAAATAATAATAATCTTCACGCGTTGCATAGTGATTAAATGGGAATAGGGGCTCTTGAGGACAAAACAAATTCCGTGCATGTTAATATTAAATAATATGTTTATAAATTGTGTACCAACATATAACAAGTAGGTGTTCAAAAAAAAAACATATAACAAGTAAAAAAGATAAATAGTATATAAGAAATGATAATATTAATTTTTTATTTATACACTTACTGATGAAAATTGGATGGAGGTTTTTTTTTTTTTTAATGAGAAAAAATTGGATGGAGTGTTATATAGATTAGAAATATCATGAAGTATTTTATGATATTTTTTTCATAATACTTAATATTATTTATCAATATATTTTTTTCTAAACTTTAAAAAAATAAATGTAATTTATCTTAAAATCAAAGTGATAAATAAGTACCTATTCAGAAGTTAGAGGTGCGCAGCGGATATACCGATCCGCTCAAATTGACCGAAGCGAACCAATCCGCTGCATTTTGGACGGATGTGTGATGACGAGCGGACAGTTACAAATTGATTTTTCCAATCCGCCTAGTTTTAGACGGATGGCGGATTTGAGATTCCTTTGGCCGCAACCGAACCGGCAAATCGCGAGCAGCCCTAATAATTTATAAAACTTTGTATTTTCATTTTGTTAAGATATTCTATTTGTGTTTTCAATTGAAAAAAAAAATTATGTTCAATATATTTTGTTGAAAAAAAGTTTTAAACTTGAATATATTTTTTGAATTGAAAAAAAATAAATGTATTATTTATCTATATTTTTTTATTTTTAAATCTAACTCTAAAAATAATGGTTTTTGTTTTGAAAAACAGATATACATGTAACAATACGGAGTCATACAATCTTTACTACTACTCTATTCATGATTTTGGTGGTTTGAATTGTTTTTATATTTTAAGAACCACAAATTGTAATATTTTATGTGGGTGAGAAATGTTGAGATTGTAATATGTGGATGAGACATGCAGTGATTGTAATATTCTAAAATTTCAAACTTTCTTTCTTTGGATGACGCATCCAATGATTGTAATATTTTTTTTAGTCATTGACTATAATATTTTTTTTTTTTAAGAAATGTACAAATTGAATTATGTTGAAAATTTATAAAATTTTAAACCGCCAAATCGATTCGCATCCATCCGCTAATCCGTCAATCCGCTCAATTCATATTCACCGAATTGACGGATAGATGACAGATTAAAAATTTCATGGACGTAATTGCTCCGCGCCCACCCCTATCAGAAGCGACAAAAGGAAGCTAGAGAAGACGGGAGCTTCTATATACACACACAACACACTTTCTACACATCTCCCTCTCTACACTTCCCACACACCTCCTTCATTAAGTGTGTGTGGAGAGGGAGTTTAGTGTGTGTATATAGAAGCTCCCCGAGAAGACTGACACTATACGACGGGGAAGTTATTGTTGAAACTTTGCCCCTCGATTTACTCAGATTGTTATGAGCGGACTAAATTACTATATTCTCCCATAACAGTGGCCGGGTAAGCTAATAGTATAACCACATCAATCAATTGCCTTTTCAATCAACTAGTGAGAAAGTTGAATGAAAGGCACGCTAGCTATTGGTCAATACGGAAGTGATTTGAATTACGTGTTGACATGAATGAATGCTGAATATATCAAACAAAACATACATGAATGAGTGATTGAAAGAAACAAGGATGAAATTGACCACCTTTGTTTTTTTGGAATTATTAACCCATGCACTAATCAAATTCTTACAAAATACATATGAACGTAATCATCTAATCCATAATAAACATACGAATCTGTTTTAAACTTCTTGTTAAATTGTGTGATTAAAGAAGATAAATAAATTTATGATTAATTAAACTAAATTACAGAATAATAAAACATATTGGAAATTACAATCATACTCCACAAAAATACATAATACGTCAAAACTGTAAAGAAAGCAAACCGAAACCTGTGTGGTACCACAGTCTCCTTAAAACAAATTCGTCGTCTCACCATGGGTGTTGGAGTTGTTGATCAATCTTCACTGTATTAAAAATAAATTATGTTTATGTACTTAACAACAAACAGAACACAGAAGGAAAAAAAAAAAAAAAAAAAAAAAAAGAAATGAGAGAGACTGTTTAATTACAAACATACAAACAGTATATAAAATAAAATAAAAAAACAACAGATTCTTATTTTGTTACAAAAACAAAATTAGAATCTAATAAAAAAATAAAAATAGAAAGTAAATTAACTACTTACCAAATTAATTTCTCGAGCAATTTTTTTTTTTTAATCAAGTCCAGTGTTTAACATTGTGTCCTTAAAACAGATTCGTCCTCTCCACGGTGCTTTCAGATTGTGGACGTCTATCTCCCAGAATAAAATGATCAACAACAAATAATAGCAACACTACAAATTATTCGCACAACGAACACACTTTGTGTTTATACTCTTTCTCACAGGAAAATTAAATGCAGCAAAATGTAGAAAGTAATGACAAATAGACTAACGAATTTTCTGAATGAAAAACCAATTGAGGGACTTGTCTAATTATATGTGCAATTGTGGCTTATCAATTTTGAATTCAACAGGTATAGTACCTATTCGGACAGATACAAAACCTGTCTAGTTTGAATTGAACAGGTAAGGCACTGTTCTGATCAGATACAATCTGTTTGGTTTGAATTTTGAATAGATAATTGAATCTGTTTGGTTTCTTTTGGACAGATATGGACCTGTTTGGGTGTAGGAATAATCTGGACACCATTTCGGAATTGTTTTCAAAATTTAAATTCAAAAAATGTAAGAATTTAATTTTAGAAAAATAAAAATCCAAAATGTTTTTTGCCCAAAAAGATAATCATTGGGCCGAACAAGCCCAACCCAACCTTATACCACACACCCGTGCGCAAGCCCAGCCTGTCCCACTGACTGGACGGACGACGGCTGCAGCACGCGTGTGTGTGTTTATTTTGGGTCCAATGGGTCTACCCCACTTTACCCATAACCTCCCCCTCTACAAAACTTGAATGCCCCTTGGGGCCTACCTGAAGTTCCTGTTAGAATTTCCCATCTTTACCTTCACCTACTCCACTACACACTCCACTTCACCTACCTCCACTTCACCACACACTCCACTTCACCTAACCCACTATCACCTCCACTACACCTACTACCACATTTTCTTCTATATATAGATTGTATAGGAATTGTAATTAATCAATCTTGTAAGACATCAATCAATAATATCTCAATTTTAACATGGTATCAGAGCAAGGTTAAGAACCTGGTCATTCTGCTTCACCGGCGGGCGGCAACCTCGCCTTGGCCGCCCGCCGGACCTCTACACATACCCTAGCTTCCTCTATCTCAGCCACTGTGCTAGCCCCTCCCTCGGGCATGGTCTCTCCATCTCTCTCTCTGTATTTCGACCATGGCTTCTTCATCCACCGGTGTTTCGTCTTCCACTGACTCCGAAACTCTCCGGCGAAATCGAATTCTGTCGAGCAAACTCTATTTCGATGTGCCTCTCTCTCAGCTTCCATTTCCTCAGTGCCATCAGCAACAGGTACAAGAATCTTTGGACAGTTGTCAAATGTCCACTCCATTGGGTTTAGCTCAAGCACTGTATATTCATCTCCATGATTCGGACGCATCACCAATGGCCCAGATACTTCATTGGCTTTATCTTTCCCAAATAATTGCTCAACCAGTGCAACGGAGAACTCCATGGCAGTGCCAGGCCCACGACTTGTCACAACTTTTCCATCCTGCTGCACTATTGATTCAACTGCGGTTGTCGCAGATGATAGCACGTTGTTTTTTTTTTTTTTTTTTTTTTTTTTTTCTCCTTCAACAAACCCCATGATCCAAGTGCCACGGCAGGAGCTGCACATATTGCAGCATAGAACCGTCCATCTTCCGCTTGCTTTTTTCACTATGCTTTCTCAAACCCAGATGGCCACCACAAACACTTTTAAAAACATGACCCAGATGGCCACCACAAACTGTACAGACCCCGAAGCAGCCAACTTTTGCCCCAATCCATACCTTTTTTTTTTTCTTTTTCTTCTAAAGCCATTGAGTTTGTCCCCTTGGTCTTGGTCTCTCTCTCTCTCTCTCCTATCACACCAATCCATTATAATATCTTAACCTCCACTATCCTAGTCCACCGAGCACAAACATCAACCACCTCACAACCACTTTTTTGTTTTATTCCTTTTATCCTCATCATCATGTCCCCCACTCTCTCTTCTATTATTATTATTATTATTATTATTATTATTATTATTATTATTATTATTATTATTACACCCACCAAAAAAAAAAAAAAAAAAAAAAAAAAAAAACATTCATTCTAGTTTAATTTTTCTGCTCCGTCTTGTCCCTTCACGCCATTCGGATTTGCACAATACACTCATTTTATTCATATCGGGATCAATCCCGATCCACATTTTACACCAAAAAAAAAAAAAAAAAAAAAAAAAAAAAAAAAAACAACAACAACAACAACAACAACAACAAAAATACACAAAACATCACAACAACAACAGCTTTGTTTTCTTTTCTGCAGACGGCCACCCACCGACCTACTCTGCCGCCGGTCTCTTCTTTTTGCCTCCGTCCTGGGCGGCCCTTGCCGGTGTTGCCTCCGTGTTTCCCACTCCACTGGGCATGATCACTACTCCCTGCTCCTCCACTGCAGCATATGGCGGACCTCCAAATCGGAACATCACGGTGGCCTTCCGCTTCAGTTCCTTGTTTTCTGTCCTTAGCACGCTTATCTCTGCTCGCGCATCCTTATACATGCGTTGGAGCAGAGCCAGCTGGGAGTTTAAATGCTGCACCTCATTTGTCCTACTCTGCAGCCGGTTCGACAAATTTGTGACCGCCGTCATGGTTTCCACGCATGACTTCAGAGTATACTGATTAGCCTCAATATCAGTTTGCATCGCCATTTTTTGCTCCACCGACCGCATCGGAAAGTTCAATGGAGCAAAACCAGAGGTGTTTGGTTGCGGTTCACTGGCCACCGCACCAGTTATTTCTCTTGTGGGCTCGTTCAGTTCTGGAAAGAGCGTGAGCAGGTTCTGGGTAACTGGACGGGAAGAAGAGGCCATGTTTTTTGAGTTGCTAAGTGTTTCAGAGAAGGGTTGGTTTCCGGGTGTTTCAAGATTTGCAGAGACAAGCTCTCCGAGCGTTCAGAGGTTTCAGACTCGTATGCACAGCCTTCGCCTCAACCTTGTTTTAAATAGCCAGGGCCAGCCACGCGCATCGCGCGCCTCTTGCCGCCCGACAAACTGGCACGTCTTTTCATGGCACGTCTTTTGATGAATTGGGCACGCCTTTTGATGGCACGCCTTTTGACAACTTTGGGCACACCTTTTGAGGGTGTAACTTTTTCAAGGGTCCGACAAGACTCTGTAAACTGTCCCGACATTGATTCCGGTTAGCTCCTTTATGGGTCCGACAAGACTCTGTAAACTGTCCCGACATTGATTCCGGTTCGCTCCTTTATGGGTCCGACAAGACTCTGTAAACTGTCCCGACATAGATTCCGGTTAGTTTCTACAAGGGTCCGACAAGACTCTGTAAACTGTCCCGACATTGATTCCGGTTAGTTTCTACAAGGGTCCAGCAAGACTCCGTAAACTGTCACAACATTGTCTTCTACAACGGTCCGACATGACCCCATAAACTGTCTTCTACAACGGTCCGACATGACCCCATAAACTGTCTTCTACAACGGTCCGACATGACCCCATAAACTGTCTTCTACATCGGTCTGACACCACCATACAGTGTCCTCTACAACGTTATGACACCCCATACAGTGTCTTCACCAACGGTCTGACACGACCATACAGTGTCTCCTATCCTTTTTTATTTTTATGTATTTTCTTGTTTTGTTACTCTCTCCAAACTCAAGTTGGTTAGTTTCTCTCCTCCTTGAGTTTGCGGGGGGCTGTTAGAATTTCCCATCTTTACCTTCACCTACTCCACTACACACTCCACTTCACCTACCTCCTCTTCACCACACACTCCACTTCACGTAACCCACTATCACCTCCACTACACCTACTACCACATTTTCTTCTATATATAGATTGTATAGGAATTGTAATTAATCAATCTTGTAAGACATCAATCAATAATATCTCAATTTTAACAGTTCCAAACCCAAGCCTTATAAACTCACACCAAGGTTGCCTCCCAAAGTAATGTGGGACAAGCCTTATTTCAAACCTTAATGGAAATTTCACCAAAAACACAATTTCCATGGAGCTCACTTCGGCTTCAATTTCTCATTCACCCGATAATGGTTTTGAGTAACCAAATATACTACGTGAATCACAACGCAGCATAGAACGTGTTACCACTTAGACTTACCAACTTTGATGCATGGATTCCACCTAAAAAATAGACCAAAGTTGAGGAAAAATCTATTTTTTCAAAACCATTTCTAACAATCCCCCACATGAATGGAATTTGATGACAATGAAAATGCAACAATATGTAGAATTTGTCAAAAGAGTATAAATCAAAAATATCTTGTATCAGGATAGGTAGCTTTCGGCCTTGAACCTTCCCTAGTGATAACCTATCAGACTTACAAGCTAACCAATAGATGCGATGCCTTGAATTGTTCAGTCGTTTGTGTAAGCCAAGACAATAGATTTCACACAAAATATCTTCTAACAAATTGTGGTTCTCACGGTTGTGTTCATTTTGGCCTTGAACGCTCCTAGTTGTTCATGAATGCTTATAGAGAATTTAGCTTCTTCATTCTCATAGAACCAGCCCCAGTTCGACATTCATATAGGTGATTCTTATTGTGAGTGTCTCTTATACGCGTCTTGATTTTATGCCTAAATCAAGATATAAGGAATCATTAAAAGCGAAACTTATCCTTAAATCCTTGCATACAACACATGTTGCAGATATCACTCTCACCGTAGGAATAGGTAGGGAATTTTAATCCCTTGGTGATTTCTGATGAGCCACACATAACTTAGTTGTCCCTTTGAACTTAGTTCTTGGGATCTCCAGTCATATAAGTAGGGTTACCATTATGATGACTCTTATGTAATAGGCTTTAATCCCATCTCGTTCGATGAACTATACACTTGTTCATTTGTCAAACCTTTTGTTAACGGATCCGCAATATTCTCTTTAGATTTTATATAATCTATTGAGATTATTCCATTTGAGAGCAATTTCCTTACGATATTATGTCGTCGACAAATATGTCGTGACTTACCATTGTACATATGACTCTGTGCCCTGCCTATTGTAGGTTGACTATCACAATGAATGCAAATAGCTGGCACAGGTTTTGGCATCATTGGAATGTCTTCTAAGAAGTGGCGAAGCCATTCTGCTTCTTCTCCTACTTTGTCTAAAGCAATAAACTCAAATTCCATTGTGGATCGTATGATGCAAGTTTGTTTCGTGGATTTCCACAAAACAGCAGCGCCTCCTAGAGTAAAGACATCTACTAGTGAATTTTGAATCTTTAGTATCCGATATCCAATTAGCATCACAATAACCTTCTAGTATGGCAGGATATCGAGTAAAGTTCAAACCATGATCACGGGTAAATCTTAGATATCTAAGAACCTAAATGATCGCTTTCCAATGGTCTTCTCCGGGGTTACTAGTGTACTTACTCAATTTATTGACAGCATAAGCTATATCAAGACGAGTACAATTCATTAAGTACATTAGGCTTTCAATGATTTGAGAGTATTTTAACTGAGACACCACGTCACCTTTATTTTTCGATAAATAAAGACTGATGTTTTACATTCATATCATTATTGATAAATTTATCAAGAATTTTCTCAATATAATGAGATTGAGATAATGCATACCCATCAGATGTTTTAGTAATTTTTATTCCTAATCTGTAACCCCCATATCTTTCATATCAAATCTTTTGTTCAGCATTTTCTTGGTTGATTTGATCATGTTTAGACTGTTTCCAATGATAAGCATGACATCCACATAAAAACAAACAATGACATAACCTTTGTCAATGTTTTTAACGTAGACGCACTTGTTACATTCGTTTATTTTAAACCCATTAGTAAGCATAGCATGATCAAATTTTTCATGCCATTGCTTAGGAACTTGTTTTAATCCATAAAGAGATTTTACAAGCCAACAAACTTTCTTTTCTTGCCCCAGCACTACTACCCTTTCGGGTTGCTTCATATAGATCTCTTCATTTAGATCACCATTTAAGAAAACTGTCTTAACATCCATTTGATGTATTTCTAAATTTTACAACACTGCTATGGCAATAAGCATGCAGATGGATGTTATTCTTGTCATAGGAGAATATGTGTCAAAACAGTCCAGACCTTCTTTTTGTCTGTAACCTTTTATTACAAGTCTTGCTTTATACTTGTCTATTGAACCATCTGCTTTTATTTTTCTCTTGAATACCCATTTATATCCAAGAGGTTTAGAACCAAGTGGAAGATCCACCAATTCCCAAGTATGATTTTGCATAATGGATTTAATTTCATTATTAACAGCCTCTTTCCACCAAGGTGCTTCAGGACCTGTCATTGTTTCCTTAAAGCTTTGAGGTTCATTTTCTAATAGGTATGTCAGAAAATCTAGACCAAAGGATTTTGATGTTCTTACTCTCTTACTTCGTCTTGGTTCGTCATCAGTTAAATCCTACTAGTCGAGACCATGACTAGTCTCTTGTATTTAATTATCATTAGTCTCTTGACTTTGTATACAATCATAAGTTATTTTCTGTGAACTTAATTCTTGTCTTTTCTTGTAAAGAAAAACATGTTCAAAAACCACAACATTCCTTGACTTTATAATAGTGTTCACATTTATATCAGATATTTCTGATTTATAAGTCAGAAACCAATATGCACTACTATTCTGAGTATAACCAATAAACACACAATCTACTGTTTTTGGTCCTATCTTAGTCTTTTTCAAAACAGGAACTTCTACCTTTACTAAACAGTCCCATACTTTTAAGTATTTGTAGGAAGGTAGTCGGCCTTTTCACAATTCATAAAGAGTGCTACTAGTTTTCTTGTGGGGTATTCTGTTAAGAACATAATTAGCAAACAATATTGCTTCCCCCCATAAGTTCTGCAATAAGCCTGAACTTAGTAACATAGCATCCTTCATTTCTTTAAAAGTTCTATTCTTCATTTCAGTAATTCCATTTTGCTATGGAGAATAAGGTGTTGTAGTTTGGTGAATAACGCCATGTTATGCACAAAATTCATTTAAAAGTGCATCATATTCACCACCCCTATCACTTCTAACCATTTTAATGGTTTTTACCAAGTTGATTTTCAACTTCAATTTTGTAGAGTTTAAACATTTTCAAGGTTTTATCTTTACTTCTAAGTAAATATACATAACAATATCTTGTGCAATCATCGATAAATGTTATGAAATACTTTTTTATCTCCTCTAGTTTGAACAAATTTAAGATCACATACATCAGTATGAATTAATTCTAGAGGTTTGGTTTTTTTTCAACCGATTTAAATGGAACCTTAGTTAGTTTCACTTCTACACAAATCTCACATTTGTGATTATGATCAATTTCAAACATTGGTTTATAATCCAAACCAATTAGTCTACGCAAAGCATCAAAATTTACATGTCCTAATCTACCATGCCAGAAATTTGACTCAAAAATATAAGCAAAAGATGTGTTATACTTATTAACAAAAAGTTTTGGTACAATCGTCATTACATTTAACTTAAAGAGACCATTGCTCATGTATCCCTTACCAACATACATACCACTCTCTGTTAATACAAATTTATCAGACTAAAAAACAAGCTTAAAACCATTTTTACTTAACAAAGAATCAGAAATTAAATTCTTTCGGATGTCTGGTACATGCAGTACGTTATTGAGGGTCAGTTATTTCCCCGATGTCATCTTCAAAACTACTTTCCCTTGTCCAGCCATAACAGAAGTATATGAATTTCCCATGAATAGTTACTCACCATTTGCAGACTCATTATAAGTAGTAAACATCTTCTTGTCTACACAAATGTGTTGAGTTACCTCAGTGTCAACCAACCATTCCTTGGGATTTCCAACCAAATTAGCCTCAGACACCACAGCAAACAGATTGATGTCATTTATCCCAACAGAGACGTAATCAAGTTCTGTCACATTGGCTTAATTGGTAGTCTTCTTGCTTGTACTTCCACGATCCTTCTTTGGGCTGCAGCAATCAGAAGTGCGATGTCTAGTCTTGCCACAGTTATAGCATTTTCCTTTCAATTTCTTATTGTTATTATTGTCGCCTTGTTTAGGACCATCTCCAGCAAACTTTCTCTTTTTGTTATGTGGTTTGGGCACATGTTCAACCACATTAGCCTTGGACTCAATTAGATTTTTACTATTCCTCTTTTCAGTTTTTCAGTTATCTTCCTCAATTCTCAGTCTTACAATAAGTCCATCCATGGTCATCTCTTTACATTTATATTTTAATAGTTTTTGAAATATTTCCAAGCCGGTGGTAATTTTTCCACTAACGCAACGACTTGGAAAGACTCACTAAGAGACATACCTTCAGCATGAATATCATGCAAAATTAATTGAAAACTTTAAATTTGAGAAATTATCATTTGGGAATCTACCATAACGAAGTCTAGGAATTTACCAACAACAAATTTATTTGTACCGGCATCCTCTGTCTTGTATTTTTTCTCCAAAGAATCCCACAATTCTTTTGATGTTTTCAAAGGGCTGTAAACATTATACAGCATGTTATCAAGGCCATTGATTACGTATTTCTGCACAAAAAATCAAAATGTTTCCAAGTGTCTACAGCGGTAACAACTTGCCGATCACTTTCATAGTACTAGAGCCTCTTCACAGAGAAACCGGGCCAGATTTAGAGTTGTAAGATCGAACAGCATTTTCTGCTGCTATCTCTTAAACTCAGTGCCATTAAATTTTTTTCCTTTTTCTCCATGATTTATTGGAACTTGAACATGATTCTGGATAGAGACCAGAGTTGTTGTAACAATTGGAATACCACTTTCAGTTGCAGTAGCCATCATATTTGATTACAAAAATTATCAGAAAAAAAAAAAAACAAAACAAAACACAAATTAATTTTCTAGTTACTAAAACCAGAAAAATAAAATACTACACAATAATTTTCTGTATCACTACTACACAAATTAATATTCTGAAATTGTTAATGACACCAGTATATTACTACTAGTTGTCAAAGAAAATAAACACTATATTACTACTATTTATATTTTCCAACCAGAATATCACTTTGTGAAAGCACAGAAAAATAAATACAATGAAGACACCAAAATTATTCTGTCTTAAGATTGTTGAACAATCTTTACTGTATTAAAAATAAATTCTATTTGTGTACTTAACAACAAACAAAACACAGAAGGGAAAAAAAAAAAAGAGACTATTTGATTACAAAAAATACAAACAGTATATAAAATAAAATAAAAAACAACAGATTCTTATTTTGCTACAAAACTTGAGGATCTAGCCTTCGCCTCTGTCTATCAGGACTTTGAGAGCGATGGGGGCTGCCGCCCCGTTTCCCCCTTGCATCCCTCCGGGGGTTCTGTCGCTGGGGTTCTAAATTCGCCATGGGAGGGATAAAAGGCAAACCTTCGCGCCTCCAACCCCCCTCCGGGGTTTGCCCATCAATAGCTAATTGTTGCAAGTTTTCATTGTGCGCCATTGCTTCCAACTGGAGAGGAAATCTTGATCAAGAGGTTTTGTTCTTTGTGGAATTCCCACAGACGGCGCCAATTGTACGAGCACGAAATAATCTTCTCGTATAATCTTGTTGATTAAGTTTGCGCTCCCTCCAAATGTCATCGCTTTACTCCCTGAAAACACAAACGTGAGCTAGCCGGCGAGTGTGTGCGGATACCTCTCCGATGCCTAAGTCAGCAAAATAGACAAATAGACAAAAGCTCTATGTATTCGAGAATGAAAGTTGTGTTACCTATACATAGGTTCTGTTGTGAGCTTTTATAGATTTTGCCTGGCATAATCCTAGTAGGACTCTTACTCCTCAATGTAGAGTCCTCCTAGGAATCACACTCCTGAAAGATAATGCTTATCCTTCAACACCATCCTCATTGCTTAAACCAAGTGAGATAGTTTTACCACGGTTGAATAACAAAGCAACCGGGCTAACGCACGCTGATATAGCTAGTTTCACCGAACTCTCCTTAGCTCGGTTCGACCTTACTTCACCTAGCTCGGTATCAACTTGTTTGCACAACGCAACTCCTTGTATCCCAGTTCAGAATACTCGAACCGAGCTAACTTCAGTCATCTATGATCGAGCTAACAGAGGCCAGCGACAAAGCCCATTCTACTCAGCCCATAGCTCGGCGCGCTTCTTTCCAGTCCTAGCTCGGCCTAGTTTTTATGCTTTTTACCTTCTCAATTGCCGCTTAATTCCATCTGCGTAGCATGATCGGGATTACTTGTTACCGGCCGAGCTAAAAGTTCAAACCTTCAACCGAGCTAATTTGATACCGAGCTACCGATTTGTCCGGTCAAAAAACGTCTTTTCAGTCACGCTGTACATTTGAATCGCTTTCTATTCCCATAGACACGTGGTTGGCCCCTATTGGTTGAATACAGCTGTCAACGCCGTCTTCGTACCTCGCGCATTTTAAACAGTCCCGCCAAAATCTAGGTTTTATACAAAAGAACCCCCATTTTTGAAAAACAATCCCACTGTTCATCTTATTTCCTTTGCCCTCTAAGAACTTGTGCATTCGAAGCTCCATACTCACGCCTTCATCTCCATTGGCTACTGTTCCTTTGCGACTTCACACTCGTAAGTTTGCTAATCCTTCTTTATGTTGTTCTTTTTCAACTATTTCTTCATTTTTGATATTCAATCCCCACATACATGTGTTTATATACGCTAGCTATCCACCATAGTACTGAGCAAATGCTATAAACCCTAAACCTTAGGCTCGAGCTCAAGAACACAACGTCTGGATTTAGAAAACATGAAGTTTGAATCTAGAATCGTGCTGTAACCGAGCTAAAAACCTGTTTAGGTAATTCTAGGCTCAAACATAACCGAACTAGGTAACTCCACCCAATAACTGAACTAAAATTTTCACGCTTCGCCTTATGTTACAACTGGTCTAAGAACCTTCTGTTTCATTTAGCCGAGCTAAAGTCCTTCGCTCCAACCGAACTAAGAACGAATAGTATCCCACATAGCCGAGCTAAGCTTACATTTATTTTGCCTTTGTACTTAGCACAGTCCAACAATCTGGGCTTAACACTTTTCATCTCCACTTTGAAGACTCTGACTAGGTTGGCCAGGCACTCCTTTACACGCTCAACCGAGATACTCAACGTCATCTCAACACCGAGCTAGGACTTCAGGCTAAGTTTTTTTAAGTCATAAATGGGTAAATATCGATTCCTAGTAAACTCACCAGGGGCTATTGCCGAATTTCGCAAGGACTACAACATCCCTGATAACGTCCACCTTTCACTAGCCGAGCTAGACACAATACCCTGGGGAAAAGAGGGCTTCGTCCCCTTCACCGTGATATCCATTGTTGAACCTGGACTTCGATTTCCTGTTCAGCCACTTTTATGCAAATTCTTTAGGCAGACTACGATATGCCCAACCCAACTCAGCACCAATTCTTACAAAATAATAAATGGCATCACCGAGCTAAATCGCCGGCATGGCCTCAATCTCGGTTTAGCCGAGCTATTTCACCAATTTTCACTTGGCCAAAATGAAAATGGCTGGGTATATTATTTAAGAATAAGAAGACGCCGAGAAAAAAAAATCAAAAACACACCGGACAAAGACGTGAATGATGACAACTTTTTTTGGGTTTCTGGTAATTTTGAAGACCATGAAGCCCCAATACCGGGATACGGAATTAACTGGAATAAAGGAGTAGCCGGTATGAATACCTCGACTTAACTCGTCTGATTTTTGCTGTTGTTGCTTACAACTTCTACCCCGTGCTAACTGTTTTCTTTCTCCATGTGCAGACTTGAACCAACTAAAGTCACATTACCAATACCCCAACTTAGATGCTCTCCGCGCCGCACTTCGATATCGTGATCGAGGTTGGGCCGAGCTACTTAACTTCGAACCGACCTACACATATAACGGAAAAAGGAAGACCAGGGTGTCAGACTTTCTCCTTGAGCCTTCACCAGAACCAGATCCCGCACTTCGATCCCACTTAGACGCGCTCCCCAGATCCCAGTCTCCAAACTGCCCAGTCAGCTCGGGTGGAGCCATCACTGCCTATTGCGGTTGATGATGTGGTATTGACCGACCTACTTGCCAACACTGGGCTACCGATTGGTGAAGCTCGGGTTGACTTGGATGCCAATTTGGATGACCTCTTTGCTTGATCATGTATTTTCTTTTTTAGATGCTAACTGTAAGAAATTTGTAACCGGGCTGAGGCCCCACCTTTTGTACTGCACTTTTGAAAATTCAAATGAAATCTGCTCTTTTTTCTTGAACTGTTTGTCCAGTTATATCCTCCTATTGCCGAGATATTTACTTCGGTATAGGAACTTGATAATCTGTTAACTTTGCCAAAAGTTGGCCCTGCCGACTTTCTTCAGCCTAGATCCTTATCTCGGCTGAAGAGAAGTAAATGGCGGTCATGCCTCTTTAGCGTTCTTCAGCCTAGATCTTTATCTCGGTTGAAGAGTGCTAAGTGTTGGTTATTCCTGCCAACATTTCTTCAGCCTAGATGCTTATCTCGGCTGAAGAGAACTAAATATTGGCTATTTCTGCCAACCTCTTCAGCCTAGATCCTTATCTCAGCTGAAGAGAGATAAATGTTGGTTATTCCTGCCAACCTCTTCAACCTAGATCCTTATCTCGGCTGAAGAGAAATAACTGTTGGTTATTCCTGCCAACCTTTTCAACCTAGATCCTGATCTCAGCTGAAGAGAGCTCAATGTTGGTTATTCCTGCCAACCTAGAGCCATGTGTTTGTTTATTCCTGTCAAACTTCTTCAGCCTAGATCCTGATCTTGGCTGAAGAGGGCTCAATGTTGGTTATTCCTGCCAACCTAGAGCCAAGTGTTTGTTATTCCAGCCAACTCTGCTTTCATTGCCCCTAGCTCACTAAAACAACTTTTACAGAAGAAAAGAATCATGCTGAAAAGGAAACTACTTGTTTTATTGAAAGAAAAATTACAAGTACTTTGAAGAAAAGCTAAAAATAAAATAGTTTGAGATTGGCAGTGCTCCATGGCCTGGGAATGGCCTTGCTGTCTCTATCTGCCAAGTGATATGTCCATTTTCCTGCTAATCCAACCACTTTGTATGGTCCTTCCCAGTTGGGTCCCAACTTGCCATCTCCAGGTACCAAAGTGTTGCCCATTACTTTGTGTTATACCCAATCCCCAATCTTGAATTGCCTTGGATGTACCGTTTTGTTATATTTTCTGGATAACTCCTGCTGATATGAGGCAATGTGAACTAGATTTTTTTCCCTTCTTTCTTTTGCAAGGTCGAGTTTCAAGGCTATAGCTTCTCCGTTCAAGTCTGGGTCAAAATTTTCACTTCTAATTGTGGGGAGGCCGACTTCCAGTGGGATTACTGCCTCCATGCCATAGGCTAAGGAAAAAGGTGTTTCTCCAGTTGACCGGTGAGGTGTGGTGCAGTAAGCCCATAGAACATGAGGAAGATCCTCAGTCCACTTGCCTTTTGCTCTTTCCAACCGTTTCTTCAAACCATCCAAGACAACTTTGTTCGATACTTCTGCCTGGCCATTTGCTTGAGGGTATGCTGGTGTAGAGTTGTAGAATTCTATCTTGTATTCCTTGCAGAAGCCTCTGAAGATCTTGCCATCGAACTGAGTGCCATTGTTGGATATCAAAGCCTTTGGTATGCCAAATCGGGTTATGATATTCTGCCAGACATACTTCTTAACATCTTTCTCCTTTATTGATGCGAGTGCTTCAGTCTCTACCCACTTCGTGAAGTAATCCTTTGCTGCGAGGAAGAACTTTCTGTTGTCGGGTGCTGTTGGAAGTGGCCCTACTATGTCCAAGCGCCACATCACAAATGGACATGGGCTAGTTAATGGTAGAAGCTCTCTGGCTAGTTGAAGTATTTGGTGCGCGAACTTCTGACATTTCTCGCACTTCTTGACATACTTCTCTGAATCTGCTTGCATGTAAGGCCACTAATATCCATGTGAAATTGCTCTGTAGGCCAATGATCTTCCCCATTGGTGGCGTCCGCATAGGCCTTCGTGTATCTCGAACAAGAATGCCTCGACCTTGCTAGGATGGACGCATTTCAAGTAAGGTCCTGTGAAGGATTTTTTGTATAACGCCAATGACGGAGAGAGCCAAAATCGCTGTGACTTTGCTCTGATTTTGTTGGCCTCTTTCTTCTCTTCGGGTAAGATGCCGTCTTTTAGGAATACTATAATGGGATCCATCCATGAAGGGCCTAGTTCGGCACAGCATACCTCAGCTATTTCGGGTTCTTCAATGCTTGGTCTTGGTAGGAAGTCGATTAGTAATGGATGTGGGATGGATGTATCTGTCATTGAAGCAAAGCCTGCTAGTTCGTCTGCGCTACTATTTTCTTCTCGGCCGATCTGCTCTATCCGCACTACTTCGAATTTCATGATCTGTTTTTTGACTAACTCTTGGTACTTAGTCATCCTCTAACCTTTCGCCTCATAGTCACTTGAAATTTGGTTTACTACTAGTTGGGAGTCACTGTAAACCATTCGCTTGGTGGCCTGCATGAAAAGTGCTGATTTGAGGCCTGCTAAAAGCACTTCATACTCCGCCTCATTGTTTGATGCTGGGAAGCCAAGGTTGACTGCTTGTTCCACTATTAGGCCATCTGGTGAGATGAGGACTATGCCAAATCATGCACAGTGCCTGTTGGACGCTCCATCCACAAAGAATTTCCACATCTCTCCAACGAATAATTTCCAGCAAGTAGATGGATCGGATGATGTTTTGGGATCATGAATGTTACCGGTGTTTTCCTCCAAGTTCATGCCTACTGTAGGCGTTGTATCTTCACTGTCAGACTGCCTCAAGTTTCTGTTTTTTGATGAGTCTTCACTGGGAATGGCATGGTTCATTCCCATCTTCTGTTCCTGAAGCCTATGTGGTTCGTAATGTGGTTGGGTATCCTGTAACAGGGGTTGCGCATTTTCTGCGGCACTTTCCTTTCCTATTTCGGTTGTACCAGTCAAGTCTACTAGGCAGATGTGATGACTTCTTGGTGTGAACTCAGCCACGAAGTCTGCCAAAACTTAGGCTTTTATTGCGGTTCTGGGTTGAAACTTGATGTCGAACTGTCCCAATTCCACCGCCCATTTCAAGATTCGTCCAAAAAAGTCTACCCTCTCAAACAAAGCTTTTAAGGGAAAAGCTGTGAGGACGATTATGGTGTGGCCGTGGAAATAATGTGATAACTTCCTTGAGGCCATCATCAAAGCTAAGGCCAGTTTTTCCAATGATAAGTACCTGGTTTCTGCCCCCAGCAAGGTCTTGCTAACATAAAAGATAAGCAGGTGTTGGATTCCTTCCGCCCTGACCAACACTGCGCTGACTGCATGCTGTGAAACTGCTAAGCACAAAAAGGGTTCTTCTCTAGGTACTGGGGTTACTAGCAATGGAGGAGAAGTCATGTAGTCTTTCAGGCTCTCTAGGGTGCGATCGCATTATTCATCCCACTCAAATTTGGCCTTCAACGCTTGGAAGAATGGTCGACATCTGCCTGATGACCGACTTATGAACCGGTTGAGTGCGGCAACTAGACCAGTGAAATGTTGCACCTCTTTTACTGTGCTAGGCCTCTCTAGATCCTGGATTGCTTTGATCTGAGAGGGGTTTGCTTTTATACCTCGGTTGGTCACCAGGAAGCCTAGGAATTTGCCTGATCCTACGCCGAACGCGCACTTAGATGCATTTAGACGCAAATTGTTCTTCTTTAGAATTTGGAGCATTTCGTCTAGGTCCCTGAGACGGTCTTTCTCATCCTTGCTTTTGACCACCATGTCATCAATGTAAGCCTCCATTGTTTTGCCTAACAATGGTTCAAATATTTTGGTGACCATCCATTGGAATGTGGGCCCTGCATTTTTTAGGCCAAAGGGACCCTCTGGGCGTTGTAAAAGATGTGACCTCCTGGTCTGGCTCATACATAGCGATCTGATGGTAATCTCTATACGCATTAAGGAAGCTAAGTCGATTGTGCCTTGCCGTCAAGTCTACTAGTTGGTCTATCCTGGGTAAGGGAAAGCTATTCTTTGGGCATGTCTTGTTGACTATTTTGTAGTCCACGCAAACTCGCCATTTTCCATTCTTCTTGGGAACTGCTACAGTATTGGATATCCACCTAGGATAGTGTATTTCTCTGATGGCTCCTGCCTCTAGCAAGTTTCCCACTTCCTCTGCCACTATCTCCGCGTGGTGGAGTGATGATCTGCGAGTTCGTTGTATGATTGGTCTAGCAGTCGGGTGGACATTCAGTTGGTGACAGATGAAGTTTGGGTTAATGCCAGGCATGCCGTATGGTGTCCATGCAAACACTTCGATGTTAGAGGTTAAGAATTCTATGATCTTTATTCTCTCAGTGCTGGACAAAGACGAGCAGAGCAAAAAGAACTTTTCTGGGTTATTTTCATTTATCCTTACCTCTACTAAGTCTTCCACTACCTTCTGTTCAGCTGACTTGCCAATATCCGCAAACAGTTCATTGTTCTCAGACTCTTCCACCATCTGTACATACCCTTTTGCAGCGCGGCTGCCATTTACTGTAACGAAGCATTGTTTTGACATAATTTGGTCTCCAAAGACCTCTTCAATTACTCCGGCTTCATTGGAGAACCGCAATACTTGATGGTAGGTTGACGCTACCAATCACATGGTGTGCAACCATGTCCTCCCCAATATTATGTTGTAAGTGGAAGGGACTTTCAATACCCAGAATTCCACCTGTTTCGCCATGGTTCCTGCTTTTACTAAGAGGATTATCTTGCCCACTGGCCACTCTGGCATTAAGTTGAATCCGATTAGGGGAGAAGTTGCAGGTGCCAGGTCTTTGTCCTCTAGTTTCAGTTGTTTGAAGGTTTCGTAATACATTATCTCACATGAGCTTCCTTGGTCAATCAAAATCCGCTTGATGTCGAAATTTTTGACACGTAGAGTGACAACCAGTGCATCATTGTAAGGGCAATATATCCTTGCTAAATCTTTGTCTGAAAAAGATATGACATTTGTGGCCTCTGTTCTCCCCTTTATTATGGCAGGTTGTGTGCTTAATACCTCCCTTAAGTGCTCAGTCTTTCTGATCATCCCCCTGAGTTCACATACCCGCTCAGGTTTGAAAATTCCATGTATTACGTTAATTACGCCTTGAGGTAGAACGTCGACCAGCATCCCGTTTGGGTTATTGTGATTCTGAGGGGCTGGCTGTGTCCCTCCTTCTATATACTGGTCCAGGTGCCCAGCTACCACTAACTCCTCCAAATGCTACCCCAACGACGTGCAATTTTCTGTGCGGTGCCCCTTTTCATCATGGAAGGTGCACCGTGACCTCTCGTCATAGTGTTTTTGTGCTTCTCCCAACTTAGCTGGCCACCAGACAAAAGGTTCATTGTGTATCTCACTGAGAATTCGGTAGATTGGTTTATTGAACACTGTGGTAATGGCAGTGCGAACTCTTAACCTCTTTTTGTCTGGGTCCTCTCTGTTGGCCCGCCTGCCTCGCCCATTCCTGTTTGGTTGTTCTACCGTGTTGACTTTTGTTGTAGTCTTTTTATCTGGCATTGTTGTTGTGTCAGATTTTGCTTTAGCACGGGTGCTATCTTCCTCCACGCGAATATGTTGGTGCACTCTCTCTATTAGGGCCTCCATTGTGAGGGGTGGCGTCATAGTAAATGAGTCCCTCAATTTGTTTCCGACTGGTAAACCTCTTTTGTATTGTGCGATGGCGAGATTTGTGGGGCAATCTCCCATCTGGTTGAAAGTCTCCCAATACCGACTGTTATAGGATTCAACGTCTCTTTGTCGCCCATGTCAATGGAGAGTAGCTGATCAATCTCCACTGGTGTCTTGGTGTTCGTTCTGAACCTAGTCACAAACGTCTCTGCCAATTATGCCCAGGAGGCGATGCTGCCTTCTGGTAGCCTTTCGAACTAAGTTAGACGTAGGTCGCCAAGGCTGGATGGGAACAGGATACACATCAGGGCCTCATTCCGCCGGTACACTGTCATAACCTGGCAAAAGTGCATGTAAGGGTCTGTCTTCCCCTCATAAGTGGTAAATTTAGGCTGGTGGAAGCCTGAAGGTAGTGGCACGTTCTCTATTGCTGGAACGAATGGCGAACTCTGTAGCCTTGCTAATACTTTGTCCGCTAGTTCGTAAGCAAGCGCAGCATTGGCATTCCTACCTCGACACTCCCATGTGTCCGAGAGGCCAATCGCTGTAGTGCTAAAACTCTGCGTGGGTCTGAGCCCTAGTGTCTTCCTTCTATCGGGCCCTTTCTTCTAGTACTGTTCACAAGTCAGATGATCTAGATAACTCTGTGTGCCTAAATGTCGTCTGGTGCGTGCGCGAGGGTCGATATATGCTTCCCTCAGTGCACGACCTCTCAGTTCTCGTTCTCTCAAACCTGGAATAACGAGTCCTGGAAGTCTTTGATTGAGTGTCATCTGTTCTAAGGCTCCTACCTTCTGCTTGGGATGGTGTGGTATGCCTATTATGATCCTCCGAGTGGCGAGGGGGGCGTGTTGCCTTTGCACCCCTCTCATATCGCCACCTCTTTCCCTTTTATCTGGTGTTTCATTAACTCTATGTCTGCCGCCATCCTCCTTATTAACTCGTCCTGCTCCCTTACGTGATCCTCCAAAACTTGAGGATCTAGCCTTCGCCTCTGTCTATTAAGACTTTGAGAGCGATGGGGGCTGCCACCTCGTCTCCCCCTTGCATCCCTCCGGGGGTTCTATCGCTGGGGTTCTAAATCTGCCATGGGAGGGATAGAAGGCAAACCTTCGCGCCTCCCACCCCCCTCCGGGGTTTGCCCATCAATAGCTGATTGTGGCAAGTCTTCATTATGCGCCATTGCTTCCGACTAGAGAGGAAAGCTTGATCAAGAGGTTTTGTTCTTTGTGGAATTCCCACAGACGGCGCCAATTGTACGAGCACGAAATAATCTTCTCATATAATCCTGTTGATCAAGTTTACGCTCCCTCCAAACGTCGTCGCTTTACTCCCTGAAAACACAAACATGAGCTAGCCGGCGGGTGTGTGCCGGATATCTCTCTGATGCCTAAGTCAGCAAAATAGACAAAAGCTCTGTGTATTAGCGAATGAAAGTTGTGTTACCTCTACATAGGTTCTGTTGTGAGCTTTTATAGTTTTTACCTGGCATAATCCTAGTAGGACTTTACTCCTCAATGTAGAGTCCTCCTAGGAATCACACTCCTAAAAGATAATGCTTATCCTTCAACACCCTCCTCATTGCTTAAACCAAGTGAGATGGTTTTACCACGGTTGAATAACAAAGCAACCGGGCTAACGCACACTGATATGGCCAGTTTCACCAAACTCTCCTTAGCTGGGTTCTACCTTACTTCACCTAGCTCGGTATCAACTTGTTTGCACAACGCAACTCCTTGTATCCCAGTTCAGAATACTCGAACCGAGCTAACTTCAGTCATCCATGACCGGGCTAACAGAGGTTAACGACAAAGCCCATTCTATTGAGCCCATAGCTCGGCACGTTTCTTCCCAGTCCTAGCTCGGCCCAGTTTTTACGCTTTTTACCGTCTCAAATCACCATAGTCAAAATCTGATAATCTGAACAAGTAGTAATCCTATTTGCAAGAACACAACAGTTGGTATTTTCAAGAACATTTGATGGCATATGAACATCAATTAATTGACCACAGTTAAAACCTTTCATAATTTTGTTATAGCACTCAATAAACCACTACGTTTCTTATTGTAACAGAGGAAAAATCATGCCACTGACACACTAATTTTCGGACAAAACCTACAAATTCAAATTTTCTAAAAAATCCAATGTAACACATTGCTAGTTTTATCAAGCCCCTAACCAGAATTCATTCAAACCCACAATTGAAATCCACATCCCTAATTCAAAGTAACCATTTACCAAACATGTTTAGGGCCAAGAGAGTTCATAGAATACATAGATTAAATTGGAAATCTTGACCTGTTCATGAGTTAACCACTATAGAATTCGCATCAAACCATTCCTCTATTCAAGAAAATCACAATCAATTTCTATCAACCAATTTCCATGATTATTTGCCCAATTTGAATCAATCAAAAGTATATCAAAAACTTCCTCAATGAATAAAATTATAAGAAAAAACAGTTAATGTCAAACAAAGGACATAGAGAAATAGATGTTGACTGTTTTTTAACATGTATATTAATTAATAACATCTATTTCTCTATATATATTTTTGATTGATTGTGTTTTTTAACAGTTAAAGTGTTTTTTTTTAATTATTAAGAATAAAAAAAAAATTATACGTATATGAGAGGGTAATTTATGTGTAAATTGGGCCGAGATGGGTAATGAGCCATTCTGTGGATCACAGTAAGAAGGGCTGAGGAAAAGGTCCAAGAAAGCTCTGCAGTTAGCCCGGTCCACGAAAGCTCTGCAGTTAGCTCGGTCACCACACTCAAAACGGTAACAGTTAGCTCGGTCATACCATATTGAGCTGAAGTGTGTTGAGCTTTCCTCATAACCTTGCTATTGGTTAGCTCTGTCCAAGCTCGATGAGATTAGTGCGGTCTCAGACAACCCAGTTGGAATATGTCAAACCAAGGTCCACGCAGTGAAAGGAAGAACCGAGCTAGTGGGAGCTCAGTCTAGTCTACGGCTTTAGCATGGCCATGTTATCTCAGTCGTATTGACATCCAACCGTGGTAGAACCATATCACTTGGTTTAAGCAGTAGGGGGTGTTGAAGGATAAGCATTATCTTTCAGGAAGGTGATTCCTAGGAGGACTCTACATAGAGGAGTAAGAGTCCTACTTGGATTGTGTCACACGGAACCTATAAAAGGTCACAACATTACCTATGGAGAGGTAACACAACTTTGATTCTCGAATACACAGAGCTTTTGTCTATTTTGCTGACTTAGGCATCGGAGAGGTATCTGGCACACACCCGTCGGCTAACTCACGTTTGTGTTTTTAGGGAGTAAAGCGACGACGTTTGGAGGAGCGTGGATTTGGTCAACAGGATTATACGATAAGATTATTTCTTTCTCGTACAGTATATAATTATTTTTTAAAAGTACAACTGATTTATAATTTTCCCAAAATCCCACAAGATATATTCCGTATTTTATATTTAGTGAAACAAACAGGCCTAAGATCCCACGTATTCCGGACAATATATTTTTGAAAAATGTTTGGAACCCCCACAAAGGAGGACCCCACGACTTCCACTGATATATTGATCATTGATGTGTTTGAATTTTTTTGGAAGTGGTGTCTGACAGTAACATGAATGGTTCAGATCATTTTGGAAGTTGTGGAGGTTGTGTTTTGTAGGAATCTCTATCATTACTATTTTTTTTTCTTTCTTTCTTTTTAAGGAAAACTAAGTATAACTAAATAATAAATGAAAAATAAGCCAAATTATTCTTTGTGATTCATCCATCCAAAGATTGCACTACTACTGTCACAACTGTTGGGTTAAGCTCTTTTAAGTCCATTCAGTATAATTTTTTTACAAATTAATAATTAATAATCAAAAAATTAAAATTAAAATTACTATTCTCTCAAATTTAAAATAATATATATTATTTAACTTATTTAATCTACTTTTATCTCATACTCGCAAAATATAAATAAATAAATAATGCAAACAATTGACAATATGAACTAACAAAACAATAGGCATAGATACAAAATGTCATCACAATACAATGTCATGGAAAATACCCAATAGTCATAACCTGAAAACTACAAACTGGTTATTTTCTATTACTACTTCTATGCCTGTAACAATCACCACCCACCCCCCTCACCGCCACCACCAATTTTTATGCACAATGCCAAGCAGACGCCGAGACAAGGTTCCGGTCCTTCCACCCCAACAACATAGCTCCATCCGTCTCCACCAACGTATAATGTTCCGAGTAACACCTCATCAATGCCCTTATCACAGAGTTTACATAAGAGCTCAGAGGGTACTGCCGAAACCCCGCCATAGTGAACCGTGACTTCCACTTTCCTAACAGCTCATGCCGCTCCACTCTCTCCTTCCCCTCACACGCAATAATGTTCACGATATCCCTGGCCAAACAATGCTGCTCGACATTAATCCGCTCTTTCCTGTCCCTCGGCATTGTCATGTCTATAGACTCGAACATCGCGGAGTAGAACTCAAGCGCTTCAATGAATCTAGACAAAAAAGGAGCGGTATTCGTGTTCGATTCTTGCTCGATTAAAGTGACAACTTTGGGAGAAAGCGATTTCACCATTCTGAGAAGCCCGTCTCTGGGATTTCTCACGTCAACACTCTCATCGGGTGTGTGATGGAGTTGGAGAGGGAAATTCACCACCAATGCCTCCCCAGGCCTTATGTCGAGCATATCCCTCGTGACGTCTGGAGCAAAAACTGGCACCGGATGAAACTCAACCGGGATATTGAATTTCCCAGATATTGCAGCTAAAAGTCTCTCTACCGCTTGTAAACCATCTCCACGGGCATATTTGGAAACCGGGTCATCGATTCCCGTGATTCGCACATGAGGTGCCCCACTGGGCCTCGCAGCGAGAGCTTGTAAGAGAGTCATCCATTGGGTCCCCTGAGCAATTTGGTAGTCGATGATGTGGATGCGGTCCTCGGCCCTACACGCATCGGCGATTGCCCCGTTGGCGGCCATGTAACCAAACTTCAAGTAAGGGCAGATTTCATAAAGTATTTGCATGTATGAAAGCAAATCCTTTCCTTCAGGCTCTTTGCACTGGAGAGTCCGGTATATGTTATTTCCCGACGCCTCTTTCCTTGCTACCAACCCTTCAACCATATAAGCACCGAGCCGCTGGATCGGCTCTCCACTGATCGACACAGCGCTCCGAGCCATTTCAATCAGTTTCTTGAAAGCTTCTAATTTGTTTTCAGAAAGCGCTTTAGCACACTCGATCAGTAACTCCTTCAAATTGCCCGGTGGTATACTTTGAAAAGCAGCTTCTTCCATGGCTTTGTCAGGCCTCTCCACATTGGATGGTTGGGATTGGGTCGCACGTGTTTGTGGCTGTTTATTTTTCCCAAAAGAAGGAGTCGGGGTTGTTTCTTCTTCATTGTCATCAGGCCCCATCAGAGCCGTCTCCAATTCCTGCAGAGCGTAATTTACGTTGTGACCACGGTTTTCATTATGGAAAAACAACGATTCGCCAAAACGAAACTGTAGACTATCTTGGCGGGAGTCCAGAGAAGGACTCAACTGCTGGAAACGACTGCTGATTTCAAGTGACGAGTTACAGGATGGGCTTGCCCCAGAGAGATTATCTGTGGAGCTGTGATGATCCGGACTGTCACTCACCGTGGAATGGGTCTCAGAATGAAACCGAGGGGAGAAATGTGAGCTCCGTAAATCAAATTTCAAGGAATCAAAGAGCGTGGTGGGTATTGATGGAACAGTGGGATGAGAAGAGTAGGATGATAAGTCTGCTGCACCAGTCACACCGTATCCAAAGAACTGGCGCGAGTCCATGCTACAAAGCTTGAATCAGCTGTTCGATACAATCATTATTCTCAAAAATTGTAATAACTGATTTCAGGAAACAGTTTTCGCAGGCAGCTAACTCTGTAATCTTTGGCTTGAAAACAGAAATTCTCAATCTTTAAACAACCTGCAATGATGATACTTGATAATGTTACTGTATTTCTCATATAAAACAAACAAAGCGATCGGATTTTCTTCAAGGGAAATCAAAACACACATATAAACAATCAATAGCATAATGCCATACAAAAATTGACATGTCGTGAATCAGTAGAAAGTATGAAGAACCTTTAAAATCGACATTGGACCACATTCCCAGATCTTGACATTATACAAATTGGAAAAAGGAAACCGGGAAAACACCCACTCACGCATGCATAAGAAGAAAACAAAAATGAAAACAGAACAAGATACTGAAGTTCAAAGATCCATAAATTACACAATACTAGGAACGAAATAACAGAATGGTATGGACTTTGGATTCACTCTTAACTCTCAAAGAAACTACAACAATGTTCGTCCACCACCTATGGATCAATTTCCCTTTCACATTATTTTCATCAAACTATTCTGATTTATATTCGGTGCACTAAAGAAATCGTACGTCCATGCCCTTCCAGACTTAAACCATATCTTTGGCTTAGCACAACAAACACATCGGGTTCTCATGAAAGGAGTTCAGTATCTTCAAATAACTATTTCTTAATCAAACTAAAGCGGTTTGAAACTAACTTTTATTTCCATGATAATTCTTTATTATAAAGAATATATACAACTAAGAAAAGGTCAACCAACTAAAATTTCCACCCAACTTCACACGGCTCTTTGAGTCAAAATAATATAATTTTTTTTTAATATCAAATTTTGAAACGAAAGAAGACCAAACCCAAATTTTTTAATTGCATTCCCTATACACAACATCCAAGAATCTTTTTCCACAGATCCTTCCATATGAACTCAAAAAATTAATTAATTAATAAAATGAGGAAACAAAACTCTCCCAGTAACAGAAGAAGAATTAAACTTACAAAAACAAAAATGTATAAAAACCGAATAAGTAAAAGATCAAAAAGCAGAATAAAAATTTGCAAACTAAATGTTTCTTCGTTGCACTAAAAACAGCAACATAAAATTGAAGACAATCACAACAAAATTTTAGAAATTATTTATTTTATTTGGTTGTACTCTTCATTTATCATTTATATCTTTGCACAATAGCCTGTAATGTCTAAACCCAAAAGAAAAGGCTACATATAAATTCAAATTAATCACATTTCAACCCCAATCATTCAATAAAAACCCAAAAAAAATGAAACCAAGAACAAAAATCACACCCATCAAGAAGAGTATTTTATTTTGATTCGACCTGTAGACGTATGTAATAACAGACAGTATAAATTCAGCAAAAACCTTCAGCTATCTAGCACCATCTCATTCTCACAAGACCCTATTCTGTTTGGGTGCAAATGCAGGAAAAGAGAAAAACATCCTTAAAAACTAAGAAATTTCATTGTTTGAGGCACAAGAAATGAAAAATCTTTTATATATATATATATATATATATAAGTAAAACAAAAAAGTCTCTATTGAACTTGTCAATATGAACTTCGCAACCTTCTTCTACACCTACCATCTATTTTTTGGGTAATTACCTACCATCTATTCTCACAAGACCTTGCTGTTTGGATGCGATGAAAATGCAGGAAAAGAGAAAACATCCTGAAAAAAGAATTTTCATTCTTTAAGACCTAAGAAAAGTCTCTCTTTTTATATAAGTTCAAAAAAAAAAAAATCTATTAAATTTCGCTTCCTTCTTCTACCTACCATCACATTCTCACAAGACCTCTGTTTGGGTGCAAAGAAAATGCAGGAAAACAAAAAGGAGATCCTGAAAAACTAAGAAACTTCATTGTTTGGAACCCAAGAAACGAAAAGTCTTTATTCAACTTGCCAAATTCAAATCTTTGACTAATTTTAGGTGAATTTTTCATATTCAAAATCAGCAAATGAAAACCAAGAAAATAAAAAAAAGTTTAATTTCTTTTTATCTTTTCTTCAATTTTCCCAGCAACCAAACAAGTCGAGCAAAAACAAATAATTTCCAACCAAACCCAAATTCTTAATCGCAAATTGAAACACAACTACTATAGATTTTACACAGAGAGATTGAAGAGAAGTATATGTACCTGAAATTCGAATTTCTGATCTGGGTCTCTAACGATATATATGAAATTGATTTATAAAAAAGTTTTGTATTGCTGTAATGGTGTGCAAAAGCTGTGTATTAAACGAAGAATCTAAAGACAAATAGCTTAGATTCGAGCAATATATATAGAGGAAGAAGAGAGAAAGAGAGAGGAGAGACAGAGAAAGAGAATTGACGGTAGGAACGTACGGTAACGGCAATTCTGGGTTTTTGAGACTCGTAAGTTGTTGGTTGGACGTGTTAGACGGAAGCGCTGACGATAATTTTAACGGCGGTTGCAACCGACCAAAGGTGGTGAGAACATTCTTCGCTCTTTCAGCTTTTTTGCCTCATCGTAGGAAGTGGCTCTTTTTTATAAAATGTGAAAAAATAGAATAAAATAATGATATGATTTAAATAAATTAATAAGATTTTTTTTTTTTAATTATCAAAATATACCTTTTGGGCTGGCTTATGAGAACCCACGCGCTTTTAGTAGAGAACCCCAGGCAGGCTCTGGCAGCAGTTTGTTTTCAAAAGTAAAATAAAAGAAATTGACAGTGGAAAGGTTAATAGTCGGGGTGAGCGCGGGTCGGTTGCGGCCACGGAACCTCCAATCCGCCATTCGTCTGTCAGATTGACGGATTGAAGAAAATTAATCTGCATCCGTCCGCCAATTCGGCGGATGTGGATTGAGCGGATTGGCGGTTTGACGGATGGATGCGAATCGGTTTGGCGGTTTAAAATTATATAAATTTTCAACATAATTCAATTTGTGCACTTCCTCAAACAAAAAAAAAAGAAAAAAAAGAAAAAGAAAGTATTACAGTCAATGACTTAAAAAAGTATTACAATCACTGTATGCCTTATCCAAAGAAAAAAAGTTTGAAACTTTAAAATATCACGATCACTGCATGCCTCATCCATATATTACAATCACAGCATGATTCATCCCCATAAAGTATTACAATCTGTGATTCTTAAAATATAATAACAATTCAAACCACCAAAACGATGAACAGAGCAGTAGTAGAGATTGAATGTCTCTGTATTGTTACATCTACATATGTTTTTGAAAACAAAACCAACCAGCATATATCATATTTTCTATTTATTATTTTTAGAGTTACATTTAAAAACTAAACAATATATATGAATAATACGTTTATTTTTTTCAATTCAAAAAATATATTCTAGTTGAAAATTTTTTTTCAACAGAATATTTAAACTCTTTTTCAATTGAAAACACAAACATAATATTTAAACAAACTGAAAGTACAAAGTCTTATAAATTACTAGGGGTGCTCGCGATTTGGCGGTTCGATTGCCGCCAAAAAATCTCAAATCCGCCATCCGTCCGCCAAATTGGCGGATTTGAGAAAATCAATCCGCAACCGTTCGCTCGTCATCACGCATCCGTCCAAAATGCGGCGAATCGGTTCGGTTCGGTCGGTTTTGGCGGATCGGTATATCCGCTGCTCACCCCTAGTTAATAGTAAGAGAATTATTAATTAGAGAATTGATAGTAAATGAATTAAGTGAAATTATATTTGTTTTGATAATAGTTGTTAGTGTGAGAATTGTTAAATTATTTTTATATAAAATAAATATAAAATAATAAAACAAATAAAATTATATTTTTTACTTAACAAAAAATATAAAAACATTAAATATTAATGTTAAAAAAATGCCCAACATGTTAAAAAAAAAAACTAAGCGAGAGACTAATTTTCTAATACCAAGTCTTTGACCTCCATTTTTAATCCCAACATCCAAGGCCCATCTTAATCTGAAAGGCTTATGAATCCCCCCTCCATCTCCAAAAACAAACACAATATTAGTAGGTACCACCTCCATCTCAATCTCATTTCTTCCTCCATCTCCCAAAACAAACGGGCCCTAGGATAAGAGACTTTTTTATGTTTCAATTTTCCAACTTAGGCCTCGGTTGGAAAAATGACTAAAAGTCAAAAGTCAGTTTTTAACTTATTTTGAATCACATAATTTCTCTACATTTTTACATATTTTTTCAAAAAGAGAAAAAAAAAACTAAATAGTTAGCTTTTAATCAATTTCTCAAAACAACCCTTACTTTTACAATTAAGTTGTATTTAAAATTCGAGTATTGCTACATCCATTGAATTTGGATTTGTTTAATTGCTCTAATTTGTGCATGTCAGTCGTCTAGCCGATCGCCAGGCGGATGTTAGTTGACGCACCGATAGACAAAAATTACAACCGCAATTGACAAGAGTGACACCAGTCTTCTGGACAGTCGCCCAATCAGACATCTAGCTTATGTAATTTGGACAATTCAATCATGCTCAAATTCGGTTGATGAATCATTTTCATTTAAAATTAGACTGAAAGTGTTACGTTAGCTGTTGAATGACGTAGAAATATAGTATTATATTAAGATTTGAGTTTATGTAAGGTATGTGTTATATATAATAAAATATTTTTATGTTATATGATTGTTAATGTATCATTTTTCTTTTTAATTTTGAACACTACAAGTTAACTTTTAGAGTAAATTGAAAAATATATTAAATTTTAAGAGTCAAAGTGAAAAATAAAAATAAAAATTCAACGACCATGGTGGAAAAATGGCCAAACATGAAGGGTAAAGTGTAAAGTAATTATAAATCTATTTTATGTAATTTTTAAAAAATTATAAAAAAAATGTTGAATCTATTTAATTAAATAAACAGTCACATAGTTTTTTATTTACAAATATTTAGAATATACTAAAAAAATTATAATTAAGTTGAAGCACTTTTGTCCATACTTATTTAAAAGTTTCAAATAAATAAAAGAAAATTTATAAGTTGTATCATAAAAAATCTATTTTTTGGTTCAAATAAACTTAAATAAGTAAATTTTAATTACAATGACAAAACCCATTAATCATGTTTTCAAAGAAATTAATTAAATGTGCAATCAAAAGAGACCTATCTGCTTTTAGGTAATACTAGATACTCTTATGTTGTGTTTGGTTGGGAAATTTGGGGAGAGATTTGGAAAGGAAAAGGGAAAAAGTGTGTGAAATTATGTGAAATATAGGTATATTTTTTTCAAATTTCACCTACATTTTTCATTTTTCTTTCCAAATACCTCCTCAAATCCTTCAACCAAACACAACATTAAAGCTTTATTTTTAAATTTAATAACATTGATATGATAAGGAATTGAATTCTAATTAGATGATTATTGAATAAATTAATAATTAGGCCAAGTTTGGCATGATTGAAAAAAGAAAAAAAGTCAAAAAGTCACTATCCTATTTAAGTTACATCATCTTATTTAAGTCACATCACCTCTCTAATACATCACTTCAAACCCAACCTAAACCCAATCTATATTTCATAAAAAGTCAAAAAGTACACTTATTTAGTCTTCCCAAACTAGGCCTTAATTTACAACCGTCGTCATTATTAAAATTTGGACACTATTTAGAACACTTCATAAAAGTTTGCTTTTAGTTAAAAAAACTTAAATGCACCTCAATTTTTTATATAAAAAAATAAAATTTTTAATAATTTTTCAAATACATTAACTAAAAAAGTCATAAAAAAAAATTCCTATATATGCACTTAATTTAAAAGTGATATTTTAGATATAAGTATTTTGTTATGGGATATTTTAGAAAGATGATTAAAAATCATTTTCTAGCTTTTAATCGACTTTGGATAAAATTATCTCTCATAATTTTTACACATTTTTTTCAAAAATAGTCAAAAAAAATTAAAAAATCAATTTTTAACAATTTTCTCAAAATAATTTTGGAAGTGACTAGAGTAGAGCAAACTTGTACTTCTCATAAATAATCTTTTATAAATTATTTGCTTCTATTAAAGGAGAAAGCCTGAGGATATGGAAACACACGCGCTCCAAATGAGAGTATGAGTGCATAGTTTAATGACTAGTGCTTTGTTGTGAGGACAGCAGAGGCGCATTCTAGCCCCGGCGTGTTTGCGATGGATGACGATCACGTGACATGAACGTGATGGGGTTTGTTCAGCTGAGTCGCTGACGTGGGCTGGTTTTTTTGGACACTCGTGCTGGTTTTTGACTACTTTGACCTGACGTGGCACGCGGTCTGACTGCTCATCTCTGTAGACTTGTCTATTGTTCCCACCCGGACTGGACCGGGTCGGACCCCTTATGAAGAAAACGTTATTATTATTATAATATAAATCTGACCCAAAAAATAAATAACAATTACTCACATGCATTAATGTAATATAAAAACTTAAAACATGGCTTACTACAATAATATGTTAAGTGACTCTGCGGTACTATATGAGTAAGTAAAGAATTTATTGTTGTGCAAATTGTGTAATTAAACAAGATAAATAAATTCATGATTAATCAAATTATATAATAGAATAAGAAAACATGTTAAATATTATAATCATAGAAATACGCAATACGATAAAAGGTAAAGAAAGCAAACCGAAACCTGTGTAATACCGCAGTTTCCTTAAAACAGATTAACCACCTCACCATGGGTGCTAGAGGAACGTTGACTTTTGTCTCCCAAGATACAACGGTTTAGACCGTGCTAACACAAAAGCACCTTCTATTAACTTTGGCGAACTTGATAATGGTTGTACTCTCTCTAACAAAAACCAAAGAAGGGACTAGCAAAAAATAAGAAGAAAAAAAAATTTGTGTAAAAACTATCTCCAGCTCTTTATATCTCAAAAAAATATCTCCATTTTTCATCAAAAATCTCTCAAAACTCTTCTTCTAAGTTGAAGGGGAAATGTCTTTTTCATACTTGTAGGGAAGAGATTTTGGCCATGAAGGTTACCATAAAACCTAACATCAATGGCCATCAACTCTAGTTTTTAGGGCTAAAGTTACAAAGGTGCAAAACTCCCATGTGCATAATGATCATCAACTCTGTCATCAAAAGATGAGAGTTACAAATATTAAATAAATAAACATTATATATATATATATATATAATGCTATTTAAATAATCTAACTAGATGGGTCACAAAATAGATATGGGTATTGGGTCAAAACCCGATCCACACCCATTCTAAAATATATGCACAAGACAAGCCCAATCCAGTATAGCACATAGCCCATACCCAAGACTAAGTCCAACACATGCACATACACAAGTTTAGACCCAAGCCCAACTTTTATTGATGTCCACTTTATGAGACAATTCTCATTCACAACTCAATGGTTTCGGCCCATTATTTTTATATTGTAATCTTCTCACTTGAAAGAATACAAAACCACTTAGACCTGCCTTAACCGGCGGTTGGGTCCCACTTTAATTTCGAATTAAAGTTGCTAAAAAATCATTATTTTCCAACAATCCCCCACATAAATAAAATTGGCTAAATAAAGAAAAACGGGCAATGCTTAACAACGACTCAGAGAGAGAGCACACAAAATAACCCTGCATCAGAAAAGGTAGCAATTGGCCTTGAACCTTTCGTAGTGAAAGCTTATCGAATTTACTAGCTGACTAGTGAACGTGATGTCTTGAACTGTTATGTCGTTTGTGTAAATCGAGACAATAGACCTCGCACAGGAATTACTCCAACCATTATCCTTGTTCTCACTGGTGTGTCCGGTTTGGCCTTAGAACACTAGCCTGGTTCAGTGAGTGTTTTAAAAAAATTCAGCCTTTGTTAATTCTTAAAAAAGCGGCCCCACTTCGCACTCATATGGGTGACCTACATAAGGTATCTCGTTATGCCACGATTAACTATTCACAACACTTAGGTCATTAAAAGCATCAACTTAACCTCTCACTCCATAGGGTATCACTGCATAAAGGAATGGGTAAGAGGATTTACCTCCACAGTGACTCATCCGTTACATGAAATTAGGTTATCCCTTTGAACCTAAATTTTGGGATCTCTAGTCAACTAGGTTGGGTTTTCCGTTCCGATAACATTACTAAAATCTTTAACCTCATTCCTCTTGATGACGTTTCTACTGACTCTCGAGTTAATCCTTTGGTTAGCGGATCCACAATGTTGTCCTTAGACTTTACATAGTCTAGAGAGACAACTCCATTAGAGAGTAGTTGTCATATGAAATTATGTCTACGACGGATATGTCTAGAATTTCTATTATACATATGACTCTGTGCCCGTCTAATCATCAATTGGCTATCACAATGAATATAGATAGCAAGCACAGATTTTGGCCAACGTGAAATATCCTCAATGAACTAGCGAAGCCATTCAGCTTCTTCAGTTGCTTTATCCAAAGCAATAAACTCATATTCCATCATTGATCTCAATATGCACATTTGTTTGGAAGATTTCCAAGACACGGCTGCCCCTCCGAGGGTAAACACATAACCATTAGTGGATTTGGAGTCATTCATATCAGATATCCAATTAGTGTCACTATACCCCTCTAGTACCGCTAGGTATCTGGTATAATGCAGCCTATCATCCCAAGTGTAGCGTAGATAACCTAACACCCGTATAATACCTCTCCAATGAGTGGCATTTGGATTACTCGTGTATCTACGAAGCCTACTAACAGAGTAGGCTATATCCGGCCTTATACAACTCATCAGATACATCAGACTTCCAATGACCCGAGAATATTCTAATTGAGAGACACTCTCACCATTATTCTGGTCAAAAGTAGACTCACATCTACCGGTGTTCTAGATACACTTGTATCTGGTTTACCAAATTTCTCAAGTATCTTCTCAACATAGTGAGACTGAGATAGTACAATACCACTAGATGTTCTGGTAATCTTACTACCCAAAATGACATTGTAGACACCCCATTTTTGACCGCCCTTAAGACTTGGGTGTTACTGATGGTTTACTTGGTGTTGAAAGCTGTGCAGTGCAAAGGTTCGGTTTCTTCGACGAAAGGAGAGTCAAATACCAACCTTACACCTCATTTTGGACCAAAGTTATTTTGAATGGTTTTTAGACCTTAAAACTCTCTCTTTCAAAACATTTTTTGAAACAAAGTTCCTACGATGCTCTGAGGCTCGCATTTCGTTAAATGTTGCGCTTTTCAGTAAACCGAGCAAGGACAAAGTGAAAATGAATGAAAGAGAGATGAAATCTGTAAAAATGCTTTCAAAACACCTTGTTTATGGGTTTGGAGTTGAAGAAAATGAGAAAGGAGAGAAGAAAACTAGTTTGGGAGAAGTTTGGCATCAATCCAGTTGGATCGAAACTGCGCGGCTTCACTAAAACAGGTATAACTTTTTTCACAGTTGGAACTTTGATGCAAAGCTAGCGCCATTGGAAAGCTAACTTCTGGGGCTTCAATTTGGACACCTGACTGACCACTTTTGGCCTTTCTAGCCACTGGCCGACCACTTTCTCTTCTGGCAGATCAGAAAAAGTAGCTAGCCGACCACTTAACTGGTCGGCAGCTTTCCTTCAAGTTTTTGAAGATATTTTGGGCCAGCTGGCACAACTGGAGAGCACAAAAACCATCCTCCATACACGTGTATGGAGGGATGGCCTTGAGCCTTAGCTTTTTCAAGAAGCTTATGCTTTTGCTCTCTATAAGAGGGAGGCTCCTCCTCCCTCCTCTAGGTTCAGAAAAATGGTGGTTTGAGAGATAGATACACTCTTGTCTCTATAATCCTCCATCTCTTTCATTTTTGTGCCTTAAAGTGTCATTTAGTTATACTATTGCACACAAACACACACTCAAACACCATCCTTTTGGAGCTGAGGTCCCTTGAGGTTTACTTTTGGAGTTTTTGAACTGGTTTTGGTTGGAAAAAGCTGCTGGAAGTTTGGTTTTGAAGGTGGTCTTCAAGGGTGAGCCTTTAACCTCTTAAACCCCTATTCTTACTTAAGCTTTTGGACCCATTTGCATATTGTTTTAAGCTTGACTCTAAACTAAAAAAAGTTCTAATTTTGTATGCTTAAGATCTTTGTTTGAGGTCACTTTTGTGTTTGGGGTTGTTTACCCCCCTTAGGCCATGTTTGGCCTTGCTTTTGTGCCTCCTTTTTAAGCTTTGGGATCACCTTGTTTTGGCCTTCTCACCACTAAGATTTCAGTGATGGGGATGGTGTTTTAAGGTCCCAAATAGGAGAGGGTCATCCCCTCTCCTTGTGTTTTCAATACTTGCTTTGAATGCCTCATGTTTGAGCATGTTTACTAAGCTTGTGTTAGCTTGTTCTTAGCATGTATTTGGGGCTATTTCAGCATGCCTCAAGTCTGTTTTGACTTAGTTTGGTCATTCCATGCATGCCTTATATACACTTGTAGTATAAATCTTGCAAACTAGTTTTGTATGCCTCATGTTTGAGCTTGTCTTTCTAGTTGGTTTTGGGGCCATTTCAGTAGGTTTTTGGTGTTATTCTAACATACCTTAGATCTATTTTTGGTTGGTTTCATTGGCTCTTGCATGCTTTATACACTTGTAGTGTAAATCACACACACTAGTGTTGTATGCTTCTTAAAGTAGCACGTCATTCTAGCTTATGTTGAGTCCATTTCAGCATGTTCTTAGGCTTGTTTTACCATGTCATACATTTGTTAGGGTTTGGTTTGGTCACCCTTTGCATGCTCCATGAACTTGTAGTGTATTTTCATGAAATAGCTTAACATGCATCATGCTTTAACATGTCATTCTAGCATGCTTTTGGTTTAACTTCATGAAGCTTTTGTCCATGTTTTAACATGCTTTAGCTCTGATTTTGGTTGTTTTGGCCATGCATAACTTGCTTTGTATAACCATAGTTCAATCTAGCTTGTTACCTTTGTGCATCAAGTCCATTGGCATGCTTTTCTTGGCCTATTTGAATGATTTGGCATCATTTCATATGTGATTTCAGTCCATATTTCATGCTCATGCACTTGCATTTATTACTCATTCAATGCGTTAGAGGGTTTCCTCCTTTATACCTTAACATGAACCATTTTGTATGCCTTCATGCCTTAGCTTGCGAGCCATCATTTCAATGCTTATTTGGGGTTATTACGCTAGGATATAACTCTGATTTTTATTGGTTAAGTCATCACATGCTTGGTCTTAATAGGTGTAGTGTAATCCACCTTATTTGCCTTGTATGCACCATGCCTCATGCCCTCCATGCTAGCTTGTTTTGGCTTCCTCCCATGCATGCTTTAGACTCATTTTGACATGTTATAAGACTGTTTTGGGTTGCCTTGGCCACATGCTTCATGTTTTGTATACTTGTAGTACAAATGCTCTTTTTTGCCTCAAGCTTTGAGCACCATTGCATGCTTTATTTGTGTTGTGTACTTGATTTGGCATCACTTAACATGACATTTTAGAGCTTATAACATTGCCCTATTCCTACCTCAATCATGCTTTAAATGCCTTTGAGTGTTATGCATTGTTGCCTAGTTTATGCCTTAGCTTGTGTGCTTGCATGCCTAGGCCTTTGGGTCTTCGTCTCAGCATGTTTAGGTCCTTATTTTGACCTACTTGAGCTCTGTCCATGCTTAGTTCATGAATTTGTGGCATGTATTGCATGCCTCCTTTATAGTCCTCTTTACTAGCTTCATGCTTTAAGGACCCTAGCATGCCATACTTGTGTTGTTTGAATGATTTGGCATCATTTCTTACCTCATTTCAGTGCACTTAATGTTGCTACACTTCCATGTTTTTCACTCTTTAAGTGTTCTTGAGAGTTGCACCTTAGTGCCTTACTTGGTGAGCCAATTGGCATGTATGCTTGTATGTGTTTTCGGTGTCTTCGTTTTAGCATTATGGCCCATGTTTTGGCATGGTTAAGGTCTACCCACATTCGGTTTAAGCCCATTGAGCATTGTGTATGCCATGTCACATCACATCGTGCATGTTATGTTGTTTGCATTGTGCATGCCATGCTCTTGATTCGCATTATGTATGCCATGATCGTATTGCATTGAGTATTCCATGTTAGTCATTGCATTGTGTATGCCATGTTATGTGTTGCATTGTTGTTTGGAATAGGTGTTAGTCCAAACACAAGGAACGAGGGACGTTTCATACTTCAAGTGATGAAACATGCCTCAATTCTCGGTCGCCAATGCTCTTGATCATACATGATAGAGTTCTAGGCTTTATGTGTTTACTTGTGCATTCATTTTACATTGAATTGTGCAACTTCGCCTCTCGGCCATCATGCATTAAAATATGCAATTGGTGGCCCGAGGATCGAGAACCACACCCCTTTGAGTTCATGACATGATAGGGAGGGTGGTTGTACACACATGTCTTGCAAATACATTACCATACCCTTTCTTGCTCTCTGTTGCAACAAATTGCAGTTCAGCAGCAACAACTGGCTGGCCGGCCAGCCAAAAAAACTAGCTGGCCAACCACTTTTCTTGTTTTTCAACAACCAAAAGTGGTCGGCAAGTGTCTAAAGAGACCAAAAGTGGTCGGCCACCCTCCCACAGGTTTCCCTAGGTGGAGTTTCATCTTTCTGGAGCTTGGTGCAGAGTTTTGAGGGTAGATGAAAACAGAGGCAAATCGAGGCATCGCATTGGATTTCCGAACGAGGCGACCGGACTTGCATGCTTAGATAGCTCGTTTACAACCACCCTCTGAGGCTCTTGATTTACTGCTTTCCTTAGCTGTCATGCTTAGATAGCTCGTTTTTGCTTTGGTTTGTACTTTAATTAGTTAATGTGTTAGCTATTCAATTCGTTCTGTAATAATTAGTTAATTAGGATTAGTTAATTAATTTGTTGTGTAATAATTAGTTTAATTAGCTTAGATTAGCTAGTTAGCTTCTTATTTGGTCCCTCCCTCGAGAGGGTGTATCATTATAATAAGCGTACGTGTGTGTGATGCATGTCTTCCAACCTCCATTTCTTTCTCCCTTTTACTTAACCGCTTACGATGGTTAGTTTTAGGGCATATTTCATTTGGCATACCTTATGCTTGCATGCGTGCATCCATTCATCTGTATTGCATCTACCGGGCTCGGCGCATCATACTAATTGCATTGTATTTCAATCTCAATTTGAATACATGTACCAAGTTGCATTTCACATGACATTCTAGAATAGTCGAGCCTATTTTAGTTTCATTCTCGCATGTGTTGCATTAGCCATCTTAACATGAACTAGGATTATGCATTGATTTCTAACTAGTTCTTTGTTTTGGCTCGGAGTACACTGTGAGTGTTTACGCTTTAGAAAACTGCATGCATGTTAATGTTGCCATGAAAGCATGCTTGCTATGAGGCTAACTGCTTAGTTGATTAACTGCCTGAATGCCTGTGGGTGAAGGTTGGATTACTTGAATTGGAACAATTCATTGGAATTCGCATTTTAGCCTACTTGCGAGTAGCAAACTTCAAACCATTTTCAAATGAATATGTAATGTTTTGTTCTAAATTAGGCGATCTAGTCTATACTTGTTTGTTGTGCGCATCATATCGTAAGATTAGCTAATTAACTAGAATAAGAACACATGTGTTTTCAAAAACAAAATATCATGCTTAGTACAGGCCGATCTTTGATTGAGCAAACAGGGGTGCTTATTAAATGACCTTCCCCAATCGTACCCAAGTTCTTGAGCCGAGGCAACTTTGGTGATGACGGACACGTGGCCTTAGGCACAAGTCAGGGTTTCCTAAATTCCCCCAAAATAAAATATTTAGGTGGCGCCTCTGTATCTGGCAAAGCAGTCCATGTTTTGCACTTCTTTATAAAAATCAATTTTCCAAAACGATTTGCCGGATTTAGACTCTTTGGTGATTTATCGGTCTCACATCGTACATTGTGAGATTAGATTTAGAACTGTGACATCTGAGTCCGAACTATAATAAGCCCAATGGACAAAACGGAATCCCGCGCCATTTTTGCGCTTGGAGCGCCGGGACGTTCGGGGTGGGTCCACAGACATCTGCAAGGCCCATATCTTTCATGTCAAACTTAGAGTTTAACAATCTCTTGGCAGTTCGAATCATTTCATCATTACTACCAAAAGTGAGTATGTCATCTACGTATAGACACAAAATGACATAACCTCTGTCAATGTATATATGCACTTGTCACACTCATTGATTCTAAATCCATTTGACAACATAGTGTTGTCAAACTTCTCATGCCATTGTTTAGAAGCTTGATTCAAACTATACAATGATTTGACAAGCTTACAGACTTTCTTATTTTGTCCTGGAGCTGAAAACTCCTCAGATTACTCTATGTAGATTTCTTCATTCAAATCTTTAATTAAGAAAGTTATCTTTACATCCATCTGATGTATCTCTAGACCACGTAAGGCTGCTATCGCAATCACCACGCCAATGGATGTAATCCTTGTCACAGGTGAATACATATCAAAGTAATCTAGGCCTTCTTACTGCCTGTATCTTTTGATAACTAGTCTAGCTTTTTATTTATCAATTGACCCATCAACCTTCATCTTTCTTCCAAAGATTCCCTTGCTCCCCAAGGCCTTACAGCTTGGGGTAGATCAACCAACTCCCAAGTATGGTTTTGTAAGATGGAATCAATCTCACTCTTAATTGTTTCTTTCCACAAAGGACTTTCAGTTGAAGTCACAGCTTCATGGAAAGTTTGAGGTTCTCCTTCTAACATATAAGTCAAGAAGTCTAGGCCAAAGGACTTGACAGTCCTAGCTCTCTTGCTCCTTCTTGGCTCATCTACTTCCTCAGCTTGATCATCAACTTGATCAACTAAGTGATCATCTGTTTGATCAGCTATGTGATCATTGTCACTTTCAAACTCTTTTATGGAACTCGGAATACATTTTCAAAGAAAAATGTATTTCTTGATTCTATGATAGTATTCTTGTGTATATCTGGAATAACATACTTAACCACAAGAAATCGATATGCACTGCTATATTGTACATAACCATTGAATACAAAGTCAACGGATTTTTAGATTTATCTTAACCCTCTTGGGTTTAGGTATTCTCACCTTTTGCATAACACCTCCACATTTGTAGAATTTATACAAAGGCTTTTGGCCTTTTCCGAAAATTTATACAAGGTCTTTAAACAATTCCTTAATGATTATGAAATTTTCAAAATCATATCACCAGAATATCCTCAACCGAATTAGGCACCCAAACATATTTGGTCCTACCTATCATTTTGAAGCCAATAGTCTTATTATTAGGAAACACAAATCTAATGTTCAATAGTCTACTATTCAGAACTTCATAACATGACCAACAGTCTTATCACTAAGAATCACTAATTTCTCAGCATGTGGTCAGTAGACTTTCTACTACTAGAAATCACAATGTCTTAACCTGTGATCAGTAGTCACTTTACTACTAGAAATCACAACGTCCTAACATAGGATCAATAGACTCTTTCATTACTCGGAATGATCATGTCTTGACATATGATCAATAGCCTCTCCACTACTAGGAACCATCATGTATTGACATGTGATCAGTAATCTATTTACTATTAGGAACCACAATCTCATAACTATGTAGCCAGTGGTCTAACACCTCCTAGGAACCACCAATTTTCTATCTCTGTAATCAGTGATCTTGTATTCACTAGAAGCCACCAAATTAAGAATATATTTGAAATTTAAAAAATTTAAAGATATATTCACCCACCCTAACGAGTTGTCTCATCTTTGCTTTCAAGTAAAGTCACATAGCAATCAAAATACCATAATTGACACAAGGATAACATACTAATTGCCTCTGATTAATTCAGAGATATTATCATGCAATCTTATGATTTCCTTTAACCACACTTGATCTCTCTAGATCTTCTTTTAAGAATCTCGCAAGGCTTAACGTTGTCAGGTGGAACAACATTTCTATTGTCACCTCTTGAAGCCATTTCTGAAAAATCACAACAGAATTTCATTATTCTATTTTTCCATAAACTATACGTAACACTAGAAAATCCACAGTTGGAAATTTAATTCAAAATTAGTCTCACCACTTAACCTATAATTGAACATGGTCAGAATGTTCCCAGGAAGACTGGAGGGGTCACATTGGTTCCACTTAAAACCCAGTTAACTTTTTGACAAAACTTTCAAGAGCATGTTAACTCCTAGTCTATGGGAAACAAATTTAAAATTAAGTTTTTCGGGGGATAAACCAGGTTATAACAAACCAATTCCAAAGCAAATAAAATTTGCTACCAGAATTATACCACTCATAAAAGTTAATCGGTACTCTCGGAACTGAGCATATGATTTCTGAATAAAAATTAGAGATATTTTAGCTAATGCTAAAATTTGGTTTCTTTCTCAAAACCATAGCACTTTAGAAATAATCAAATTATAAACCAAAACACTTTGGAAATAATCAAATTACAATCAAAGATTCTTTCCAAACTTGGTTTTCCAACACTTTGGGAATAAAATAATTAAACCCAAAGACTTCCTCAAACCCCAAAGTTTTGAAACCAAATCCGTCTTAGTTGTCTTTTCTGAACAAATAAGAACTACTCTTTCGTCAAAGCTAAACACTTTGGTTTCTATTCCAGAAAACCAAACCAAGTTCCAAACTTTCAAACAATTTAAAAATTGCTAACCAACATTACAAGCAATGTAAAAAATTTACAATAATACAAGCAAATAAAATGCTTTTACCAATACAAGAAAACAAACTTGCTTCTACACATTGGTAAATGAACCAAATTAAAACTCAAGCAAACAATTGCTTCAAATAAAAGACGAGTAAACCAATCCAATTGACGATTGTAAGTAGTCCAAAAATTGCACTCCAAAATTCTATTAATTTGGATTTGTATTGTTTCCATTCCCTTTCGCATGGGTATGCCTGACAAAGAAAGTTAGTAACAAACCACAACATAATACAAAGCAACTAATTAAAAAAAAAAAAAAACCCTTATATTTAATCCTTCTAGCGCTATTATGAATAGCACATAAAGTGAAAATTAAAATGCAATATAAGTTCCACATATAAACCTTAAAACTCCAAAACTAAATATACAATTTAATTTATACAATAAATATGTAAATAAATTAGACAAGTTACAAAATCTTAAAATTTATAATTACAAATAATTAAATTAAAATTTATTGCCACGAGTTATATATCAATTATTACATAATAAATATGTAAATAAATTTAGATAAGTTACAAAACTTTATAACTCCAAAACCTTAAAATAAAGTTTAATAGGCAAGAGTTGCATATGAATTTATTTAACAATAATCATGCAAATAACTCTAGCAATCAAAACATGCAAATAATCCTAGAAAGTATGCATGTAATCTACACCAAAATCTAAGGACATGCAAATTACCTTAAAATTCTAGAAACTAATAAAAATGTGAATTAAACTAAGATCTAGAAAATCATGAACATGTATAAAAAAAATAACAACTAATTAGCATGTCCATTTTAACTCAAACTTAAACACTCATGAGCATGCAAATTTTATTATAAAGCTATAAAATAAAACATGCAAAACACGGTAGGAAATTAAAAGTCATACTCATAAAACTATGCATCTAAACAAACAATAGACCATTTAATTAATCATCAACAACCTAATTTTCTTTTCATGCAGAAAATAAATTAGAAGCAAAATAAAACATGAGGAAGACATTTATTTATTTAAATCCTAATAATGCATAGCAAGTCAATGGAACAAAAAACTTTATGAACAGTAGCATGCATATCCTTTTGCCTTATATAGGAAAAAAATGGCCTCTAAATTAAACAATTATAAGCAAAGCTATAGCCACATCATGTGAAGTTATTGACACAAAACTGTATATACCAGAATTTCTATAGATGATAACAAGCCTATATATATATATATATATATATATAATTTCACTATTATGCAAAAGTAACAGCATAATGAACTTGCCACACAGTAACCTATTACAAAAGTTTAAATCTGATACAGTGGGGAAATTAATCTATGTGAATCAATTTATTAATTTCATGAGAAACATAACTAATTTGTTTTAAGATTGTTGTCCAAATTGTGTAATTAAACAAGATAAATAGATTTATGATTAATCAAATTACATAATAGAATAAGAAAACATGTTGAATATTACAACCATAGAAATACACAATACAATAAAAGGTAAAGAAAGCAAACCAAAGCCTGTGTAATACCACAGTGTTCTTAAAACAAATTAGCCGCCTCACCATGAGTGCTGGAGGAACGTCGACTTCTGTCTCCCAGGATACGACGGTTTAGACTGGGCTAATGTAGAAGCACCTTTTGTTAGCTTTGATGAACTTGATAATGGTTGCACTCTCTCTAACAAGAACTAAAGAAAGGACTAACAAAAGATAATAAATTTTTTCTTTGGTGTAAAAACCATCTCCAACTCTTTATATCTGAAAACAATATCTCCATTTTTCATCAAAAATCTCTCAAAACTCTTCTTCTAAGTTGGAGGGGAAAGGCCTTTTTTATACTTGTAGGGAAAATGTTTTAGTCATGAAGGCTACCATAAAACCTAGTATCAATGGCCATCAACTCTAACCTTTAGGGCTAAAGTTACAAATGTTGAATAAATAAATAAATAAACATTATATTTATATATATATATATATATATATAATGCTATTTAAATAATCCAACTAGATGAGTCGCAAAATAGATACAGGTATTGGGTCACAACCCGATCCACACTCAGTCTAAAACATATGCACAAGACAAGCCCAGTTCAGCATAATGTTAGACAATCCTCACTGTATTTAAATAGATTAATTCTGTTTGTGTACTTAACAACAAACAGAATACAAAAGAAATAAAGGAAATGAGAGAAAAATGTTTGATTACAAAAATCAAACTAGAAATAAAAATAGATTTTATTTTGTTACAAAAACAAAATTAAAATCTGATTTAAATAAACAAATAAAACAGAAAAATAAATTAAATAACTTTTTTGATTAATTTTTTCGAATAATAATCTGATCAAGTCCAGTGTTCGACACTGTGTCCTTAAGAAAGATTCGTCCTCTCCTTGGTACTTTCAGAATATGGACCTCTATCTCCCAGGATAAAATGATCAATTAACAAATAAATGCAGCACTACAATTTATTTGTTCAATGAACACACTTAGTGTATACACTCTTTCCCACAGAAAAATAATAGAATAAATGCAGCAAAATGCAGAGATGATACTGTAGCAAGGATAGACGAAAATTGGAATAGAAATCCAAATGAAGGACTAGTCCTTTTATAGAAGGATTGATGGCTGCTCAGTTTGAATCTAACAGGAAGCAAGTCTGTTTTGAACAGCACCTGTTCAATTTGAATTTGAAAAGAAAACCGAATCTGGTTTGAATTTGTTTGACAGATAAAACGGTTTTGGGTTTGAATCTGGATAGATTCAGATCTCTTTTGAACTTGTGCAAAATTCTAGAGAGGTGCAACAATTTGAATTTAAAAAATTGAAATTAATCTAGACAGAAATTCGAACAAATTTTATTTCAAAAAATAAAATTTAAATTCAAATGTTTTTTGCCCAAAAAAATTAGTATTGGGCTAAACAAGCCCAACCCAATCTCACACCACGCACTCGCGCCCAAGCCCAGCCAGCCCGGACGACGGCGGCGCGCAGTGATTTTTGGGTCCAATGAGTCTAGCCCATTTTGCCCATAACCTCCCTCTCTACAAAACTTGGGTACGCCTAGGGGCACACCCCAAGTTCAATGCCATGCCTTATAAACTCATTCAAAACTTCCCACCAAATCAATGTGGGACGAGCCATTTTCCAACCTTAAGGAATTTCCATCAAAACTCTATTTCCATGGAGCTCACTTTGGCTTCAATTTCTCATTCACCCGATAATGGTTTTGAGCAACCAAATATACTGTGTGAATCACAACGCGGTATAGAACGCGTTACCACTTTGACCCGTGAAAATCGACACACGGGTCCTACCTAAATAATAGACCAAAGTTAGGAAAAAATTATGTTTTAACCTAGAATTTTTCCAACCATTTCCAACACATAGCACATAGCACATAGCCCATGCCCAAGACTAAGTCCAACACATGCACATACACAAGCCTATACCTAAGCCCAACTTCTATTGATACCCACTTTATGAGACAATTCTCATTCACAACTCAATGGTTTCGGCCCATTATTTTTATATTGTAATCTTCTCACTTGAGAGAATATAAAACCACTTAGACCTACCTCAACTGGCAATTATGTCCCACATTAATTTCAAATTAAAGTTGTTGAAAAATCATTATTTTCCAACATTTATAAGATTTATCAATCAATAAACATCTATTTGATCACAAAAATAACACTTTTTAGAAAATTGAGTTTTTATCTTTCATATTTCATTTTTTATTTTTAGTAAAAAAAAATTAATATTTTATGTAAAGTTTTATTTTTTGGATACACTTAATTTAGATATATTTAAAAAGTATAAAATTTGTGAAAATAAACTTTCAAATATTCACCAAAAATAAAATACATAAAAAAAAAATAAGAAACTTTAGTACATTTTTGTATTTTGTTATATTCAGTGAGTTTTTAAAAGATTTTTGCATAAATTTTATACTTTTTAAGTATATCAAGATTAAGTGGATCTTAAAAAAAATATATTAAAATATTTTTAAAAAAATCATTAAAAATATAAAAATACAAATTCAAAATTCAAAAATTTATTTTTTAAAATTCCAAACCAAACAAGGTGAATTCTTAAAATTCAATTTTTTTTTTTTTCTATTGATGTTTATTAATTGATAATATCAAATTGCCTTATATATTGCATAAGTTATGTAACACATTAGATAATTTGATGTTACGTAATATAAGATAAAAATAAACATAAAAATTTGTCTTACATAACATATAAGATAATTTCTTAAAATTCAAAAAAAAATAATTTTTATTTTTATCAAATTAATTTTTATTTTATGAAGAAAAATTGAGAAAATAATTTTGTAAAATCAAACTAAACAAACTATTTTGACTTCAACTTATTTCCCCAAGCTCTTACTTAAAATCACCATAAAGTACTGTTTGAAAGATTCCAAGACATGTCCAATTTGCATAGATAACGATTTATCAAACAACCCTTAATTCTACACTAGTGGAAATGAGGTCCCAACTTCATTGTTTTTCCTTTTATTTAAGTAGGTAACGATTTATCAAACCATCCTTAATTCTATACCAGTAATCGGGTCGCAACTTCATTGTTTTTCCTATTATTTTGGGTGTGATGATACCATTAATAGGTGAACTCTTTGTCTTACTTTTGCCCTAGTATTGTCTTTTCCTTTCTGGCCGCAACTTTTATTTCATTTAATTGCTGTCGATGTTAGTTTCTATATATCTTGACTAATCTCATAATAGTAAAATTAATGATCAAACAAACCTTCAATGGCCCTTTTAGTAATTCAAACTCGAAACCTTTGGATATTAACCTAAAATCTTTACCATTTGGATATTAACCTTTGGATATTCAAGCTGTGTTTGGTTCGGGAAGTTATTCAATAATTTCGGAACACTACGTAGTCATACTCTAAACCAATCACCAATTACTTAGCTCTATATTGTTCTTCCATCCGCAACATAAATCGTGGGCCCCACCCCTCCTTACCAATCAAAACCTTATGGAGCGTGTCCATATTCTAGAAATACTGAATAATCACTTGTTTTGGTTCATAAATTTAGAGAGAGATTTCAAAAGAAAAAAAGAGAAAATGTGCAAAACATAAGTAAAATGTAATTATATTTTTTTTACATTTCACCTAATATTTTCATTTCTCGTAATATTTCCATTTTTCCTCTTTCTAAATTCAACAACCAAATACGACCTAAGGTTACAAATTTTGTACAAGTTTTGTGCAACTTCATAAAACTGAACATTAAGTTCACGTTATTACAGCGACTTATTTTGAAAATTTTAAGGAGCTTGATCCATAACTTTATATTCTCTATGGGTTTAAAGAGTGTTGTGCGTGAGAGTAGGGATTTAAGTCTCGTTTGGGAATAGACTTTTATAGCAATTTTTTTATTAAAATAGAATGTAAAAAAAAATTAATATATTTGAGATTACTTTTTTGTTATTTATAAAAAAAATATGCAAAAAATGAAAAGGAATTAAAATTTTTAACTTTTTAAATTTTTTAATAATTTTTTAATTTTTAACTAAAAGGTAATGTTACCAAATAGGCTGATAACCACCTTATATAAACATTGATATTTATGAGTTTTTCCCATTACGAACTCTGACATGTTGCTCTTGTCACAATCTTCTATATTATTTTGAACCACTGTTGAGATATAATTAAGGTGTGCCATAATCCCATAAAAATTTAATCACAAAAATAAAAAATAAATAAATAAAATGCTGATTGTGAACATAGGTAAGCCATGTAGGATCAAGTAACAACCAGTCCGTTTTATCACAAATCAAAATTAATTAATATATTGATTTAAAAATACTAAAAAACATTTAGGTAGCCGTATCATATCCTATTTTAATTGGGCTGCCTCTTTCTTGTTTTTCATATGTCATGCTTGCATTTGAAACTCTGAATTTTATTTCTTTATTTATTTATTTTTAATGTTATGTTTTTGAATCATAAATTTAGATAAAAATTTAAAAGTAAAACAAATAATTAATTTAAATTTTATTCAAATTTGTCTCAGATGTTTTTTGCTTTTTAAGTTTTTATTTAAATTTATAATCTATGGTTTCGTTTAGCATTAGTTTTTTTGATTAAATTAGTCACAAAAAGTTAAAATACGTTAAAAAATCAATAAGACAAATGTCTCTTTTAAAAAGTAAATTAAGGTCTCGTTTGAGAACAAGCTAATTTAGTAACTTTTTGACTATTTGGCTAAAAAAGTAAGTAAAAAAAAACTTATATGTTTGGGATGACTTTTTGGCTAATTACGAAAAGATGTGCAAAAAGTAGAGAGAAAAGAGAATCTTTGACTTTTTGGTATGAGTTGTTGGCTTTTTGGCTAAAAAAATAACTTTTTGACTTTTTTGGCTAAAAAGGTAAGTCTCCAAACGGGGCCTAAGAGTCACTTTTCAACTTTTAACCCATTTTGAATCACATCATCTCTCACATTTTTTATATATTTTTTTAAAAAAAATCAAAAAATTAACTTTTAACTATTTTTTCAAAACACTCCAAAATGTTACATCAAAACTAAAATTATTTTATTTTTTCTCTCATAAAAATTTAAAAAATAATAAAAAATTAATCGAAATGAACTTTTTAACCAAAATTAAAATAATTAAAAAATAAAAAACTAACTAAAAAGTCACACGCCAAGCCGCAGCACAATATACATTCTCAAAACTTGGACATTGAAAGTTGAAAACATTCATGTTTGTTTGTCGGTATATCGAAACAAAAACTGAGTACAGCAATTGCCCTTGAACACCCCAAGAAGTGACGAGGCCTTTTGGGTCAACTTAAAATAATAATTCTATGAATATACAATCACTTACAAAATAAATCACATAAATTAATTTAAATTATACAGATTAAGTACTTGAATCTATCACTATTAAGCATTTGTTTGGGAAGTGGGTTAGTTTTGTAATTTTTTAATTTTTTTGACTATTTTAACTTGTGTTAAAAAATTTAATTTGAGAAGAATTTTTTGACTTTTTTAACTTTTTTTGTGACAGAAGAGTGTAATGATTATAGGTTTGATGTGATGTTTTATTTGTTGTGACTAAAATAACTTATTTATTTTTTGTGACTAAAATAACTAAAAAAATTCTTACCAAACGGAGCCTATTATTTACTATGAGTTTTACAATTGATTTTGTGATCTTCAAATTAGGGGTAAGCAGCGGATATAGCAATTCACTAAAACCGAACGAACCGAACCGATCCGTCACATTTTGGACGGATGCGTGATGACGAGCGGACGGCTGCTGATTGATTTTCTCCAATCCGCCAATTTGGCTGACGGATGGCGGATTTAAGGTTCCTTGGACCGTAACTGAACCGCCAAATCGCAAACACCCTTAGTAATTTATAAGACTTTGTATTTTTAATTTGTTTACATATTTTGTTTGTGTTTTCAATTGAAAAATAGTTCAAATATTCCGTTAAAAAAAAGTTTTCAACTTGAATATATTTTTTGAATTAAAAAAAATAAATGTATTATTTATCTTTTTTGATTTTTAAATCTAACTCTAAACGTAATAAATAGAAAATATGATATATGTTGGTTGGTTTTTGTTTTCAAAAACATATATAAATGTAACAATGCAGAGACATACAATCTCTACTATTGCTCTATTCATGGTTTTGGTGGTTTGAATTATTTTTATATTTTAAGAACCACAGATTGTAATACTTTATGTGGATGAGACATGCTATAATTATAATATGTGGATTAGGCATGCAGTGATTGTGATATTCTAAAATTTCAAACTTTCTTTCTTTGGATGAGACATGCAGTAATTGTAATACTTTTTTAAGTCATTGACTATAATACTTTCTTTTTTTTTTCTTTTTTTTTTTTGAGGAAGTGCACAAATTGAATTATATTAAAAATTTATAAAATTTTAAACCGCCAAACCGATTCGCATCCATCCGCCAAACCGCCAATCCGCTCAATCCACATCCGTCAGATTGACGGACGGATGCAGATTAATTTTTTCTAATCCGTCAATCTAACAGACGAATAACGAATTAAAAATTTCGTGACCACAACTGACCTATGCCCACCCGGCTTCAAATTAATTTATAATCCCCACGTGGGGAACGAGAAGCCATGCCGTAAAGATTACTTGAGGTTCTAGATAGATACAGAAAATGCGTTCTCATTCATTTATCACTTTCTTGTGAAATCTACTTATCATATGACTCAACAAAGGTCCCACATCAATCTGGGCTATATGGATCAAATCAAAAAAATAAATAAATAAAAAGTAATAAAATAAAATAAATCTGGGGTATATAGATGGGTTATGGCCAGGAACCAAATTGGTTCGATTTTAAAGGCGCACATAACATTTAAGGAAAATCATCATAGGAAAATTCTATTTTTAATTTTGGATAGTTGGAGAGGTTCAATTTTTTTTTTCTTATTAATTAAGGTCTCTCAATAATATTTTATTAGAGAAATTTTTGTTTAAAGAACTGAAATTTCTCTGTGAAGAAATAAATTTCTGTATGAAAATGTTGAGACCCCAACTGCTATGCAAATTGTATATCTATAAAATTCTAATATTAGAGATCTTAAACTAAAAACCTCAATTATCATTTAGTGATAGTTTCATAAATTTATTACAAATTTATGATTTTGATTATTAATATTTATAAAATTTATCCTTTATTTGTAATAATTTTTCAAAATTTATATTGAATTAAAAATTTTCCTAATATGTTTCTAGTCAAGTGATTCCTAACCCATATTAATATCGAATTGGTTCAGATAGTAATCTGTGTGTCTCAAATAAATCATGTTTATTTATAATAATAAAAAATGACATATTTTTACTATCTATTTTACAAAACAACGCAGTTGTATGTTATAAGAATTATTACGTAATTTTATAAATTTAATTCCAATTAACGAATATCATTATAATAGTGTATACACAAATACAATTTATATGACATGTTCAAACTACTATACTAATCACTCAACTTTAATGTACTTATAACTTCATCCAACCAACTTAACCTCAACACAAAAGCCTTTTGACTCTCTAAACTTTGTAATTGAGATGGATGGGAATTAACACCTGACTTTGGATATAAATACGGGTTGGATTGCTCTCATGTTAATATCTTAAAATGAGAGAACTTGAGAGGCTCGTAGGGCCTATTATGAGTTTTGTTTTTCAATGATCCAAACTATTTATTTTGTAGGGCTCTCAATATATATCATGTTAGAACAAATGGTCTTGAATTCTTCAATTGGTGGTCTTTGGCACTTCAAAACTTGGCAATGATCTTGTCTATGTAGAACAAAAATATGATGCTTCAAGTCACGTTACTAAGTCGCTTTCCTAAAGACAATATTTGCATCCACCAAAAGGTGTGTAGGGGGTTACAGCAAATTTGCCTCCAGGATACAGTGAAGCCTGATCTAATGATCAAGTCTACCGGCATCTGCACTGATGACAGTAAATCAGAATACTCTTGATATAATCAAGAAAACCAAGACACTGATAATCAAATCTGCAGAAATTGATTACCAGTAAAAAAAGCAGAAATTTACTTAAGAAACTCTTGATTGAAAACTCAAAATCAAGAGGGAAAGAGAGTGAGAGTGAGAGTGAGAGAGAGAGAGAATTGCATGAATGAATTCTGAATTTTTGGATAGAATGAATTGGCTGATTTCATAGCCTATTTATAGGCCTTGATGCACCTAATCGAATGGTCATGTCCTTTGATCGCATCTGATCATATTTGAACGTTGGATCAACGATCTACAATGCAGATAATTCTCATACCGAATAGACGCCTTGACTAATCACACCTGATCACGATTAGGTGCCATCTTATCTGTACGATCGCGCGCATCTCCAATCAACGACTATAATCAACCCACTCCAGATCGAATACACAACCGTTTGATCGGTTGGTTGACTCATCGCCAACGGACGACATGTCACTGCCATGTGGAGCTGATTGTATCCCACGTCACTGCTCCAGCCTGTCTGACGTAAATAGGAAAGCGTTCTCATGGCGCCGATGGCTCCGTGCTAAGTGCAAAGTGCGCCATCAAATGCCACACAACCCACTGCTCACTCCACGTGCGCGCTCGTGTGCATGTGTGGATGGTGCGAAGCACTATCCTTGCAGTGTGGGTGCATGCACACTAGCTTTCATCTCATACTTCCATATTCAAAAGAATATTCCATGTAGCACTTTATTAAGTGCACCATATTTTGCTCTCTTTCCAATGTGGGACAAAGTCTCCAAGCTTATTTCATGCTTTCCAAAGAAAAACATGGAAGGTTTTGAAAACACCCAAAAATAAACTATAAATTTGAAAACCATTTTGAAAATTCCCCAACATTCCCCCACCATTTTCAAAATATTAGATGATGATTTTTGGTTCACTTGGCAGCCTTATGCATAGGTGAAGATATCTTACGATTTGAATCATTCACTTAGTGAAGACATCTCAAAGTTATTCAATATGGCATAGTAGACTTGTCTTTGAACTAGCGATCTTATACGACTAACAGGACATGTCTCATGCACAGTACAGGTTACCTTAAGTATTCAAACAAACCGACACGTGGATTGGCCTTGTGTCTATATCCTGTTTCATGAGCGCTCTAGAGTCAAGCCCTTGGACTCATAGGAAGCGGCACCACCTCCTACACTCACATAAGTAAGCTTACTGAGAGTACCCCTGTAATTTATAATACCCTAACAACCCAGTTGTAAGCTTATTAGGAGTTTGTTAACTCATTCTCTTCTTTCCACATTACAGGTACCAAGCACTTCAACCTTGGGATGAAAATGAAATAAAACTAAGTGCTTGCAATCACGATATATGGTGTACTTGGGCTCATTGAACTCAAGACTTGATGTTTCTTCAAGCGTATCAAGCGTTGAGTTGAGTTTCCACCAGGAATAATTATGTTAAATGGGCTTAAGACCCATCCCCTTTGATGTTTTCTACACCAAATCCCTTGCAACTCCCTTTGTTAAGGGGTCTGCCAAGTTTTCACTTGACTTTACATAACTAATGGTAATCTCACCTTCTGTGATTAACTGTCTAACACAACTATGTCTCAGCCCTATATGCCTAGACTTTCCATTATAGACATGGCTATAAGCTCGTGATAGAGTTACTTCACTATCACAAAGCAAAGATATTGGTGGCATAGGTTTTGGCCATATCTTAATCTCTAACGAGAGATTCCATAGCCACTCTGCCTCTTTGCTACAAGATGCTAATGCTACAAACTCTGACGCCATGGTTAAGTCTGTTATGCATGTTTGCTTCTTAGAACCCCAGGAGATAGCTCCTCCTCCAATAGTAAAAATCCAACCACTCGTGAACAAGTGATCTTCGCGGTCAGTTATCCAACTAGCATCCATGAATCCAGCACTGTTGGATAGCCATTATGGACTATTCCATAGTCTATTGTTTTCCTCAAGTACCTAAGTACTCGGTTAACAACATGCCAATGCACACTACTAGGGTTACTAATGTATCTACTATGTTTTCCCACTGCAAATACAATATAAGGTCCAGTGCAAGTCATGACATACATCAGGCTACCTATTACTCTTGAGTATTCTAGCTGATCAACAGCTCTTCTAGTATTAGGATACAATTTCAAATTTGAATTAAAAAGTGTAGACATGGGTGTACAATTATATTGGTTAAATTTCTTAAGAATTTTTTCAATATAGTGCGACTGGGTTAGAATCAAATTATTGTCCTCTCGTTTGATCTTAATATCCAGAATTATATCAGCCAAGCCCATGTCTTTCATACTAAAGCTAGACAACAAGAAACTTTTAGTACTTTCAATGACATCATTGTCAGTACCAAAAATAAGCATGTCATCTACATATAGACATATAATTACACCTTTATTACCAGTAAACTTACTGTACACACACTTATCAAATTCATGTATCCTAAAACCATTTTACACTATTACTATGTCAAATTTCTTATGCCACTATTTTGAAGCTTGTTTCAGTCCATAAAGTGACTTCACGAGTTTACATACATTGTGTTCTTGACCCTATACAACAAATCCTTCCGGTTGTTGCATGTAGATTTCCTCATCTAACTCTACATTTAGGAAAGCGATCTTAACATTCATTTGATGGATTTCAGGCTTGTAGATTGAGGCTAAGGCAATCAACACTCAAATGGTGGCGATTCTAGCCACCGGAACATATGTATCAAAATAATCAATACCCTCTTTTTGAGTAAATCCGTTAATAACTAATCTTGCTTTAAACTTTTCAATTGTGCCATCAACTTTCATTTTCCTTTTGAAAATCCATTTACAACCAATTGGTTTAGATCTAGTGTAGACGTCCCCGAACGCCCCGGGAGGGTGAGTCCCGTTCTGTTCATTTGGACTTACTACAGTTCGGATTCTCAAATTGTCGCGATTCTTAATCTGAACCAAAGAGTCCAAATCCAGCAAATCGTTTTGGAAAATAGATTTTTGTAAAGAAGTGCCAAACATGGACTGCTTTACCAGATGCAGAGTTGCCACCTAAATATTTTATTTTTGGGGAATTTAGAAAATCCTGACTCGTTTGCCTAAGGCCACGTATCCGTCATCACCAAAGTTGCCTCGGCTCGAGAACTTGGGTACGATTGAGGAAGGTCAGCTATGAGCACCCCCTCTCACCCGATCCGAAGATCGGCGTCTACTAACCATGATATCTTGTTTTGAAAAAATTATGCGTTCTTATTCCGGTTATTAGCCTAGATTTACTATGTGATGCGCACAGCATAACAAGTATAGATTGAGTCGCCTGAATTGGGACAAAGCATTTCATGTTTGTTTTGAAAACGGTTTGCTACTCGCAAGTAGGCTAAAATACAGGTTTTGCCACCCTCAAGTGGGCTTAGAAAAGATGGTTTTGCCATTGTTTAATGGGCTTAAAACTCATAGTCAATGCATTATTCCAATTTAGATAACCCAACCTTCACCCACAGGCATTCAAGCAGATATATCACATAAGCATATAGCCTCATGGTAAGCATGCTAATATGGCAACACTCACACGCATGCAAGATGCTAAAGCATAAGAGCTTACTTAGTACTCCAAGCCAAAACAGAAACTAGTTAGTAATCAAATGCATGATCCTAGTTCATGTTAAGATGTCTAATGCAACACATGCAAGATGCAACTACAATAGGCTCGCCTATTCTAAGATGGCATATGATGATGATACAGCTAACACGCATTTAACTTAGAATTGAAATACAAATGCAGTTAGTATGATGCGCCGAGCCCAGTGCATGCAATACAGGTGAATGATGCAAACATGCAAGCATAAGTATGCTAATTGAAACATGCCCTAATCTAACCATCATAAGTTGGTAAATAAAAAGGAGAAAGACGTGGGGTTAGAAGACATGCATCACACACACGCACACTTATTACAACGTTGCCCTCTCGCAGAGAGTCCGAATAAATAATACAGATTTAACTAATTAACTAGCCGACTAACTAATTAATTAATTACAAAACTTCTAATTAATCAACAAATTAATTACAGAAACAGTCTAAATATAAAACTAAAGAGATCGCCACAGCTCTGCCTCGGAATGCGTGGATGATGCATGCTTGACTCGCTTTGCTCGGAAACCCGGTACCATGCCACTGTTGCCTCTGTTTACACTGCCTTGCTCCTCTGAAGTTCATGAAAATTTCCAAGACCCTTCTGGATCACTCCCTAAGTGTTATGGGATGCCACCGGCCATGAGAATGTTCTTATCGGACAAAGACTGGGCCACCAGTTGGACACTGATGGTCGGTCGGCACTTCAAGTGGTCGGCCGGCCATTTATGCCTGCAGAATACTAGTTTGACAGCAACAGAGGACAGACAAGGCATGGTATGGAATTTTCAAGACAATATGTGCATGTCCACTCTCCCTATCATGTTGTGGACTCAAGGGAGTGTGGGCCTCGGTTCTCGGGCCACCAATCACGCATTTCGATGCATGATGGCCAAAGGCACCAAATTTACAAATCAATATAAATGCATGCAACAAAGCAAATGGATGCCTCACGCCCTATCATGTTGAGATCAAGGGCGTTGGCGACCGAGGAGTGAGACGTGTTTCGTCACTTTAAGTACAAACACACCTCATTCCTCATGTTTGGTTTGACACCCCAAACCAAACATAATGCAATGCATGTACACAAAATGCAATGCGAAAACATGTAATTAATGCAATGCAACATGAGCAATGTAACATATCATGCAAACACCATGGAAATATGACAAGTATGCAACACTACAATGCAACCTAGATAGGCAATTATGCAAAGTGATAGGCATGCAACAATGCACTAACTACAAGGATGCAACAACCATGCAATGTAATGAGCATACAACAAAATGCAAATGCATGACCCATGGTCTTATACTATAGGTGGACAGACCTCAGCCTTGTCCATAACAGTGGCCAAAATGATGCAACAAGAGCACAAATCACATATGCAAGCATGCATGCCCCAAGGCCCATCACCTAAGGCATGAAAGAGGCAACTCTAAGCATCCATAAAAGAGACAAACATGGGCATTAGACCAACAAAAATCAGAGCTATGGTATGTTAGAATGAGCCCCAAAACCCACATAAATGGCATCCCAAATGACTTAAACAAAGAGACATACACCAAAGCCCAAACATGGAGCATAAGACCACAACTCTTCAAGGCATTAAAAGGGTAACAAATGCAAGCATGTAGGCATAAAACATGAACTAAAATGGCATGACAAATGATTCCAAATCACTAAAATAGACCAAATGAGGCATGCTAACGACTCACGCACCCAAAGCCAACAAGCTAGAATACAAAGAGGCTATATAAAGCATGGCCAGCATGGCTCCAAAGACTCAAGACAGACCTTAAACATGTTAAAACATGACCAAAAACTTCACAAAGCTAAGCTAAAGCATGCAAGCATGATGGTCCAAAGGCAAGATGTATTTCTAGACAAAATGGAAGAATACAAGGCAAGTGTATTATGCATGCAAGGGGTCAACAAACCAACATGGGATAGAGGTAAAACATGCTAAATGAACACCAAATAACCTCTGAAATGAAGCCAAACAAAGTTAGGCATACATGCTACCCTTATGAGCCAAAACACAAGCAAATGAGACAATAAAGGGAGAGGGGTGTCCCTCCCCTATATAAGACCTCAAAACCACTTCATCACCACTGAAAACCCTCTAGATTTCAGTGGTGAGAAGGCCAATATATGAAAGTTCTAAAGCTCAACCAATAAGGCTCAAAATGAGGCCAAACAAGGCCTAAGAGGGGGTGGACGACCCCCAACACCAAAATGACCTTAAACAAACATGTTAAGCATGCAAATACAAAACTTTTTTCAGTTATACACAAAGCTTAAATCAGTGTGCAAGGTAGGTCAAAGACTAGTGCAAGATTGGGAAAAATAAAGCAATAGTGTTACCCTTGAAGAACACTTCAAGAACAGCAAGTGCAGCCACCTTCTTCTGATCAAAACCAGCCCAAAACTCCAAGAACAACCTCTCAACACCTCCAAAGTTGAAGTATGGTGTAATGCTAGGTGACTTAGTGCAAAACTAAGAACAAATCACCCTTTTAGTCCCTCTAACACACACAAATGAAGAGAGAGAGAGAGAGATATAGAGAGAGAGGGTGATATATATCAGAGATATATGTAATTAGGTCTGGTTTTTGCTGAACCCCTTCAAAGGAGAGGGAAGGTCTCCTTATATAGACAAGGCAATGGTGCTAAACTTCTTAGAGAAGCTAATATAAAAGGGTCAAGAGGGTCAAGCTTCCAAGGGAAGCTAACCCAAAGGTCGAAGCTTCTTGAGGAAGCTAAGACAAAGGGTCAAGCTTTCTTAAGAAGTTAGACCAAAAGAGGTCAAGCTTCCATGAGAAGCTTGAGTAAAAGGGTGCAAAGGTTCAAAACAGCCACACATGTATATGGGGGGGAGGGTCCGTGCGCTCCAGCTGACACAGCTGGCTTGCACCATGCCTGGAAAAGGCAAAAAAGAGGTACCGGCCAGAAAAGGAGACAATCGGCCAAATAAATGGTCGGTCGGCTACTATAAATGGTCGGCCTGCTATTTTTCTGGCCGGCCGGCTAAATTGGTGGCCGGTATATGGCTACCAAGGCCAAAAAATGGTCGGTGGATGTCTAGATTGAAGCCCCAGAAGTTAGCTTTCCAATGGCGTAAAACTTGCATTAAAATTCCTCCTATGAAAAAAGTTATACCCGTTTTGGTGAAACCGCTCAGATTCGATCCAACCAGATTAATCCTCTACTTCAACCAACCACATCTCCCCCAGCCGGACTTGGCTTTAGGAGATTCTTGAGTGAAAAATGAAGCCCCAAAAGTAAGATTTCCAATGGTGGTGGCCTCATAGCTAAAATCCAAGTATGTAAATGAATAAGCCCGATTCAGCGAGGGCTGTTCAACTCTCTCTCCTACCCGGATCCTTGCCGAACTTCTTCTCCAACTTGGTTTCTCCCCTTTTCTCCTCTTTTCTTCAATTTCAAACCCCTGAGCAAGGTGTTTTGAAAGACTTTTCAAAGATTTCATCTCTCTTTCATTCATTTCCACTTTGTCCTTGCTCGGTTTACCGAAAAGCGCAACATTTGCCAAAATATGAGCCTCGGAACATCGCAGAAACTTTATTTCAAAAATGTTTTGAAAGAGAGGGTTTTAAGATCTAAAAACCATTCAAAATAGTTTTGGTCCAAAAGGGATGTGAAGTTGGGATTTGGCTCTCTCCTTACCGAAGAGATTGAACCTTTGCCCTGCACATCTTTCATCACCAAGCAAACCATCAGTAGTGCCCAAGTCTTAAGGGCGGTCAAAAATGGGATGTCTACATCTAAGTGGCAAATTAACAAGTATCTAGGTATTGTCACCCATGATAGAATCCATCTCATCGTTTATTGTTTCTTTCCAGAAAGCAACATCTTGAGACTTCATAGCTTTCTCAAAAGATAATGGATCTGAATCCATATTCAAAGAAATCATTGTTTACTTACAATAAGCTTTTCTAGTTCCTTCTACAAGGTAAACTATGAAATCAGGACCAAATGACTTCGCAGTCCTAGTCCTCTTACTCCTCCTTAGCTCAACAGGCTCATTAGGTTCATTAGACTCAATGGGTTCATGTCATTCACTTTTCTCTGTAGACATCAAAGGAATTGATTCATCTTCTTGATTAGAATTCAACCTTGGAATGATTATGAAACGATTCTCATAAAATACCGCATCACGTGATTCAATGATGATATTTGTTTCCACTAAACCATTGGGATCTATTACTAGAAATTTATATGCTTTGCTATGTATAGCATAGCCAAGGAATATGCATTCAATTCCCTTTTCACCTAATTTCTTCCTTTTTGGTTCAGGCAATCTGACTATTGCTCTACAGTTCCATATTTTCAAGTAATCAAGATTAGGTTTCTTGTTTTTCCAAAATTCATAAGGAGTAACATTTCTTCCCTTTAGAGGAATTCTATTGAGTATGTGACAGGCAATGAGCAAGGCTTCACCCCAAAAACCAGAACTTAAACTGGAGTAAGAAAGCATAGCATTAATCATTTTTGTTAATGTCCTATTCTTTCTTTCAACTACTCTATTTTGTTGTGGTGTGTAGAGTGCAGATTTCTCATAAATAATACCAACATTTTCATAATATTCTGAAAAAATGGTATTCACTGCCTCTATCAAACCTAAGTCTCTTTATTTTGACATTACACTGATTTTCTACTTCTGTCTTAAAAATCTGAAATTTATCAAGCATCTCATCTTTTGAATGCAAAAGATAAATATAACAGTACTTAGAAAAATCATCAATGAATGTTACAAAATATTTCTTAACATCTCTAGTAGGGGTACTATACATGTCACATGCATCACTATGCACAAGTTCAAGCAGAGATGTGGTTTTATCTACTTTAAGAAATAGAATACGAGTAATTTTAGATTGCACACAAAATTTACATTTTTCAATCATATTAATGTCATACATAGGAATTAAATCTAAATTAACCATATCACGTATTTTCCTAATATTAACATAACCTAAACGAGCATGTCATAAAGAAAGAGAATCAACAATATAAGCAGAAATAGACATATTATTGATAATGTTAAATTTGAACATTCCCTAATACAGGTTGTCACGACCCAAACCCGGCCCTATGGGTTTAGCACCGTAACCGGCCAGTAATCCGAGATTACCGAAGGCCTGCAGATACAGTGATACAGTAAAACAGAGTGCAGGGCCTGGCGGAAGCCAATACAGTAATTAAACAATGTCCAATGAGCTGTGACAGTCTGTATGCCAAAAAGATTTTTCATGCATTCATACATTTACAACCAGTACAGAACAGTATACACAATATTTACAATCATTTAGACTAGGGACTCGACCCTAGATAACAGTACAGTAACACACGGTCTACAGAACAGTAACCGTAAAACAGTACAGAAGGGGAAAAAACAAACAAAACACCCCCAAGCCATAGCATGGCAACTCGGAACCTCACAGTGAGGCACAAAGGCTGGCTTGACAAAACTGGAGTAACCCTGACGCCTCTAGCTGCGGTCTGGTGCCTGTACACCTACATATATATATGAGCAGTGAGCTAAAGCCCAGTGAATAACATAAAGCGTAAAGGGGTTTAGAATGAATGTCCTTACAGTAATGAAAACAGTTCAATTTAATCAGTATTTCAGTCGTTCAGTACAGTAAACAGTCATATGTGGTACATCCATTAGCATAACAGTAACAGTAGGTCTTGAAAGACCGAACAGTAATGATGGCCATCAGTCAGTAAACAGTAGTGGTTCCACGAGGGAACCGACAGAGATCTCTGTAACAGTAACAGTAACAGTAAACAGTAGGTGCTAAGGATGCCACAGTACAGTTCAGAAATAAAGGACATACATTCATTCAGTTAACAGTAATCAGTTCAGAAAACAGTACAGTTCAGTTGTTCAGAAAATAATCATTTGTGAACATATCTTTACACAATCGTTACTCACAGAGTTCTGGGCTACAGTATGCTAGAGCGTGTCTCTCCAGTCGCCAACCCTACACAGTTAACAGATTGAACACACACTAAGCTACACAGCTGGGAAAGATGATAACTTAATCCCTAATTTGCCTTGGTGTGCTCTACATCTATATCCTCATTAAGATGTCTTAATCTGGGCCTAAGAATGCCTAGAATGGGATGAGGATGCAAAGATGTACATTGAAAAGTATTTTCAGAAAACAGAGTTCCGCTCGAGCTCAGGTTTCCCCGCTCGAGCGTACATGAAACAAAGGTACCCGCTCGAGCGTAAACTTTCCCGCTCGAGCGTACCATGAAAGTACTGGATGGGTGAAATCTCCGCTCGATGCCCGCTCGAGCGTGAGACCTGACTCCGCTCGAGCGCCCAATCCTCCGCTCGAGCGGACTGCAGAACAGTGCAGAGATACTGGATGCTCGAATTATACGCTCGAGCGGTACTTCATCCGCTCGAGCGGAAGTGCAAAATCTGGAAAACCCAGATTGCACCTCCAAGCTCAAAACCAAGTTGTTAACAACTCAAAACCGATCCTCTTGGGCTCATTTTCTGGAAAACTCTTATAAACACATGGAATAACATGATTCAAGCTCAATTTTGAGAAATCAAAGCCCAAGGGTGTTTAATTCAAACCCAATTTCAAACCAATTTCAAATCATTTTCAAGAACAATCTTCAAACATGACATGCATGATCTTAAATCATGTTCAAAGCTTCGATGCTGTTTCAAAAGAGGTCAAACCTTCAAAAATAAGATGAACTCATGGAGTATGACCAAAAGATGGACATGCATGTGATGAAACATGGACTACAACCTCCATACTCATCAATACTAACATGCATGCAAAGATTGAGCTTCAAATCAACAACAATGAGCCAAAATATGACTTAGTTCTACAATGAAGCATGAATCATGCAAGAATCAACTCAAAACATGAACAAGAAGACAATTGAGCTACCTTAAGTCTTGTAGTTCAAGAAGGGAGCTCAACCATGCAATCTCTTCAACAATTTCTTCAATTTCCAAACGATTCACAAGCAAAATTGAGATGAAATCAACTCCTCAAGTCTCTCTCTCTCTAAGGTCGGCTAGACAAGAAGAAATGGCTGATGAAATGTTCTACAAGTGTGTACATAAGGCTCAAGTGTGTGTATTTGAGTGGACCACTAAGGGTGGCAATTCGGTAATTAAGTCAAACTCTTTAATTAGCTTATTTAATCTAATTTAATCATACCTAATCAATTTTCAGATAATTGTACTATAAAATCACATAAATTATGAGGGTCATAGAACACTAATCGGTTTCGGATTCGGCCGCCGATAAGGCCTTCAATTAGCAGTTTAAACATATGAACATGAACAGATAATCATACTGTCAAACAGATAGAATGAAATTTAACTAACATGTACACAATCAATTCGGTTTCCAATTTCAGTCAGTCAGTTCAGTACTTAAATCAGTTCAATTATCAGTCAGTTATCAGTCATCATCAGTTCCGTTTAGCAATAATCGGTGATTATCGGTAATCAATCAGTCCCTAATCAGTAAACAGTATGAGGGTTGTTACAGTCTCCCCTCCTTATAAAGAGTTTAGTCCTCTAAACTCGAGTTACCTTCATTCTGGAAGAAAACAGGATTTAGTGGAAACAGTTCAGGATATCGTTTGGCCATGTCATCTTCCCTTTCCCAAGTGGCATACACGCCACCGTGGTTTTGCCAGTCAACTTTCACTAACGGGATCTCTTTGTTCCTCAGTTTCTTGATTCGTCGGTTTACAATCTGTATAGGCCGTTCCTCGTAAGTGTAGTCATCACTCAACACTATCCGAGTAGGCTCAATCACATGGAAGGGATCCCGGAGATAATCTCTTAACATAGAAATGTGGAAGACGTTATGCATATGCTCCATTTCAGGAGGAAGCGCAACTTGATACGCCACCGGATTGATTTTCTCAATGATCTCATATGGTCCGACGTATCTCGGTGCTAACTTGCCTTTGACTCCAAAACGAGTCTGGCCTTTCATTGGTGTCACTTTCACAAAAACGTGATCACCCACTTCATACTCTCTGTCCCGTCTCCTAACATCTGCATAACTTTTCTGTCTGCTCTGTGCAGTTTTTAGTCTTTGCTGTATCAGTTTCACTTTTTCAGTTGTTTCATACACAATCTCGGGCCCAAGCAAAGGCCCATCTCCAACTTCTGCCCAGCAGATTGGAGATCTACATTTTCTGCCATACAATGCCTCGAAGGGCGCCATACCTATACTCGAATGGTAGCTGTTGTTGTAGGCGAATTCAGCTAATGGCAGATGACTTTCCCAGTCTCCCTGAAAATCAATGACACACATTCTCAGTAAATCCTCCAGAGTTTGGATGGTCCTTTCTGATTGGCCATCTGTCTGAGGATGATAGGCACTACTCAGTCTCAGTTCAGTACCCAGTGCAGTTTGTAGGCTTTGCCAAAACCTCGATGTAAACTTCGAATCCCTGTCAGAAACAATAGACACAGGCACTCCATGCAGTCTTACAATTTCATCAATATAGATAACAGCCAATTTGTCCGCATTATAGATTGTCTTGACAGGTAAGAAGTGAGCAGATTTGGTTAGTCTATCAACAATAACCCAAATTGAATCCATACCTTTTCTGGAGCGAGGTAATCCAACGATAAAATCCATCGTGATATGCTCCCATTTCCACTCTGGCATGGGTAGGGGTTGCAATAGTCCGGCAGGTCGTTGATGTTCAGCTTTGACCTGTTGGCAATGAAGACATTTGGATACAAAATCAGCAATTTCTTTCTTCATTCCCGGCCACCAGAAATTCTGTTTCAGATCTTGGTACATTTTCGTATTCCCCGGATGGATAGACAATTTCGAATTGTGGCCTTCTTGCAGAACTCTTCTTTTCAGTTCAGTATCATTTGGTACACACAGTCTTTCTCGAAATTTCAGTACATTATTCTCAAATTTGAATCCCGGTCTCTGTTTGGATTCTCTTTCCTCGATGATCTTCTTCAAGAAATCATCCAGTTGCTGTTTTTCTTTAACCTCTTCAATCAGTGCCGGTTGAGCAGAAATAGCAGCTAAGATTCCACCTTGTTCTCTCAAAACAATTCCAATTTCAGATTTTTCGAGGTCACAAAGCAACTCTTTCTGTCCTGTAAGCAAACAGGCTAAGTTTCCAATCGATTTTCGGCTCAATGCATCAGCAACGGTATTGGCTTTTCCCGGATGGTACAGTATCTGTAGGTCATAGTCTTTAATCAGTTCTAGCCATCTCCGCTGTCTCATGTTCAGTTCTTTCTGTGTGAAGAAATACTTTAAGCTCTTGTGGTCGGTGTATACTTCACATGTCACCCCATACAGATAGTGACGCCAAATTTTCAGTGCAAACACCACTGCAGCAAGTTCCAGGTCATGGGTCGGGTAGTTCTTTTCATGTGGTCTCAACTGTCGGGAAGCATAAGCAATAACTCTCCCATTCTGCATTAAAACACACCCCAGACCCTTATGAGAAGCATCACTAAATACAGTATAACCATCCGTACCTGAAGGTAAAGTCAGAACAGGTGCAGTCACTAATCGAGTTTTCAACTCCTGGAAGGCAGATTCCCTTTGGTCAGTCCAGTCAAATGATGTCCCCTTTTGTGTTAACTGTGTCAGTGGTAGGGCAATTTTGGAGAAATCTTTGACAAATCTTCTGTAATATCCAGCCAATCCCAAAAAGCTTCGGACTTCAGTCACATTTGTTGGTCTAGGCCAGTTCACTACAGCTTCAATTTTCTGCGGATCAACAGAAATTCCGTTTTTGCTAACAACATGCCCCAAAAACATAACATGGTCAAGCCAAAATTCACATTTAGACAGTTTAGCATACAGTTTCTGTTCCCTTAAAGTTTGCAGGGCAAGTCTCAGATGATGTTCATGCTGTTCTATACTTTTAGAGTAAATCAATATGTCATCGATAAATACAACAATAAAGTCATCAAGGTATGGTTTAAAAATTCTGTTCATGAGGTCCATAAAGGCAGCCGGTGCGTTCGTGACTCCAAAAGGCATAACTAAAAATTCGTAATGTCCATACCTCGTTCTAAAAGCAGTTTTATCAATGTCATCTGGTTTAACCTTCAGTTGATGATACCCCGATCGGAGATCGATTTTGGAAAACACTTGTGCACCCTGTAACTGATCAAATAAATCATCAATACGCGGTAATGGGTATTTATTCTTTACAGTTACCTTATTCAGTTCACGGTAGTCAATGCACAGTCTTAGTGAGCCATCTTTCTTCTTGACAAACAAAACAGGAGCACCCCATGGCGAAGTGCTAGGTCTGATAAACTTCTTATCCAGCAGTTCCTGTAGTTGTACTTTCAATTCTTTCAGTTCAGTTGGAGCCATTCTGTATGGAGCTTTAGAAACTGGTTGTGTTCCGGGAATCACATCAACGGTAAATTCAATCTCCCTGTCAGTCAAATCTCCTGGAAGGTTATCTGGAAAAACGTCTGGAAATTCTCTGACTATAGGAATACAATTCACATCAGTTTTAATACTATCATCAGTAGGCACAGTCAGTACAGAACACAGATATCCTTTACACCCCTTTCTAATTAATTTAACAGCTTTCACTGGCGAAATCAAATACGGAGGAGGTACTACTCCACTCCCATTAAACACAAATTCAGGCAATCCAGGTGGACGGAAAACAACTTGCTTGGTCACACAGTCAATAGTGGCATGATATTTTGTTAACCAGTCCATTCCCAATATGACATCAAAATGATCAATGTTCAATGGCAGTAAATCAATAAACAGATGCATATCCCCAACAATGATTTCACATGCGGGGTACATATAAGCACATGTCATAGATCCCCCTACGGGTGATGATACGGCTAACAGATAGTTCATAGGTTCTAAGGGTCTATTCAATTTCCGTGAGAAAGCATGCGATACATAAGAATGCGTAGACCCCGAATCAATCAATACATATGCATTTTGCATACAGATAGAGAGGATACCTGACACAATGGTCTCAGTGTTTTGCACGTCTCCCGGTACTAGTGCGAACACTCGGCCTTGCCTCACAGGCTCCTTCCCGGTAGCTCTGGGGTTAGGCTTTAGTGCTACAGTCGATGCTGCTGCGCTTGGTGCAGCTTTACTACTGGCTTGTGGAGCAGAGGGGCAGTCTTTAACCATGTGGCCCACCTTGCCACACCTGTAACAAGCTCCAGATACTCTGTAGCAGACCCCCTTGTGCTTCTTGTCACACTCAGGACAGGGTGGTATGAACCCACTCCCTTGGCTGGGGTTAGTTGTGGACCCCGTATTCTGTTTCTTGTTGGCCGGGTTATGCTTGCCTTTCTTGAATTTGAAACCCTGCCTTTTACCATGCCATTCAGCTGTTGGTGTTTCAGATTGCTTCACCGCTGCAATGTTCGACTCGGCCATCAATGCCCGGTCGAGAACACCCACAAAAGTCGGTAATTTCAAAACATTTATCCGGTCAAGTATTGCCACATTAAGGCCACCTTCAAATTTTCTGGCCTTCTTATATTCAGTATCCACCATGTGCGGCGCATAACGGGCAAGTTCAGTAAATTTTGTTTCATACTCTGCAACGGACATTGTGCCCTGCTTCAGCTGTTCAAATTCAGTCACTTTTCTATCCCTGACACACTGAGGGAAGTACTTTTCAAAGAAGGACTCCTTGAACTGAGCCCAAGTCATAACAGTATTTGTATCACGGATTAACATCCACCACCTTCTGGCCTCTTCTTGTAGGGTGAAGGTAGCTAACAATACTTTGTTCGCTTCTGAGCACGGAAACACTTCGAATAATTTTTCTGTTTCCAGAACCCAAGCTTCAGCTTTTAACGGTTCAAGGCCTCCCTGAAAGGATGGCGGTTTCATTTTACTGAACTTATGGGTGAGAGCAATAATATCCCCATCATCCACATTCGCATTAGGTTCCGGCTGTATCGGAGGAGGAGGAGGTGGGGGCTGTTGGTTCTGTTGTTGTTCCAGTCTAGCAGTTATCAGTTCTATCATTCTTTCCATTCTTTCCATTCTTGCCTCAGTAGATGAGGACTCAGGTTCATTTGCATTGTCCATTTCACTATAAGCAGTTATAACAGTTTTAAACATAAGCAGTCATTTGTTTAACAGTTTACCACATTAGCAGGTATTCAGTCATAACATAACCACACACTTATCATGCTCACGAGATGCCCTAATAACTTTTCTAGGACACCCTATAGCTCATTTGGACACGTGTGTGCGGTATAACTCGTGGTAAGTATCGCTCTGATACCACTCTGTCACGACCCAAACCCGGCCCTATGGGTTTAGCACCGTAACCGGCCAGTAATCCGAGATTACCGAAGGCCTGCAGATACAGTGATATAGTAAAACAGAGTGCAGGGCCTGGCGGAAGCCAATACAGTAATTAAACAATGTCCAATGAGCTGTGACAGTCTGTATGCCAAAACGATTTTTCATGCATTCATACATTTACAACCAGTACAGAACAGTATACACAATATTTACAATCATTTAGACTAGGGACTCGACCCTAGATAACAGTACAGTAACACACGGTCTACAGAACAGTAACCGTAAAACAGTACAGAAGGGGAAAAAACAAACAAAACACCCCCAAGCCATAGCATGGCAACTCGGAACCTCACAGTGAGGCACAAAGGCTGGCTTGACAAAACTGGAGTAACCCTGACGCCTCTAGCTGCGGTCTGGTGCCTGTACACCTACATATATATATGAGCAGTGAGCTAAAGCCCAGTGAATAACATAAAGCGTAAAGGGGTTTAGAATGAATGTCCTTACAGTAATGAAAACAGTTCAATTTAATCAGTATTTCAGTCGTTCAGTACAGTAAACAGTCATATGTGGTACATCCATTAGCATAACAGTAACAGTAGGTCTTGAAAGACCGAACAGTAATGATGGCCATCAGTCAGTAAACAGTAGTGGTTCCACGAGGGAACCGACAGAGATCTCTGTAACAGTAACAGTAACAGTAAACAGTAGGTGCTAAGGATGCCACAGTACAGTTCAGAAATAAAGGACATACATTCATTCAGTTAACAGTAATCAGTTCAGAAAACAGTACAGTTCAGTTGTTCAGAAAATAATCATTTGTGAACATATCTTTACACAATCGTTACTCACAGAGTTCTGGGCTACAGTATGCTAGAGCGTGTCTCTCCAGTCGCCAACCCTACACAGTTAACAGATTGAACACACACTAAGCTACACAGCTGGGAAAGATGATAACTTAATCCCTAATTTGCCTTGGTGTGCTCTACATCTATATCCTCATTAAGATGTCTTAATCTGGGCCTAAGAATGCCTAGAATGGGATGAGGATGCAAAGATGTACATTGAAAAGTATTTTCAGAAAACAGAGTTCCGCTCGAGCTCAGGTTTCCCCGCTCGAGCGTACATGAAACAAAGGTACCCGCTCGAGCGTAAACTTTCCCGCTCGAGCGTACCATGAAAGTACTGGATGGGTGAAATCTCCGCTCGATGCCCGCTCGAGCGTGAGACCTGACTCCGCTCGAGCGCCCAATCCTCCGCTCGAGCGGACTGCAGAACAGTGCAGAGATACTGGATGCTCGAATTATACGCTCGAGCGGTACTTCATCCGCTCGAGCGGAAGTGCAAAATCTGGAAAACCCAGATTGCACCTCCAAGCTCAAAACCAAGTTGTTAACAACTCAAAACCGATCCTCTTGGGCTCATTTTCTGGAAAACTCTTATAAACACATGGAATAACATGATTCAAGCTCAATTTTGAGAAATCAAAGCCCAAGGGTGTTTAATTCAAACCCAATTTCAAACCAATTTCAAATCATTTTCAAGAACAATCTTCAAACATGACATGCATGATCTTAAATCATGTTCAAAGCTTCGATGCTGTTTCAAAAGAGGTCAAACCTTCAAAAATAAGATGAACTCATGGAGTATGACCAAAAGATGGACATGCATGTGATGAAACATGGACTACAACCTCCATACTCATCAATACTAACATGCATGCAAAGATTGAGCTTCAAATCAACAACAATGAGCCAAAATATGACTTAGTTCTACAATGAAGCATGAATCATGCAAGAATCAACTCAAAACATGAACAAGAAGACAATGGAGCTACCTTAAGTCTTGTAGTTCAAGAAGGGAGCTCAACCATGCAATCTCTTCAACAATTTCTTCAATTTCCAAACGATTCACAAGCAAAATTGAGATGAAATCAACTCCTCAAGTCTCTCTCTCTCTAAGGTCGGCTAGACAAGAAGAAATGGCTGATGAAATGTTCTACAAGTGTGTACATAAGGCTCAAGTGTGTGTATTTGAGTGGACCACTAAGGGTGGCAATTCGGTAATTAAGTCAAACTCTTTAATTAGCTTATTTAATCTAATTTAATCATACCTAATCAATTTTCAGATAATTGTACTATAAAATCACATAAATTATGAGGGTCATAGAACACTAATCGGTTTCGGATTCGGCCGCCGATAAGGCCTTCAATTAGCAGTTTAAACATATGAACATGAACAGATAATCATACTGTCAAACAGATAGAATGAAATTTAACTAACATGTACACAATCAATTCGGTTTCCAATTTCAGTCAGTCAGTTCAGTACTTAAATCAGTTCAATTATCAGTCAGTTATCAGTCATCATCAGTTCCGTTTAGCAATAATCGGTGATTATCGGTAATCAATCAGTCCCTAATCAGTAAACAGTATGAGGGTTGTTACACAGGTAGCCCTTCCCAACAAAAATTCCACCATTAGACAGAACAAATTTGTCTGACTCAAATACTAACTTGAAACCATGCTTATTAAGTAGGCTTTTAGATACAAGGTTTTTCCTGACATCAGGTACATGATAAACATCATTAAGACTTAAGACTTTTCTAGATGTAAACTCTAGATCTACCGTCCCTTTGCCTTTGATAGTAACAGTTGAAGAGTTGCCCATGTAGAGAACTGTTCTATCACTCACTTGTTCATAAGTAGTGAAACGGCTCTTATCGTTGCAGACGGACATTGTTGCTCCTGAGTCAATCCACCAGTCACCAGCATCTTCGAGCATGTTCACCTCAGATACAACAGCCATGAACTTGTTCATGGCATTTGATGCTTCTAACTTCTTCTTATATGACCGGAATTCATTTCTGAAGTGCCCTGGCTTGCCACAATGCCAGCAAGCGCCTTTCGGCCTCTTAGCATCTTTCTCGGATTAGGGTTCACGCTTACACTTCTTTTTGTTGAACCTCTTGCCATCATTCACCATGTGAATCTTAGAAGTCTGAGCCAATTGGTTTTCTTTACTTTCAAGAAGTCTTGACCCTTCCTCAACTTGGAGGTGTTGAGCCAATTCCTCTAAAGTTAGATCTTCCTTTTTGTGTTTTAGAGTTTTCTTAAAATCCTTCCAAGAAGATGACAGTTTCTCTATTATAGACGAAACTACAATAGATTCATCCGTGTTCATATTCTTTTGTCAAAACTAACTCAGAATATGTTGGATCTCACGAAATTGTTCCATAATGGGCTTTGTATCAATCATTGTAAAACGCATAAAATTACTAATAAGAAATTTCTTACTGGTGGCATCCTCAGTGAGGTACTTTGACTGTAATAAGTCCCAGAGTTACTTTGTCGTTTCCAGATATTGATACACATCGAATAGAGAATCTGACAGTGCATTCAGAATGTGTCCTTGACAAATGTAGTCGTCATTCTCCCATTTGGTTCTGGCACGAGTTTGCTCCACAGTCTCGTCTTCTTGCTTTGTTAGATAGGAAGTAGTTAGCACATAGACCACTTTGAGAGTGGTGAGCAAAAAGTGCATCTTCTTTTGCCAGCGTCGAAAATTTCCATCATCAAAATGGTCAAGCTTTATGAAATCTTAAGTTATTTTCTGAATAAACATCGCCATATCCAAATATTGTCTTTAGATTGTTGGAGCAAATGGTCTTGAATTCTTCAATTGGTGGTCTTTGGCACTTCAAAACTTGGCAATGATCTTGTTTATGTAGAACAGAAATATGATGCTTCAAGTCGCGTTACTAAGTCGCTTTCCTAAAGACAATATTTGTATCCACCAAAAGGTGTGCAGAGGGTTATAGCAAATTTGCCTCCAAGATACAGTGAAGCCTGATCTAATGATCAAGTCTACCGGCATCTCCACTGACGACAGTAGATCAGAATACTCTTGATATAATCAAGAAAACCAAAACATTGATAATCAAATCTACATAAATTGATTACCAGTAAGAAAAGCAAAAATTTACTTAAGAAACTCTTAATTGAAAACTCAAAATCAAGAGGAAAAGAGAGAGAGAATTCCAGGAATGAATTCTGAATTTTTGGAAGGAATGAATTCTGAATTTTTGGATGGAATGAAATGGATGATTTCGTAGCCTATTTATAGGCCTTGATGCACCTAACCGAATAGTCATGTCCTTTGATCGCATCCGATCAGATCTGACCGTTGGATCGACGATCTATGGTGCAGATAATTCTCACACCGAATAAACGCCTTGACTAATCACACCTGATCATGATCGGGTGCCATCTCATCCGTACAATTACGCGTATCTTCAATCAATGGTTATGATCAACCTGCTCCAAATCAGACACACAACCGTTTGATTGATTGGTTGACTCATCGCTAACGAACGACACATCACTGCCACGTGGAGCTAACTGTATTCCCCGTCACCCATGCCACGTTGGATCCACGTCATCGTTCTAACTTGTCTGATGCAAATAGAAAAGCGCCCTCATGGCGCCGATGCTTCCGTGCAAAGTGCGCAGTACGCCAATGGACGGCACGTCACTGTCACGTTGAGCTAACTGTATTCCCCGTCACCCATGCCACGTTGGATCCACGTCGGATCCATGTCATTGCTCCAACTTGTTTGATGCAAATAGGAAAGCGCCTTCATGGCGCGATGCTTCCGTGCAAAGTGCGCAATCAAACGCCACACAGCCCACTGCCTACGCCACGCATGCTCGCGTGTGCGGGTGCGGATGGTGCGAAGCACCATCCTTAGTATGTGGATGCATGCACACTAGCTTTCATCCCATAATTCCATATTCAAAAGAATATTCTATGTAGCACTTTATTTAGTACTCTATATTTTGCTCTCTTTCCAATGTGGGACAAAGTCTCCAAGCTTATTTTATGTTTTCCAAATAAAAACATGAAAGGTTTAGGGATGGCAATTTGAAACCGGACCGACGGTGACCCGACCCCCCGACCCCGAATTCAGCGGTTATTCACCGAAAAATATCCCCTACGGGCCGGGGACGGTATTTAAAAATTCATCCCCGATGATATCCGGGCCGGGGACGGGGATATGTGTTTCAGAACCGGCCCCGGCCCGGCCCCGCCCCGCATGGTCCCCGAGCTGAAATTACCCTTTTGTCCCTGGATATATATATATATATATATATGCATATGTTGTCTTGGTTAGGGTTTCATCACAGACACACTCAAAGCCTCTCATCATCTCACACAGTACTCACTCACGCCGCTCCTCTCTCTCTCTCTCTCGCCACTACTGGTCTGTTCCTCTCTCTTCCCTCCGTCACCGCCGCGGTTCCCTCCGTCACCGGCGATCCTCCATCCGTCACTCAAAGCCTCTCACACTCACTCACGCCGCTCCCCTCTCTCTCTCTCTCTCTCTCTCTCGCCACTAGTCTGTCCCTCTCTCTTCCCTCCGTCACCGCCGCGCCATGATCGATCGATTACCACCAGATCTAGTTTCTCTCTCTCTCTCTCTCTCTCCCTCCCTTCTCCGTCGTCCTCTCAGATCTGTGTCTTTTTCTATCAATTTTTTTTTTTTTTTATGTTAATAATTTGTTGTTGATGTTGATGATATTGATGATTTTGTGCCTCTCAGATCTCAGATCTGTGTTGTTGTTGTTAATGTTGTTATTCATGTTGTTGAAACAAATTTAGGCCGGGTAATTTTCGGGGTCGGGGAAACCCGATCCCCGATCGGGGGTGGGGATAGGGAGAGTAATAGGTTCCCCGTCGGGGATCGGGGCCGGGGATGGGGCAATGTTCACCATCGGGGATCGGGGACGGGGAGGGTGATCCCCGGCCCCGCCCCGCCCCGTTGCCATTCCTAGGAAGGTTTTGAAAACACCCAAAAATAAACTATAAATTTGAAAACCCATTTTGAAAATTCCCCAACATATCATCTATAAAAAAAGAAAAATGATTCGTAGCTCGAAATTCGGTGGCCCGAATTCGGCTCGAAACCCATCATTTTGGGTTTCTCTTTTTTCTTTTTTCTTTTTTTCTTTTTCTTTTTCTTTTTCTTGCTTTTTGAATCAGAATACGGAGAGACAGAAGACAAAAAAGAGAGAAAGAAGAGGAAGAGAGGAGGAGAAGAAAAGGAGAGAACCGGCGACTGCCATCACTGATCTAAAGATGATGATGTTGATATGAAGATGATGATCTAAAGAATATGATGATGTTGATCTGGAGATGATGAGTATATTTTTTTTTTAGTTCTAGATCTGAATCTATTTTTTGTATATTTATGTTTTTTTTACTTGTTTTGGATCTGAAAAAAAAAAAAAAAAAAAAAAAAAAAAAAAAAAAAAAAAAAATTGTTGATGATGATGATGTTGATGTTGATCTGGAGATGATGAAGATGAACCCAGCAAATTTTTTTTGACTTATAGTGCAGAAGTGATGAAGACGTCTTTTAAGCAGATTTTTTAGGCAGAAGATAAAGACGTCTTTTTTTGATTTCGTTCCTCACTTTGTCTTATTGATGAAGATGAACTCTGTTCCTCACTTCGTCTTATGATGAAATCATCTTCAAAGAGAAAAGGCAAAAAAAAAACCGAAAACGACGTCGTTTGGACTCGGTTTCGAGCTACCAATCGCGATTGTAAAAAAATTAGGTCAATTTAATAATCGTAACATTTTTATTTTATTGCATTTGTCTCTAATAAAATGCATTGGTCTATTTTAAAATTATATTTATCATTCCTTTTTTTAAGAGACAAATGCAATGAAATGAAAAAGTTATGATTAGTAGATTGAACTAATTTCTTTTCATGGATAATATACATTCAGGGTCCTACAAACTAAATAATTTGATTTATCTAAACGGGACTCGTAATAGGCCTTATAAACCTCTCAAGTTCTCTCATATTAAGCGGTGTTTTGAAAAATTGGTTAAAAACTGACTTTTTTGTGTAAAAAAGATAAAAAGCCAAAAAGTTGACTTTTTTAGCATGTTCCCAAATTGATGTCAATCAACCTGTACATATTATGAGGTGTTTTGAAAAGATGATAAAAAGTTATTTTTTGAATTTTAACCAAGCTTTTTGACTTTTTCATAAAGACAGAAAGTTGGTAAAATACTACTTTTTGACTTTTTTGTGTAATATTTATTTATGTTGTCACGTCATCATGCCTTAATATCAATTGACCAAAATATCTCCACCCAATTTATCAAGAAAAACATATTTGTACTCATGGGCCCGTTTGTTTAGAGAGTTAGATGGGGGATTGGGATTGGTAGTGAGGTGGGACTCACTAATATTGTGTTTGTTTTGAGAGATAGAGAGGGGATTGATAGTGAGCTCCGGATTAGGATAGGCCTCCTCAAAGGGATTCGAATGGGCCTCCAGGACTTAGTATTAGAAAAACAGTCCCGCGGACTAGAAATTTTTTATTTTTATTTATTTTTTATTTTATTTTTTACGTGTCGGGCATTTTTTTTTTTTAACATTAATGTTTAATTTTTTGTTAAGTAAAAATCATTATTTTATTTGTTTTATTTTTTTCTGAAAATTTTTTATTTTATTTTTATATTTTAAATTTTTTTTACATGTTAGGTATTTTTTTTTAAACATTAATGTTTAATTTTTTGTATTTTTTAAATTTTTTTTATCATTTTATATTTATTTTATATAAAAATAATTTGACAATACCTACACTAACAACTATCATCAAAATAAATACAATTTTACTTAATCTCCTCACTATTAATCTCTTCACTATCAATCCCCTCCATTTTATCTCTGAAAACAAACGAGACCATGTAGCTCATTTTCCACCCATGGAGGATAGTTTCGTAATTTTTGCTATCGGCTTAAAACCACAACAATCGCAGATCAATTTGAGCTTGTGGCCAAAAAAACAAGTAGGGCTGAGCAAGGAATCCGTGAAATCCGTAATCCGATCCAGTCCAGTCCAATCCGATAGGTTTGGATTGGTTTTTTGAATCCGTGGTTCGGTTCCGGATTGAATAATTAAAAATCCGTAGTTCACGGATTGGTTCCGGATTGAATCCCACGGTTCCGGATTGGAACCGATCCGGACCGTATACAAATAGTCTATATTTTTATTATACATCCTCCCCCATAGTATCTTTTCTTATTCTATGTAAAATCTAAACTCAAACCTAAAATCGTATAATATCTTCTTTTATTACTTTTGTTTGTTAGTTTTAAGTTTTAATTTGCAATGGTCTAAATACTTATGGTGAAATCAGTTTTCTTATGGTTGTTTAAATTCTAGAACAGTATGTCGTTATTATAGAAAAACATGTTGCTATTATGGAACTAATATAGCGCTATGTTTATATTTTTATGAAATTCAAGTGTTATATATATATATTTGTTATTTAATTATGTGAATCCGTGGTCCTAAACCGATCCAATCCGTATTTAAATGGATTGGTTCGGATTGGTTCCATGATTTAAACGGATTGGATTGGTTCCAATTTTTTAGGAACCGTAAATAACGGATTGGTCCTGATTTTATCCTAACCCGATCCAATCCGGACCATGCTCACCCCTAAAAACAAGCGTCTGGCGTTTGAGCTTGCAGCCAAAACGCAGCTTTTTATGTGTTCCCAAAATGCGTGTGAATATATGGATCCTTAACGAAAATGGATGACTTTTTGTAATATGTCCAATTCAACATGCAATAATACAAAAAAGAAGAAAAGGAAAAAATATAATTGACTTTGTTGGACCCATATAATAGTGTTGTACAGAGACAGGAGACAGATTGAATTTGTTGGACCCATATATCTGATTAATTTAGAATTTTCCCACCATTTATTTTCCAATAACAGTTGACACAAATATTTTTTTTTTTTAATGGCGTGTCGTAGTTTTGCTAGTTTATTTTTTAAAAATAAAAACATATATGGTGCAAACATCACATATTTGAGTTGGTGGCCAAGGTGATAAGGAAAGAAGAAAAAAATTAGAACTTGTTTTGAACACAAGAAAATACATATTTTTTTACTCTTTAAATTTAAAACATTCTAGAAAGTGTTGTCATTGCATTATCAGTCATCACAACAAATAAATAAATAAATAAAATTAACATTTATTTAATAGTATGAACTTTTGGTGTTCACGGTTGCAAAAAAGTAGAAAATATAAAATGAGAGTTGGTAAAGTGTTTTTTGCATTGTCATTTAAAACATGGGCTTTACAAAGTCAAATGAAATATTGAAGCCAAACACAAGTTGGAAGAACCAAATCCGACAGACAACTGTACTTGGATCGTCATTTGAAAAGGAAATAAGAAAAAACAAAGTGTGTAAAGTCAGTTTTTTTTTTTTATTATTTTAATTTCTATATAAATTCATAATCTAAACATAATCTCCAAAATTATCAAAATTTGGATGTTGAAAGAGAACTAGAAAAAGAAGGGGAAAATTATTTCTTATGTTTTTACTTTTATTTTTTATTTTTTATTTTTAAAAAATTCAAACAAAACATAAATGATTTTTTTTAATTTTATAATATCGCTACTAGCAGTGGCGTAACCAGAAATTCAGTACAGAGGGGCACAAATTAATGACAATATTAAAAAAAAAAATTCATAATAAACAACAATGAGATATTACTAAACTTAAATGTTAAGAGTTCATTTGGATAAATGTGAATTTTAAATTAAAGGATTTGAGATTAAATTTTATACAAATATTGAGGAGTAACTATTTTATAGGTAGATTGGAAAATTAAAAAAAAAGATATGTTGAGACATAAATGATATATTTTAGTAGAGAAATTCTATAAAGCATATCGCAAAAAAAGTGTCTATCATCTGTCGCAATTATGATTTTCGTAATCTTTAGTTATAACCCATTATCATATTAGATATAGGCCCTGTTTGGTAGGGCTTATTTCCAACTTATTTCAGCTTTTAGCTTAATTTAAGTTATTTTGATGTGTTTGGTTCAGTTTAACAATACAGCTTATAGTTTTTTGTACGTCAAAAATCAACTTATTCTTTGAGTGGGGAAGGAAAAGCTTAATTTATAAGCCAAAATCAACTTATGTTCACAGTTATAAGCTATAAACTGTTAGGCTATAAGTTATAATCACTTTCCCACAGCTCTACCAAACAGGACCATAATTTAGTTATAATTTCTTGTGGTTATTATTTTGGTTATAACTATATATCAAGTAATAGTTAGTTATGACTCATTCTGATATTAGCTATAACCTATTGTAATTTATTTATTTATTTATTTTTATAATTGAAGATGTGTTGCTTGATTATAAATTATATAGTGGTCATTTTAGTTATGAATGAAAAGAAACACATGAAGAATAAACTCCACATGCCAAATGTAACTAACAATCTAATAAATTTCATATTTTCAATGAAATTAATTATATTTGCATGTCGGGGTCTTTTGGGAAGTTGCAAAAAAAAGCCAGTTTTTTGACTTTTCAACTTTTTTAGCTTAAAAAATCAGCTTTTTTACCCAAAATAACCCAACTTTTTGCCAAAAAAACCACTAAAAAGGTCAAAAAATCAAAAAAATCAGTTTTTTACCAATTTCTCAAAACAACACTCAATAATGATAGACATCACCATTATATTAAATTTTCATAGATAATAATATGACTTATCATAGTCTCTTTATTTTTAATCAAAATAACCATTATTGTTCTCATAATTTTAAAAATATCATTAACATTTCACTTTAAATAATGTTTTATTAAATTTTTTTATTTAAAATATTTTCTTTATATTTTAAATATATATATATATATATATTCCCAAAATTCAGAGGGGCATGTAACCCCCTAAGCCCCACTGACTACTAGCACTCAACTTCCTTCTATGGACTCCACTCTATTATATTTTTTTATTACTATTTTATGTTATCATAAGTTTTAATTTTATCTTTATTCCTAAGCTCCAAATCCTAAGCCCAACTTTCTCTAACCCCCTGCCCAATCACTACCCATCACCTACCACCTAGGAATGGCAACGGACCGGGGCAGGGTCGGGGATCACACACCCCGTCCCCGATTCTCGATGGTAGAAATTTCTCCATCCCCGGTCCCAAGCCCCGATGGGGAGCCTATCACCGTCCCCGTCCCCGTCCCCGTTCCCATTCCCGTCCCTGTCCCCGTCCCCCAACGGGGATCGGGTTTCCCTGATCCCGATAATTCCCCGGCTTAAATTAGAAAAAAAAAAATTAGTCCATACAGATCTGAGCTCTGAAATCAGTCCATAAAAATAAAAAATAAAAATCAGTCCATATATTCACACACACTCATCAACAACAACAATAACAACATCATCAACAGATCTATAAGAGCATAAAAAAAATCAGTCCATACAGATCTGAGCTGTGAAATCAGTCCATAAAAATAAAAAACAAAAATCAGTCCATAAAAATAAAAAAAATCTAACACATCATTTTCTTCATTTTCATCTTCATCAGATTTGAGCTCAGATGAATGAGGTGACAGAAGCAACGGAATGGAGAGATGACGGCGATCGGAGGGAGGCAAAGAGATCGGCGTGAGGCAAATCGGAGGGAGAGAGAGAGATCGGCGTGAAGCAGATCGGAGGAAGGCAGTGATGGAGATTGGGGTGAGGCAGTGAGGTCGGAGGGAGGGAGATCGGCACGAGGCAGTGATGGAGGAGATCGGAGGGAGGGAGATCGGAGAAGGGAGGGAAGGGTTTGAGAGAGAGAGAGAGAGAGAGACTAAACTCAGTCCATACAGAATAGGTATTACGTATTAGGAAACATATATATATAGGGAGGGTAATTTCATACCGGGGCAAACGGGGACAGCGGACGGGGTTGGGGTCGGGACCGGGGCCGGGCCGGGCCGGGGCTGGGGAAGGTATCACCGTCCCCGGCCTAAAAATGATTGGGGATTTATTTTTTAATACCATCCCCGGCCTGTGGGGCGTTTTTTTCTGGGAAAAACCGTCCCATTCGGGGTCGAGTCCCCGTCAGGCCGGTTTCAAATTGCCATCCCTACTACCACCACTATCTCCGCTACCTTCAGCCGCCCCTTCCCAACATCACCTCACCTTTGGCAGCCTATCCTATATCTTCTCATCACCCCCCACAATCCCTCTCCCAAAAAATAAATCCTATTATATCACAAAAAATACGATAATGCTGGGGACCCCCAACGGGGGTGACCCCAGCACCCCCACCTCCACGTGGGGGGCTACCAATTGAAGAAAAAAAAAACAGTTATGGACCAATAAAAAATCAGTGGGGGTGGTGGGGATCACCCCCACTGGGATCTTATGCATTTTTCATTATTCAAAACATTCGAATTTACAAACCATATAGTAAGCTTTCTGTTAGGTTTTATTCTTGGCAACCCCGTTTGACAAAACACCTTTTAGTTGTATTTGTTTTCGCACATTTTATTTCAGTGAGGTTTTGAGTTTATTAGATGCTAATCCAACCCGAATCGTGCCTTTGTCAATTTCCATGGATCAAAACCGATGTTGTAATAGGATCTAGTTTTCCAGATTTTCGAATTTTGGTCGTCCCGCTTGAGCGGGGAAAGTGACGCTCAAGCAGGGATTACAAGCTCACAGCATCTCTGCTTCACCTGAAAAAGTACTGGATGGTGTGATTCGACGCTCGAGCGTGGGAACTTCCGCTCGAGCGTGAAGCCTATATGAATCACACAATTTTGAAGCCTCCGCTCAAGCGGGAATTACCACGCTCAAGTGGACCGCGCGAACACAAATTCTATAACTTCGCGTGTTGGGTCAAATCTAGGATTACTTTGGATTTCTATAAGGAATTGATTTTCTTCCAAAACTAGGATTACTTTGGATTTCTATAAGGAATTGATTTTCTTCCAAAACTAGGATTACTTTGGATTTCTATAAGTAGTTGGTTTTCTCCCAAAATTTTACCAACTTCTCCAGATTTTCTTTTTGGATTCTAAGGTTTATGTCTGGGGATATTTTGCTAGTTTTCTTTGATGTTTTGATTGAGTATTCAACTCATGGTTTAAAGAGTATACATCAAAGGATTATTTGTTTGTTCTACACAAAAAAAAGAGTTGTTCTTCGGTGGATTCTGAAGAATTCGAGCCTGAAGCTTTGGTGGATTCCGGAGTGGCTCATCGTCAAGACAATTCCGAGGTGAAGACGGGGTTGGAAGAGACACATAGAGGTTGGTTCAATTCGAGCGTGGATTCACTAGGTAATTGAGAGTATACCTGTGTAATTTCTTTATAACTTCTTAGTGGATTATTTTGTGACTATTGCCCGTGGTTTTTTTATCACAATTGGAGGTGTCCAATTGTGGCTTTTCCACGTAAAATCGTTGTGTCGATTTGTCTTAATTGTTTGATTTAGATTGTTATATACTGCTTAAAATTGATACATAATCACAAATCAATATCTAGGAAATTTCTAGATTTTTCACTTTCAACAACTGAGTTACCAATTAGGATTTTGTAACACATTGTGTATAAATACCATTCAATTCACTAAAATTATCTTATTTGCCCATTAATCATTGATTAATTTGATTCGCGATTTAAAATTTATATTTCGTATTTAAAATCGTCCTGCTCTACTATAATTAATATATATATTTTTTTACTTATAATAAAATAACAAAGTAAAAAATTAATGTCTAAAAAATTTAAGATGTGAAATATATCCTTCAATTAATTAACAAATTAAAATCTCTCAAACCATTCAAATCACGATTTGATTATTTACAATTTTACTCCCAACCTGCACGCTGCCCGCTGCCCTTCCCTACCTCACACGTTTTCCACTCCTAGGAGTACAATCTGTGACGTCTCCTTGTTAGAAAGTCATGGTCGCGCCAACAGATCGAATTCGGGTTTAGAGCCCATTGGTTCGATTGATAATTACTAATCTGTGTAAAAACACCACATTTTACTAGCTTCAGGTCTTCTTTTTAACTTTGATTCACTTTATTTGGTTTTAAATTTTTAATAATGATTTTTTAAATTTTTCTTAATTTTTATTAGATTGTAGTTTTAGCTTTTTTTATATACTTTTTAAATTTACTTAATTTAAATACACTTAAAAAATAATTATTTGTAATTTTTTTAAATCACTAAATATAGAAAATACAAAAATTCAATTTATTCATGTATTTATTGATTTTTTTTATATTTCAATATAAATATTTTACTTTTAAAGTGCATTTACATTAGGTATATGTAAAAATAAAAATAAAAAATTAATTAAAATATTAAAATATTAAAAAATATCAATAATAAAAAAATCAAAATCTATTTTTGAAAATGCAAAATTAAATAAATAATTTCTCCCCCCAGCAATTCATGTAATGATTGTCGACATTTTGAAACCAATTTGGAATAAACGTGACCTTAAATTGTATCTTTTTTTTGTGCTTTTTTTTTTTTTGGTCATAATTGTAGGATATTAATTTGTTATAACTAAACGGGTCGTTGCTGTTTCATCAGTTCAAATTCTAGATTTTTCCCCTATTGCATCTTAAAGTATATCTACAAGACTACTAGGTTAAACCCAAAGTCACGGGCTTAAATTATCAATCAACAAAATAAGCAACAATATCTATAGGGTTAGAAGCTCCAACATATATATAGCTATTTGTTTTTTTACTTCAAGTCATTTGACAATTTACAGTGAGAGACCATGCCAAAATGCCAAATAGGTTCATTGACAAACGATATCAGAATTCACAATATGATTAAAAAAAAAATGTTGACAAGACAAAGAGCTAGAACCTTTGACGAATATTTGCTTTCAAACCAAAACAAACAAACATGAAGAAAATTGGTGAACAACACTGCTGGAACAACCCTCCTCCCCCCCCCCCCCCCCCACGTGGGGGCTATGGTTGCAAGTCAAAAAAAAAAAATAATAATAATTTAATCAATTCAAAAACAGTGGGGGTGATGGGGTCACCCTATTAGGGGTTTCAGTCATTATGTATTGGCGAATTGATGGATAGTGAGTGAATTGATCACATGATATTGGATTATTTTTTATTTCTTAATTATTTAATAAATGTACTTATTTTTTATATTATATTTATAAAATTTATCATTACATGATTAATTTAAAATAGGGCAAATCACAAATAAAATCCCAAGATTTAGCGTGTTTTGCAATTTAAACCTTAGGTTTTAAATTTTGACAATTAAAACCCTATAGTTCATTCCGTATCACAATGTAAACCCTCCGTTCATTTCCGTTTCATGAAGTAACGGAGAAAGTCATTTTTAGTACCAAAACCAACCCAAAACGATGCCGTTTAGAGAAAGTAACAGAAATATTTTTCTTTTGACACATGTCATTTTCTTATTTGTTATTATTAATTAATATAAAATAGAAATACCCATTTTACCCTCACCCCCAACGTTTACAAACCCTAACCCTAATCCCCACACTTTGTCCAGCCACCGCCCCTTCCATTTTTTTCGGCAATATTTCCATCCTTTCCCACATCCGATGCAACCACTGAACCACTTCCCTATCTCCGGCGCAATCCCTTTCACCTCCACTCCTCTCTCGCAACTACCACCGCCTATAATCCTCTCCCTTTCCTACGCCACCGCCTCTACAACCCCACTGCCCCATTTTTTCTGATCTGTAACCCCACCACTCCCTCCCTTCGATCTACAATTGTAACCTAGTTCTTCTTCTTCTTCTCCTACCCAATGCCACGACGACCCCCTCAAACTCTCTCTCTCTCTCTCTCTCTCTCTCTCTCTCGCTCGCGCGCGTGCGCATCTGTTTGGTGAAAGACAATCAAACAATGATCAGTGGTTCGACGAGATGAATCTGGACTGTTACTCTCTGTTTGGAAAAATAGAACTGAACGCAGGTCATTCGTTCGGCACTAGTTGTCCGAACGAGAAGAACGAGGCTGGACCCCGCCAATGGAGGAGGAGGAGGAGGAGGAGGAGGAGGAACGGGGAAGGATGAGATGGGGTTGAGGGAGAAGTAGTAATTGGACCAAACCTCAAGGGGTGTTAATGTAATTTACCATAATCATTAAGATCATTTTCCTCCATCTTTGTTGCTGATGTGACATTTTATAAAGTTCATAGTATTTGGATGAATAGTTCAAATAAAGAGTATGGTTGGAGTAAAAATATGAAACAGTTGATAGGTAAGATAAAATATATACTTTATAATAATATTTACATAGGTAAAATATTTATTACTGTTGGAGATGTTCTTAAAAACTAATGAAGCTAAGGTAGCGTTTGGTAACGTTTACGTTTTTTATTTATGTTTATAAAAATTTTATAAACTAGTTTTTGTTTATTTTTAGAAAAATATAAACTACAAACACGTTTGGTTTGAACAAAATGTTTAAAAAAATTTTAAAAACATAAACTAAAAAATATGTTTGTTCAACCCTAAAATATTTATATTTATTTTTTATTATTTATGACAATGGGATCATACACATTATAATTAAAAAAAATTAATTGAAAAAAAAATTATTTGAAAAAAAACAAATTATTAGTCAAATTTTTAAATTTCTGTTTAAAAAACCAAGGTAAACTCATTTTTTGAATTTACGTTTTTTCCTCAAATTTACAAACTGAGACAACTATTTATAAATCAAAAAAATTATCAAATAAATTTTTATGATAATTTTTAAAATTTTTATAAATATAAACTGAAAATAAAATGGTTACCAAACGGTCCTAATTGATTGTTATCCTTTCTTGTGAAAACAGCCCAAGCCGTGGTGGCATATTTGGAGGAGTAAGGCTGGCCCAATAGTAAAAATTCAGTCTGAGCCCAGGCCGACACTGGCCTCATTAAGTTATGTGATTTTTTTTTTTAAATGTATTCTTTTAAATTTAGATGTTTATTTAAAAAAAAAAATTAATTTAAACTTGACAAGTAAAACAATATTGAACCAAGATAAGTAATGTTATATGATACTTCAAAACTAACTGATAATTCTTGATGTTACACTAATTGGTACGCACATGCATCGCTTGCACTATTTCTATTTTTTTTTTTTTTTTATGTGTACAGAATTTTATCGCAAAATAATATGAGAGAATTGTGTAGGTTTCTATAATTGAATTCTTCGTAGTTAGAAATTTTTCATATACTCCGGTTTTGTTCGGGAACAGACTATTTTAATAACTTTTTAATTAAAATATGATATAAAAAAATTAATATGTTTAGAATGACTTTTTAGTTTTTTTATAAAAAGATGTACAAAAAATAGAAAGAAAATGTAATCTTTGACTTTTTTGTATAAGTTATAGACTTTTTCATTTTTTTAATAACTTTTTAATTTTTAGGCTAAAACTGTTAGATGCGAAATGAGAACTTCACGAGGTAATATATATATATATATATATAATATTAGTGGTGGAAGTTGGTTGTGTTCGGATTGGATCAAGTGGCTATATAGTAATGTTTGTATATGAATAATCCAACAAATTTAATAAATTAATTGTGAAGCTAAAATGGAAAAATAGCCCTAAGCTTCTCGTTTAGCTCATTTATTATAATTTTTCTATGCATTTAAAAAAAATAAAATATATAATTTTAAATTCCTAAATTTGGTAAAACAATTCATGATATTAATATTATTAATCAATTATAACATACATGTTAAAGCACATGTCCAGCATCCATGCATGTGTACACACTACCATGGTCCAATGTGGAAGCATATGTATAGCTCATTAACATCGCTGGTTTCCAACCAAAGCGGTGTGCTTGAGAAGTGTGAATGTGAACTGGCACTCTGCAAAGAGAATAAATAGCCATTGGGTAGAGAGAGTGGATATCATGTAAGAGCCAGGGAAAATGTTACGGTGTGTATTGGCCGCATATCATATGCACTCTATCACAAAAATATATAATTTTATTACAAAATTTTGTTATATTAATTACAAAGTATATAATTTTATTATAAATTGACGTATTAAAATATTCAGAAATTTGTGGTTAATATTATAAAAATTTGTAATTTGATTACGATATTTTTTGTTACGTCAATTATGATGATATTACATATTTTGTAATTAATATTATAAAATTTTGTGATAAGTGGTAGGGTAGAAGAACCCAAGAGCCAGGCATTATGATATTGGTGCTACTACATAACTGCTACATAATTGGATTGTTTTATTTTAAAAGTTTATGTTGCATTATTTGATATGATTTATTTTTATAGTTAATTAGGTGAGATTGGCTTAAACAAATTTTTAAAAAATAACAATATTTAAAAGCTGAAAAAAAAAACATTTTTAACTTTTGCTTTTAATTATTAACTTCTAACTTAAAGTAAATCCTATATATATTATTTATCGGGATTGGGGTCACTGCTGTGGCAAAGGCATAACAGTGACTGTTGTGTTTCATTTTGCGATACATTATGGGATTATTTTTATAATCTGAACCGTTCATTTTGTAGGGTTTGTTGAGTACTTTAAGTCTACCAAAAATCATATTAATCGGATACCAATAACTATATGATTGATAACCAAAAAAACAAATAAGAAGTTTTTCTTTTGAAAAATAGTATAAAAATATGCATTTCGATCATATAGTTGTTGATATCCGATTAATATGATTTTTGGTAAGTTTGAAATACTCAACAAATCTTACAAAATGAACAGTTCAAATCATAAAAATAAGCCCATAATATATCACAAAATGAAGCACAACAGTCACTCCAAGTCCATATTTACCATATGTCGTACAATGCATCGAGATTTCACTTCCATCTCGGTGTTTGGAGTCGGTTTGTTTTATGAAAAATTATACTACAGCCCCCGAGTATCATGTAGTCATACTTTCTATATGCTGAGATTACTTTTTTGTTAGCTTAGGCCTTGTTTGGGAACAAAATTTTTTAGTAATTTTTTAATTTTTTGGCTAAAATATGATGTAAAAAAAACTAGTATGTTTAAGATGATTTTTTAATTTTTTATAAAAAGATTATACAAAAAGTAGAGAGAAAATAGAATCTTTGACATTTTTTTGTATAAGGTGTTGATTTTTTAATTTTTTTAGTGACTTTTTGGTTTTTAAGCTAAAAAGTGATGTTACCAAACGAGACCTTATTTATATTTTTAGTGATTTTTTTTTAATTTTTTTAAAAAAAATTAGGCTTCTAAATTATATTCAACAAGATGAACCAAAAAATTAATTATTTAAAAAACATTCAAAAAAATCCAGAAAAGAAAAAAATAGGCCCCAAAAAAATGATTTTTTTTTTTTTGAAAATTTTCAAAAAAAAAATTAACATAATTTTTTTAAAGAAATATGTCACTAAAGACAAAAAAAAAAAAAATTGAAAAAAATGTGACTTGTTTCTAACTTTCTAAACAGCCAAGTTTTTCTCAAATAAAAAAAAATGAAGAAGAAAAAATTAAAATTATCTCTCTCAATTTTTAATTAATCAATTTTTTTTCAACCTATATAAAATCAATATTTTGAAGGAATTGGATGGCAATAAAAGCTTGATAGAGCCCATCCAAAAAACAACTACACTCCACCAAATAAATCAAAGAGTGTCGCTATGTAGCTCGAAAGAGAGTGTGTCCGAATCCTCCGAATTCAAAACGACGTCATTTTGTCGTTTTGAATTTTTTTTTTCCAATCAAAAATGAAGAAGAAGAAGAAAGAAAGAAGAAGAGAAGAAGAAGAAGAAGAAAGAATAGCAGAGAGAGACAGAGAAATCATCAACCACCCATCATCATCATCATCAACCAACCAACACATCATCATCATCATCACATCATCACAGATCCTTCGATCGGGCTGCGACGATCGGATCGAGGGCGGAGGCAGAGGTGGGGGCTGCGACGATAGGAGGTAGAGGCGACGGCGGGCAGAAGCAGAGGCAGAGGTGGGGCTGCGACGATCGGGCGGAGGTGACCATCTCCTCTTCCCGTCTCTTCTCTTTCTCTTCTATCTGTTTTAGATTGGGAAAGGCCAAAAAAAAAAATTCGGGCTGTTCGGGGGGACAAAATTCGGGGGAAAAATCATTTTCCTAAATCAAAAGGCTAAAAAATGTATAATGTGTTTGATTTTGATTTTGAGGAAAAGTAAGAAAAAGGGGCCGTCTATTTTTCTTCTTTCCTTCACTTTCTAAGTTTTTTATTGTTCAAGTGGAGAGAGAGGGGGAAAAAGTGAGATGAAAATAGAAAAATGTTTGGGGGCCCTAATTCTGTGGCTCAAATGGTCAAAACGACGTCGTTTTGGCCATTTTGATGTTGTTTTGTACTCAAAACGACGTCGTTTTGGCCATTTGAGCCACAGAATTTGGGCCCTCTACCATTGCTCTTTTTGGACCCACAATTTTTTTGGTCCCTTAAATAATCAAGTAAAAATTTTGGTAAGTATTTTAATTTTTAATTTTGATAAGTAATTCAAAAAAATAATAATTTGACCATATTTATTTATTTTTGACTCTTTTATTTAACTTTTCTCTGGAAAAAGCCCAGTTAGCCTTTGTTTGGTTTCCATCTTTGACTATATAATGACAAAAAGACAAAAAAAAAGTTACAAAATCATAAAAAGACTATAAAAGTACCAAATCATTCCATATACAAATAAAAAGTAAAAAAAACATCATTCTATATTAAAGGCAATTTTGTCATTCTAAAACTAAAAAGTTAAAAAAAGCTAAATAAGCCTGTGTTTGGCAAGTGGGTTTGTAGGTTTTTTTGGCTATTTTAGCCACAAAAAACAAAATAGGTTATTTTAGCCATAACAAACAAAATATCACATCCAACCCATAATCATTACATTCTTCTCTCACAAAAAAACTCAAAAAAGCCAAAAAGTCAAAAAGTCATTCCCAAACCAAGCTTTTAAGCCCAGGCTAAAATAGCCAAAAAAGCCAAAGAACCAAAAAACCAACCCACTTCCCAAACGGAGGCTAAGAATACCAAACAACTAAAAAAGTCTCAAGTTAAAAAGTAAAAAAAACTAAAAAGCAAACTAAGAAAGTTATTACCAAATGACCCCTTAATAATAATATTCTCCCCTTATTTTCATAGAATTTTCTAGAAGGTAGGATAAAGGAAAACAGACAGCAACGTTCCCATGTACAAAAAAAAAGAAAAAGAAAAAAAAAAGGTAAATTACACTAATACCCCTTGAGATTTATGTTTATTGTAGTTTCCTTCCTCATGTTTTGGAAATTACATCTCCCTCCCTGAGGTTTAAAGTTTCATTACAGAGTTCCCCCTCAGCAATTTAATTTTTTTAAATACCAATTTTTCCCTCACTAGGTAAATTACATTGATACCCCTCACATTTTAGAAATTACAATCCCCTCCCTAAGGTTTAAAGTAGCATTACCAATTACCCCATCGGTTAGTATTAGTTGGAAAAAAAATTCATTGAAAAAAAAAATTAATTGAAAAAAAAATTAATTGAAAAAAAATTTTGTTAGTAAAATTTTTAAATTTCTGATTAAAAACCAACGTAAACTCATTTTTTGAATTTACGTTTTTTTCTCAAATTTACAAACTGAGACAACTATTTATAAATCAAAAAAATTATCAAACAAGTTTTTATGACAGTTTTTAAAATTTTTGTAAATATAAATTGAAAACTGAAAATGAAATGGTTACCAAATAGGCTTTAGATGGTAAAAATGTCGTAAAATTAATAAATAATTAAATAAGTTACCAACGTAAGAAATGATTTATCAAAAGATTTTTAGCTTATGTATGGTTTGATTTTTAGAAAAAAAATTTAAAAATTAAAAATTAATTTGGTTAAGAAATAAAAAATAAAAAATAATTATCATTTTTATATAATTTTTTTCTTTCGAGTGGTTAGAAATAATTTTTACAAATTAAATTGAAACAGTCATACGTATGTATATGACCTACCCAAAAGTTAAAATGATAATTATTTTTTATTTTTTATTTCTTAACCAAATTAATTTTTAATTTTTAAAAAAAATTCTAAAAATCAAATCATACATAGCCTAAGAATCTTTTGATAAGTCATTTCTTATGTTGGTAACTTATTTAATTATTTGTTAATTTTACGACATTTTTACCATCTGAAGCCTGTTTGATAACCATTTCGTTTTCATTTTCAATTTATATTTACAAAAATTTTAAAAACTGTCACAAAAACTTGTTTGATAATTTTTTTTATTTATAAATGGTTGTCTCAATTTATAAATTTGAGAAAAAACGTAAATTCAAAAAATGAGCTTATATTGGTTTTTAAACAGAAATTTAAAAATGTTACTAATTAATTTTTTTATCAAATAATTTTTTTCCAACTAATACTAACCAAGGGGGCAATTGGTAATGCTACTTTAAACCTTAAGGAGGGAATTGTAATTTCTAAAATATGAGGAGTGTCAATGTAATTTACCCAATGAGGGCAAACTTGGTATTTAAAAAAATTAAATTGTTGAGGGGGAGAATCTATAATGAAACTTTAAACCTCGGAGAGTGAGATGTAATTTCCAAAACGTGAAGGGGGAACTGTAATAAACATAAATCTCAAGAGGTGTTAGTATAATTTACCCAAAAAAAAAAAAAGTGAAGCTTTGTTTTCAGTTACCCAATATTACCGTTTTATCAATAATTACAAATCTGCCATAATTATAAGTACAGAAGTGATTGGGACCCCTCCAATCACACCCAAACCCCCCTATACACACGTGGGGACTGGTGATTGAAGGAAAAAAAAAAAAAAACAAAAACAAAAACAAAAACAAAAACTGGCCAATCACAGCCTGAAGGGTTCGTAGGGGTGTCCCTTAGGGGTCCAAATCATTTTTCTTATAAGTTAATCCTCTCATTCTCTTTTTTTTCTTCTTTTTTTTTTTTTAAAATAAATTACAGTAACTACGAGTGTGCGCGGTGCGACTCAAACTGTTATAGAGTAAAATTATAAATTGAATGACGGATTAGCAGATTAGTAAATTGCGGTTTGAACAGTTTTGGACAGATTGACGGCTTGAATAATATTCTAACTAATTATCAAGTTTTTATATAATATATAACACTAATTTGCATAATATTTTTCATATATATAACACAAACTAATTTTACATAATATTTTTCATATATAACTATTAATTTGTAACAAATTTTATATATTAAATATCTCTCGCACTCATTTTTGTTTTAATATTTCATTATAGGTTAAAAAAAAGGGTATGGCTTCTGTCCAGTCCGGAATCAGACTGGACCGTGCTGTTGGGCACATGGGGGCCCACCACGGGTCCCGTTTTGATAATTCGAACCGTTCAATGTGCAGAAATCGTTGAGTACTATATGCCTGTAAAAAAACACGTTGATCGAATATCGATAGCTATGTGATCAAAATAGTTTTTTGTCAATCGTTAATTTGTTCATCGTCTAATTTTTTTAATACGAAACCGATTTGATCATATAGCTATCGATATCTGATCAACGTAATTTTTTTACAGGCATATAGTACTCAACGAGTTCTACACATTAAACAGTTCAGATTATCAAAACGGGACCCGTGGTGGGCCCGTGGGGGCCCAACAGCACGGTCCAATCCGATCCCAGACTGGACAGAAGCCATACCTTAAAAAAAAATATATATATATATATATATATATATTAACTATAGTGAAGCAGAGTGGTTTCGAAGGCGGATTATAAATTTCAAAATTTAAACCACAGTTAGCAGATAGAGCGGTGCGACTTAATGCGGATCGGTGCGATTTTAGTAAATTAGGTGATATTTTACACAATCTTAACAGTATTCACCCTTAAGATTTGAAAAAAAATACCGTTAACTTCACACTTTTAATATAATTATACTAACTTTTTTCAAGATTTTAATTCACATAATACTTAATTAATAATTTGTTAGTTGTATAAATAAAAAAATATTATTATTATTTATTTTCTATTAAAATGTATATTTATCGCTATTTATTTTATATTTGACATTAGGTTAATTCATTTTAACCATACTAAAAGTTAGATTAGTATAATTATACCAAAAATATGAAACTGACTATAATTGTTTCAAATCTCAAGATAAGCGAATATAACCTACTATTTTTTAAAAAAAATTACAAATATATTCTTTAAAATTTATTTAAAATACAAATTATTCAATGTGGTTTAGAAAATTACAAATATTTCATTGTCAGAAATTTTTTATTTAACAAAATTAACTGAAAAAATAAAATTTTTAACTAGTCTCCTATAAAATGATAAAATTAATTGAATTATTAATTGAAATAAAATTTTGATATTATTAAAAATTGTTAATTAATTTGATAACTTATTAATAAAAAGGATTATTTCTTATGAAATTAAAAATTGTAAGGAATGAGATGTAATTTTTAAAATTACAAAAATAAATCATATTTTATGCAAATCTGAAGCTATATATTTATAATTTATCATTTTTCTCTCTCTATCTCAAAAAACAAAAAAATAAAAAATGTCTTTCTCCATTAAACAACTTTAAAGAATAGTGGAGGGCGATGGAATTTGAAAAAGTATTTATTACTGTTTGTGCCCAAAAAAAGCCCGCCGTTCCGTTTCCACCCTTTTGTACATTTTAACGGCGGCCCCGACGTGAACAATCTTTGGAAAGGGGAGATTCTATTTGCACACGTTCATTGCATTGTATGTATATTTTTCTCAATAAATAATTTATTTAGAAATAGTATTTTGAAAATAAATAGGGAAATTTACTAATAAATTCTATCTCACAAACAGTTTTATTGATTGGTTCTAAAGTTATTTCTATTGTTCTGATTAGTCTTATTAGTGGGGAAATATCTTACCAGTTGATCCTATTTCCTTTGTTTAGTAACATTGTGTGGTCAATTATACCTTTCCGTGTGTGTGTCGCGTGACATACATCATTCCAAGGCAAAAAGCATAAAGAGTCTTAGTGTACTTTGTTGATGTGTGACACCCATTGTGTGTGTCGCGTAACACTCCAAGGCAAAAAGCATAAAGAGCCTTAGTGTACTTTGTTGATGCGTGATACCCATTGTGGTGTGTGTCACGTGACATATTGTGTGCGTCGCGTGACACTCCAAGGCAAAAAGCATAAAGAGTCTTTGTGTACTTTGTTGATGCGTGACACCCATTGTGGTGTGTGTCACGTGACATATTGTGTGTGTCGCGTGACACTCCAAGGCAAAAGGCATAAAGAGCCTTAGTGTACTTTGTTGATGTGTGACACTCATTGTGTGTGTCGCGTGACATATTGTGTGTCACGTGACACACCCTCATAAAGAGCCTTGATGTACTTTGTTGATGTGTGGCACCCATTGTGTGTGTCACGTGACATATTGTGTGTGGCACGTGACACACACTCATAAAGAGCATACATCTAATAACATCTAAATTAGGGCATTAAGGTTCCTCAAAATATCCAAGGACTAAATGGTTTAGTAGAAAAAAAAAATGGGACCAATTGGTTCATAAGTTTAACATTTGAGATTTATTGGTAAATCTCCCAAATAAATAACTTGTTTGGAAGTAACATTCTGAAAATTATCATTTCTTTCGATAGTAGAATTTCAATTTTTATTTTATTTTTTCGACATTCAACTTCTAAATGTGTTTATTTGAATTGTGTGTGATGTTCATAATACTAATTTCACTTGGGAATAAAATTGCAATAAAAATAATTATCATTAAATATATGCACAAAGTGAAATGGGTGTGTGCAGATAGAAACTCCCTTGGAAAGGAATACCTATCATACCAAAATGACCAAAATGCTCTTGAATGTATTTCACCTGTGTAATTTTATTTAGGACGAATTACACTAACTATAATTTAGGATTTGTGTCATTTTGGTACCTAACTTTTTAATTGTGACACATTTAATCTTGAATTTTGAATATTGTTTTAAATAAGAACAATTGAAGATGCTATTGCTCAATTTTAAGGGCAAAGTCGTCAATTTGATAAAACATAAACTAATTTGACAAAAATAAATGTTGAAAAAATATTTTAAAATTTTTAAAAATAATTTCTATCTACTAAAGATAAAATTGTGTAAATGATAAATCTTTTAGACATTTATTTATTTATTTATTTTACCAAATTAATTTTTATTGTGTGTTTGGATGTTGATTATGTAATGGTTGATTGTTAGACTTTTAATGTGTAATCAATATATTTAATATATAGAATATTTTTAGTTTTGGATTTTTTGATTTAATGAATTAGTTTAATAATAATATCAAAATTATCGCTATATTTAACTTTTGAAAAAATAGAAACTAATTTAATGAAAATAAAAACAATCACCCATTATATGATCATCATCCAAATACATAATAAAAATTAATTTGGTAAAAAATAAATAAATAAATAAATGTCTAAAAGATTGATTAATTTTACATAATTTTATCTTTAGTGGGCAGAAATAATTTTTAACAATTTAAAAATATTTTTTTGACATTTATTTTTGTCAAATTAATTTATATATTTTATCAAATTAATGACTTTATCCTTGAAATTAAGCAATAATATCTTCAATTGTCCTTATTTGAAACAAGATTCAAAATTCAGAGTCAAATGTATCATAATTGAAAAGTCAAGGACCAAAGTGACGTAAGACCCAAACTATAGGGACCATTAGTGTAATTCGTCCTTTTATTTATGCACCTCAATTACTCTTATTATTCATAATTTTTTAATTATAGTTTTATCCTTCAATCAAATATCCAAATTGCCCTCATCTCTATTCCATCCCTTTCATCTACAATCAAATATCCAAATTGCCTCATCTCTATTCCATCCCTTTCATCCATAAACCCTAACCTAACTTATTGATAGCCATCGCAGGCTACCATTGTCGTTATCACCATCGCAGCCTTTTGTCTCTGGTCGCCTCCTTTCCACAGCCTTTCTCTCTACTTTCCACTCCTAATGGTGTCATCTAAATTCTAACATCACTACACACCACTGTCGCTGCCATCTCCACGGCCATCAACTCTCGCCGTCGCAACCAACACCAACCATTTTCCTTAGCCACGTTGTGCCTTCCCCAACTCCGTTGTCCACCCCTCCATCGTAGTAGGCCCTCATCCCGCCATCGCGAACAACCTCACTCTTCCCTCTACCATTGTGAACAACTCCACCCCCTACCCCCGCCATTGCGATCCCTCTCCCCTATTTCTCCATCACGACTCAATCCTCTTACATCCTGGCCTTTTCCACCACAGAGAGAGAGAGAAAGAAGCCTAGGGTTTCCAAATCTAGACACTGAAGAAGAAGATGAAGATAGAGCAGTTGGAAGGGGTGATAGAAGAGGAGGGGGTAAAGGTCAGTGGCTAACGATCTACGATGGGCAAGGGTTTGGTTTTGGGTTTGGGTTAGGATTAGGGATAGTTGAAGAAGACGAAGATAATTTGGTGTTATTTGAAAATTAGCGGTGTGTATTGAGACAAAATTAAAAGCTTTAATTTGTATGTTGTATGAACCGAGCAAGTGGTATGTACTGAAAGGATTTATGGTGTGTAAATAGAATCACTCATTTGACATTGAAATTTGTATATACTAAAATGACTAATTTGACCTCCCATTTCCACATTGTTCTATATAAACTTTTCCCCTAATGTCATTAGAGATACTTGACATAAGTTATGCGAGTTACTTATAATTTTTTTTATTTTATTTGAACAATCTTAGGTATTTCATTTTTTTTTCTCATATATATATATATATATATATTTTGTTTTTATAAATTCATTTGAGAGTTGTCGCAAATTATTTGATATAACTTTTACTTACAATTTATTAAAATGAAATAACTGAAATAATCTAAGAGAAAAACATTTTTGATGGGGGAGGGGTGCTTTTAGCTTTTTGTTTTATGATTACCAATTTCTTTTTTATAAGAAGTTGCAATGAGGTAAATAAATAAATAAAAAGTAGTATATTTAGAATAATTTTTTACTTTTTTTTTTAAAAAAAAAAAGTGTAAAAAATCTAGAGAAAAGAGAATCTTTAATTTTTTTTTTATATATAATTTGTTGACTTTCTAATTTTTTTAATGACTTTATAATTTCTAAATTAAAATTTAATGAGCTTCCCCATGACAAATATGACTTGTGACAACTGACAAAATGTTATTCGGACCTGTAGGTTGGGAGTTAGAGCCGAATATGCCCAAAACTTAGTTGAAAAAGGGCGTTTCGAGGGTAAAAATTCAAAACAGCCTCCCAACAACCATGTGACTCTCACAGATAGCTTTCCCATGACAAATAGGACTTGTCAGAACTGACAGAATGTAATTCGGACCTATAAATTGCGAGTTAGAGCTGAATACATCCAAAACTTAGTCGAAAAAAGGCGTTTTGGGGGTGAAAATTTAAAACAGCCCTGAACCATCGTTTGACTCTCATAGGCAGCTTCCCCATGAAAAATAGGACTTGTGACAACTGACTGAATGTTATTCGGACCCGTAGGTTGGGAGTTAGAGCCGAATACGCCCAAAACTTAGTTGAAAAAAGGCGTTTCGGGGGCAAAAATTCAAAACTGCCCCCGAACCACCATGTGACTCTCATGGGTAGCTTTCCTATGACAAATAGAACTCGTGACAATTGATATAATGTTATTCGGACTCGTAGGTTGGGAGTTAGAGCTGAATACACCCAAAACTTAGTCGAAAAAAGGCGCTTTTAGGGCGAAAATTCAAAACAACCCCCGAACTACTGTGTGATTCTCACGGGCAGCTTCTCCATGACAAATATGATTTGTGACAACTGACGGAATATTATTCGGACCCGTAGGTTGGGAGTTAGAGCCGAATACGTCCAAAATTTACTCGGAATAGGGCGTTTCGAAGGCGAAAATTCAAAACAGCCTCCGAACCACTGTGTGACTCTCACGGGCAGCTTCCCCATGACAAATAGGACTTGTGACAACTAACGGAACGTTATTCGGACCCGTAGGTTGGGAGTTAGAGCCGAATATGCCCAAAACTTACTCGGAAAAGGGCGTTTCGGGGGCCAAAATTCAAAACAGTCCCCGAACCACTGTGTGACTCTCACGGGCAGCTTCCCCAGGACAAATATGACTTGTGACATTGACAGAATGTTATTCGGGCCCGTAGGTTGGGAGTTAGAGCCGAATACGCCCAAAACTTAGTCGAATTTCAGGGGCGAAAATTCAAAACAGCCCTTGAACTACCGTGTGGCTGACACGAACAACTTCCCCATGTCAAATAGGACTTGTGACAATTGACAGAACGTAATTCAGACCCGTAGGTAGAGAGTTAGAGCTGAATACGTCCAAAACTTATTCGAAAAAGGGCGTTTCGGAAGCGCAAATTCAAAATAACCCCCGAACCACCGTGTGACTCTCACGGGCAGCTTCCCCATGACAAATAGGACTTGTGACAACTGACGGAATGTTATTCGGACCCGTAGTGTCACGACCCAAACCCGGCCCTATGGGTTTAGCACCGTAACCGGCCAGTAATCCGAGATTACCGAAGACCTGCTTAACAGTAATACAGTAAAACAGAGTACAGGGCCTGGCGGAAGCCAATACAGTAAGTAAATAGTGTCCATTGAGCTGTGACAGTCTGTATGCCAAAAAGATTTTTCATGCATTCATACATACACAAACAGTACAGTCTATACAAAGTTTACAGTCACACAGTACAGGGACCTAATCCCTTGATAACAGTACAGTTAGCAACAGACAGTCTATACAGTAATCCAAACAGTATGGAGACAGACGGGGGAAACAAACAAAACACCCCAAAGCCATGGCATGGCAACTCGGAACCTCGCAGTGAGGCACAAAGGCTGGCTTGACAAAATTGGAGTCTAACCCACGCTCCTAGCTCCGATCTGGTGGCTGAGCACCTACATTTATATATAAACAGTGAGCTAAAGCCCAGTGAATAACATAAAGCGTAAAGGGGTTTAGAATGAATGTCCTTACAGTAATGAAAACAGTTCAATTCAATCAGTATTTCAGTTGTTCAGTACAGTAAACAGTCATATGTGGTACATCCATTAGCATAACAGTAACAGTAGGTCTTAAAAGACCGAACAGTAATGATGGCCATCAGTCAGTAAACAGTAGTGGCTCCACGAGGGAACCGATAGAGATATCTGTAACAGTAACAGTAACAGTAAACAGTAGGTACTAAGGATGCCACAGTACAGTTCAGAAATAAAGGACATACATTCATTCAGTAATACCAGTTCAGTAAACAGTTCAGTTCAGTATTCAGAAGATATCAGTTGAACATATCTTTACACAATTGTTACTCACAGAGTTCTGGGCTACAGTATGCTAGAGCGTGTCTCCCCAGTTGCCAACCCTACACAGTTCACAGGTTGAACACACACTAAGCTACACAGTTGGGAAATATCATAACTAAATCCCTAATTTGCCTTGGTGTGTTCTACAACGATATCCTCATCTAAATGTCTTAAACTAGGCCTAAGAATGCCTAGGATGGGATGAGGATGCAAAAATACACTTAGAAAACATTTTCAGGATTTTCAGAAAAACAGAGTCCCGCTCGAGCGCAGGTTTCCCCGCTCGAGCGTACAGGCAAACAAAGGTACACGCTCGAGCGTAAACTTTCCCGCTCGAGCGTACTGTAAAAGTACTGGATGGGTGAAATCCTTGCTCGACGCCCGCTCGAGCTTGAGACATGACTCCGCTCGAGCGCCCAATCCTCCGCTCGAGCGGACTGTAAAACAGTGCAGAGAGATGCTGGATGCTCGGATTCCACGCTCGAGCGGCACTTCCCCCGCTCGAGCGGAAGTGCGAAATCTGGAAAACCCAGATTGCACCTCCAAGCTCAAAACCAAGTCCAAAAGCATCAAAACTCGACCTCTTGAGCTAAATTTCCAGAAAACACATGTAAACTCATAGTTAAACATGATTCAAAACTCAATTTGAGAAATCAAATCCCAAGGGTGTTTTATTCAAACCCAATTTCAAACCATTTTCCAAGGACAATCCTCAAACATGACATGCATGATCTTTAAATCATTTTAAAGCTTCAATTTGATGCTCTAGGGAGCCAATTGATCCAAAAACAAGTTGAAAACATGGACCATTACAAAATTATGAACATGCATGTGAGGAATTATGAACTACAACCTCAAAACTTCAATATATGTACTTGCATGCAACAATCAAGCTTCAATTCAACATGTATGCACCAAAACATGGCTTAACTCTACAATTAAAGCATGAATTGTGCAAGAATGGATTCTAAGACAACAACAAGAAGATGATGATGTCCTACCTTAGTCTTGTGTTCAAGGTCTAGGAGCTCAAAGTAGCAATCAACACTTCAATTCCAAGCAAGATCAAGCAAATCTCTCAAGAACAACTCAACTCTCTCTCACTCTCTAGCTTGGGTCGGTTGAGGCAAGAAGAGGAGAAGAAAATGTTTGTTTGATCAATACGTGGAGTGTATACAAGGTTCAAGAGATAGTGGTCCACTAAGTGGCGGAACGGTAATTAACTCAAACTATGCGATTAATCGATATTTAATCTAATTTAATCATACCTAATCAATTTTCAGATAATTATACTATAAAATCACATTAATTCTAAGGATCATAGAACATCAATTGGTTTTGGATTCGGCCGCCGATAAGGCCTTCAATTAGCAGTTTAAACATATAAGCATGAACAGATAATCATACAGTCAAACAGATAAAATGCAATTTAACTAACATATACTCAATCAATTCGGTTTTCCAATTTCAGTCAGTCAGTTCAGTACTTTAATCAGTTCAATTATCAGTCATAATCAATTCAGTTTAATGGTAATCGATGGTTATCGGTAATCAATCAGTCATAAGTCGGTAAACAGTATGAGGGTTGTTACACGTAGGTTTGGAGTTAGAGCCGAATACGTCCAAAACTTACTCGAAAAATGGCGTTTCGGAGGCGAAAATTCATAACAGCCGAATACGCCTTGTTATATTATATTAATTTATTGAACGTACACAACTGTGTTATATTATATTTAAGCTTTCATACAAGTATCAAACTCTGAATGGTGTTTCTGAGGCCTTGTGCTTCATGAGATATCAGGTATTCTTTCTTTGATGAACCGTTTATAGGTGTCTCAACATACATTTCTACGTATTTCCTTTTGTGATTGAACTTTTTTTTTGTTATTATTTTTCTCACATGTTCTAATATCCTTAATGAAATGACACTGTCAAACATTAATAAGTAGGGATAGTTTTATATCCAATCGAATGATTCAAGTGCCTTTTGCAAACAATTAATGAGGAAGTTGGTAAAAAGAATACTTTCTATTCACATTGAGTTTTGATATTGGTTTAGCCACAGAATTTGGATACATGTTGCATACAAATAGAAGATTATTGCATTAGCTTTATGTTAGTACTGACAGATTTAGTAATGATTGTTCTACATTTAACAATGTTCCTTATAACAAAAGACTTTAGAAAGACTGATAATTGATTCATCATGGAAGGTTGCTTCTTTGATATGTTATTTGTCACTTGTTGCCAAATTCATTCATGAAGTTGGGCATTTATGGGTCCAATTATAATATTTTTTTATTTTTATTTTTTGTTTTTTGTAGATGACTTTGTTGCGTGGACTTTTAGAGTAATATTTGGGTATATGGAGAAGAAATTTCACTTTTGTATAAAACTAATATAATACTTTTATCGTCCCAGACTTTTGTGCAGTTCACTATTACTGATACAGAAAACTTTTGGCAGCCAACATATAATTACTGGCATGGTACATAGATCACCTTTTGTCGCCGTACATATATATGATTTTTTGTCGTGGTACATAGATGTACTTTTGTTTTGGTACATGCATCACCTTTTGTCGTGGTATAGATTACGATGGCAATTTGTACCATGCCAAATGGTCATTTCACATGGTAGTAAATGTAATTTTTGTATATGGAGGGCTTTGATTTTTGTATGATTCTATATTTCGTATGAAATTATTATTTTAGTTTGGACAATAGTTGGTATGTAATTTGACAGTTAAAACTATTTATTTTTTGTATACGAATGCAGATTGTGGAATGATTGATAGTATATGTATCATTTTATTTATATACGTATTACAGGTTGCATGGAATACAGACAGGTTATGGAGAAATTATAATATTTGCAATTAAAACATAATATCATGTTTTTGGCGACTCAAAGTTTTGTAGCAAAAAAAAAAATTTAAAAATTAAAAAAAAAAATCAAACATTTGGGTACCGTTTGGTAACACTTACGTTTTCAGTTTTCTGTTTATATTTACAAAAATTTAAAAAAACTCAAATAAAAACTTTGTTTGGTAAAATTTTTTATTTATAAATCAGTGGTCTTAATTTATAAATTTGGCCAAAAAATGAAAACAAAAAAAATGTGTTTCCGTTTTGAGTTTTGAGTTTTTTTTTTGGTACCACCCAACACTAGCCACCACCTGCCACCATTTTCCACTACCGTCTTCCGCCGCTACCACCCATCACCCACCCCCCACCACCACTCACCACCCATCTACCACCACCACCACCCACCTACCACCCACTCGCCACTACTACCACCACCACCACCACCCATCACCCATCTACCATCCACCCGCCACTACCATCCACCGCCCGCTACCACCACCTGCCACCTACTTGCCACCACCACTCACCACCCACCTGCCACCACCATCCACCACCTACCACTACCAGCCACCCGCCACCACCACCACCACTACCACCATCACCCACCACCCACCCGCCACCCACCTGTCACCGCCACTAACCACCCACCACCTATCACCACCACCCACTCGCTACCCCCTACCACCCGCCACCGTCACCTACTCACCTACCACCACCCGCCACCTACCCGCCACCACCAACCACCACCCACCATCCGCCACCCACTTGCCACCACCATCCTCCGCCACCACCACCCACTCGCTACCACCCACCACTCGCCACCCACACCCATCACCCATCACCCACCCGCCACCGTCACCCATCCACTTACCACTACCGCCACCCACCATCCGCCATCCACTTGCCACCACCACCCACCACCCGCCACTACCACCCGCCACCGTCACCCACCATCACCACCTACCACCCACCACCACTCGCCATCCCCCATTCGCCATCCACCTGCCGCTACCACCCACCACCCGCCACCACCATCCGCCATCCGCCACCCACCTGCCACCGGGACCACCACACCCACTCGCTACCACCCGCCACCGTCACCCATCCACCCACCCACCACCAGCTACCCACTACCCACCGTCACCACTTTCCACCACAGTCTTCCGCCACCATTTGCCACCACTTGCCATTTCTTACTCTTTTTTATATTTTAAAATTTTTTAAAACATTTTATCAATTACCAAACATGTTTGTAGTTTATTTTTTCTAAAAATAAACAAAAAATAAACAAAAGCCAGTTTATAAAATTTTTGTAAATATAAACTGAAAACGTAAACGTTACCACTAAACGTTTTATAGCCAAAAGAAAATCAAACATTTGGCGACTAAAAGTTTTGTAGCCAAAAGAAAATCAAACATTTGGCAACTAAGATATTTCATAGCTAAAAACAAAAGATGAAGAATAAAAACACTTTTGCCGACTAAAATTTTAGTAGCAAAAAATGTGGGAGTTTAGGCGACTAAATTTTTAGTAGCCAAAACAAAAATTATTTGCCGATTAAAATTTTAGTAGCCAAAAAAATTTGACTTTCGGCTACTAAAATTTTAGTAGCCAAAATACTAGTATTTACTTTAGGCGACTAATATATTTAGTAGCTAAAAACATTTTCCGCGACTAAATATTTGGTCATTAACAATAATTGAGACTTTTGACGAAAAAAAAATTGGTCGCCAAAAATGTATTATTTAATTTTTTTTTCAACCTTTTGGCGACTAAATATTTAGTTGGCAAATGAATACATTTGGCGACTAAAATAAGTTTAGTCGCCAATTAGCTTTCCCGACTACTCTTTGGCTACTAATTTTGCGACCAAAAAATTTAGTCACTGAAGGCCTTCGGCGACTAATAATTGACTTTTGGCGATTAAAAATTTAGTTGTCAAAATGAAAATTCTTGTAGTGGTATGATTCATTAGTAAAAGTTATGGCATTTTATTAATCTTATTATGATTGTGGAGAAAAAAGTTGGGGTTATGATTTATTAGTAAAAGTTATGATTTGTACTACCAAAAGTTATGATTTGTCAGGGCGAATCATAATAAAAAATATTACGATTCAAATGTTATGATAATTAATTACAAATAACTATATTTGTTATGAGTTGTCATTATATTGTTATGATTTATAGTGTCTTTGTTATGACACTTTGGTGAATATTATGACATTATTATGATTCATTATAGTATTGTTATGATATTTGAAAAAAAAAATTATGATTCTTTCTGTAACCTGTTACATGACCGGCTTAGTAGGTCACTTTTTATGATGTGGCACAATATGGACCATACAATAAGTGCATATCATATGCCCTTTTATAAGGTGCACATTGTAGACTTTCCCCATAAGAATTAATATGTCATACAATGCATCAAGATTTCAATTCCATCTCGGTGTTTCGAGTCAGTTTGTTTTATGAAAAATTATACAACAGTTCCGAGTATCACGTGGCCATACTCTCTCACTAATCATTATTCATTATGCTTCTCATGTTCCTCAATCACCTAAAATAATACCCCATCTATCTATCTTCTCCATCAATTACAATACTATGGAATACCACGTGACCATACGCTGAGATTACTTTTTTGTTAGCTTATTTATGTTTTTAGTGATTTTTTAAATTATTTTTAAAAAAAGTTTTAGGCTTCTAATTATATTCAACTAGATGAACCAAAAAATAATTATTTTAAAAATATTCAAAAAAATCCAGAAAAGACAAAAATAGGCACACAAAAAATAATGATTTTATTATTATTATTATTTTTGAAATTTTTCAAAAAAAAAATTAACAGATTTTTTTTTAAAAATGTCACGAAAGACAAAAGAAAATTGAAAAAAATGTGACTTATTTCTAACTTTCCAAACAGCCAGTTTTCTTAAATAAATAAAATAAAATAAAATAAAGAAGAAAAAATTAAAATTATCTCTCTCAATTTTTAATTAATCAGTTTTTTTTCAACGTATATAAAATCAATATTTTGAAGGAATAACTCCACTCCACCCAAATAAATCAAAAGGCTAAAAAATGTATAATGTAATGTGTTTGATTTTGAGGAAAAGTAAGAAAAAGGGACAGTCCTATTTTTCATCTCTTCTTCACTTTCTAATTTTTTTATCGTTCAAGTAGAGAGGGAGGGGAAAAAAGTATGATGAAAATGTTTTTTGGACCCACAATTTTTTTGGTCCCTTAAATAATCAAGTAAAAATTTTGGTAAGTATTTTAATTTTTAATTTTGATAAGTAATTTAAAAAATAATAATTTGACCATATTTATTTATTTTTATTTAACTTTTCTCTGAAAATCCAGTTAATAATAATATTCTTTCCTTATTTTCATAGAATTTTCTAGAAGATAGGATAGAGACAAACAGACAACAACGTTCCTATGTCAAAAAAAAAAAGAGAAAAAAAAAGTGAAGCTCTGTTTTCGGCTACACAATATTACCGTTTTATCAATAATTGCAAATCTCCCATAATTATAAATATATCCTCTCCTTGTCTCTTTATTTTTCTTTTTTCTTTTTTTCTTTTTTAATAAATTACAGTAACTATGGGTGTGTGTGGTGCAATTCGAATTGTTTAAAAGTAAAATTATAATTTGAATAACGGATTAGCAAATTACGGTTTGAACAGTTTTGGACAGATTCGTAGATTAAATAATATTCTAAACAATTATCAAGCTGCTATATAATAGATAATACTAATTTGTATAATACTTTTCATATATATATAATATAAACTAATTTTATATAATATTTTTCATATATATAATTACTAATTTGTAATAAACTTTACATATTAAATCTCTCTCACACTCATTTTTTACTTTGATATTTCATTATAGGTTAAAATATATATATATATATATATATATATTAACTATAGTGAAGCGTATCGGTTTCGAAGACAGATTATAAATTTCAAAGTTTAAACAATGGTTAGCAGATAGAACGGTGCGGCTGAATGCGGATCGGTGCTATTTTAGCAGATTAGGCGATATTTTACACAATCCTAACAGTATCCACCCTTAAGATTTGAAAAAAAAAATACAATTAACTTCATACTTTTAATATAATTATACTAAGTTTTCTCAAGATTTTAATTCACGTGATACTTAATTAATAATTTGTTAGTTGTATGAATAAAAAAATAATAATAATATTTATTTTCCACTAAAATGTATATTTATCATTATTTATTTTGTATTGACATTAGTTTAAGTCATTTTAACCGTACTAAAGGTTAGATTAATATAATTATATCAAAAGTATGAAAGTGACTATAATTTTTTCAAATCTCAAGGTGAGTGAGTATAACTTACTACTTTTTAAAATAAATTATAAATACTCTCTTTGAGATTTGTTTAAAATACACATTGTTCAATGTGATTTAGAAAATTACAAATATCTTATTGTCAGAAATTTTTTATTTAATAAAATTAACTGAAAAAAATTAATTGTTCTCCTATAAAATGATAAAATTAATTGAAATAAATTTATAATATCATTAAAAACTTTTAATTAACTTGATAATTTATTAATAAAATGAGTTATTTCTTATGAAATTAAAATTTTTAAGGAGAAAAATGTAATTTTTAAAATTACAAAAGCAAATCATATTTTATGCAAATATGAAACAATGTATTTATAATTTATCTTTTTTCTATCTCTATCTAAAAATAAAGTAATAACTGTCTCTCTCCATTAAACAACTTTAAAGAAAAGTGAAGGGCGATGGAGTTTGGAAATGTATTTATTACGGTTTGTGCCCGAAAAAGCCCGCCGTTCCGTTTCCACCCTTGTGTACATTTCAACGGCGGCCAAGATGTGAACAACTTTGGAAAGGAGTACATATCATACCGAAATGACCAAAATGCCCTCGAATGTATTTGACTTGGGTAATTTTATTTAGGACGAATTACACTCACAGTTTCTATAGTTTATAACATATTTAATCTTAAATTTTGAATCTTATTTCAAATAAGGATAATTAAAGATATTATTATTCAATTTTAAAGGTAAAATTGCCAATTTTATAAAATATAAACTAATTTAACAAAAATAAATGTCAAAAAAATACTTTTGAATTTTTAAAAAGAATTTCTACCTACCAAAGATAAAATTATGTAAAATAGATAAATCTTTTAGATATTTATTTATTTATTTTACCAAATTAATTTTTATTATGTGCTTGGATGATATTATTATGTAATGGGTGGTTGTTAAATTTTTAATATGTAATTGATATATTTAATATATGAAATATTTTTAGTTTTAGATTTTTTGATTTAATGGATTGGTTTAATAATGATATCAAAATTGTCGTCATATTTAATTTTTGAAAAAATAGCAACTAATTTAATGAAAATAAAAAGAACCACCCATTACATAATTACCATCAAAACACATAATAAAAATTAATTTGGTAAAAAATAAATAAATAAATGTCTAAAAGATTTATCAATTTTACATAATTTTATCTTTAGTGGGTAGAAATAATTTTTAACAATTCAAAAATATTTTTTTGACATTTATTTTTATCAAATTAGTTTATATATTTTATCAAATTGACGATTTTACCCTTGAAATTGAGTAATGGTATCTTCAATTGTCCTTATTTGAAACAAGATTCAAAATTCAGAATCAAATGTTTCATAATTGAAAAGTCATGAACCAAAGTGACATAAGACCTAACCTATAGGGACCGTTAGTGTAATTCGTCCTTTTATTTACACACCTCAATTACTCTTAGTTCACACCATTATTCATAATTTTTTAATTATAATTTTATCCTTCAATCAAATATCCAAATTGCCCTCATCTCTATTCCATCCCTTTCATCCACAAACCCTAAGCTAACTTATTGACAGCCACCACCGGTTGCCATTGCCGCTATCACCATCACTGTTCCTTGCCTCCGATCGCCTTCTCTCCATAGCCTTTCTCTCTACTTTCCGTCCTCCAACAACTTCCTAGACGCCCGTCGTCCTAATCCTAACATCACCACACACCACTGTCTTCGCCGTCGTCGCCGCCGCTATCAACCCTCGCTGTCGCAGTTACTACCAACTCCTCTCATTCTCCACGTTGTGCCTTCTCTAGCTCCGTTGTCCACCCCTCCGCCGTAGTAGGCCCTTATCTCGCTATCGCGAACAACCTTGCTCTCCCCTCTGCCATCGTGAACAACTCCACCCCTACCCCCGCCATCGTAATCCCTCTCCCCTACCTCTCCATCACAACTCAGTCCTCCTACATCCTGGCCCACTCCACCACAGGGAGAAAGAAAGAGAGGCCTATGGTTTCCAGATTTAGACAATGAGGAAGAAGAGGAAGATAGAGTAGCTGGAGAGAGGTGACAGAGAGGGGTGGAGGTCGGTGGCTGACGGCTAACGATGGGCAAGGAAGGGTTTAGGTTTAGGTTTGGATTAGTTGAAGAAGATGAAGATAATTTGGTATTATTTGAAAATTAGTAGTGTGTATTAAGACAAAATTATAAACTTTAATTTGGGTGTGGTATGAACTGAGCAAGTAGTGTATATTGAAAGGATTTAGGGTGTGTAAATAAAATCACCCATTTGACATTGAAATTTGTACATACTAAAATGACTAATTTGACCTCGCACTCCCACATTGTTCTATATAAAATTTTTCATTGTCATTAGAGATACTTGATATAAGTTATACGAGTTACTTATAATTTTGTTATTTTATTTGAACAATCTTGGGTATTTCATTTTTTTCTCTCATATTTTTTTTTTTATAAATTTATTTGAGAACTGTACGGGAAAGAAGTAAACTTTCTCGTATAATCCTGTTGATCAAGTATGCGTTCCTCTGTACGTCGTCGCTTTATCACCTGAAAACACAAACGTGAGCTAGCCGGCGGGTGTGTGCCGGAAACCTCTCCGATGCCTAAGTTAATAAGCTTGACAAATAGACAAAAGCTCCGTGTATTCAAAAAACAAAGTTGTGTGTTACCTCTCCAAAGGTGATGTTTGTGAGCTTTTATAGGTTTCGTGTGGCATAATCCTAGTAGGACTTCTACTCCTCCATGCAGAGTCCTCCTAGGATTCATACTTCTGAAAGATAATGCTTATCCTTCAACACCCCCCTCACTGCTTAAACCAAGTGAGATGATTTTTACCATGGCCGAACTCCAACATGACCGAAGTAATCATGGTTATGCTGAGCCGCAGAGTAGGCCGACCTATCCTTAGTTCGGTTCTTCCTTTCGCTACACCTTATCTCGGTTCTCTTATGTACGAACCATGGTGTGTTTAGACCGAGCTACCAAGTAGCAAGGTTCTGACCGTTCTAACCATAATACGTCATGACCGGACTAACTCTGAGATCGGCCTTACTCCAAGTCGCTTCCGGACCGGAGTAACATTATATTTATCTCGGGCCGGAGTAATTTTGTACCTCTCTTGGGCCGGAGTAACTTTACGACCTTTTTACTCAACCCTTCGTATTGCGGGCCATAATGACCATCTCCCAGCTCGGCCCAATTTTCACAAAAATTACCCTCTCAATTGCCCCTTAATTTCATCTGCGCAGCATGATAGGGATTACCTGTCTATCAGCCGAGCTGAAGTTTTTAAGCCTTTCCAGCCGAGCTAATTTCACACCGGGCTCTGCTTGTCTGGTCAAAACGTCTCTTCAATCGCAGCAACTGAATCGTTTCTCCTTCCCAGGACACGTGGCACGCCCTTACTGGCCTATCGCAGCTGTCACCCCGCCCTCGTACTTCGCAAAATTTGAACAGTTCCCGCCCTTCCACTTTCGTCCTTTTCACAAAACAATCTCCTCATCTTTGGTTTCACCACTGCATTTCTTATTTCCCTCATTCTCTCTTTCAAGCTTCATTGCTCTCCAACTTTTGCAACTGTGAAGCTTGCTTCGTGTTCCTCTTTTACCGCCGTTGCTTCCATCTCCAGGTCTTCTACTTCAATCTGGTAAGCAAATCCATCTTTCTTGCTCTGTTTGTGCAAGTATTTTGCTTTCTGTGTTTTTGCAAAACATATTTTTCCATTCTGCTTTGCTCTGTACTTTTATGGAAAAAACTTAACAATAGAACACATGAGTATATGAAATATCCTGTAGAAAACTAGTTTTTGATCCAAAATCATGATGCAACCGAACTAGGATACTGTTTAAGCTAGGTAAAAGTCTAGTCAACTTACAACCGGATTAGCACTTCATGTTTACACCAGTAGCTTTGAATAAGTCAAACCACTTCTTGATAGACCTTAGCCGAGGTAACCAACCGAACTAAGTTTGCACTTAGCATACTGAGATACCTGAACTCCAACCGATCTAGGCCTTTGGGGCTAAACCAGCTTTCTTAGTTTTTTAGATGGAACTCAGAAAGCTGTCCCTAGATGATCAACCGGTCAAACAGAACCGTTTCCACAACCGAGATATCTAGACGCTTGCCAAGCCCGAACTAATAAAAGCTCTGCTCAAGCCGAGCTACCAATCACCTTGCAGAAATCGAGATAGAACCTGTAGCATCCACATAGCCGAAGTAGGGCTCCTATTTTTTACTTTTATTTTGTAGCACGGTCCAACGATCTGTGCTTAACCCCTTTGTTTTCTACTTTGCAGACTTAGGTTGCCCAGGCACTCCTCTGCGCCCTCAACCGTGCTACTGAGCACAATTTTTGGACCGAACTAATTTATTCATAAATTATACAATAAATGGGGAAGTATAGGTTTCTAGTAGAGACGCCAGGTGGTCTAGCCGAATTTCGAAGGGATTATGGCATACCTAACGATGTACACCTTACCCTGGCAGAAAAAGATGTCATACCTTGGGGGAATGAAGGCTTTGTCCCTTTCACCCTCTTGTCTATAATTGAAACCGGACTACGATTTCCAGTCCAGCCCTTAATTTGTGAGTTTCTTAGGCAAACCAAACTATGTCCAACCCAACTATCCACCAATTCATACCGTATAATAATGGGAATAGCCGAACTAAACCGTCAAGCCGGTCTCAACCTCGGTCTGGCCGAAATCTTCCACCAATACTCCATTGGTTCAAAAGAAGATGGGTGGGTCTACTATTTAAGAATACGCCGTCGCCGAGAGAAGATAACAAAATATAAACCGGATAAAGACTTAAACGATAACGATTTTTTCTGGGTGTCTGGAAACTTTGAGGATCATCAAGCCCAGATTCCTGGCCGACGTATAAACTGGAAAAAAGGAGAACCCGGTATATTTACTTCAGTTTTCTTGCGCGCTTTACTATATTTCGGTTTTTCAATCTTTCAGCCGAACTAACAGTTGTCTTCTTTCGCAGATTCTGCCCACCTCCATTCTCTATATAGCTACCCAAATCTAGCGACCTTGCGCGCCGCACTACGGTATCCAGAACGTAGTTGGGCCAAGCTGCTAAAGTTCGAGCCGACCTATAGGTACAGCGGCCGCCGAAAAGCAAGGGTGACCGACTTTCTGCTAGAGGAGGCCCCAGAACCTGACCCAACCTTGCCAGAAATCAGATTAATCCCACTGACCGCTGAAGAAGAAATGGCCAAAAGGAACAGAGTAAGGGCGCTTCTAACCGAAACTAACAGACCCGAGGTACCACAAACCGGTCAGACGACTGAGACCGTGGTAGCCCTTCCATCTCAGCAGCCATCCTCATCTCGGGCGAACAAGTGTGCCCGGACTAACCAAACCGAGCAACGACTTGTTGACGAGGATGAGACCATTCTTCCGCCCAGCCCTCAACCTAGCCCTCAGCCGGAGTACTTTGACCGAGCTGACTCCTCCAAATGGGCTCCAAGTCTTACCTTTCAAAATTGAAATATTCAGGAAACTGACTCGGTTGTTGCTGAGAAGGATCACTTGATGGCTTTCAATCTAGCCAAGAGTGTTTGCCTTCCAAAAGACACGGAGCACCACAACAAACAACTAAACACCGAGCTGAAGGCCATCCGGTCATCAACAAAATCAATGATCCTGGTAAGTGGCTCTCCCTTTTCTTTGTCTAACTTTTCCTAACTGTTAGTCTGGCTAAAGAGAGTCACTACTCGTTTTGCAGGCCATTCAGAAGAACAATATTGCGCATAAGAAAGTGCTGGAGCTCCGCAAGACTACCAGGCAGGCCATGGCAGATGCCGAGGCAAAGACAGCCGAGCTGGAGCAAGCCAAGAAGCAGATGGCCGAGCTACAGTCCGAGAACGGTCGGTTGACTGGACTTGTTAGCTCGGCTGAAGCAGAAAAACAAAAAATCGCAGTAACGGTAAAAGACAAATACTTGCGCGAGTTGGCCAAACTTGAAGCTAAAAAGAAAGCTGAAATAGCTGAGCTTGAGAAGAAGCTGGGGGAAGCTGAAAGCCGAGGTTTTAAAAAAGGTGAAGCCTTGTATATCCAGCAGTGCGAAACTGCGAAGGACCTTTTCTTCAAATGTGGCTGGAGGGGTGCTGTGGAGCAGCTCGGTAGTGGTCCTGACACCGAGGTTTACAATGCTCCACAGTATTTCATACCGGTCTCACTGGCGGAGTATGCTGCCGATCTCCAGAAGCAATTTCTTGAGGAGTCTGATGATGAAGAAAACGAGCAAACTGAAACCCCGGCTGTTAACGAGCAATCAAATGATCAATCAGCTCGGTTGGAGCTATCGGCGGAAGACTTCACAACCAAGACCGTGCTTCCGATAGAGACCGGGCTTCAAACTGAAACTGTTTTAACCTCTGACACCGGTGTTCCTATTGATGTTGACGCCGATCTAGAGAATCTTTTCAACTGATTCTGTAATTTTTCTTTTTCTTGTTTGCTTTGACTTATAACCGGGCTAGGAGCCCCTCCCATGTAATCTTTCTGAACTAGATCAATGAAAATCATTTTTTCTTGTTCCAACTGTTATTCCGGTTTTAGCTGGTCAATCTGACTACGCTTACAAGCCAACCACTCTTTAGCCGACATAATTACCTCGGCTGAAGAGTACAAAGTGTTGGTTTAATTCTACCAACCGCTAAGTTGGTTTAATCTAGCCAACCACTCTTCAGCCATACACTTACTTCGGCTGAAGGGTAACAAGAGTTGGTTTAATCCAGCCAACCACTCGTCAGCTATACCCTTACTTCGGCTGAAGAGTAACAAGAGTTGGTTTAATCCAGCCAACCACTCTTCAGCCATACCCTTACTTCGGCTGAAGAGTAACAAGAGTTGGTTTAATCCAGCCAACCACTCTTCAGCCATACCCTTACTTCGGCTGAAGAGTAACAAGAGTTGGTTTAATTCAGCCAACCACTTTTCAGCCATACCCTTACTTCGGCTGAAGAGTAACAAGAGTTGGTTTAATCCAGCCAACCACTCTTCAGCCATACCCTTACTTCCGCTGAAGAGTAACAAGAGTTGGTTTAATCCAGCCAACCACTCTTCAGCCATACCCTTACTTCAGCTGAAGAGTAACAAGAGTTGGTTTAATCCAGCCAACCAATCTTCAGCCATACCCTCACTTCGGCTGAAGGGTACGAAGAGTTGGTTTAATCCAGCCAACCACTCTTCAGCCATACCCTTACTTCGGCTGAAGAGTAACAAGAGTTGGTTTAATCCAGCCAACCTCTAAGTTGGTTTTTTTTCAGCCAACTTAGAATAGATTGTTTGGTTATTCCGACCAAACGTCCTGCAGCTTGGATCCTTATCCTGGGCTTAGGAGGGGTGTTGGTTTAATCCAGCCAACCTCTAAGTTAGTTTTTTCCAGCCAACTTAGAATAAAGTGTTTGGTTATTCCGACCAAACATCTTGCAGCCTGGATCCTTATCCTGGGCTTAGGAGGGGTGTTGGTTTAATCCAGCCAACCTCTAAGTTAGTTTTTTTCAGCCAACTTAGAATAAAGTGTTTGGTTATTCCGACCAAACGTCCTGCAGCCTGGATCCTTATCCTGGGCTTAGGAAGGGTGTTGGTTTAATCCAGCCAACCTCTAAGTTAGTTTTTTCCAGCTAACTTAGAATAAAGTTTGCAATATACCTAACTTCACTAAAGCTAGTTTTTACAGAGAACAACTTATGCTGAAAAGAATCGATTTGTTTTATTGAGAAAAGAAAAAAAAATTACACCGATTTTTAAAAGAAAAAGCTAAAAATAAAATAATTTGAGATTGGCAGTATTCCACGGCCTGGGAATTGTCTTGCCGTCCTTGTCTTCTAAGTGGTATGCCCATTTACCTGCTAATCCAACCACTTTGTAAGGTCCTTTCCAATTAGGCCCTAACTTGCCATCTCCGGGCACCAAGGTGTTTCCCATCACTTTGTGCAGTACCCAATCTCCAACCTTGAATTGTCTTGGATGCACCGTTTTATTGTATTTCCTGGATAACTCTTGTTGATACGAGGCAATGTGGACTAGTGCTCTTTCTCTTCTTTCTTCGGCGAGGTCAAGCTCCAATGTTATGGCCTCTCCATTCAAGTCGGGATCGAAATTTTCGCTTCGAATTGTGGGGAGGCCAACTTCCAGTGGGATTACTGCTTCCATTCCGTAGGCTAAGGAGAATGGTGTTTCTCCTGTTGATCGTCGAGGTGTGGTGCGGTAAGCCCATAAAACATGTGGAAGTTCCTCCGCCCACTTGCCTTTGGCTTTCTCCAACCTTTTCTTCAACCCATCCAAGACTACCTTGTTTGAAGCTTCTGCTTGTCTATTTGCTTGGGGATATGCCGGTGTAGAATTATAGAACTCTATCTTGTTTTCTTCACAAAAGCCTCTGAAGATTCTGCCGTCGAACTGAGTGCCATTGTCTGAAATTAGGGCTTTTGGTATGCCAAACCGAGTGATGATATTTTGCCAGATGAACTTCTTCACATCTTTTTCCTTGATTGATGCCAATGCTTTTGCTTCCACCCACTTTATGAAGTAGTCTGATGCTGCGAGAAAGAACTTCCTGTTGCCGGGTGCTGTTGGAAGTGGTCCTACTATGTCCAAGCCCCACATTGTGAAAGGCCACGGGCTAGTCAATAGTAGGAGTTCTCTAGCTGGTTGATGTATTTGATGTGCGAATTTTTGGCATTTCTCGCACTTCTTCACATATTTCTCCGAGTCTGCCTGCATGTATGGCCACCAGTATCCTTGCGAAATGGCCCTGTAAGCTAGCAATCTTCCACCTTGATGGCTTCCGCACACTCCTTCGTGTATTTCGAACAAGAATGCTTCCACTTTGCTGGGATGAACACACTTTAGGTAAGGTCCTGAGAATGACTTTTTGTATAATGCCAAAGATGGGGAGAGCCAAAATCGCTGCGACTTTGCTCTTATTCTGTTGGCTTCTTTTTTCTCTTTTGGTAAGATGCCGTCTTTTAAGAACAGGATGATGGGATCCATCCAAGAGGGGCCTAATTCTGCGCAACATACATCTTCTGCTTCGGGGTCTTCAATGCTTGGTCTAGGTAGGTAGTCGATCAGTAGTGGATGAGGGATGAAGGTATCTGCCATTGAGGCGAAGCTTGCTAGTTCGTCTGCTCTGCTGTTTTCCTCCCTGCCAATTTGTTCTATCCTTACTACTTCAAATTTCTTGATCTCTGTTCTGACCAATTCTTGGTACTTGGCCATCCTGTCATCCTTTGCTTCATAGTCACTAGAAATTTGGTTTACCACCAGTTGTGAGTCGCTGTAGACCATTAGTTCGGTGGCCTTCATATAGAATGCTGATTTGAGGCCTGTAAGAAGTGCTTCATACTCTGCTTCGTTGTTTGATGCTAGGAAGCCAAGGTTGATTGCCTGTTCCACTACTAGGCCGTCTGGAGAGATGAGGACTATGCCGAGCCCTGCTCCATGCCGGTTGGATGCTCCATCTACGAAGAGCTTCCACATCTCTCCAACGAACAACTTCCAGCAAGTGGAGGGATCAGAAGATGTCGTGGGGTCAAGAATGTTGCTGGTGTTTTCTTCAAGGTCCATGCTTGCTGTCTGCCACTCGCTATCTGATTGAACCAAGTTTTTATTTGTTGGTGAGTCTTGGTTTGTTGTAGCTTGGTTTGCTTCTTCCTTGCTCTCTTTAGTCTGGTCTGTCTTGGAGTCTGACTGAGTACCTTCTGTTAGGGGTTGCGCTATTCCGGCGTCAACTTCCATCCCTAGTTCGATTGTGTCAGTTAGGTCGACTGGGCAGATATGATGACTTCCTGGTGTGAATTCTGCGACAAAATCCGCCAATGCTTGAGCTTTTATAGCGGTCCTGGGTTGGAACTTGATGTTGTATTGCCCCAACTCTACTGCCCACTTCAGAATTCGTCCAGAAAAGTTCGTCCTCTCAAACAAAACTTTTAGTGGAAAGGCTGTGAGGACGACTATGGTGTGGGCGTGAAAGTAGTGTGACAGCTTCCTTGAGGCCATCATCAAGGCCAATGCCAGTTTTTCCAGCGACAAGTACCTTGTTTCGGCGTTCAGTAATGTCTTGCTGACATAATAGATGGGCAGATGTTGGATTCCTTCTGCGCGGACCAACACTGCGCTAATTGCGTGCTGGGAGACTGCCAGGTATAGGAAGAGTTCTTCTCCAGGTACTGGGGTGACAAGAAGTGGTGGGGAAGACATGTATTCTTTTAAGCTTTCCAGGGCGTGGTCCCATTCTTCGTCCCACTCAAACTTGGCCTTCAAGGCATGAAAAAATGGTCGTAGTCTATCTGATGACCGGCTTATGAACCGATTGAGCGCAGCTGCCATGCCGGTGAGATGCTGTACTTCTTTTACCGAGTTTGGTCTCTCCAAATCCTGAATTGCTTTGATCTGAGAGGGGTCTGCTTCTATACCCCGGTTGGTCACAAGGAAGCCCAGAAATTTGCCAGATCCTACTTCGAATGCACATTTGGATGCATTAAGGCGTAACTTGTGCTTCTTCAGGATACCAAACATCTCGCCTAGGTCCTTGAGATGGTCATTCTCATCCTTGCTCTTGACCACCATGTTGTCGATGTAAACCTCCATTGTTCTGCCTAACAATGGTTCAAACATCTTGGTGACCATCCGTTGGAATGTCGCCCCTACGTTCTTTAGGCCAAAGGGCATGACCTTGTAACAGTACAGTCCTCTTGGAGTTGTAAACGATGTGACCTCCGGGTCTGGTTCATGCATGGCGATCTGGTGATAGCCTCTGTATGCATCCAAAAAGCTGAGTCGGTTGTGCCCCGCCGTTAGGTCTACCAGTTGATCTATCCGTGGAAGAGGAAAGCTGTCTTTTGGGCACGCCTTGTTGACTGTTTTGTAGTCGACGCAGACACGCCACTTGCCATTCTTCTTTGGCACTACAACCGTATTAGAGATCCATTTTGGGTAGTGCACTTCTCTAATTGCTCCTACCTCCAGCAGGTTACCTACTTCTTCCGCCACTATCTCGGCATAGTGGAGTGCTGATCTGCGTGTGCGTTGGATGATTGGTCTAGCAGATGGGTGGACATTAAGTTGGTGACTGATGAAGTTTGGATCAATGCCTGGCATGTCGTAGGGCGTCCAGGCGAACACTTCGATGTTAGAGGTTAAGAATTCCAAGACCTCTAATCTCTCAGTGCTGGACAACGACGAACCGAGCAAAAAGAACTTATCTGGGTTCTTTTCATCTATTCTTACCTCTACCAAGCCCTCCACTGCTTTCTGATCAGCCGCTTTGCCGACATCTACGAATAGCTCATTGCTCTCAGGTTCTTCCACCGAATGAACGTATTCTTTGGCAGCGCGGCTGCCATTCACCGTGACGAAGCATTGCTTTGACATGATCTGATCGCCATAGACTTCTTCAATTACCTCGGTATCGTTGGGGAACCGCATTACTTGGTGGTAAGATGACGCCACGGATCGCATGGCATGCAGCCAAGTTCTGCCCAAGATGATGTTGTAAGTGGAGGGGACCTTCAATATCGTTGGGGAACCGCATTACTTGGTGGTAAGATGACGCCACGGATCGCATGGCATGCAGCCAAGTTCTGCCCAAGATGATGTTGTAAGTGGAGGGGACCTTCAATACCTAGAACTCCACTTGTTTCGTCACGCTTCCTGCTCTGACTGAAAAAATTATTTTGCTGACGGGCCATTCTGGCATGGAGTTGAACCCAATTAGGGGAGATACGGCAGACGCCACGTCTTTGTCTTGTAGCTTTAATTGTTTAAATGTTTCGTAGTACATGATTTCACATGAACTACCCTGGTCAATCAGAATCCGCTTGACGTCAAAATCCTTAACTCGGAAGGTGACGACCAGGGCATCATTGTGAGGGCAATATATCCGTTCTAAGTCTTTATCTGAAAAGGACATGACGTTTGTGGCTTCTGTCTTCCCCTTCTTGATGGCAGGTTGGGTACTTAGAACCTCTTTTAAATGTTCGGCTTTTTTGATTGATCCCCTAAGCTCGCATACACGCTCAGGTTCGAAAACTCCATGTATCACATTGATAATGCCTTGAGGCGAGGCGTCGATTGGCATCCCATTGGGGTTATTATGGTCCTGGGGGGCAGGTTGCGTCCCTCTTTCGATGTATTTATCCAAGTGACCTGCCGCCACCAACTCCTCCAGGTGCTGTCTCAATGGTGTGCAATTCTCAGTGTGGTGCCCCTTTTCTTTATAGAAGGTGCACCGCGATCTTTCGTCGTAGTCTTTCTGTGCTCTTCTCCCAGCTTAGCTGGCCACTTGACGAAAGGCTCATCTCTTATTTCGCTCAGAATCCGATATATCGGTTTCTTGAACACCGTGGTTATCGCAGTGCGGATTCTCAACCATCTTTTATCCGGGTCTTCTCCATTATCCCGTTTGCCACGTCCGTTTCTGTTCCGTCGATCTACCGTATTAACCTTCGCTGAGGTCTTCTTTTCTGGTACTGTGGTCGCCCCAGATTTTGCTTTGGCACGTGCGTCATCCTCTTCTACCCTAATGTGCTGATGCACTCTTTCCATCAAGGCTTCCATGGTGAGGGGTGGCGTCATGGTGATCGAGTCCCTTAGTCTGTTCCCGACTGGAAGGCCTTTTTTATACTGTGCAATGGCGAGATTGGTGGGGCAGTCCCCAATCTGATTGAATGTCTCCTAGTAGCGACTATTGTAGGATCTTAGGGTCTCTTTATCGCCCATGTCGATGGAGAGCAATTGGTCAATCTCCATCGGGGTTTTAGTGTTCGTTCGGAACCTTGTTACGAACGCCTCTGCCAATTGCACCCAAGAGGCTATGCTGCCCTCTGGAAGTTTCTCGAACCAAGTCAAGCCTAGGTCGCCAAGGCTAGATGGGAAGAGTATGCACATTAAGGCCTCGTTTTACCTGTATACAGCCATGACCTGGTGAAAGTGGCTCAAGTGTGAATAAGGGTCTGTCTTCCCTTCATATGTAGTGAATTTGGACTAAAGGAAGCCTGATGGTAGGGGCGCGTTTTCAATCGCCGGAACAAACGGCGAAGTTTGCAGCCTTGCTAATGCTTTGTCCGTTGGTTCGTAGGCAAGGCGCGGTATTAGCATTCCAACCTCGACGCTTCCATGCGTCCGAGGAGCCAACCGCTGTAAGGTAGAAACTCTGTGTGGATCCCGTGCCCTGGCGTCCTCCTTGCATCGTGCCTTTTCTTCGAGCACGGTTCGTAAGTCGAATGATCTGGGTTACTCCGTCTGTCTAGATTTGGTTTGGTGCGTATGTGAGGGCCAATACGTGCTTCCTTCAGTGCATGATCTTTCAGATCTCGTCCTTTCAGACTTGGAGTGACGAGTTCTGGAAGACCTGGATTGTGTATCGCCTGTCCTGAGACTTCTGCTCTCTCCTTGCAAGGGTGTGGTATTCCTACTACGATTTTCTGAGTGGCGAGGGGGCGTCTTGTTTTTGCGCCCCTCTCCTGTCGCCACTTCTTTTTTCTTCATCTGGCGCTTCAAGGCCTCCATGTCCGCCGCCATCTTTCTTATTAATTCATCTTGCTCCTTCACGCGGTCTTCCAGAGCTTGAGGATCAATCCTTCGCCTTTGCCTGTCAGGACTTTGCGAACGAGAGTGACGGGGGCTGTTAGTCCGCCTCCCCCTAGTATCCCTCCTGGTGTTATGTCGTTGGGACTCCAAGTCTGCCATGGGAGGGATAGAAGGTAATCCTTCACGCCTTGCAACCCTATCTGGAGTTTGCCTGTCGATGGCGGATTGTGGCAATTCTTCAATATGTGCCATTGTTCCTTAAGAGGTAAAGCTTGATCAAGAGGTTTCGTCCTGTCTATTTTTCCCCCAGACGGCGCCAATTGTACGGGAAAGAAGTAAACTTTCTCGTATAATCCTGTTGATCAAGTCTGCGCTCCTCTGTACGTCGTCGCTTTATCACCTGAAAACACAAACGTGAGCTAGCCGGCGGGTGTGTGCCAGAAACCTCTCCGATGCCTAAGTTAATAAGGTTGACAAATAGACAAAAGCTCCATGTATTCAAAAAGCAAAGTTATGTGTTACCTCTCCAAAGGTGATGTTTGTGAGCTTTTATAGGTTTCGTATGGCATAATCCTAGTAGGACTTCTACTCCTCCATGCAGAGTCCTCCTAGGATTCATACTCCTGAAAGATAATGCTTATCCTTTAACACCCCCCTCACTGCTTAAACCAAGTGAGATGGTTTTTACCATGGCCGAACTCCAACATGACCGAAGTAATCATGGCTATGCTGAGCAGCAGAGTAGGCCGAACTATCCTTAGTTCGGTTCTTCCTTTCGCTACACCTTATCTTGGTTCTCTCATGTACGAACCATGGTGCGTTTAGACCGAGCTACCAAGTAGCAAAGTTCTGACCGTTCTAACCATAATACGCCATGACCGGACTAATTCTGAGACCGGCCTTACTCCAAGTCGCTTTCGGACCGGAGTAACATTACATTTATCTCGGGCCGGAGTAATTTTGTACCTCTCTTGGGCCGGAGTAACTTTACGACTTTTTTACTCAATCCTTCGTATTGCGGGCCATAATGACCATCTCCCAGCTCGGCCTAATTTTCACAAAAATTACCCTCTCAAGAGCTGTCGCAAATTATTTGGTATAATTTTTACCTACAATTTATTAGAATGAAATAATTGAAATAATCCAAGAGAAAAACATTCTTGATGGGGAGGGATGGTTTTGGCTTTTTGTTTTATGATTACCAACTTCTTTTTTATAGGAAGTTGCAACAAATATGAGGTAAAAAAATTAGTATATTTAGAATTACTTTTTAATTTTTTTATAAAAAAAAGTGTAAAAAATATAGAAAAAAGAGAATATTTGAATTTTTTATATAATTTGTTGATTTTTTGATTTTTTTTCCTGATTTTTTTACTTTTAAATTAAAATTTAATATTTCCAAACAAGGCCTCATTATCTTCATCATGTTTGGGGAATCCAATTTTGTTGAATTTGGAGTTTCGACTTTAACAGTAAAAAAAATTGAGAAATCTTGAAACCCCAAATTTACTAAATCCAATTTATGTCTGAATCCAATTTTGGTGAATTTGGGATTCCAATTTATTCATTAAAAAAAAAAAACCTAGATGAAAAAGGGAGTATGAATTTATTTTCTTACAAGAAAAAAAAATAAAAAAGAGTGAGCAATTATTTTTCAAGTAAACACAATCTAAACCTTTCAATTGTAAATCAACGATTAAGATTTTTCCAACTTCTCAACTGCAATTAGAATCCAAAATTCAGCAAATCCAACTTCTATCAAGGGAAGCACACATCTAAGTTATCATTATCCCCTGCATAGTGAGTTGTACATGGGTAGATTTAAATCTTGATTTTTATAATGAAAAATTCATGGTCAACTCTACATTGAGACAATTTTGATCTTTCAAATATGACCAATCTAAAGACATAAATAAAATGAAATATCTTCAAATGCGTCCCAATCTTGATCAAATGAGTCAATGACTAAAATTAAACCCATCTTTGACGTGGCCAATTGGGTAAGGACTTCCTTTCAATTTCATCACCTATTTTTCTTGTTTTGTTTCTCTAATGATAATGTTTCTTTAAATTTTGGTGGGGTTAGGTTGACAGTTGATTTACTCATTTTTCATAGACTATATTAACTGCTAACATCAATGACCATTACATCTGCTAAAAATCAACAAGGTAAGTATTTTGTTTGGGGACTTAGTTGCTTTAATATCACTCTTGAATTGCAACTTGGGGGTTGTAGTTTAGTCACACTATAATCAAAATTGCCACCAAAAAATTCTTTTGCCATTCAATTCTTTGGCCACACAACATTACTCCACTTGGTGGAGTCAAGTAGGTGCTTAAAAAAAAATTAAATAAACACTATATATTAGAGTATGTGTAGTTAACAAATAAGATATAGGGAGGATAGAACAATCTTCAAAATAAGTGGTGGGATAATAAATCCGATAGAATAAAAAATGATTGTCAAAAATAATGTAAATAGCCTTACCCATGTTTTGGAGAGACAAGATTAGATAAAATTAGGGGTGTGTGTATGTGTGTGTGTTTTTTTTTTTTTTTTTTTTAAATTTTAAAAATAACAAATTCAAGCAAGTTTGGTTGACAGACAGGATAAGAGGAGAATATGACTATCTTTGAGAAAAGTGGTAAGATAATAGGTAATACAGAATCTTATCTCTCTAAACATAGGATAAGACAGTATACAAAATAAAAAATGATTGTGAAAATAATGTATATTGTCCAATCCTATGTTAGAGAGATAAGATTGGATTAAATTATTATATACTTATTATTATTTTAAAGACCTTTTTTACCCGATCTTACTTTTTCTCAGTCTACTATGAGAGTGAATTGTTCCATTTCAATGAGAATTTAATTTGAGTCTCATTATCATATGTCAAACTAAATTTGAATTAGTTCATCTTTTGTTATATAGGATAAGTTCGATTTGAACTCAGCTAAGGAGACATATGTCCACCCTTTTCAATAGTTGCACCAAAATGAGACAATTTTTTTCTTTTTTATTTTGAAGAAAACTATACATTGAAAGTGTTTGGTCGCCTAAAAATGTGAACTTTCAATGCTTGTACCAAAATTTATTCTACAAGTGAGTTGGAGAGTATTTTGATCCTTCCACATAAATATTTCTAGTTAAAAATGTATCAATATAATAAATTTGAGCAATGTTGTGTATACAAATAAATGATAGAAGTCTTATGCATAATGATGTGACAATTTAAAATTTTATTAGTCTAAAATAAAATCATCATAAAATTTAATACTATTTCAAAATTAATTGAGAATTTTTTATAAAAAAATATGTATGTAAGCTGTTGAGATTGGAGTCGTCTAATTAAATAACCCCATACAAAATTATAACAATATAATTTCTCAAAAAATAAGCACACGAGTAGCCTTTTAAAACCTTTTACTTCTTTTTTATTTTATATAAATATTTTATATCAACAGTTGAAGATAAGTAAGACGAAAAAAAAAAAAAAGAGAGGCTACAACTCGTAATGACGGAGATTTGAAGCTGAACATTATACTTCTCTTAATCATCATTTCAATGAGTTTGATTTTATTTATGTATTTTGATTTATTCAAATTATGCAATTCACAAATTTAAGTAACGTCAATAAATATTTTAAACATAAAACTCATAATTTTAAACTAAGAAAATAATATATATTATTCATAATAAGTAAAATAAATTATTTTCTCAATACCACCCAAAAATCTCTGTCATGTCTGTAACATTCTATTTACCTAGCAAAGTTTGACCTATAATGTAATAAGTTTGTTAACCCTTTGTAACATCGCTTAGAAATTAGAACCGATTAAAATGGGGTGACTACATCCTCTTTGTCATTTCTAGCACTAGACATAAGATTTTATAATCCTATCATAAAATCTAGAGCACAATTATCGATTTCTAATTTTATTTTCATTTTGTCTTAAAACTTAGAATAAATTATACTAATCTCCCTGTGAAAACCCATCTTTTAATTATTCTTTAAAGAAAATTTATTAATTAATTTTGTCTACAGTCTATCTGAATTATACATTAGTGTAAAAGTTAATTTTAAATTGACTCAATTCAATCACTAACAAGACATTATTAAGAATAATAATTTTGTGGGTGTTCAATATTTGTTGTTTATAAATTATTTTAATTATGATTCAATATAATAACTATTCTTACTAAATACCTTTGTTAAAAATCTTAGTGTGTCAATTTTCAGAAACCCACACAAAAAATAATAATAATAATAATAATAATAATAATAATAATAATAATAATAATAATAATACAAACAAACAAACCATGGGCAAACAACCCATAGTTTCTACCAAACCCACCATCCTTTATAAAATTTAGGGAAGAACTTATGAAAATTAGAGAAAGTCATTCTTAGAACTTGGAGAAAGGGAATGGAATGTTTTTGAGAAAATAAAATAATGGAAAGAATGAAAGGGAGAGAGAGATGTCTTCAATATATATATGCATGCAAGCCTTCCTTGTGCATGCAAGCATTCGGGAGAAGAAAAAAAAAAAAAGAAGAAGAGAGAAATACCCAAAGCAACCAAGCTTAGTGATAGGAGAGGAAGAAGAGTAGGAGATTAAGGAAGCCAAAATTCTCAACCATTTTGTCACTCTATTACTAAGTAAGAAAACCCTCTCAACCCTCTCATTTTTTTTATAATTGAAATTTTTCAGATTATGTACATTTGATACATTGTCTAAAACTGTGTTGAGAATACTCTGTCTTGAATCTGCCAGCATGTTACCCGAATTTTTAGACAATTTTATACTCAGAATTTCGATATGATTTCTTCTACAAAGTTGTTGATAATGATGTCTAGTTTATCCAGAAATTTTTGGAAACAATTTTCGAGCTTTCTACGAATTTATACAAATTTTTAACTAAACCTGAAACTGTGTTGAGAATACTCTGTCTTGAATCTGCCAGCATGTTACCCGAATTTTTAGACAATTTTATACTCAGAATTTCGATATGATTTCTTCTACAAAGTTGTTGATAATGATGTCTAGTTTATTCAGAAATTTTTGGAAACAATTTTCGAGCTTTCTACGAATTTATACAAATTTTTAACTAAACCTGAAACTGTGTTGAGAATACTCTGTCTTGAATCTGCCAGCATGTTACCCGAATTTTTAGACAATTTTATACTCAGAATTTCGATATGATTTCTTCCACAAAGTTGTTGATAATGATGTCTAGTTTATCCAGAAATTTTTGGAAACAATTTTTGAGCTTTCTACGAATTTATACAAATTTTTAACTAAATCTGAAACAGTGTTGAGAATAATCTGTCTTGAATCTGCCAGCATATTATCCGAATTTTTAGACAATTTTATACTCAGAATTTCGAGATGATTTCTTCTACAAAGTTGTTCATAATGATGTCTAGTTTATCCCGAAATTTTTGGAAACAATGTTTGAGCTTTTTACGAATTTATACAAATTTCTAACTGAATCTGAAACTGTGAGACAGATTTTACCATGTATGTGAAAATTTATTTAAAATTCTATACTAAGCCAAATCTTGTAATTTCTGACTAGAAGATGAAATTTGAGAAGTCTAGTTTCATAATAAATCCTTAGATTATGGGTTTGATCTATAAATTTAAGCATGGAATTAAAATAAGGAAATGTGACAAATCTGTGTCATAAACACCCTTGAAATTTGTTTAGAATTATTTATAAGTTATTTTGGGGAAAAGCTTTCTGAAAAATAACCATAACATGTTTATTGAGTATCCTGTAGATTGATATGAATTTTAGAGTTGTATAAGTAATGTATTTATAATTTTATTTGCAAGATATATACTCTGAAAATTTTCTGGACAGAATAAAATCACCACTTTAATATTATGCTAGTCTAATTTTGTAAATCAAAAATTTGTGCATGTGTGTGTTTAGGGTTTAATTCTTGTATCTAAGTTATTATTCCATACCATGGTTTAAATAAATTGTTTATTTAAATTCTGTACTTTTTAGTATTGTGTGACACATGCAATATTTTATGATTGGGAATTTTAATGAGTTGTATAACATTACTTGTGATTAAAAATTTGGAGTTATTTGTGATTAATATCAAAATTAACTGAAATGATTAACGACATATACAAAGTTAACAATTGACGGTTAATACCAGTTGTTCGGGGTGAGTCTTGGTTTAAAGACTGTACGGAATTAAGAGTTGACGGTTAACACCGGTTGTTCAGGGTGAGCCCTGATTTTGAGAATTCTCACGTAAATTGTGTTACGAAACTCTAAGATGGCACGGGACGTATTTGAACCCTTTTCGGTATTCGGTTTTGGAATAAGGGTGGATGTGCAGGTGGCACACAGGGAGGTTGCTTACCCCTGGCAGACCGTTTCCTTGGGGCAGACCACGGATGCCACTACTTGGGTATATAACTCCGGACGTGGGCATCCCTGGTAGTTACGGTTGGTAACACTTAAATATTTGACCAAGGGAGGGTTTCAAATTAACCGTTGCCATGCTTAGTGGTTGGTGAGTTAAATCTCTTTGGTGAGATTTCGAGTGTCACCTAAATTATTAAAATTACTGAAACTATTCTAATGGTTGTAATTTCTGTGTATAATTATATTGTTATCTCATGTTTAGAATATTATTATTTGTCTCTTAAAAAGAATGGTAGGTTGGTTACGTTTTCTTACTGTGTTGCAAAACTCATGGCATATATTTTGTTGCCCTGGCGTTTCATGCCAGATTATGTTGAAGAAGCGACTGAGGCTGAAATTGGAGCTGCTGCCAATATCGAACCCTGGATGACTTAGAGTCAATATTTTGTCAGAATAAAATCCTGTTATCCCTTGTATTAGGATTAAACTATGTTGTGACGTTGTGTGTGAACTTGTAGTTTTATTCTGTCGTTGGACTCTGGCTTTGTAAGAACTTAAAAGTTCCTAACTAGTAGTTAAAATTTTATCTAGCAAGTTATTGTTAATTAAAATCTTATGACGTTTCAAAAAAAAAAAATTTTTTTGGGGCGTCACAGCTTGGTATCAGAGCTCTAGGTTAGAATACCTAGGGACGGTGGGAAGAGGTTTAACCTCAATTGAGGAGTAGTGTCATGTGTTAGGAGGAATAGAATTGTGTAACTCATAGTTTTTGAGAGCTCTATGCTAATCATAGTAACTATCATTGTTTGATGCTAACTGGGTTGACGCCAAATTTGTCGGATATAAAATCATCACTTCTCTATCTTCATTGAACCTTTCCAATTCGACAAAGTATTGCCTTATCAATTCGACAAAGTATTGCCTTATCAAACAAATAATCTTATCAAGAGGTAAAAGAGCATCAACAGGTAAAACAAAAAATCTTACAGAATTAAGAGGTAAAAGATAGCATATTTCCATACCTGCAATAACAAAAGAAAATACTGAATCAATTATGGCCCCAACATGACACAGAGAGGGTCTTCAACGAGACAACATATATTGAAATGACACAGAGAGGGTCTTCAAAGAACAAACAAACGATATCACAAAGAGGGGCACAAGTTATATGAAAATCCATGCAAATAAACTCATTGAGTCATGAACTAATTAAATAATGAATTATAAGATGTTGGCTTCTAGGTGAGGAAAAGAGCATAAATTACCAAGATAAACTGATGAAAAAAAATACAAAATATGTTTCACCACAACCAAAAGGAGAAATAGAGAATGGATCAGACTTGTAAATCTATTTGATACCAAAAAAAGAAATAAAGCACCTATGAAACACGGGCACGGACATGTGGACACGTAAATTTTTAAAAAATGAGGGGCACAACATGTTGGGAACACACTTAATATATATATAATTAATGATTAACAAACAAGAATATAAAAAAATGAAAAAAAAGTAAAAGAGGGAATAAAAAAGATTTTTTTGTTGCCAAGAATAAAATAGGTAAAAAAAAAGAAAGAAAAAACAATAAAGAAGAGGAGAGAGAGAGAGACGACAATCTTTATTTGGGTGGATATGAAAGAGGAGAATTGTAACGCCCCGAAATAATTCAATATGATCTACCCACATGAATTAACATTTACTTCTCTTAATCATCATTTCAATGAGTTTGATTTTATTTATGTATTTTGATTTATTCAAATTATGCAATTCACAAATTTAAGTAACGTCAATAAATATTTTAAACATAAAACTCATAATTTTAAACCAAGAAAATAATATATATTATCCATAATAAGTAAAATAAATTATTTTCTCAATACCACCCATAAATCTCTGTCATGTCTGTAACATTCTATTTACCTAGCAAAGTTGACCTATAATGTAATAAGTTTGTTAACCCTTTGTAACATCGCTTGGAAATTAGAACCGATTAAAATAGGGTGTTTACATCCTCTTTGTCATTTCTAACACTAGACATAAGATTTTATAATCCTATCATAAAATCTAGAGCACAATTATTGATTTCTAATTTTATTTTCATTTTGTCTTAAAATTTAGAATAAATTATACTAATTTCCCTTTGAGCTTAGAGAAAATATAATAAATTTCATAAATTTGACATAATTATATAAGACTCTCTTAAAATTTTAATTCGCATTACACTTTATCTCATTTTTATAAAAAATTTGTTAATCGTAAAGATGAATAAAATGATATTATCTTATCTTTCATACTAAAATATATATTTACCTTATTTATATTTGTATTTTCATATCATTTACATTAGTTCCGTCCTTTTAACTTACTAAAACACAAATCAATATAATTATATCAAAAGGGTTTAGTTTATCTTAAGTTGTCATCTCAACTTGAAAAAGCGTTTGAGCTTGGTAGGCTTATTTTGAAATTGATTTTGGCGATCTAAAGCTTTCAATTTTTGAGACTTGTTGAGTCGAATATTCATACGAAAAGTCAGGATGATTGCACATTGGTAGCAATATGTTTGAATCATATCTGTTTTTAAAAAAAATGAAAGACCAATATAATTTTAAGAATAGCCCTCAATTTTTTGTAATACAAATTTGATTCAAACATATAACTACCACATAACACTTTAACTAGTTGTTATAAGAAATTCGTTAATAATGAAGATGAATAAAATGATATTGTCTTATCTTTTGTACTAAAATATATATTTACCTTATATTTGTATTTTCATACCATTTACATTAGTTCAATCCTTTTAACTTACTAAAAGACAAATCAATATAATTATATCAAAAGGGTTTGGTTTCTCTCAAGTTATCATCTTAACTTGAAAGTGCATTTAAGCTTGGTAGGCTTATTTTGGAATTAATTTCGGTAATCTAAAGCTTTCAATTTTTGAGACTCGTTGAGTCGAATACTCATATAAAAAATCAAGATGATTGGACATTGGTAGTGATATATTTGTATCATATCTATTTTTAAAAAAATGAAAGACCAATATAATTTTAAGAATAGCCCTCAATTTTTTGTAATACAAATTTGATTCAAACATATAACTACCAATATCCGATCGTCTTATTTTTTACATGAATATTTTACTCATCAAGTCGGAAAAAAGAATGATTCAGATCACTAAAATTGATATAAAAATAGATCTACTAAACTCAAAAGCTGATGAACAATTTGAAAAAATGAAACTCATATCGAAATTATAGTATTTTTTCTTTCAAATCTCATCAGTATAAATTAGGGCTGGGCATAGGGCTATTTGACCCGCACAACCTACCCTACTTGACCCTACCCGCACACGTTTGGGCAGTTTCACAAATACAATAGGGTAGGATGCAGTTTGGAATATTTCAAATTTTCGGTTTGCGGGCGGGTTGCGGGCTTGACCTGCACCTGCCACAACCGCCCGCACTTTTTTTTTTTTTGGGAAAAACTTGGACCGTTCATTTATTCCATCTATTATGTAGATATTTTTGCCCAAACAAAACCAATTGAGAAACCCTAATCTTTCAAATCAAAACATCTGAGAGCACTGCTCTCTTCTCATCTCACTTTTTTATCATACTCTTTCTCATTTTTTATCTACGCAGCACTGAGAGCACCGATCGACCTTCGTAATCGACTCTCTCTCTTCTTCAACTCTCAGGTAAGGACTCTCTATCTCTGTCTCTGCCTCTCTGTCACCGTCCATCCTCATTGTTAGATCTACAGATCCGCAAGTTGAATGCTCTACGTAGAGCCAATCGGAGGGAGCCGATGAGAATAGGGTTCATGCGATGCTCAGTGTCGCCGGTGAGAGTCAAGAAAATGTTCACATGGTGGTGAAATGTTCCGTTGCTTTTGGTTTATTTGCAGCTTGATTTTTTATATTTTTTTATTTTTTGGTTCTTTGGGTTTGAAACGGATAAATCTGTGTGGTGTTTGTGATGGTGGTCTATGTTTGAACAAATCTATTGTTGTTGACATTTGATTTTTTTTTTTTTTTTGGGTTCCTTGGATTTGAAGATGTGTGTCATATTTTTTTTGATGGTATTGTTGTTGTTGATGAAACAGATAAAGTTTTTGTTTTTGTTTTTGTTTTTGTTTTTGTGTTGAACAGATAAAGATAAAAGAGAAGAAAGATTTGAATAGAGAAAAAAAATAAATAAAACAGATACAGTTTGGTTTGGATTGCGATAGGTAGGTATTGGTGTATGTTTGTATATCTATGAGTGTGTGGATGTATGAGACAGATCTGGAAAAAAATTTCATGTTGATGATGATGATTGAAACAAATATACATGATTTTAAATGATTTGTTTGTGTTATGAATTGATTTTGTTATGTTTTTAATTTTATAAGTTTTAATTCATTAAGTATTAATGTTGGAGTATTTTAGAAAATTGGAAGAAAATGACTCAAAATAAATATTTCAAAATGGGGAAAAAAAACTAAAAAATTAATTTTTAAAGGAAAAAATCAAAACTGCAAACCGCCCGCACATCCGTAAACCTTACACGCACAAAATGCAAACCGCACTGCGGGCGGTTACGGTTTGACTTTTTTCCAAACAGCATAGGTGCGGGTGGGTCAAACTGAACCGCAAACCGCACAAATCCGATCGGCGAACACCACCGGTATAAATCTACTACTATTTTAAAAGTGTGAATAGCTTACCATGTTTTTTTACTTTTTTTAAAATCTCAATTTTACCATCTCAAATCTATTATGCTTTTTTAAAAATTATAAAAAATCCTATATAAATCAAATATCTCTTTATGTTTTGAGTTGAATATTCAAAAATGATAAATTTCCTTATAAGAGTCCTATATAAATATAAACCAACTGTTTCCCTTCTTGTAAAAAAAATGGTCTCCTTATTTTTTACATTGATGATGATTGAAGAATAAAAAACAATTACTCATTCTTATTTCCTGTGTCTGCTTCTAGATATACATAATATTTATAATTGTCCATCATGGATCAAATCGCTGTGAATAATTTTGGTTGGATCTTAAAGTTGCATGCGTCCATTCAAATAACGCATACGTTTTTAAAATAGAGATTTGTGTTGCATCTCAAAAATTCGCAAGTTATCTTCATATGCTTTCTTTTTATTTAAATTAAATTTTCTGAACTGTAATATTTTATATTATACTTTAATAACCAACGTATGATGTCAAAATTTTAAACAAGAATCACTTTTGTTGGTTTCATTTTTTAAAACTATTTTTCAATTTTTGATTTTTCATATTTTTGTTGTTCATTTTTCATATTTTCTTAGTCTTAGTAATTAAAAATATTGAAATTTCTTCATATTTTATATTCAAATTATATTTTTATATTAATATCTAAATATAATTAAAAAATAAAATATTGTTAAAAAAAATTATAAATTCAAACATTTGCTGATTTTTTATTATTATATTTTTTCTTATTATTATTATTATTATTATTATTAATAAAAAAAATTCAAAAAGAATACACAATAAATGATTTTTTAAATGTATTTAGAATAAGTGAATCTAATTAATCTAAAAGTAAAATTAAAAAATAAACAGTATTATTAAATTAAGTGATCTAAAAAGAAATAAAAGGGTTGTTAAAAAAAAGTATTAAAACCAAAAAATTCAAAATGAAAGTTTGAAAAAACAAATCAAACCAAACACTGTAAACTTTTTTTAATTTTTTTTTTCCTTCACTAATTTCTAATTTTATATAAATTATTCACAAATTCCTTTCAATTTTTATGTGAATTTAATAATCTAATTAAAAAATAGTACATATACACAAAAAATACAAAAATGTAATGCTAAATATTTATATTATGACCAACAATTTAATTATGAATAATTAATTTCTCATTATTACTTATATTATACTGTCGCAAAAGGTTTTGCTTGTGATATCTTATATATGTTAGTGTCTACATATATAAATATAAAAAAAAAAACGTATAAATGTAAATTTATATATGTTACTGTATTTATACATTACCAATCCGTATTGTTATATAATCATTTGATACTTTAAATTTTTAACATGTATCGCTTTGATTATATAGTTATATTTGCTAAGAAAAAAATTGCAAACTTTTGTATTGTTCTCTTATCAACTTATGTTCAATATATATATACATGTCATACAAACACGTATTCACAACGAACACCTTCAATAACAAATTAAGACTTTACAAAACACCTTCATCATGACCATAATTGTATTTTTCCCCCCTTCACAGAAAAAATCACATTATTGAGGGAAATAGATTTTGAAATTCATAACAATATGATATCTTTTCAAACTCTTACTCATCAAAATATTTTTATTACAATGAGTTATAATGGTGAGCAAAAAGAAAAATAAGAAGAAGGTGAAATAAAAATTATAGATATATATTGTAACATGCTCTCAAAGTAAAATTAGACGAGTTGAAACAAGAATTGCCCTATCCGTTGTGAAATTCAAGAAAAATAATATACCTAATGCACACATTTTAATCAAATTAAAAGGAAAAAAAATCAAATGATACCCTAACATTAGTAACTCAATGATGTAGAAAATAAGTATATAAAAATAAAAAGTTTTGATAAATTTTTTTCATATGTTGATTACTAACAGATGACATAATAAATTATGTAACTTGACAGTTTTATAAAAGTAATCTTGCAAACTCTTATAAGTATGGATTTATAAATATCGTGAAAATAATTATGAAATTTCTATATCGATCGAAATATTAAGGTATAATATCATTCCATTTTCTTGAAAAAATAAAAAAACTATTCCACATTTCTACATAAATGAAAATATACTAATGATTAATCTTAAATTTTTCATTATGCAAGATATTCATGGCCCAAGAAATGAGACTTAACAACTCTTAATATATAAAAATAGGGTCTGGCTTTGGTTCAGTCCACCATCAAACTGGACCATGCTGTTGGGCTCGTAGGGGCCCACCATGGGTCCTGTTTTGAAAATCTGAACCGTTAATATGTAGAACTCGTCGAGTACTATATACTTGTGAAAAATCACGTTGATTGAATACCGATAGCTATGTGATCAAAACAGTTTTTTATCAACCGTTAATTTATTCACCGTCCATTTTTTTTTTATACAAAACTGATTTGATCACATAGCTATCGATATCCGATCAACGTAATTTTTTACAGTCATATAGTACTCGACAAGTTCTACACATTCAACGGTTCAGATTTTTAAAACGGAACCCGTGGTGGGCCCACACGGGCCCAATAGCACAGTCCAGTCCGATGGCAGACTGGACCAAAGCCAGACCCATAAAAATATATTACATATTGATATTAATGCATTTTGACATCGATAATATATAATATGCAATAATGAGTTCAATGAATTTGTATTATGCAATGAACTATTAAATAAAATTGTATAATTGTGTAATTAATTTCATATCTTTAATTGTATAACATGTACGGATTATAAAAAATTAAAGTAAAAAATTAATAGAAAAAGATTGTATGACACTATACATTTAAATGACTTGTTTATTATTTATTTTTTAAAATAAAATTGCGATATCAACAATCTAGTTATAAATTAATATTTCTATTTATAAAAATTTTCATTTATCATTTAAATTCTTCAATTAAATTTGGATTCAATTATATTTAGATATAAAACAATTTACCCATACAAATTCACATACTTTATATATATATATATCACGTATCAATTTAAAATACATATATAATTATAATACTCCCAATTGATAAAAAATCACGGACTACTTATGGTAAAATTGGAGGAGAAAGACAAAGGGTATTTTGGGAATATAAAGCTCTCTCTCCAAAGGCGGGGTTTATTGTCCAAAAACGGCGATTCACCAGTATTTAAAAACTACAAACAATAATAATAATAATAATAATAAAAAACACAAACACAAAAACAAAAACAAAAACATTTATAATTTTGATTTTCAATTCTTCTTTGGCGACTTTGTTTTTTCGTTGATCGTATCAATTTTCGCTCCTCAGATTCCTTTCTCTTCCTATCATCCTTCGCGTCTCCTTCCCGCAATTCTGTTTCCTCAAAACTGTTTTCTCGCAACACTTTTTCAGTTTTTTTTTTTTTTTTTTTTTTTTTTTTTTTTTTTTTCACTTCTGAAAAAAAAAACATACGTAATTGTTTCGGAAGATCATTCCTCAGTCCTCACATCAACAGGTACCATGAATTTTTCCCAATTTAATTTATTTTTATCAATGCGGTGCAGACTCTGATTTCGAAACATGTTTTCGATTCGAAGATTCATTTTATTTTATTTTTAAATTTTTTTTAATGATTAAATCTCGATCTGCTTTGGCTTTAAAACTTGATCTGAACATATAAATTTGCGTCGTTTAATTTTTGAGCCTCTTGTTTGGATGCTGAGAAAATTGTAGGAACGAACTGAATTTCGAACTGGTTAGTATTATGCTTTTATGTTTGTTTGGCTAGAAAACTGAAAGCTCGCCCTTAATTGAGGTAAATATATATTTGATTTCCTGTGTCCGTGTTACATTTTCTTAGCAACCAAACAGAGCGTAATTTGGTTAATCTTCGACTTTATTACTGTTTTCACACACAAGCTTTTGAAGTGTGTAGATGCATAATTTGGGTGCATTAAAGACTGTTATTTCACTTTCATTGTGTTTATTGTTGTTAAGCCAAGTCTTGTTATTGTTCATTGTGGTGTGGGCTTCAAAAACTTTTATGCTATGTTTGGAGTTTGTTTGAATTTGCAAAGGGAAAAATACAAGGAAAGAAAATAAAGTGAAAGAAGCTTTTTTTTTTTTTTTTTTTTTCTATTTATTTTTGGTTGAGTGAGGAAAATAAGACAACGAAAATATATTTGTAATTTTTTTTTTTTTTTTTTGGTTTAGTTACCCATAAAAAGGATGAATGTGTATAAGTAATTTTATTTTCCTTCCATTGACAAATCCAAAATCCAAACATAACATTAGTCGTCATTTGACGTTGTCTTTTTTAGTTGACTTTTTTGACTTGGGACTTTTTTAGCTTGGGGCTAAAACATTCGTTTGGTTTGGGTGAGAGAAAAAGTGAAATGATTATGGTTTGGATGTAACATTTTGTCTTATTGGCTTATTTAACTGTCTTTTGTGTTTTTTTAGTTCAACTAAGTTAGCCAAACAAAGGCTTAGTTTCATTTACCAATTATGGGAACTCATGGTGTAATTTTTTTTTTTTTTTAAATTTTATTTCTGAAGTTGGTGACTATGTATGATGTTGAAATTGCGTACCAAATGAGTTCTTTGAGTATATTTATTGGAATCTAGAATTTTCTTTAATCTTTTATTATTTCCTTGTTGACTTTTTTCATGGCTGTGGCTACTTTTGAATTTTTCAACGTCATTACTTCTCAACTATGAAGTTCAGGTGTGTATAGGTGGGATTAGTATTCTGGTAGAGTTTTTTTTTTGTTTCCAAGTTACTTATCTTGTTTTCTGTTAGTTTAACAGTTGATTTTTAGTGTTGCTCTGGGGCTGGATTGTATGTTGTTTCTTGTTTGGTGACTAAGACCTAATATCATCCCAAAAAAACTAAAGAAAAGAAAGGTCATAGATAGTTGATAATTACATGGAAAACATGTCACCGGTTTGTTCAGTTTTGTTTAAAGATTGTTTGATCATTTTACAGGTTTGTCAATGGACTGGATGCTTGAATAACAAATTGCAAAGGCAGGCACACGCAAGGAGATGAAAGGAGAATCATCTGGACTGATCATTGGCATCTCTATAGGGGTGGTAATTGGACTGCTTTTGGCCATATTTGCACTTTTCTGTTTTAGGTACCATAGGAAACGCTCGCAGATTGGGAATAGCAGTTCTCGGAGGGCAGCAGCCATCCCCATTCGTGCTAATGGTGCCGATTCTTGTACAGCATTATCAGACTCATCTGTAGGTACGGAATCACCCAAAACATCTCAGCAGAATGGCATGCCTTTGTGGCTTGGAGTTGGACTCAAAAAGGCTAATGTGGTTTCTGCATCAGGAATACTCGAGTACACTTACAAGTATGTTCATAGAAACTGTTAAGACTAACATACGTTAATACCTGATTTTAAGTTTCTCCTAATGCGGATTGGGTTTTTGTGATGAAAATGTGAAGAGTCTGAAGATTGAAAGGTTGTTGAGAAGCCAATTTGTCATTTGTCACAAGAAGATATGTTGTATGTGTTCCTTTTTCATAAAATTAAATGTGGAATATTGCCAATATAACGTTGATATCAGAAGTTGGATGTTTATCTTATTTCCCCAATAGCTAGACTTGTCAAATATATACTAGGGAAAAATAAAGGGTGGTGGTAGCAATCATGCATGATGGAGATAACTTGATTTTGTAATTCAACTAGGAGAAGCAAACTGGATTCTTGGGTACAACCTTTGTCAAATATCTAGATAAGTCTCCTCATACTGGAGGATGGTTAGATAATTTGCTTGGGGTGACACCTTAATCCATCATCATCTCTGCTACTAGTTGATTTGTATGACAAAATTGGTCCGTAAGCATCTAGGGAAAAAATTGGACATGCAGCCTCAGATTTGAATGTCAATAATGCTTAAAACATTGTTATGAAATGTTATGGATACCGTATACTGTATTTATCTTTCTTGTTTTTAAATTGTTGTGTGAGATGGTTAACACCAACATTCTTTATTGCAAGTATGCAATACAGATGCTTTAGTTTTTTTTAGAGATGGGCAGTGGATGCTTTGGTTTGATGCTTGATAAGTTTTCTCGGTTTCTTTCTACTTCTTAACCTTCATTCATTGTTAAATCATTAATAAAAGGTGCGCTTATCTTCACTCAAAATGTTTATTTTCGTCCAAAATGAGCAATAAAAACAACTATCTGTCTGCACAAAGTAGTTTATACATCTACACACACACATATATATATATATATATTCTTTAGTTTTATTTTTTTTGGTGGTCCTGTTAATTTGTTAGATTCTTCTTTTCCTTGTCAGTTCTTAACTTGTTTCTGTTGCTACTAAATCAGGGATCTGCAAAAAGCAACCTCTAATTTTACCACATTGATTGGTCAAGGGGCATTTGGTCCAGTTTATAAAGCTCAGATGGTAACTGGTGAGACAGTTGCTGTTAAAGTGCTTGCAACTGATTCCAAGCAAGGAGCAAAAGAATTCCAAACAGAGGTTAGTGGTGGTTATTGAATTAATATTTTAGGCACATGATGTTTAAAATTTTTACGATATACAACATACTCAGACACGCTTGTGTTGGAGTTAAACATATTTGATGGTTTACTAGTTAGTTAGCGTGTCATAATTTGCACACACGTCTCCGAGTGGGGTACCTAGGCCCTGCTCCCAGCTCAAGTAACACTGTTGGAATGTCTTGGTTCCTCAAGACTGAGACCTTGCTTGTTGGGCTTTTGGCCAGCGGGCTGGACCCGAGCTGCAGCAGGTCTGGTGATGCCTAGCATAGAGACAACACTCAGCTTGCTGATTGGCCCACGTGTCTGTGAGCTGGAGATTACAGTCGCATGCAAGGCTTGCAGGGGAAGCCACCGGAGGGTGATGTGGCAACAATGTGGCAATGCCACATAGTGGGGTTAGACCCATGACCGACGCTTATATTTGCCAACTGGTCAGATATTTTTTTACTTTTATTGATGTTAGAGTCAAACTAATTACGACAATTGTATTAAGAAAACTTAGGCTTTCTTTTTCAATATTTTGAAAATGGTGTAGGAAGTTAGCTGTTTTTGGTTTGAAATACACATTTGGCCAGGAAGTTAGGTTGAAAATTTTGAAAACTTGGTTTTCTCAGACAACATAAGAAAACCTAGAAAAATAATAATTGTCAAAAACTAGCCTAAATTCTGCAATTCAGTTTGGAGAAAAATTTGCCCTATCTTAAGAAACTTGTGCTGGCTCCACAGAAATTTCTGGTGTGCTCCTGTGCTTGCTACTAAAGTGTAACATTTTTCCAGCGTCATGTAAAAAGCAGTTTTTAAATTTTTTTTCCAGTCTTAAGGTTTTTTATATATTTTTTTGTTGTCAGGTTATGTTATTGGGAAGGTTACATCACAGGAACCTTGTGAACCTGGTTGGGTATTGTGCAGAAAAGGGGCAGCATATGCTTATCTATGTCTACATGACTAAAGGCAGTCTGGCTTCTCATTTGTATAGTAAGTTGGCAATGAACTCTATATGTAGTAAGAAAATTATTTTTGTTAATGTGACACTCGATTGTTTTTATTAATGCGAGTCTTTTTTTTTTGTGTGTGTGTGCGCACGTGTGATTTTTCTGGTGTATGTTGTTAAGATTCAATGGCCATATGGAATTGAGACCTGTGAAGACCATTGCTCCTCAGCACCTTTTAAACAGTGGGCTGGCAAATGCTATGTAAATTGGTTCTTCAAAACTGGTTTTTGGAGGTCCAGGGTTTAGCAACCTGGTTTCCCCTGAAATATTAGGAGTGGCAACATTGGTGCTTTAACTTAGTTTATTTGATGTGTTCATGCTATTTTCTTTCTTTACCTTTTTTTTTTTTTTTTTTTTCAAGAGTTTTTATAACATTGCTGTGCTCTTTCTCCCCAGTTGTCCATTTATTTTCCCAGTGTATCTGTGACATACTTTCTGGTTTGAGTTTAAATCCAGTTCAAAAGCTTTGCTTCTTGAATGACTGACTAGTCATTGGAAATGAATTAATTAATCCTCAATAAAGTTATATGTGTGATCTGAAAGGACATAGCATGTTTAGCCACGTGATATACTAAAATCAAACCAGCAATTTTGTTGCCCACTGAGAGAAGATAGAATCTGTGTGCATTTTCAGTTTTCAGTCATATATTCTTTCTGTATATTTTTTTATATCCAATATTTGGATGTTCAGGTGAAAAGCTTGAACCATTGAGTTGGGATTTGAGGATTCAAATAGCTGTAGATGTAGCAAGGGCATTGGAATACCTTCATGATGGGGTAAGCCATAATCTTTAATGCAGTTCTCGTGTGTGTCCATGCATTTTTTATTTTATTTTTTAATCTTATTTGCAGTTCTTGATGCACGCATTTGTGCTCACGTCTTATGTTTTTTTTTTGTTTCTTCTTTCTTGTTAATTTTAGGCTGTTCCTCCTGTAATACATCGGGATATTAAATCTTCCAACATTCTGTTGGATCAGTCCATGAGAGCCAGGGTATGCTTCTTCTGTCAACTCATGACCGTTAATTGCTTATGCCTTTTAGGAAGAAAACAAACAATTAACAAAAAATCACTCCTCTTTTCCTGGCCTTTTTAGAGTATATGAATATTATTTAAAAAAAAAAAAAAAAAAGAAAAGAAAAGAAGATGAAGCTATAGTTAGTTGTCATGTATAATTACTTGGCTCTTATACAATTGGGTGCATATTATACTTCGTTAAAGCAGGTAGCTGATTTTGGGCTTTCTAGGGAAGAGATGGTTGACAAACATGCATCCAATATACGCGGAACTTTTGGATATCTCGATCCGGAATACATATCAACGAGGGCCTTCACTAAGAAAAGCGATGTTTACAGCTTTGGAGTGTTGCTCTTTGAACTCGTTGCAGCCAGAAATCCTCAACAGGGTCTGATGGAGTATGTTGAACTTGTAAGATCTCTCGCTCTCTCTCTGACGGAAATTAAGAAAATATGTTGTTTGTATAAACATATTAGGCAGGTAAATTGCTCCTATAAATCTCAAGCCACTTGTTCTACATCAAAATTGGCACATAACACTGAATTTGTAAATATGCTAAGAGAATATGAATAGATTGCAATATTGCCTGTAAGCTTGTTTTGCATGCCTAAAACCAGTTCAATGTTCAGAATTTCTAATTTAATGTGTTTATCATGATGGATAGGCAGCAATGAATACGGAGGGGAAAGTCGGGTGGGAGGAAATGGTGGATTCCCGTCTTGATGGGAAATTCGACGTGCAAGAACTCAACGATATGGCAGCTCTAGCCTACAAATGTGTTAACCGTGCACCAAGAAAACGACCATCCATGAGGGACATTGTGCAAATGCTATCACGCATCCCTAAATTGAGGCACAATAAAAAGCATCACGAGCATTCGTTCTCTACCATGCCAGATGCGGTTAACATCGACGTGGATCAACGAAGTACAATGTCTGAACACCGGCGTGTGGAGTCTGTGGATAGCAGCACAGCTGATACTTTTGATGTTTAAATGATAGTTTGTTTGTTTGTTTGTTCATTTGTTTCATTGCTTGTTTTTTGGTTTGCTTTTGTAATATATTTGTTGTTTTGTTAGGAAATAGAAAGAAAGCAGATCTTGGTGTTAGGTATACTGAGTTCCGCTCAATGGAAGTTAGGATTCAATTTAGTGTCCCCTTTTGCTTGTAATTCTCATGTAACATTCTACATTTTCTCTCTGTTTCTTGTTGCATATCCTCGTTTTTGTATATTGTTAACAAATTTTGAAAATAGAGAAAGAAAAAAAAAAAAAAGTGTCCTCCAAATTTTATTTCCTTTATTTTTGTGTTCCTTATTTTCAATTTTTTGGCCATTGTCATCGGAGTCTCATTAATTATATGAAAGTCCATAGTAATGGTGCCCTCAACCAAGGAGTTGGCCTAGCGATAAAAGCGTAAGTATAAGATCTAAGATTTTGAGATTGAGTTAACTTAAAGGGTCACTAAATATTTGTCCGATCATTAATTTTAGGATTCTAAATTAGTTGAGGTGCAACTAAGTTGACTGGATTTTATATTTTTGTTTTTCGTTTCTTAATATTTTAAGTAATTTTTTTTTAAATTTTCTAGATGCACTTAACTTATATGAACTTAAAAAGTAAAATATTTATGAAAAAAAATATTTTAAAAATTCAATAAATACACTAGATATGAAAATGTACCCATTTTTTTTTTTTTTGTATTTTTTGTATTTGATGAATTTTTTAAACATTTTTTTATAAATATAACACTTTTTAAGTATATTTAGGCTAGGTGCATCTAAAAATTAAATTTTTTTTAAATATTAAAAAAATTACTAAAAATAAAAAAATTTAATAAAAAAAAAATTTAAAAAGTAAGGATAACCAAACAAGGAATAGTGCCCTCAAATATAATGTTGAGGTCTACTTCTCTCTTTCCATGGTATCTGCACACATTTGTTGAAAAATTCACTTAACAAATTAATAGGAAGCTTATGGACCAAATTTGCAAAGTTTTGTTTTTATCATTATTCTATCAAATTATATGAAGTCCTCCCATACAAATTGAGAGGCTCAATCACAAGGAAGAAAAAAAAATTAAAGTTGCGTTTGGTAGAACTTTCTAACTATAATTTGAGAGTATGAGTTGTATTTTGAGTTTGTGAGTTTTGAAATTATGATTTGAGTGTGAAAAATTTGTTTAGTGAAAGTTTTGAAAACAGTTTTGAATTGAGTGGACAATTTTTGATGTGACATATAATATTTGATACAAAAATTTACAACTCATAACCAAATATACAACTCAAAATTTTATTAAAAAAATAAAAAAATTGTAAAAATTCGGAAAATATTTTTTTCGAATATATAAAAATTAACATATGTCAATTGCAAAAAAAAAAAAAAAAAAAATCGCACTGTTCTTGTTAACCGGCCGGACGACCGGTTAGACCAAATTTGAATTTTTTTTTTTGAAAATTGCGTCTCACACAGAATTTTCTGCAGAGTTTTGTAAATATTGTGGAAATGTGATTTGAAAATACTATCGAAACATCATGTTAAAATGTGAAAGTAGAATCATAATTTGAAAATCATTCCAAACATAGCATAAAATTTTAAATGCCACTTAATAGTAGTAAGTTATGAATTAAGTGATCTACCTAAATATAGCTAGCCAAAAATGATATAATGGAATTTATCATTTTAAGCAAAACCTAACAGAGAAATCGTTTTTCTTGATTAAAAAAAAAACTGTAAATATATTTTGGAGAAATATCATATAAATAAAAATAATAATTGTAAATTAATCAAGGAACATAAATTTCTTTTGATCTGCACTAATTTGTAATTAATTTTTTGGTTTTTCATTTATATGATATTTCTCAATGAATTTAAAATCAGGATTTTTTATTTTTTATTAAAAAAAAGGGGGAGAGAATTTAGTTTAAAAATTGTCCATTTTAGTGATATTTTGATTTTTTTTTTTTAAATAGAGAAAATGATTTGACGATTTATAATCACTTTTTGATTTTTCTTACAAAAAAGTTGGTTGCCAAACATGGCCTTAGAATTGGGTCGGGTTTAACCCGGCCAAGTTGGATAGGCTTATCTTTTTGCCTTTTCATCCACAGCACCAGTCTTCTTCGTTGCAGAAGTAGCAATCTTCGAGAGTCACAGCAACAATGGCCGCAATGGCTGCTCTTCAGAGCTCCTTTACTTCTCTTTCTCTCTCCTCAAATTCCTTCTTGGGTCAACGCTTCTCGTTCCCCTCCCTCTTCCCCTCCCTGGTATTTGCTCTGCTCTCTCGAATTTTGTTTCTTTTTAGCTTTTAAACCCATATTCTCATGGAACTTGAATTACCCACATTAATTTAATTCCAATTTTTTGGTGATTTTCATTCATATTATGATTTTTTGTTGATAATATCGGATGGGTTTCTCACAATTTGGAGTAATTGTTCTTTACCTGGTCATATATTAATTATTAACCCTCAAGTAATTTTGGCTTCAGCCTTAGGGGTCTGAAGTTTTGTATTCTTTGCATCATCCTGATGCTTTTGTAATAAAGTTTGTTTATTTATCAAAAAAAAAAAAGAAAGAAAAAAAAGAAAAAAAGAAGTAATTTTGGCTTCAGTGTTTAATTTGAGCTCTTGTTCATAATTTTTGAATAGGTCTGCACAGATTCTTCAAAACCAAGGTGTTTTTTTGTTTTTGTACATTGAAGGTTGTGTTATGATGCCCTCATTTGAACTTTCACATTTGAACTTTTTGTTGTTAATTTTCAATTGTGTTGCACTGATTGACTAATTTATACTTCAAAATCTTACTCAAAGGGCGTCCTTGAACAACTAACATTACAATCAATTAGCAAGGTCAGCATCACCACATCACACCAAAATTCTCACATCATAAACTCCACAAATCTCTGAAAACACCCAAATGAAGCGATAGGTGATTCATTGATTCCTCCACCTTTCTACACATACAACACCGATTGGAGAGAAATCATCACCCCTTTCTCAAATTTTCCAACACGAGTATCACATCCAGAGCTGCATTCCACAGAAACAATTGAAATTGGCTGCTAAACTTCAGTTTGAAGAGGTGACAGAACCAGAATCTACACATGAAAAAAAAATAAATAAATAAATTGGGAAAAATCCTTAGAAAGAAAATGGGAATGAAAAAGCTTCTTGATGTGTTTGTAGAGAATTGCATTTTCAAGCCTTGTTCCAATGTAAAGGGTACCACAACATAATGAATGGACCTTTCTCAATTTTTAGTTTTTGAAAATCAACTTGTATAGCAAATTTTAGGGAGAGCAAGTATTTGTCATATGGTGCCAGCAATGTGTCGCTATTTTTCCATCCATCTGCCCTTGATTTTCTCCTTGAACTGATGCCAAATAATTCTTAACATATAGTACTTGGGGCATTATTAGTAACAATATATCCATGTACAAGAAATATTTTTCTGGAAGTTAAATTTGAATTCATTCCCAATTATGGTAGAATATTCAAGCTTAAACTGCATTAGTTTTGTGCGCATGGTCACCACACAAGGGCCCTCAGGATTTTTCATTTTTGAATTGCTTATTTTAAAGCTTTTAAACTGTTAATGATGATTGATGAATATAAGTCCATGCTTATTCATTAGTTTAGTGTGAGAACCTAGAAGAAGTTTCTGATCTGACAGTATGTAGTGCAGCATATTACTTGGACTGATTCTTTTTTACTTTCCTAAAGTCTTTTAGAATTTAGCAATTGATGCCTAGTCTAGTGAACTCACATCACATTTGCCTGATGAATTGTGTTGATCCTTTATGTGTTGAAATTTTTTATTTATTTTATTTTTGTTTTTATATTGTAGTTATAGTTTGATTAACTTTAGACTTTCCTTTCCCCCAAAAAAGAAAAAAAGAATAATTATATACGCCAAAACTAAATAGATGATTTCGATGATGACTTACAATATTTGGTATATTTACATGTAGGCTAAATCAGTGGAGAAGCCATGTCCTATTGTGATGAAGGTTGGTATTTTGGCATTCATGTTACTGATTTTATCTATTTTAAACGAAGTTTGAGGTATGGATAGAAAGATAGAAAACAGGAAAAGCAATAAAACGTAAACTGCAATCAGTATAAAAAGCAAGCTGTAGTCATTTGATCCCAAATCAAAATATGCTACACTTCGGCTGGTTGCTTGAAGAACTGATAGGAATGTAAAGGAAATAGGCTGAAACTATTAAAGAAAGGAAGCCTTTTTGCATGCCTCCTTTTCCTTTTCTCATATTCTATCATGGGAAGAGCTTATCTTTTGCAACCCTAAAATAGGGCTATGTCCATGGTCGCTGCGTGTTTACTATGATCTGAATCTGAAAGGTTACAACACAATGTAGCACTTCAACTATAAATCATAGTATTATGGTAACAAGGAAAAACTGTGAAATATCAAGAATACCCTTACTCCAAAATTCGGGGTCAAGAACTTATCAGGATCCACACTACCCAACATGAGCTGCACAAAAGGATCTCGAGCCATGAGCTAACACCTAGAGTAGTGTCTTCGTATGAATTTACTGCTTTGAATGATGGGATCTGGTTATTGGCTAGCCACTTGGGAATGTATTTTTCCATCTATCAATTGGCTAATCCTATTCTTTCTTTTTGCAGCTTAAGCGATGGGAACGGATAAAATGCAAGCCAAACAGCCTCCCTATAGTACACAAAATGCATGTTAAGGTTGGAGATACTGTAAAAATTATATCTGGACACGATAAGGGTAGAATTGGAGAGATCACCAAAATCTTTAAGCACAACAGCACTGTGGTAGTCAAAGAAATCAACTTGAAGACCAAGCACATGAAGAGCAGGGAAGAGGGTGAGCCTGGGCAGATAATCAAGGTTGTTCTCTTTACCTGTTAATTTTGTTATTGCCAAATTATAATTTGTTATGCTGATTTTTTTTTTTCCCTTCTTGTTATTGTTAATTTAAAAATGAATGTTTTTCATGTTGTAATTCAGGTTGAAGCACCGATTCACAGCTCAAATGTGATGCTATACTCCAAAGAACAGGACGTAGCAAGCCGGGTGGGTCATAAGACACTAGAGAATGGAACGCGTGTTCGTTACCTCATAAAAACTGGGGAAATAATTGACGATGCAGAGAATTGGAAGAGAGTAATGAAGGAGACAGAAAAAACCGAAGTAGCTGCGGCTTCTTAAGAGGCCAGGTCATGACTCCAATCTTAATTGTAGTTACTGAAACTCATCATTTCAATTCTTCTCATCTGTCTGTATAATCCCGAGCTTTTTGTTCAGCTACTTTTGTTAGTCCACATTTTGCTGAGAGAATAGCAAAAGAGGGGGGTAAAAAACATTTTGTTCATTCTTGCGTTTGTCCTGAAATCGATTCTACTGTTCTAATTGTAACTAGTGGAACTGTTCTACTTCTGACTCGGTTCGATTTCCAGCATACCTTTCGCATGTTAGGAAAATAGATGATTTTTCATAAGTAAATCAATTAATAGGAATAAAAATTAATGCGGAAAAATTAAATCAACAGCAATATAATAATTTTTACGTAGTTCTCTCAATATGAGTAGTTCTCTCAATATGAGTACGTTCATGGGGTCGAAATTCGATTCCACTATTAATTAAAAAGTTTCCAAACGATTACAAACGAGACATGAATGGTCTCACAAATCATCTTTAGGTGAATTTCAAATAATCACAAATAAACAAGCGGAAAAAATCTTACCAAATAAATGAACAAAAATCTTCAAAACAGAATCGTAAAAGACTCAAAATAATAATCCAAATTAGTTTCACCAAACCATCCGAAGATGCACTAAAAACAGACAAGACAACCTCTCATATTTGAACAATCAAATCTTCGAAAAAGCAAAACACCAATTTTTCTTTCACCCCGCGTTGCGCACCGAATTGATTGATTTCTTATTCTATCACAGCCGTTGCACCTTTTTGGAAAACGAAAACAATCTCCCAAAAAATATAATTAATTCTTAGGTTTTATATCAAAACCATAATTACCATCAAATAGATTTTAAATATCTATTGGGTCTTCAAAAGTTAAGTATAATATATTAAAAATATATTATAATAAACACCAAACAAAGCTGAATATTTTAATAAATCAATTGCGTCCTATACTCCAATAAGGAGGTATACTCAACTATTCTCCCCCTATAAATTTAGGTGGAGCCATCAAACACACCCACCAAAGTTCGACACTTCAAATGTTTGTCCCTCGACAAAGTATTAGCCAACATATCCGAAATATTATCATCCGTGTGAACCTTTTCGAGTTGCAATAATTTCGAATCTAATACATCACGAATCTAATGGTATCTCACATCAATGTGTTTTGATCTCGAATGAAAAGTGAAATTTTTACTCAAATGAATAGCACTTTAACTATCACAATAAAGTGCATACCTTTCTTGCTTCAAACTTAATTCTTGCAAAAATTTCTTCAATCATAACCCTTCTTTGCAAGCTTCTGTAATGGCAATAAATTCAGTTTCGGTAGTTGAGAAAGCAGTTGAGAAAGCAACACATTTTTGTAATTTAGATTGCCATGCCACAGCTCCCCTACAAATGTCATCAAATACCCTAACGTAGATTCCCTAGAATCAACATCACTGACCATGTCAGAATCCATGAACCCATCAAGCATTGGCTTACCATTTCCAAAGCACAAACACACCTTCGAAGTCCCTCGAAGATATCTTAGAATCCATTTTATCGCTGCCTAATGTTTTTTACCCGAATTAGAGAGAAAATGACTCACAACACCAACGGAGTGAACAATATCCGACCTTATACGAATCATGACGTACATCAAAGAACCAACTGCTGAAGCATAAGGAATTTTCAACATCTCTTTCTTGTCTTTCTCACTTGTAGGATATTGATTCGAACTAAGCTTGAAGTGATTTGCAAGTGGACAACCAACCAACTTTGCTTTATCCATGTTGAACTTCTCAAAAACTTTCTCAATGTAGCTTTCTTGAGACAACCAAATCAACCTCTTTTTGCGATCATGAACAATTTTCATACCAAATATTTGCTTTGCCGGTCCCAAATCTTTCATAGCAAAAGACTTGCTCAACTCCAATTTCAACCTGTTAATCATGGTAGAATATTGACTTACAATTAACATGTCATCAACATAAAGTAAAAGAATAATAAATTTGACATCCAAAATTTTTTTCACAAACACAATGGTCCGAAGTGGTTTTAGAAAAATCATTATTTCATTATGAAAGAATCAAAATTTTTGCACTATTGCCTCGGCGCTTGCTTGAGGCCATACAAACTTTTCTTCAATTTGCAAACAAATTTCTCTTTCCCTTTTTCCACAAAACCCTCTGGTTGCTCCATGTAAATTTCTTTTTCAAGATTACCATGAAGAAATGCGATTTTCACATCAATTTGTTTAACTTCAAGGTTCATATTTGCAGCCATGCCAAGTACAACCTGAATAGAAGACATCTTCATAACCGGCGAAATTTTTTTATCAAAGTCAATACCTTTCTTTCTCCCAAAACCTTTCACAACAAGATGTGCCTTGTACATCAGATTCTTACCATCATTTTTCAATTTGAAGACCCAATTATTTTTCAGAATTTTCCTCTCTTTAGGCAACTTTACTAAATCATAAATGTGATTTTCAAGTAGTAATTTATCTCCTCTTCCATAATTTTTTTCCAATCATCTTTCTTTATATGCTCAATTGTTTCTTGGTAGCTCTCAGGCTCCGCTTGATCGGAAATCAAAACAAATTCATTAGGAAGATACTTTCTTGAAGGTCGTCGGTCCCTTGTAGATTTCCTCAACTTAAGTTGTGATGGCGGTTCTTGAGTTGGATGCTCTTCCTCAATTTCTGACTCAATTTCATTAGGATTTGCATCATCCTTCACATCTTCAATAGGTGGCTGCACATCTCCCCCATTTTCATCATCAACTGAAAATGAAGGACATGGATCCATGTCAATGAGATCATTAGTTTTTGGCTCCGGTTGATCACCTTTGTCAAAATTTTCAATTGTTTGGTCTTCAAGAAACAAAATATCACGGTTTCGAATGACTTTCTTGTCGACCGGATCCCACAATCTATACCCGAATTCATCATGCCCAAAGCTAAGAAAAATACATTGTCTTGACTTACTATCAAGCTTGGACCTCTCATCTTTTGGAATGTGAACAAAAGCTCGGCAACCAAACATTCTCAAGTGCTCATAAAACACATTTTTGCCGGTTTAAGCTCTTTCTGGAACATCACCATTCAAAGGGTAAGAAGGAGACAAATTGATCACGTCAACCGCTGTCCTCATTGCCTCACCCCAAAAGGATCTTGGCAATTTAGCATACGAAAGCAGACACTTTGTTCTTTCCATAATGGTGGGATTCATCCTCTCGGCAACACCATTTTGTTGAGGAGTCTTCTTAGCTGTCTTTTGATGTTGAATACCTTGGCTGTGATAATACTCATCAAATGGCCCAATGTATTCACCACCATTGTCTGATCAGATGCACTTCAATTTCTATCATGTTTCTCTTTCAACCATGGTCCGAAAATACTTAAATACATCTAGAACTTGTTCTTTAGTTTTTAGTATAAAAACCCAAACTTTCCTTGAATAATCATCAATGAAAATAACAAAATAAAGTGCACCACTCTGTATTCTAACTTTTAAAGAACCACAAACATCTAAATGAATCAACTTTAAAATATTTTCTTTTCTAGAAGCAACATTTTTATGAAAAGAAACTCTATGTTGTTTACCCGCCAAACAATGAACACAAGTTTTAAAATGTGTACCTTTCAAACCAGGTAGAAGTTCTTTCTTGAACAAAACTTGTAACCCCTTTTCACTCATATAGCCAAGCCGCTTGTGCCACAATTCGATAGAAGCATCATCTTCAAGTGCATTGACAACACCTTTACAAATTTTTCCTTATATTGAATAAAGTGTATGAGTCTTCTTGCACTTAGCCACCACCAAAGAACCCTTTATGAGCTTTCATATTCCATCACCAAATTTGTTGTTGAAGCCTTCATCATCTAACTTCTCGGTACAGATCAAATTAAGGCGAATGTCAGGAACATGCCTCACATCTTTAAGCAACAACTTGCAGCCCAAATTTGTTTCCAAGCAAACATCATCCATGCTAATAATTTTGGACAAACCTTCATTACCCATTCGAACAGAACCATAATCTCTTTTGGCGTATGTAGTGAAGAAATCAACTCGATAAGTCACATAAAAGAAGCATTGAAATCAATCACCCAATTGCTCGCTTGGCCCACAAAATTGATGTAATCATCTTCACAAACGATCATGAGATCATCGGTAGTAACCGTCGTTGTGTCTTCTTACTTCTTATTCACACTTTTGTCACGTCTTTTCTCCTTGTTCTTGAGCTTTCGGCATTCCCGCTTCATGTGCCTTTTCTCATGGCAATAATGACACTCAACGTTTTTCTTTGAAAAAGAGTCATCTCTTGATTTGTCACGGTTTTGATCATGGTCATAAGGAGTTACTCATCTCTCTTGTTTTGCTTCGACCTCTCATAACAAAAGCCTTCGAATGAGAAGAACCCGCTAATTTTCTTCTAATTTCTTCATTCAACAAACTACTAGTGACTTGGCTCATTGTGACAACTCTATCGGGCGCGGAATTACTAACCGTCATAACCAAAGTCTCCAAACTTTCGGGCAAAAAACTAAGTAATATCAAAACCTATAACTCATCATTAAAAATAATTCTCATAGAAGCAAGTTAGTTAACAATACTCTTTATTTCATTCAAATGTTTTGGAATGAGGCTGCTATCTTTATATTTTAAATTAACCAACTTACGAAACAGAAAAGCTTTATTTGTGTTTGATTTTCTATCACAAAGGCGTTCTAATTTTTTTCATAAATCATGTGCCGAAATTTCAGTAGTAACATGATGAAGCACACTGTCATCAATCCATTGACGAATAACACCAACGGCTTTTCGATTAAGCCTCTTCCATTCATCATTTTTCATATCATTAGGTTTGCCATTATCACTCTCAATAGACCCATACAAATCTTTACAAAATAATAGGTCTTCCATTTTAGTTTTTCAAGTTATCTAATTGCTTCTAAAGTTAAACATATGACCTACATTCCCCTCCATTGATTTATACAAATAATAAATCCAAATAAATCGTAAGCTCTGATACCAGTTGTTAGGGAAAATCAATGATTTTCCACAAGTAAATCAATCAATGGGAATAAAAACTAATGTGAAAAAATTAAATCAATAGCAACACAAGAATTTTTATGTGGTTCTCTTAATATAAGGTACATCTACGGGATTAAAATTCGATTTCACTATCAACGAAAAGTTTTCAAACGATTACAAGCGAGACACGAATGGTCTCACAAACCACCCTTAGATGAATTCTAAATAATCACAAATAAACTCACCAAATAGATGAATAAAAATTTTTAAAACAAAATTGTAGAAGACTCAAAATAATAATCCAAATTAGCTTCACCCAACCATCCGAAGATGCACTAAAAACAGACGAGACCACCTCACAGATTTGAACAATCAAATCTTCAAAACAGCATAGCACCAATGTTTCATTCACCCCGCATTGCACACGGAATTGATTGATCTCTTATTCTATAACAGACGCTGCACCTTTTTGAAAAACCAAAACAATCACCCAAAAAATATAATTGATTCTTAGGTTTTATATCAAAACCTTAGTTACCATTAAACAGATTTTAAATATCCATTAGATTTCTAAAAGTTAGGTATAATATATTAAAAATATATTATAACTAACACTAAATAAAATTAAATATTTTAATAAAAAATAAGAAGAATACCCAACATCTCATTGATTCTTGGGTTCAAGTATTTGTGCAATGCAACTTTCGCTTTTCCCGTTACCCGCTTACCGATTGTTTGGAAAATAAATAATAATAATAATCTTAAGGTCATTCTTGTGTGCCCAAGTTTTGAGGAGTTCTTGTTTCAGAATTTAGACTCTGAGGTTGTGTTTGGGTTTATGAAGCACGGGTATGGGTATTGGTATTGATATAATACGTATATGTCGATATGGTAAATTTTTTAAAAAAATAGGATTACGGATACGTCTTGATACGCTTGTAAAAAAATATTTATTTTTAATTTAGAGTAATACAAAAATTAATTAACTGGTTTAATTTGTTAAGATCTAACTTATAATTAATATTTAATGTCAAAAGTAAAAGTATAAATCAAAACTAAATGTCAATATATTAAATAACTTATAAACTATAGTTTAATTTTAAAATTATGCTAAGTATAAAACAAAAAATAAAAAAGAAATCTAGTAAAAGGAGACTTATTTCTATAGTAGAAGAAAATATTGTTTCAACTTAAGTATAGTACGGCTTAGGTATATACTAGATACATCTGGGTACACCAAAAATTAAGAAGAAAATTTTGGGTATATGTTTCGTGTACCCAGTACATATGCAGAAGTACCATACGAGATACTATACGCCGGTAAGTATTCGGTACAGGTACGGCTTGCTTTTCGAAGTACCCATGCTTTATAGGTTTGGATCAAGAATTTGAGAAGGGATTTGTGGATTGAAGGGAAAAGTGAAAATAAAATAAAATAAAATAGTTTCTTTGAAGAGGACTTGACTGATTGTTGATATTTGAAGTTGTTTTTTGCATCTGCTTCGAATTTATAGCATTTTAGTGTAAATCTTGATAAACACTAGACATAATCACTCGATTGTGGATTTAACTTTTCAATAAGTTGGCAGGGGCTTGGAGTAATCGTATTTTTGGTACTTTTGCACTTGTGACTTGTTGCCCTAATTCTATGTATACGTAATTGAGGGAGGCTGCTATCTCTATATATATAGTGGGACTTAAGTGACTGCGTATGTAGTTTTAGTTTTTGATGAGCCACATAACTGTCTTACCAATCCTCCTTAGGTGTTACGGATTCTTAACACTTTTTTTAAGCCAATTTGTGAACAGCTCTGGGATTCTACAAAAGTCATGGTTAAAAAAAAGGTCTAATGGGTGTCCCTTGCGAACATTCCTTTCACAACAACGTCATCAACCTCTAGATAGTTTTTTTCATGTAACAATAGTTTGATAAAGAGGGAGAGAGAGCAAATGAATAACTCTGTATTTTTGTGTATTTCTGTGTATATTTACAAAGAGATGTACACTCTCTTTATAGAGAGGAGAAGACAACATAGGATGCCAATTGAGGCACCAAAAGCATAAAGCAAGGGGACACTAATTATTAAAGCTAAACACTAACATATAATAATATACTAACAGCCCCCCTCAAACTCAAGGAGGATAGGTACTAACCAACTTGAGTTTGGAGAGAGTAACAAAACAGGAAAGTAAACTGATAAATAAAATAAAATAGGATAGGAGACACTGTATAGTTGTGTCAAATCGTTGTTGAAGACACGGTATGGTTGTGTCACACCGTTGGAGAAGACACTGTATGGACGTGTCGGACCGTTGTAGCAGATAATGTCTGGACAGTTTACGAGGTCATGCCGGACCGATGTAGAAGCTAACTGGAATCAATGTCGAGACAGTTTACGGGGTCATGTCGGACCGTTGTAGGAGCTAACCGGAATCAATGTCGGGACAGTTTACGAGGTCATGCCGGACCGATGTAGAAGCTAACCGGAATCAATGTCGGGACAGTTTACAGGGTTATGCCGGACCGATGTAGATGCTAACCGGAATCAATGTCGAGACAGTTTACGGGGTCATGCCGGACCGTTGTAGAAGCTAACCGGAATCAATGTCGGGACAGTTTACGGGGTCATGCCGGACCGATGTAGATGCTAACCGGAATCAATGTCGGGACAGTTTACGGGGTCATGCCGGACCGTTGTAGAAGCTATTGGTGGTGCACTGAGGAGGCGACTTAGGGAATGCGCCATAGGATGGCTTGAGTGGTTCCCATGGTGTATAACCATGCTCACCAGCTTGGGTGGTTCGCATGGTGTGTAACTATGCTCACCATGATATATGTATAACCCCCCCTCAAACTCAAATAGGTGTGAAGATAGAAACCTATTTGAGGTTGAAACAAAGGGATTGATAAAGTGGAGCAGAACGGCTTAACACAGAGTGGAGATGTTAAAAAAAAAAAATAGTAGAAAGGTTTTTGTTATTTTTTTGTTTTTTGTTTTTGTTTTTGTTTTTGTTTTTTTTTTGTGTATGTGTGTGTAGAACGGTGAGTGGGGTGCCCTGATATGAAGAATATGGTATCAGAGCTAGGTTAGTACCTATCCTCCTTGAGACAGCATACACATTGGAAATCTCCACCGTGGGTGATAGCAACACACCAAACAGCTTTCCAATATCAGGACAGTTTACGGGGTCATATCTCCCCACTCATCGAGACAGCATACACACACAGACTAACATCCCTATCATAATATGGTATCAGACCTAGGTTAAGAATCTAGTAATTTCGTTTTATCGGCGGGCGGCAATCTCGCCTTGGCCGCCCGCCGGACAAACCCAAATTTCCTTAATTCCTTCTTTCATGGCAGATTCTTCAACAACAATTCATAGCTCGAATACAACACTTCAACAAAGATAGTCTTCTTGATACAACAAACAGACCCACTCACCAATTGCCTCACTCTTCACCTCCAATCATCGTCCCCAACAATGGGTTTCACACACGCCGTGACACAGGTTCTTGCTAGCTCACCACCGACGCCGCCGCCGCCGCCGATGAGCTCGCTGGCTAGAGTGGCGCCGAGGACCAGCTTTTCCATGAAGTTGATCATCTCTTCGTAACACTTGGCGTCCTCGGCGAGTTTAGCCATGTGCACGTACTGTTCTCTCGTTAAGCTGTCTGGTACTCACATGGTCGCCATATACTAGAGAGAGAGAATGGAAGTGTGTTGTGTGTTACCCAGATCAATGCCCTCTTCACAGATTCTTTCTTTTAAAGCACCACACCCAGCTTTTCCTTTTCTTTTTTTTCACCCACAAACCCCACCCAACTTTCATTTATTTTAATACAGGTTAGTTTCTACATCGGTCATACACCATTGTTTATATAAAAAATGGTGTATACTTACCATTTTTGTCGGGACAGTTTACGGGGTCATGCCGGACCGATGTAGAAGCTAACTGAAATCAATGTTGGGACAGTTTACGGGGTCATGCCGGACCGTTGTAGAAGCTAACCGAAATCAATGTCGGGACAGTTTACGGGGTCATGCCGAACCGTTGTAAAAGCTAACCGGAATCAATGTTGGGACAGTTTATGGGGTCATGCCGGACCGTTGTAGAAGCTGACCGGAATCAATGTCAGGACAGTTTACGGGGTCATGTCGGACCGTTGTAGAAACTAACCGGAATCAATGTCGGGACAGTTTATGGGGTCATGCCGGACCGTTGTAGAAGCTAACCGGAATCAATGTCGGGACAGTTTACGGAGTCATGCCGGACCGTTGTAGAAGCTAACCGGAATCAATGTCGGGACAGTTTACGGGGTCATGCCGGACCGATGTAGAAGAATTTGGTGGTGCACTAAGGTGGCGACTTAAGGAGTGCGCCATGGGGTGGCTTGGGTGGTTCCCATGATATATAACCATGCTCACCAGCTTTGGTGGTTCGCATAGTGTGTAGCCATGCTCACCATGATATATGTAGAATACCCCCCCTCAAACTCAAATAGGTTTGAAGATAGAGACCTATTGGAGGTTGAAACAAAGGATTGATAAAGTGGAGCAAAACGGCTCAACACAAAATGGAGATTTAAAAAAAAAAAAAAATTGGTAGAAAGGTTTTTTTTTTTTTTTTTGTGGTGCAGAACGATGAGTGGGGTGGATCCCTGATAGGAATAAAACAAGGGTGTTGTGCAAGCTGGATGGCAAGAATGGTACAAGGTTGTTGGAGCAGAAAAATCAGTGAGGTGGTGTTGAATGTGTGTGTGTGTTTTTTTTTGCTTTGTTTTTTGTTTTTTTTAGTTTTTTTTTTGTTTTTGTTTTTTTGTTTTTGTTTTTTTTTTATTTAAGGTTGGGAAGAGTGGGGAACAATGTGAGTGAAGCAGAAAAGTGGGGAACATGTGAGTGTGGAGTCTGCTGTTGTTGAGTATGGTGATAAAGTGGGCATTTGAGTCTCAAAATAATATCTCCCCATAAGAAAACGGGCTGATCTGGTGTTGCTGGATCTCTGCATAGTGAGAGAGGAGAGAGAGGGAAATGAGAGGGATGGGTAATATATTATAATAAATATATATATATATATATATATTAAAATAAATGAAAGTTGAGTGGGGTTTGTGGGTGATAAAAAAAAAAAGGAAAAGCTGGGTGTGGTTGTGTGGTTGTGTTGGACAATTGGCCATTAGTTTGTTTAAAACCAGCACATGGTTTTGGTTTTGTGGTTTTGTATTTGAACTGAGCAAATGAGAGCAAAAAAAATTTTTTTTGATAGAGAAAGAATAAATTGTATGTATTATGATTGATGTTAATTTACAAAGGGAGCCTAGCTCTCTTTTTATAGCCTGTGATGTACATTGGAAAAAAATTTTTTGATAGAGAAAGAATAAATTGTATGTATTATGATTGATGTTAATTTACAAAGGGAGCCTAGCTCTCTTCTTATAGCCTGTGATGTACATTGGATGCGAGGCACTGAAAGCATAAAGCTGAAAACATAAAGCTAAAGTGGTGTACACTAACAAATGTCTAGGCTAATGGGTCGTGACTGTACATAATGGGAGGACAGCTGGTTGCTATGAATAATACACTAAATTATCACTACACTAAATTAACACTAACAGCCCCCCTCAAACTCAAGGAGGATAGGCACAAACCAATTTGAGTTTGGAAAGAGTAATAAAACAAGAAAATAAACTAATACATAAAATAAAATAAGATAAGAAACACTGTATGGTCGTATCAGACCGTTGGTGAAGACATTGTATGGTCGTGTCGGACCGTTGTAGCAGCTAACCGGAATCAATGTCGGGACAGTTTACGGGGTCATGTCGGACCGTTGTAAAAGCTGACCGGAATTAATGTCGAGACAGTTTACGGAGTCATGCCGGACCGTTGTAGAAGCTGACCGGAATCAATGTCGGGACAGTTTACGGGGTCATGCCGGATCGATGTAGAAGCTGACCGGAATCAATGTCGGGACAGTTTACGGGGTCATGCCGGACCGTTGTAGAAGCTTTTGGTGGTGCACCAAGGAGGCGACTTAGGGAGTGCGCCATGGGGTGGCTAGGGTGGTTCCCATAGTGTATAACCATGCTCACCAGCTTTGGTGGTTCGCATGGTGTGTAACCATGCTCACCATGAAGTATGTATAATACTCCCCCGCAAACTCAAATAGGTTTGAAGATAGAAATCTATTTGAGGTTGAAACAAATGGATGGAGAAAGTGGAGCGGAATGGCTCAACACAGAGAAGAGATGTTATAAAAAAAAAAATGCTAGAAAGAGTTTTTTTTTTTTTGTGTAGGTAAAATATAAAAAATAATAAGAAAATGGAAAAAGGGTTGATTGTCACCAACGGAGTTGTATAATAATAAAATATTGATGGAAAAAGAAAGATAGAAAAAATAAAATAAAATAAAGGTAGTGGGAACAGGAACCTGAAAAGGCTTACCAACTGAGTGTTAAAATAATGAAATTTCGAGAGAAAAGGGATGATGGTTTTTTTTTTTGTTTTTCTTTGGAATGAAAAAAAAGAGAGAAAAGAAAAGAAAATAAATAAAATTGGGGGTAGTGGGATCAGACTGTTGGTTCCTTAAGGTGTGAGTGGGTATGGGCTGTACAAAGATTGACATAGTGAGTGGTCTATTGTAAAGAAGGCACCGTCTACCTTTTTTTTTTGTTTTTTTATTTAAGGTTGGGAAGAGTGGGGAACAATGTGAGTGAAGCAGAAAAGTGGGGAACATGTGAGTGTGGAGTCTGCTGTTGTTGAGTATGGTGATAAAGTGGGCATTTGAGTCTCAAAATAATATCTCCCCATAAGAAAACGGGCTGATCTGGTGTTGCTGGATCTCTGCATAGTGAGAGAGGAGAGAGAGGGAAATGAGAGGGTTGGGTAATATATTATAATAAATAAATAAATATATATATATATATTAAAATAAATGAAAGTTGAGTGGGGTTTGTGGGTGATAAAAAAAAAAAGAAAAGCTGGGTGTGGTTGTGTGGTTGTGTTGGACAGTTGGCCATTAGTTTGTTTAAAACCAGCACATGGTTTTGGTTTTGTGGTTTTGTATTTGAACTGGGTAAATGAGATGCAATTGGCGATGGCGATGGCGATGGCGGTGGCGGTGCTAAAAGAGGTGTGCTGGTTCTCTCCTTCTCTCTGTGAGCCATGCCACCTCGTTGAAGAAGAGCCTGATAAAGTACATGCCCAGCCAACTCCAGTTTCATGGGAGAAGTTAATTGGCATAGATTGGGCATTGGTCACCACAAATGATGGCAAAAGATATTATCACAACACTAAAACCAAGTTGAGCAGCTGGCAGATTCCAACTGAGGTTACGGAGTTGAGAAAGAAGCAGGATGGTGATGCTTTAAAAGAAAGAATCTGTGAAGAGGGCATTGATCTGGGTAACACACAACACACTTCCATTCTCTCTCTCTAGTATATGGCGACCATGTGAGTACCAGACAGCTTAACGAGAGAACAATACGTGCACATGGCTAAACTCGCCGAGCACGCCAAGTGTTACGAAGAGATGATCAACTTCATGGAAAAGCTGGTCCTCGGCGCCACTCCAGCCAGCGAGCTCATCGGCGGCGGCTGCGTCGGTGGTGAGCTAGCAGGAACCTGTGTCACGGCGTCTGCAGCAGTGGTGACAGGTGGCGTGGTTGGCGTTGGCCAGATCACGGCGTTGGTGGCTGTCGCGTGGGCCGACGGGGTGCTCGACGACGTGGGTAAGATCTATGTTGTAACAAAGCTGCAGCAAGAAATAGTGATGGTTCACGACAGCAATAAATGTGGCCTCAAAGGTGAGAGTGATGGTCCATGGCAGCAAGAAATGTGGCAGCGGAGTGAAGGTATGTGTAGAGGTCCGGCGGGCGGCCAAGGTGAGGCTGCCGCCCGCCGGTGAAGCAGAATGACTAGGTTCTTAACCTAGCTCTGATACCATGAAAGATAAATTGATAGAGAAAGAATAAATTGTATGTATTATGATTGATGTTAATTTACAAAGGGAGCCTAGCTCTCTTCTTATAGCCTGTGATGTACATTGGAAATCTCGCCTTGGCCTTTTCTTCATATTAGGATAGTTTAGCTTGTTGGGGACGATGATTGGAGGTGAAGAGTGAGGCAATTGGAACATGAATCCAATTCCACCTCATCATTCAACAAAGAGTGATGAGTCATTGAGTAGACCACAACAGCTAAATCAACAAGGCCGTATTCTTGAGGTGGCTATTGAAGCAGCAGCAAATGCTTTAGCTCTCTTGACATCGTCTGCGAAAACTCCTCGTCAGCTTTCTCTTCTCCGGTGCTGGAATCGTCTCAAGAGTCAGAGCCAACGCACAACCACGCGCCGCCCATGGCGCGGGCTCCTCAGCAGCCCTCCGTCGTCGCTCATTATTGCTTGCTGAAGCCGCTCCTGCAGCGCCGCAGCAGTGGCCTCATGCGCCCTTGCCCGAGTCTGCCACGCCTGCGCCTCCGCGAAGATCGCTCGGCAGATCCCTCCCAACCTCTCCGAGCCCAGCCGATGCTCGTGGCCTAGTGTCATCTGCGACTCCGGCCGCATCACCGAGTTCCCCGTCCCTGGCATGGGACTCTCCAGCCAAGTCCCACCCAAAGCCATTGACAACCAAATCCGGTTCCAAACACACTCTCTCTCTATTTTCAAACTCATTTTACTTTTCTTCTTTTATTTCAACATTGATTCCGGTCAGCTTTTACAACGGTTCGACATGACCCCGTAAACTGTCTCGACATTGATTCCGGTTAGCTTCTACATCGGTACGGCATGACCTTGTAAACTGTCCAGACATTATCTGCTACAACGGTCCGACACGACCATACAGTGTCTTCTCCAACGGTGTGACACAACCATACCGTGTCTTCAACAACGATTTGACACAACCATACAGTGTCTCCTATCCTATTTTATTTTCCTGATTTGTTACTCTCTCCAAACTCAAATCAATGTGAATAAGAGGAATGATAAGTAGAAACTAACCTGTTGTTGGAATAAAAAAAATATATATATATATATATATATATGAAAAAGGAAAAGGATAAATATGGGAATAAGAGGAAGGAAAAGAAAAATAGTTTGTCAAAAGCAAAGGGACATGCCCATGTGGGTGTCATGATAAGAAAAGCAAAAAGAAAGAAAGAGAAGAGAATGCAGAAAGTATCCATGTCTTTAAATTTTTTTTTTTTTTTTTGGTGTGTGTGATGCATTGGTAATGCTCTGGTGTAGAATGTGGATGAATAAAAAAAAAACGAGTTTGTTGTGAATGGTGAATGTTTGTTGGTGATTGTTTATTATTATTATTATTATTATTATTATTATTATTATTATTATTATTATTATTTTTATTTTTATTTTTTATTTTTTTGAAGATAAGAAAAGGGAACAAGACCATGTGGGCAGGAGCCTTTGCTGAGGGCAGATTTTCATGGGAAATTGTTCACCACGAGGTGTATGGAACTGAGACTGGTATAGACCTTGTTGTTTTCCTTGAAACAATAGGACAAAGGCCAGCGAGTTTCTTCACATAATGCAGAGAGAGAAGCGGTTGTAGTAGAGAGTCCCATTCCGGGGACGTGGAGCGCGGTGACGCGGCCGGAGTCGCAGATGACGCCAGGCCACAAGCATGGGGTGGGCTCGGAGAGGTTCCAGAGAAGGGATCTGTCGCCCACGGCGGAGCGGAGGGCAAGAAGCGCTGCTCTATCGGCGGTGAGGTCTGGTTTTCCGGTGGGGAAGAGGAGGAGAGAGAAGAGAATGGTGGCGGTAAAGAGGAGATTTGGCTCATTTTCTGGGCTGTTTTGATGCTAAAAGCACTTGAAAGTTTTTCAAGGCTATGAAGTGTGGAGTGGGTGTCAGTGAGAGATGTCGCTGGCATAGCCGAGAGCCCATGCATGTGTGTGTACACAGGTGGGTGGGCCCCCAACCGTCCGGGTTGAAGGGGACTTCTCCGACTTCAAAGCCCACCATTGATGAGAGATAGAGAGAGACTGCAACAGATGAGAGGAAGAAGACGACGATGGTTCTCAACTTGATTTGCTTGCGGTTCACGAGACATCTCAAGAACCCTTGCCAGAAGCTAAGGATGATATCAATTTGTCTTACATGGTATCAAAGCGAGGTTAAAAACCTAATAATTTCGCTTTACCGGCGGGCGGCAGCCTCGTCTTGGCCGCTCGCCGGACCTCTACACATACCTTCACTCCGTTGCCCAAAAATACATATCATTATCGAGCTTCCACCCGCGATACCTATACCCTACCGAAGCAACCTCTTCGCCCTCATGGGTTCGGCTCTTCGAATCCAACCTTATCACCATCCCTAATCAAAACCTGTTGTGAGAAATTCTGTTTGATATAAGCAGCCTCAACAGGGGATACTAATTATTAAAGCTAAACACTAACATATAATAATATACTAACATTTTTTTTTGAATGAAAAAAAAGGAAGATAAAATAAAATAAAATAAATAAAGTTAGGGGTAGTGGGATCAGATTGCGGGTCCTGAAGCCGTTTGTTGAAAATAATAATGATGTGGGGGGTGAAAAAGGAAATAACGTGGGTAATATATTATAATAATAAAATATATATATGCTTTGTCCCCTGAAAAAGTATGGTGGAATTTATGGGAAAGAAGAATAATTTATTGAGGAGAACCCATATCCACGTAAACCAAAGGTTGGAGCGCACATGCTGCAGAGGTGGAGTGCACGTTCATGCAGGCATGTGTATGGGTCAGGGATTGAGTTGCAGAGAATCCCATGACAATAGTTTCTTTAGTGCTGTCCAAAATGGAGAGCTCGAGACAGTGGAGACCGTCGTTGATGATGAGCCAAGTGTGCTGGAACGAACCACTGTTCATGGGAAGCTCTCTGGACTTGATGATGAGCCAAGAAATGGGTTAATTAATTTCTGATAAGTATGGTGATGATGAGTATGGTAAAAATAAAATAAAAGCAGTGGGGGGTTCGGAACCTGTCACCTGTGGGCTAGGATAGCGGATGATAATATATTATGATGGGTTGGTATAGTGCGAGTGTGTGTGTATCTGCGGGTGATAGGAGAGAGACACAATGGGGTTGGTGATGTAAAAGGGGTGAAAAGAAAAAAATAATGTTTCTGCTTTCGGCTGTTAGTGTAATATTAGTGTGCAATATCTAGCTATCCAGCTATCCCACTAATGATAATGTTTCTGCTTTCGGTGTTAGTTAGTTAGTATCCTATGTATACCACCTTTTCTCTCTATAAATGAGAGTGTTGTAAATCACGGAATAATCAATCAATTGAATACATACAATTTATTTTCTCTGTATTTCTCTCTCTATCAATTTATCTCACATGGTATCAGAGCTAGGTTAACAACCTAGTAATTCCGCTTCACCGGCGGGTGGCAGCCTCGCCTTAGCCGCCCGCCGGATCTCTATACATACCTTCACTTCGTTGCCACAAACCCACCAGTTGGCAACCATCAGCAGACCAACACACAGCATACACACACAGACTAACATCCCTATCATGAAGGCAGATAAAGGAGTTTTGCAACGTTTGAGTGCTGCAACTAAGGCTCTATATTGGCCTGTGGGTGTTGATGGTAAATCACCCGCCAACCAAGATTCATGTTCCAATTCCACCTCATCGTTCAACAAAGAGTGATGAGTCATTGAGTAGACCACAACAGCTAAATCAACAAGGCCGTATTCTTGAGGCGGCTATTGAAGCAGCAACAAATGCTTTAGCTCTCATGACATCGTCTGCGAAAACTCCTCGTCAGCTTTCTCTTCTCCAGTGCTGGAATCGTCTCAAGAGTCAGAGCCAACGCACAACCACACGCCACCCATGGCGCGGGCTCCTCAGCAGCCTTCCGTCGTTGCTCATTATCGCTTGCTGAAGCCGCTCCTGCAGCGCCGCAACAGTGGCCTCATGCGCCCTTGCCTGAGTCTGCCACGCCTGCGCCTCCGCGAAGATCGCTCGGCAGATCCCTTCCAACCTCTCCGAGCCCAGCCGATGCTCGTGGCCTAGCGTCATCTGCGACTCCGGCCGCGTCACCGAGTTCCCCGTCCCCGGCATAGGACTCTCCGGCCAAGTCCCACCCAAAGCCATTGACAACCAGATTCGGTTCCAAACACACTCTCTCTCTATTTTCAAACTCATTTTACTTTTCTTCTTTTATTTCTTTATTTTTTTCTTTTCACCCCTTTTACATCACCAACCCCATTGTGTCTCTCTCCTATCACCCGCAGATACACACACACTCGCACTATACCAACCCATCATAATATATTATCATCCGCTATCCTAGCCCACAGGTGACAGGTTCCGAACCCCCCACTGCTTTTATTTTATTTTTACCATACTCATCATCACCATACTTATCATTCCAAAAAAAAAAAAAAAAAATTCCACTCTGGTAAAATCGTGACCATTTCCGACTGTAGATACTGAGTCTCTCTCTCTCCATGGACCCAACATCTTATCCACTGTCCCATATATACATATATATCTTTTTATTATAATATATTACTCAAACACTCTCTCTCTCCTCCTATCTCCCATCACTTCGCTGGACAATATCCTGAGCAAATTCTCATCATTATTATTATTATTATTATTATTATTATTATTATCACATGGGCGTGTTCCCCCTCTTTAAAAATAAAAAAAAAATAAAAAAAAAATTGTACCATTCTTGCCATCCGATTTGCACAACACCCTTATATTCTTCATATCAGGGCACCCCACTCACCGTTCTACACACACACACACAAAAAAAAAAAAAAACAAAAACAAAAACAAAAACAAAAACAAAAAACAAAAAAAAACAAAAACCTTTCTACTATTTTTTTTTTTTTAACATCTCCACTCTGTATTAAGCCGTTCTGCTCCACTTTATCAATCCCTTTGTTTCAACCTCAAATAGGTTTCTATCTTCACACCTATTTGAGTTTGAGGGGGGGTTATACATATATCATGGTGAGCATAGTTACACACCATGCGAACCACCCAAGCTGGTGAGCATGGTTATACACCATGGGAACCACTCAAGCCATCCTATGGCGCATTCCCTAAGTCGCCTCCTCAGTGCACCACCAATAGCTTCTACAACGGTCCGGCATGACCCCGTAAACTGTCCCGACATTGATTCCGGTTAGCATCTACATCGGTCCGGCATGACCCCGTAAACTGTCCCGACATTGATTCCGGTTAGCTTCTACAACGGTCCGGCATGACCCCGTAAACTGTCTCGACATTGATTCCGGTTAGCATCTACATCGGTCCGGCATAACCCTGTAAACTGTCCCGACATTGATTCCGGTTAGCTTCTACATCGGTCCGGCATGACCTCGTAAACTGTCCCGACATTGATTCCGGTTAGCTCCTACAACGGTCCGACATGACCCCGTAAACTGTCTCGACATTGATTCCGGTTAGCTTCTACATCGGTCCGGCATGACCTTGTAAACTGTCCAGACATTATCTGCTACAACGGTCCGACACGACCATACAGTGTCTTCTCCAACGGTGTGACACAACCATACCGTGTCTTCAACAACAATTTGACACAACCATACAGTGTCTCCTATCCTATTTTATTTTATTTATCAGTTTACTTTCCTGTTTTGTTACTCTCTCCAAACTCAAGTTGGTTAGTACCTATCCTCCTTGAGTTTGAGGGGGGCTGTTAGTATATTATTATATGTTAGTGTTTAGCTTTAATAATTAGTGTCCCCTTGCTTTATGCTTTCGGTGCCTCAATTGGCATCTTATGTTGTCTTCTCCTCTCTATAAAGAGAGTGTATATCTCTTTGTAAATATACACAGAAATACACAAAAATACAGAGTTATTCATTTGCTTTCTCTCCCTCTTTATCAAACTATTGTTACATTGCAAGACCTCTTTCACACTTTCTCTCCCCACTTCACAGTGATAACTGCAAAACTTCTCCATATAGCTAATTCTGATTCTTTTCTCGGTAACCAACCTAACACAACAAGTCTCTTGGGTTCAACTATTATGGATTTGGATATACTAAATCTTGATGTGGATAACCAACCCATCTCATTCTCCATGCAAACAAATGTTGGGTCCAACAGGTGGCTGCGAATCAATCAATATGGTGTCTCCAATACCGGATCAATCCTTCCGTCGGACCACTACAAGCTCTTGAAATCAAACGTCGACGCTGAATCTCATCCAGCTCGGTCTCACTCTCACTGACGCCGCCGGAAACCTCACACATCTCGGCTCCGGCGAGAGCGGCTTCATTTGGGAGTTCAATTTCTGTAACTTCGACGTCGCGCGTGACCCCCACGCACCAGACTTCGTCGAGCTCCTTCGCAGCCAGGGCATCGAGCGACTACCTCAAGGCTACCAGTGGGTCCTTTGCTGCAACCGCAGGCACCACCGACGCATTCGTAGGCGGTGGATAACAACTGCGCGTCACCATCGCCCTCTTCCGGCATCATTGGCAACCTCCCGGACCGTTGTAGAAGCTATTGGTGGTGCACTGAGGAGGCGACTTAGGGAATGCGCTATAGGATGGCTTGAGTGGTTCCCATGGTGTATAACCATGCTCACCAGCTTGGGTGGTTCGCATGGTGTGTAACTATGCTCACCATGATATATGTATAAAGTTTATGTAAGATAAATTGATAGAGAGAGAATAAATTGTATGTATTATAATTGATGTTAAGTGTGTCTTCACAATGTGAAGATGACTCTCCTTTTATAGAGGGTAGAGTGTACAAAGGGGCAAAGAGAGCCGAAAGAAGAAAGCAGAAAGTATGCACTAAGAAAGCACTAAGAAAACAACATGATTAAAGCTTGGTAATTTACAGCTAACATATTATGCACTAATATATAATACATATAATATACTAACAGCCCCCCTCAAACTCAAGGAGGATAGGTACTAGCCAACTTGAGTTTGGAGAGAGTAACAAATCAGGAAAATAAAATAGGATAGGAGACACTGTATGGTCGTGTCGAACCATTGGTGAAAAACTGTATGGTCGTGTCAGACCGTTGTAGGAGCTAACCGGAATCAATGTCGGGACAGTTTACAGGGTCATGCCGGACCGATGTAGAAGCTAACTGAAATCAATGTCGGGACAGTTTACGGGGTCATGCTGGACCGTTGTAGAAGCTAACCGAAATCAATATCGGGACAGTTTACGGGGTCATGCCGGACCGTTGTAAAAGCTAACCGGAATCAATGTCGGGCCAGTTTATGGGGTCATACCGGACCGTTGTAGAAGCTGACCGGAATCAATGTCAGGACAGTTTACGGGGTCATGTTGGACCGTTGTAGAAACTAACCGGAATCAATGTCGGGACAGTTTATGGGGTCATGCCGGACCGTTGTAGAAGCTAACCAGAATCAATGTCGGGACAGTTTACGGGGTCATGCCGGACCGTTGTAGAAGCTAGCCGGAATCAATGTCGGGACAGTTTACGGGGTCATGCCGGACCGATGTAGAAGAATTTGGTGGTGCACCAAGGTGGCGACTTAAGGAGTGCGCCATGGGGTGGCTTGGGTGGTTCCCATGATATATAACCATGCTCACCAGCTTTGGTGGTTCGCATAGTGTGTAACCATGCTCACCATGATATATGTAGAATACCCCCCCTCAAACTCAAATAGGTTTGAAGATAGAAACCTATTGGAGGTTGAAACAAAGGATTGATAAAGTAGAGCAAAACGTTCAACACAAAATGGAGATTTAAAAAAAAAAAAAAAAAAAAAATTGGTAGAAAGGTTTTTTTTTTTTTTTTGTGGTGTAGACAGTGAGTGGGGTGGATCCCTGATAGGAATAAAACAAGGGTGTTGTGCAAGCTGGATGGCAAGAATGGTACAAGGTTGTTGGAGCAGAAAAATCAGTGAGGTGATGTTGAATGTGTGTGTGTTTTGTTTTTTGCTTTGTTTTTTGTTTTTTTTGTTTTTGGGAATGTGAAACTAAAATGTAAAAAACTATAATAATAATGTAAATATATGTAGCAGCAGTTGAAGAATTTTGTTTTTACGTGTTATGGAAGGAAATCGAATAAAAAATATGGTGAAACCCGCATATATATATACATATCAGTGATTAGACACAACGCATGTGTAGATAGACAGCTGGAAAGAGATTCTAAAGGGATGTAAAGAAAGTGCATGGCAATATTTTTTTTTTTATTTTTTTTTAATTTGTTTTTTTATTTTTTTTTGTTTAAAAAAAAAAATTGGCTGTGGTGATAATAACAATAATAATAATAATGAGAATTTGCTCAGGACATTGTCCAGGAAAGTGATAGGAGATAGGAGGAGAGAGAGTGGGAACAAGCCCATTTGAGTGAAAAAGACAAAGAAAGTGGTATTTGTTGGAAGGAAATTAAGGAGGCACTGAATCACACTCATGATCACAATCCACGAGCTGTTGTTCACTGAGGCTCACGAGCTCTCCAGTACACAGAAAATGAGCTCCCCTCCGACGCTCACAAGGCTCCGATCCTCCCCACGAACGATCTTCCAGCCGATTTCGACTGGCCCGATTACGGCACCGTCACTGGCGTTAAAGATCAAGGTTCATGTGGATCGTGGCGCTGCTTGAGGCCGAGATAATGGCGGCGGAACTCCACCGGAGAGAGATCGAAAAACTTGGTGACGCCGTGCACGGTGGAGGGATCGAGAAGCTGATGGGTCTTGGAGCAGCGTGGGTCAGGAGCTCATTGGCATAGGAGGGGTTGTGGTGGCGGAAGACAACAGAGGCGGCTGCCATAGCGGCGGTGGTCTCGCCGGCGAGGTCCGACCCGGGGTTGTTCGGGTCGATCTTGTAAACTTGCCTTGAAGTGGTCATGTCCTCTGGCCTTTGAAGGTAACCAGATCTCTGAGCTTCGAAGAAGAGAATGCTTTTAGTGAGAGCTTGTCCATAGTCATGACCAGCCAAAGCTAGAAGAAGAAGACCAAGAAGCAGAAACAGAGGAGCCATGGAACAAAGTCTCACAAACCTGAGCATTGTAAGTAACAACAGAGGGTATATTAACCGAACCTAGAAGAGTACACAGAGATGTTCTGACAAGAAAAAAATGATAGCGGAATAGGTTGAGGTCCGGCGGGCGGCCAAGGCAAGGCTGCCGCCCGCCAGTAAGGCAAAGAACAAGAGCTTAACCTATAACTCTGATACCATGTAACAATAGTTTGATAAAGAGAGAGAAATACACAAAAATACAGAGTTATTCATTTGCTCTCTCTCCCTCTTTATCAAACTATTGGGAAAGAGAGAAGAGAGAGCAAATGAATAAGTCTATATTTCTGTGTATTTCTGTGTATATTTACAAAGAGATGTACACTCTCTTTATAGAGAGGAGAAGACAACATAGGATGCCAATTGAGGCACCGAAAGCATAAAGTAAGGGGACACTAATTATTAAAGCTAAACACTAACATATAATAATATACTAACAGCCCCCCTCAAACTCAAGGAGGATAGGTACTAACCAACTTGAGTTTGGAGAGAGTAACAAAACAGGAAAGTAAACTGATAAATAAAATAAAATAGGATAGGAGACACTGTATGGTTGTGTCAAATCGTTGTTGAAGACACGGTATGGTCGTGTCACACCGTTGGAGAAGACACTGTATGGTCGTGTCGGACCGTTGTAGGAGCTAACCGGAATCAATGTCGGGACAGTTTACGAGGTCATGCCGGACCGATGTAGAAGCTAACCAGAATCAATGTCGGGACAGTTTACGGGGTCATGCCGGACCGATGTAGAGGCTAACCGGAATCAATGCCGGACAGTTTACGGGGTCATGCCGGACCGTTGTAGAAGACTGTGGTGGTGCACCGAGGAAGCGACTTAGGGAGTGCGCCATGGGGTGGCTTGGGTGGTTCCCATGGTATATAACCATGCTCACCAGCTTGGATGGTTCGCACGGTGTGTAACCATGCTCACCATGATATATGTATAAGACCCCCCCCTCCGGCCAACTTAAATAGGCTTGAAGATAGAAACCTATTGGAGGTTGAAACAAAGAGATTGAGAAAGTGGAGCGGAACGGCTCAACACAGAGTGGAGATGTTATAAAAAATAAAATAAAAATTAAAAAAAAAAATGGTAGAAAGGTTTTTTTTTTTTTTTTGTGTTTGTTTGTTTGTTTGGTTGTTTTGAGGTGGAATATAAAAAAAGAATAAGATAATGGAAAAAGGGTTGATGCTCACCAACTGAGTTGTATAAGAATGAAATATTTATGAAAAAAGAAAGATAGAAAAAATAAAATAAAATAAAATGAAGGGAATGGGAACAAAAATCTGGAAAGACTCACCACCTGAGTGTTAAAATAATGAAATCTCGATAGAGAAAAGGGATGATGGTTTTTGTTTTTGTTTTTGTTTTTGGTTTTTTTTTTTTTTTTTTTGAATGAAAAAAAAGGAAGATAAAATAAAATAAAATAAATAAAGTTAGGGGTAGTGGGATCAGACTACGGGTCCTGAAGCCGTTGGTTGAAAATAATAATGATGTGGGGGGTGAAAAAGGAAATAACATGGGTAATATATTATAATAATAAAATATATATATGCTTTGTCCCCTGAAAAAGTATGGTGGAATTTATGGGAAAGAAGAATAATTTATTGAGGAGAACCCATATCCACGTAAACCAAAGGTTGGAGCGCACATGCTGCAGAGGTGGAGCGCACGTTCATGCAGGCACGCGTATGGGTCAGGGACTGAGTTGCAGAGAATCCCATGACAATAGCTTCTTTAGTGCTGTCCAAAATGGAGAGCTCGAGACAGTGGAGACCATCGTTGATGAGCCAAGTGTGCTGGAACGAACCACTGTTCATGGGAAGATCTCTGCACTTGATGATGAGCCAAGAAAGGGGTTAATTAATTTCTGAGAGATGATGTTGAGGCTGACTCCAGCTTGTGGTGGTGCCGCCATTGATGGTTCTACTAGAATGATCATTTGTGCCAACATGCCGCAACAAAACCAGAGACTTCACAGGGGTGCGAAGGAGGATCTCGCTCAAGGCATCGTCGTTGCCGGCGATTGCGTGGGCTGATGATGGCGGCGACGCTGTAGGGCCGTTGTGTTCCAAAGCTGATGAAGCGACAGCTGCGATGGATTCCTATTGTAGGATGGAGGGTGGATTTGAGATGTAAACTGTGATGTGATGTGGTGCGTGGCGTTGCTTGAGACCGAGATAATTGCGGCGGAACTCCGCCAGAGTGAGATCATAGAACTTGGTGATGTCGTGCACGGCGGAGGGATCGAGAAGCTGGTGGGTCTGCGGTTGCGGAAGACGACGGAGGCGGTGGTGGAAGGCCTGAACAAGATCAAAACCGGCGAACTGATCGAGCTCTCTGAGCAAGAACTCGTCGACTGCGATCGAGCATACGCCGCTGGTTGCAATGGCGGCCTCATGATCAACCCAGGGGGGTAGCGTGACCAGCTGCAAGCTGTTTGGTGTGTTGCTATCACCCACGGTGGGTAGAGGGTCCAATTGCAAAGCTGTCTGCTGGGTGCAAAAAGGAGCTATGAATCCTGTGTGTGTGAAACCCATTGTTGGGGACGATGATTGGAGGTGAAGAGTGAGGCAATTGGTGAGTGGGTCTGTTTGTTGTATTAAGAAGACTATCTTTGTTGAAGTGTTGTATTCGAGCTATGAATTGTTGTTGAAGAATCTGCCATGAAAGAAGGAATTAAGGAAATTTGGGTTTGTCCGGCGGGCGGCCAAGGCGAGATTGCCGCCCGCCGGTAAAACGAAATTACTAGGTTCTTAACCTAGCTCTGATACCATATTAGAATTAATGTATAGGGAAAGAGAGAAGAGAGAGCAAATGAATAAGTCTATATTTCTGTATATTTCTGTGTATATTTACAAAGAGATGTACACTCTCTTTATAGAGAGGAGAAGACAACATAGGATGCCAATTGAGACACCGAAAGCATAAAGTAAGGGAACACTAATTATTAAAGCTAAACACTAACATATAATAATATACTAACATTTATCATAGCATATTTAGGACTAAAGTTCATGATGTGTTAACAGTCAGCCAAGTAAGGGACAGCTTTACCAGATGGAGGGTCTAAATCAGCGGTACTACTCAATGCCAACTGCACTAAATATCTTTGCAATGTGTTCATCTGCTCACCAACCACTTTCATCCAAACATTTAAGAGCAACAAATTCTATTCTATTAAATTTTCTGGATTCAAAAGAGTTATGAGGTATTTATCAGATAAGGCTTTAAAAGCTAGCAAGATATTGCAGTAATGAAATGATTTACCCATACCCAGGTGGATGTGGTCAATAGTACCCCTCTAAAAGGGCCTATATAGAAGTTACTATTTTCAAACCCTAGACAGAAAAAGATTAATCAAGATCCTCTGCTATGTTTTTTTGGCCGTTTGATTATAATTTTTTGTTGACGTGTCATGCACCAAAAGTATAGTAGAACTTCCTTGCTTAAAAAAGATAGGCTCCCTAATTGGCCAATAATATTCTGTCTCAAAAAGAGTAAGTCTAAGAACACAAAAATTCTTCACAGAACTGGACATAGAATGTATTTGGATGGATAAGAATTTTTAGAAGTGAATCCCACCAATAAATTTCTGTAAAATCCCATTCATTCATGTGTTTTTTGTGTTCTATTATGTGTTTGGTTTATGTGTTCATTACATCACAGAAAATCTTGGCATTATCTTATTGCTGAAAATGTATCGAGACAGAAAAACAGAGATATTTTGGGAACAGAGAATTCTTGCCTTCCTAACCTTATGTTAAATGTTAGCTGGACCTATACCAAGAGGAAGCTCAAGAGGAAAATCAAACCTGACCATTAAAGAGTAGAGAGAGTCCTATTTACAGCAGAAATCCCAAACAAAGATAGGAGAAACAAAAAAATTATTGTCCGAGGACAGACAGCACAAGACGAGTAATCCTAGGTACATTCTTGCCCTCTAGTTTTGGATTAGAATTGACCTTTTTTCTGAAACATAACCATCCATCCAACTGGGAGTCTAGGACCACAAGCCCTTTTCACACTCAATGACGTTAGTGGATTCATGTCCATTAGTTGTGTACTAACCATGGTTTTAGTTTTAAATAACAATATCAAGAAAAGTATCCGTATAAGCAATACAGGTATTTTTTGGTCAATATCAGACAATATGAGCCAATATATTGATGACTAAAGGAATCAAAAATTAAAATTTCCAATACATAACGGGTGATGTTTAGAACTGTGGTAATGCATCCTAAAATGCACAAATATGCTCCAAAAAATGCAATTATCTCAGAAATTATTTGGTTATGTTTTCTTCTCTTTGTTTTCTTTGTTTGTTTGTTTGTTTTTTTCAGAAAACACTGCCAAATTTAAAACATTTCTAGTTTGTTTCTCAGAAACTGTGAATCAGAACATTTCTTTCTTTCTTAGTCTTCCCATAGTAGAAGTGGTTCTTTAAATTTAGCCAACTATTCTCAATTTAGTTGCAATATTTCAATTCTAAATGATTTTCCCAACATTCTCAAATTCGGAATTCATCATTGCAGCTAAAACATTCTTGCTCCAACCATGATCAATACAATATACAAATCCTCCAAACATAAAGGAATTTACAGATTCTCTACAAATACTTGCATCAACATACATAAGTGATAAACAAGGAAGATACATATGCCACAAACGTGAAGAAGCACGGATATTGATCTATTGGCAAGTGAATAAACGAAAACAAACCAATGCCATGAACAAAAAAATGATTCACACAACCTTCATAATAGAACCTCAAGCATTAGTTCTTCTCTTCAAGCATTAGTTCTTCTGTTCTTTAAGGTTTGCAGATTACCACAAAGCAAGGAAGGAGAGCTTTAGGATTAAGCAAATAAAGCTCCTCAATATTCGAATAAAGTCCCATTTTCCCAGCCAACGCGTGAAACCCTGTCTGGCCCACCATTTCTTGAATGTTCTCCAATGGTTTATGAACCCTTCCTGCAATAACTCGGCAAACAATCAAAGCCTTCCTTAAAGAATGATCATTTTTTTCTCCGATTTCTATAGATTCAAAAGCTCTCCCACTCGTGGAAGTCGTGAAAACACCTATTCCATCCTTGTTTTCTATCTTTGTGGTGAACCCATGTCTTATAATTCGACAAACATTACATTTTTCTGATGTGCAGAGGCTGCAGGATCCATTCATGCCGAGAGAGCAAGCTACGGTTGTGCCATGGAACCTCAAAAGCTCATTCCCATCAGCTATGCAACGAGGGTGCTTTTTGGGGAGTTTGCTGGCTTTCATCTTGACCATTTCACGATACTCTTCAAATCGGGAAAGGGTTTTTTGCGTGTTGTGGACTTTTAAAACTCGCTCAATTCGACTACATTGGTTCTCGGATTTCAGCCAGCTTGTCCGGCAAATTATTTCAACGATTTTTCTTGAAGAATCACCCTCCACAAGTTCAGTGACTGTCCAATGGAGATCATAATTTCAGCTAATGAAATACCAATAAAGTTTTAAGGGATGAATAATAAATGAATCTAAAAGATTTCAATAAACCAAAGGTTTTACTTGGTAAAGAAACAATCAAGAATCTTGAGATTGGAACTATTTGTTCTACAACAAATGGAAGTGGGGGTTCTTTAAAATTGTGTCACACCGAAGGCGAAAAAAAGATGAAACAGGACAAACACACAAGCAAGCAAAGTTTACTTATTTGGGTACAAGTCTATGTTCACAAGCGAATTTACTATGAATGATCTACACAATAAACCCTAGTCCCCAGAAGTCTAGAACCCTGAAATAACCCCTGAAATACAAGGATCTGAAAAAGTAACAAACTGAGTCAAAATAGACACAAATACAAATACTGGGGTCAGACCTATGGTCTAGTAAGCTTTCAAGATCATAAATCCTGGAACTCGGGAAATAACTTCTTAAATACAAGGATCTGAAAAGGTAACAACTCGGGTCAAAATAGACCCAAATATGAAATACTGGGTCGGACCAATCGTCGTGCAGATAATAAGCATCATTCAGATAAAATTTGAGATACACCCACAACAAATTACTACAAAATTTGGAAAATCTGATGAGGAGACTGCAAGGGAATCACAAATAATATAAAAGTGAAAATCTTGTAAGGGGCTATGTATTCACACAGTCATTCTTGTATTTGGAGGGAAGTGCTGCTAAAAAATTAAAAAACAACGAGACGATCCAAATGCCTTGGAGGCACAGGGTAGCCTCACACAAATTAAAAAAAAAAAAAAAAAAAAATTGAAACAGGGTTCTTACCAGCATGCTTAGAAAGATGATGCCCTTCAAGAGCTTCCCACTTCCCAAACTGCTCTCCACATTTGTAGCATGTCACTGTTGAAGACCCATTAACATCTGTCTCAAGAAAAGCCCTAGGGTTTGACAGACCACCAATACCACCACCACTACCACCACCAGAGCCTTCTCTATCTGACCCAAAAGCAGCACTACTCTTTCTTTGAGTTGTTGAGGTCCTAAATGAAGGGCTGTTATGATAGTGCATTGTAGAGTTGTGACCTCCAGGACCAGGTGTACCAGGCCTTAATGTACCCACATATGTTGAGCCGCCGCCGCTGCCACCGCCACCAAGTTGTTCTTGGAAACCACCAAAACCAGTGATTTTGAGCTCACAACTTGAGCTACTCAAAATCACTTCATGGGTTATTGGGTTGAGGAATTCATGGCTCCCTATGGATCTTGGACTACAACTTGGGGGCTTCTCAATTTGCCTCTTGCTTCCATGAATCACATCTTTGAGATTTGCTATAGACCTTGAACACCCTGACCTCCCTCCTTTTCTAGTCAAGATTGTGCTCAAGTGTCTCTTAGCCTTTGGATCATGAACATCTGATGGCTTTGATTTGCAGTGCAAAGATCTCTTCAAAGAAAACCAAACTGTTGGCATATTTTCTCACTCTCTCCCTGGCTTCGTTTTTTGGTTCACTACTTCCTTGAAAAGCACTTCACTTTCCATAACCATTTTCCTTTCTTTGCATTTTGATTTCCATTTTCAGAAACCAACCATTGAAACACCAAATCATTGGAAGCAAACCATTTTGAAAGCCATCCAAGGACTAATAAATGAAGCTGTTTTGGAGCTTTTTTTTCTTAAAATAGGGGAGTCAGTTGCGAAGGAAAAGAAAGAGAAATTCAAGAAAAATGAGAATCTTTGGCTATTGGGCGAACATGACAGCCAATCTGATAAATGACAGTAACTGAGAGTAAAAAACAAACAACCCAGAAAGAGACAAATTGAATTGGAATTCATTGACTGACACCTACTAGTCACCCAATTTGAGAATTGAAATCTTCTTTCAAAGAAATCACATGTCTCTCAAACTAAGAAAAATGTTTGGCTCTAGAGTTGCTCTAGAGGTGCTCTAATGACGTGGCAATTGTATGGATTCTACCTTAATGTGATATTTTGGCTTAATTTTTTTTTTTGGAAGCTGCCAAGTTGCCAACTCAGTAGAGAGCTACCAATCACTGCTACTCAAACTAAAAGATTTTTTTTAATGAATCAGCAAAGATCTACTCATCTAGACTAGCCATGTTGTCCTTTCAGCTCATCCTAAGAGTAAGAACAAAGTTTTTTTTTTTTTTTTTTTTTTTTTTAAATTTTATGTAAGGAAGTAGTTAGTTGTTTGAAAATCTACTTTTGAAATGTAATTTTCAATCACTCCATTCAACTTATGTAAGGTGATTTTATATTTTGACTCCTGTTTGTTTGAGCACAAATTTACTAATTTTTGGTATTTGGTTGCATAAAATTGGGGTAAAATACTTTTCAACAAGTTAGAAGGAAATTGACTTATTAAATTGATTTCCTTGAGTTAATTTACAATCAATGCTTTCATCCAAGCTGTGTATATGCTCTAGCATAAGCAAACTAAGTTGTTGGACAAGAACTAATTCAATATTAGTTCCACCTTAGTTGCATTTTTTATAAGGTTCATAGCCAAACATCAAAAAATGAGATTAATGAAATTATTTTGCAAGTAAAAATAGGTTTTCTTATATAGATTAGGTGATTTTCTCTCCTCACTTCCTCTTTCAAAGTATAAGAGTGCTAATCTTGTACAAAATATATATGGACTTCCCGTGAGATTAAAAAAATATATATAGTAATTTTACAAGTTTAACATAATTATATTTAAAAAAAAATTAATTTATATAACACTTAATCCCATTTCATTAATACTTCACTGGCCAGAACTAATGGACAAATAACAAAATTGGATTTCATTGTAAACCCTCTTAAGTCATTCAAGGAAGTCCTATATAAACCCTAAGTTTAAATTTCAAATACACCCCTATACTAGTGAAGTGGGGATACCATATATACCAAGCATTGAAGTTGTAAAAATAACCACCTTTTTGTTTTTGTTTTTGTTTTTGTTTTTTTGTTGTTTGCTAATCCAGTAGGAGTAGAAGTAAAAAAAAAAAAAAAATTAAAAAAAAAAGGGGTAACAAATGCTTAACAAAACAAAAGAAAGAACAAGAAGCAACACAAAGACAAAAATAAAAAAGCACAAAACAACACAAAACAAGCAAAGCATTTGTTGAGTTCCCTCTCAACACTGCCTTAACAGAAAAGAAACCCTTTCTCTTTCATACCAGTGTGTGTACCACTTATTGTTGAAATATATAAAAGCAAATTGAATTCCAAAAACACCACATTACATAAGAAATACTAATTGTACAAATGTCACATGTGCAATTGGACCACCAATAAATCTCCACAATTGTTATTGGGCAAATTATACCAGTTATTTCTGTAATTTGTGTCTGGTGTCAGTTTGGTGCCTATAGTTCAAATTACATTAATTTTACTTCTAAAATTTTTATATTGTGTTAGTTTAGTCCAATTAATAATACCCCCTTAAAAATTAGATTGAAATCAAAAGGTAAATAATTCATTCGTTGTTTTCAAAATGATTGAGTGATTAGTATCTAATTTAAAATAATTAAATCCCTTCTTTTTTTTTTTTTTTGAACTCAAGAAAAAAGATGTTTTCTATGGTGTCTTCACCGCATCCGTGGGCCTTAATCCCAAAATAGCCGGTTGCCAGCCAAATTTAACCCAACCCATATGAAGGGATCTACCACCGAGGCACCAATGGAGCTCAGCTATACGCCACAGAAGAGCCAAGGGTCGATCGGAGTACAGTGCAATGTCTCAACACTACAAGAATTTTCACTTTTGGCGACTAAACTTTTAGTCGCCAAAAGTCAATCTTTAGTCGCCGAAGGTTTTTAGCGACAAAAATATTTGATCGCAAAATTAGTCGTAGAAGAATTGTCAGGAAAGATCATTGGCGACTAAAATTATTTTAGTCGCCAAATGTACTACATTGCTGACTAAGTTTTTAGTTGCCAAAAGGTTTGAAATAAAATTAAATATGATATTTTCGGCGACTAATTTTTTTTGTCTCTAAAAACTTCACTTATTTTTAATGACTAAGCATTTAGTCGCGGAAAATATTTTTAGCTACTAAATATATTAGTGGCCTAAAGTAAATAACAATGTTTTGGCTACTAAGATTTTAGTCGCCTAAAGTCAATTTTTTTTTTTGCCTACTAAAGGTTTAGTCGTCTAAAGTTTTATGTTTTTTGCTACTAAGATTTTAGTCGGCAAATATTTTGTGTTTTGGCTACTAAACATTTGGTCGCCTAAAGTCTCACATTTTTTGCTACTAAAGTTTTAGTCGCCAAAAGTTATTTTATTTCTTCAGCTTATTTTTTTTAGTTACGACATATTTTAGTTGCCATATGTTTGACTGTCTTTTGCTACAAAATATTTTAGTCGCCAAATGTCTGATTTTTTTTTTGGCTACTAAACTTTTAGTATCCAAAACTATTTTTCGAATTTTTTTTAGCTACTAACAATTTAGTCACCAAAAGTATGATTTTATGTTTTATCGCAAAATTATAATTTCTTCACAATCTATATATTCCATGCAACTTGTAATACGCATATAAACAAAACAATACGTATCCTATCAATCATTCCACATCCGCATCCGTATGTAAAAAATGAATAATTTTAAATGTCAAAATCCATACAAACTAACTATTGTCCAAACTAAAATAATAATTCCATAAAAAATATAGAATCATACAAAAATCAAGTCCTCCGTATAAAAAAAATACATGTACTAGCATGCGACATAGCCATTTGGCATGGTACAAATTATCATCGTAATCTGTACCACGACAAAAGGTGATTGATGGGTCATTTCACACACCAAAATTAAACACTAAATTATACCAAATTTCTTAAAATAATGATAAATCCAGGTATCGATCCACAAAGACAATTATAAAATTAAACTAATTTAATTATTGAATTCCTAAATTAATTTTGATAAAAAGATTGATCGTTCATAACCTAATAATAATTAAATTAAACAAAGCGAATATACTGGCAATTATAAATAACGATGAATTTACTGATTTGGGGAAAAACCTAGGGCAATAAGTTCACCACTAGTTATGTAAATAAGGTTTCGATTTTGAATCAATTATGCTACGGTTCGAACGGAATAACACTTCACAACTACAAGTTCAAAGCATTTATTAAAAAAATCATCACGTTCAATGTACGAGCACGAACCATTTCAAGTAGTACGAATCGTTCGCTCTAAACTAGGGTAGCGACACGACTCGTTCCTCATAGTATGGTTCGTTTCATATCTTGAATATGAAAGAATAGAAAACTATTTTATGGAAAGCATTCAACAATCACAGAAAGCCGAATATTCAAAGAAATAGTGGAATATATATATATATATATATGAAACTTCTAAAACACTGTACATTGTTCGAACCTTTACATAATCAAAAACCAAAAAAAAAAAAAAAGCCTAATTACATAGCTAGAGTTTCATCAAAACCTTAGAAAAGAAGAGCCTAGCGACTCATGGAGGAGTGGGACATGGGAATTTGCTTTGAAGATTGAGAATTACCTTTTTCCAAACCCTAGCCTCTTTTTTTTCCTTCCATATTTCAGAACCCTATTCCCACTTATTTTCTGTCTTTTTATACCTTGGCTGTCTTTCAAACAGGTTCAAAACAGCAACACAAAATTCGAGGTACGGCCACACGTGCGGGAATGAATTTTTTGCTCATTTTATGCTCCCACTATGTACAAACCTGATTGGCATTAAACAGGCATAAAATATTGTGGGGGCCAAATATTAGGAGGTACAAAGAGGCCGAATAAGTGAACTTAGAGACTCGAGATATATGTATCGTATTCGGCCCAGTCTTATACAAATTCAGAAGTACCATAACCGGCCACATAACCAGTTGAGCGAGGAGCCGAGTGAAGAGTGGCTTACAACAAAAGGAGCCAAGTAAATAATTACACGGTGGATTAAAGGTAGGCCCAGCCCTGAGGCCTGAAAGAAGATATAAATAAAAGAACATCAACCAAAGAGAGGTATGTGAGAAAAAGTAAGTTTAACTTAAGATATAAGCAACTAAGAGAGTAGACATTAACTTATCCGTCAGAGTGCTAATTCCGACACCCCCAATCGGAGCGTTCATTCTTTTTTAGGTGACTAACTGAGGATTTCAAGCGCCCAATAGGATTTAAAAAGTATCTCCAAACCACTTCTCCACAATTGGCGTCGTCTGTGGGAATACTCCAGCACATCCATGGCGGGCGTGACAGAAGATCCTCCGGCAGTCGCTGACAACCTTACGCCACGAGTTGATACAACTCCAAGCACCATGCTGGGACCAGAAAACATCACTGCATGAAGAGCCTTGAACTTCGACTCAGCTGATGAAACAATGCAAGCGATTATGGAACAGGTGAAGCAAAACGAACAAAGGTTGGAGAACATGATGGTCGAAAATGAGCGCCTTCGACAGGATTTGGCCTTGGAGGTGGCAAATTCCCAACAGGCCGCACGCCAAGACCTGGTACAACCATTGAGAAAGGATGTTCGACGACCTCGAGCTCGGAGACAAGGTAGTGACAGTGATTCTGACTCCTCATCCCCAGACCCCAAAAACAAAGGGCGAGTCGAGGTCTCCAGTTCTTCTGAGGGAAGTCCGCGTGTACGGAACAAGAGAAGAAGAAATGATTCAGATGAAGAGGACCAACATGACCCCTTTGTGCGACGGATCGCAAGGGTAGTACTACCCAAAAAGTTCAAGGCTTCATCGTTCACCCTATACGACGGAAAATCGGATCCCACTGACCACATCTATCATTATAAGCAAGTCATGACGTTGCATGCGAATGACGAGGCTCTCATGTGCCAAATATTTTCGAGCAATTTGAGACCATTGGCCTTCAGATGGTATTACAAGTTGGAACCGGCGTCGATTAAGAGCTTCCATTAATTACAGAAATCCTTCAGGGCGAGATTCATCACCAATGAGGTTCAGCAGTAGCAAGCTGACTCTCTTTGGGCAATGCAAATCCAACTAGGGGAAACCTTACAAGTGTATTCGGCGCTATTGGGAATACTTTAATCTTTTGGATGACGCCTGCAACGACTCCATGGCCATTACCGCCTTTAAAATGGGGTTGCATCCTGATAGTGCCCTCCACAGTTCCTTGACTAGAAGGCCCTCCCAAAAAGTCTGATCGTTGATGAAGAAAGTCGAGGAATAAGGCCAACAAGACGGTCCTGAGATTGTTTAGTCGATAAATTTTGTACCATCACGGAGCCCTGAACCACGGAATCGAGCTAAATGAGACAAGAGACGGGATAAAGCTTGCCCCAAGGATTGTTTTCCCCTCCCCAGAATTGACCAACTAGTAGACGCCACGGCATGTCATCAACGTATGAACTTTCTTGATGCCTACAGAGGCTACCATCAAATTGCCATGCATTCAGAGGACCAAGACAAAACTGCATTCCTCACCCCAAGAGGACCCTATTGCTATAAGGTTATGCCTTTTGGGCTGAAGAATGCAGGGGCAACTTACCAAAGACTAGTCACTGCCATGTTCAAGGAGCAACTCGGCCGTACTATGGAAGTGTACATTGACGATATGGTGGTTAAGTCCAAAGAAGAGCAAACTCATCTAGCCGATCTGGAGGAGACATTCGGCATTTTACGCAAGTACAAAATGAAGTTGAACACTTCCAAATGTGCATTTGAGATCGGATCTGAAAAATTCCTTGGCTACATTGTCAACCACCAAGGAATCGAAGCCAACCCGAGGCAAATCACATCAATCTTGGAACTCGGCTCCCCTCGATCGGTAAAGAAGGTTCAAAAGTTGATGGAGATGGCCGCAGCACTCAACAGGTTCTTCAGTTGTTCCATAGATCACTGTCGACAATTCTTTCATACCCCACGGCAGGGTAAGGCTTTGGAATGGACCTCTGAGTTCGAAGCCGTTTTCAACGGTCTGAAGACATACCTCCGATCAGTTCCACTCTTGACAACACCTTCGGCAGGTGACCCGCTCATTTTATATCTGGCAGTTTTCGATCGGGCCGTCAGCGTCGTACTGTTAAAGGAAGAGCTTGGGGAGCAGCATCCAGCGCATTATGTGAGCAAGGCAATGGTTGACGCGGAAACACATTACCTTCCGTTGGAAAAACTCATCCTAGCCTTCGTCATGGCAGCAAGAAGACTGATGCATTACTTTCAGGAGCATATCATCGGGGCACTAACGGACTACCCCTTCGGGTCAGTACTCCATAGTGCAGAAGCATCAGGGCGCGTTTCAAAGTGGGCTCTCGAACTCGGCCAGTACGATATTCAGTTTCTGCCTAGAACTTCAATCAAGGGGCAAGTGCTCGCCGACTTTATGGCCGAATTTACTGGATGCCTTACCGACTTTAAGTTGATCAAATTCAACCTAAGCCGAACTGGAGAATTTACATGGGGGACATTTGGCAGGGTCGGAGTAGTGATCATGGCTCCCGACGGAGCAATAATCGAGCAGGCCGTCAAACTCGTCTTCGAAGCATCGAACAATGAGGCTGAATACGAAGCCCTGCTGACCGGCTTACGGAATGTACATCTCCTGGGTGCTTAGCGTTTGCTTATATTTTGCGATTCAAAACTGGTGATCAATCAGCTAAAAGGGAAGTACACGGCCAAAAATGACTTGATGGCAGCTTACATGAAAACGACAAATTTCTTGCGGGCAAAATTTGACCATCATGAATTGAACCAAATAACCCGCGACCAGAACACACATGCAGACGCCCTAGCTTGCCTAGCCTCCGCCATTAACTCAGAAATTAAACGGATAATTGAAGTGGGTTTCATCCTTAAGCCAAGCATTGGCCCTTCAGAGGAAGTCCAGATCAATGTCATAGAGTTAGGACCGAGTTGGATGGACTCCATTGCTGCATTCCTTTCTTCCGAACAGCTCCCATCGAATAAGAAAGAAGCGCACAAGCTGCGAAACAAAGCCTTGCGATACTACTTGGATCGGCAAGGAAAGCTTTACAAAAAATCCCTTTCTGGTCCATACCTAGAATGCGTTCATTCAGATAAAGTCGAGGAACTCCTGACTGAAATACATGAAGGTAGCTGTGGTGTCCATTTTGGCAGGCGCTCTCTGGCTCATCGAGCTGTGACAGGGGTATTATTGGCCGACAATGAAAGCTGATACCGAGTGTTACGTGAACAAATATGAACAGTGCCAGAAGTTTTCTCCTTTAATCCATCTGCCTGCTGAAAAGTTAAGCTCTATAACCAACCCTTGGCCGTTTGCCCAATGGAGACTTGACATCATCGGACCATTGCTTCACGCTCCGGGCAACAAGCGATTTTTGATTGTCGCGACAGATTATTCACGAAATGGGTAGAAGCGGAGGTACTAACGCATATTCGAGATACTGATGTGAAGCGTTTTGTATGGAGAAATATCATAACGTGATTCGACATTCCAAGAGCACTTATTTCAGACAACGGCACCCAGTTTGATTGTGGTGTCTACCGAGAACTGTGCAACAAGTATGGTATTCGGCCCTATTTCTCCACCCCGGCTTATCCATAGAGTAACAGCCAAGCTGAAGCCTTCAACAAAGCCATTTTGGACGACATCAAGAAGAGGCTGGAGAAAGATAAGGGCAAATGGGTCGAAGAATTGCTGAGTGTGTTGTGGGCTCATCGCACTACTCCGAGGCGGGCCACTAGGGAAACGCCGTTCGCTTTGTGCTTCGAAACGCAGGCAATCATCCCCTTGGAGATCGGTCTCCCAACCTTGAAATCAAGAGTTTTTGATATGGGCTGAAACGACATGATGCTGGCCTTGGATCTGACTTTGATTGAAGAACGAAGAGACTGTGCCCTTGCATCCATGGCACGGTACCAACAGCAGCTTACTAAGTCGTATAATCAACGTTGCTAAAGTTTCAATTAGAAACGGCAGTGATCAAGTGTCTTTCTAACAGGACTCCCAAAAACCCATAGACCTGATCAACATCCTAAAAACTAAATCCCATACCCATATAGTCACATAAACATGTTATCACATAAACACATAACATTATACTTAAGTCTCTAACAAGCGAGACAAAGCCATTGTGGTACTAACCACTTCCCACGTACCCAAAGTATTCAAACCCGGTACGCTCTGATACCAAGTTGTAACGCCCTCAAAATAAGACATAATCATCCGTTCATAAAATCCATAAAACATAATAGAAATGTGACATATCACATTCATCAGAGTATTCCTTACAAAAATATTAAACAAATAAATGCCCTACGGGCTTACAGATTTCCAAGTCATTACTTGGTTGCAACAAAAAGAGTCCTAGCTCTTTACATAGAAAGCCCTAGGCTTGAATACACATTTAGCATCAAAACATATAACAAAAGGGAGTTTTCAACTCCAAAACCCCAAGCTATGACCTCGGAGGTGGCATATCACCTGTACCTGAAAAAAAGTGTCCCAAGTAAGGCAAGCCAAAGTCTAGTAGAGATATGCTAAACAACACATGAGAGTTAACTAAAACATTAGCATTCGATAAATGTATAACACTTAAGCCATCTTAAACCTTTTCCAAAATCAACCAACAGTTACAATCGTATTTCAATCCATCTCTATTTATTTATCCAAAACAATACATTGACATAATTCATTGATATCTAAACATTTCAAAATGAGACTACGACTCATATTGTCAACACTTCAATCTTAAACATCATTCATATACTTCCATTTACTTGCCATTTTACAGAACTACGTTTGAGGGAATCGACACCCAAATATATATATAATTTCGGGACTTTCACCCTGGACACTTCGGCCAACTTGATTATCAATGGAGTTCATCCCCTATTTCCTCTCAAACAATGGAGTACATACCCTATCTCCTCCCAAACAATATACATATGCATTGTATTTAAAAACTTTGTCATATACAATGACCAATTCAACAACATATACAATATTCACATCCAACCGTCATGTTCAATGACACATTCCAATTGATTAGTTTCAATTTACCTAATCAACATGCAGTTTCTACAACAATCATGGCTATTCTCCACCGATAGCCCAAAACCGTGATTTCTAAACAGATAAATAAATTTCTCAACAGATAATATATCGCATTTTCCATAGGTGAATGATTCATCAATCCAACTACACCATTTAATCACAATTTCCCCCAATTTCGTGATTCTCAAACCGATTTTATATTTCCACATCATTTTCATTATTTATGCAAATAACTTTTATAGTTCAAATTAGGACATTTTCCCCATTTTCTCAAATGTTGCTCCCAAGGTCAAATCTCACCCATTTCAACAATTATACACCATTAACCTCATTTTCAAGACCTCACATACATATGGAACCCCAAAATAGGAAACCCTTCTGTCAAATTTCAAAACCCTAACCTTAACTTCACCCAAATCTTCCACAATCTCACCATTTATACAAAATAACTAATATTTATGTTAAAACCCATATAGGAGAGTAGAATATCCCTACCATAAGTGTAGAAGCTCAAAGGAGAGGTGGAGAAACCTCAACGACGCCCAAACTTGACTTTACTCAGATCAAATGGAAGATCTCGAGAAGCTCCAACTTTTTAATGAAGATACAAGCGTTGGAAATCACTAGATCAAGGCCAAAATGTAGAGAGAGTATGTATTTTAGAGAGAAGGGCTCTCAACATAGGGTTTTGGAAAGTATGAAAGAGAAAGAAAGCCGAAAAGTGATTTAAAATGACACTTTTAGGATCTGATATATGTACAGTCTGCTCAAGCGGAGAGTTTGACACTTGAGCGTCAGACACAAAAATTCTACCCACTCGAGCGCGATAAAGGACGCTCAAGCGCCGAGGCACAACAGCAAGACACTACCCGCTCGAGTGCAATGAGACCCATTCGAGCGTAGAATACACTCATCCAGTACTTTACCGATTTCAGACAGTCACTCGAGCGCCAAAGGGGCCACTCGAGCTCAAACCCGCTCGAGCGTAATAAACTCTGCTCGAGCGTGAAAAACACTTATGCAGTATCTTTTGTAGACGCACAAATTACTGAAGGATTGCAAACCCCGCTCGAGCGCAATAAGGCCCGCTCGAGCGGAACACCAAAATTCTAGGCAACAAGGTTCTAAACCAACTACCAACCAACTTGTTCCAAACTCACCCAACACATCCCAAAACTCAAATAAAAGGAATTAAAGGATGGAAACCCGATATAGACGACAACAAACAACCACGGAACCCGAGTCCGAAATACAATAAATGATGGAGAAAAAAAATTGGGATCGCTATACATCTACAGCCTCATCATTTTCCCTATTACATCGACAAAATAAGGACAAACAAAAAAAAACAAAACAAAACAAGGACTATCAAGAATACACATCCAAATCTCGAACCCATACATTAAGATTCTATGTCCATATTTGTATCAAAATCACTTTCCAGCTCATCTTCTTCGTCATTGTCATCCTCAATTTTTGGTTCATCTTTATCATCACAGATGAAGTCATCATCCATAACAACCTCGAGTTATACACAGTTATCAGATTGCAAAACTTCCAGTGGAATAATTTCAACATCAATATCATCTCAACTCAAAGCGACATCATTATCCATAGGCTCAGTTGGTACAACATCTGTGCTTTCATCTTATTAGAACACATCATCAGGTTCTGGCACATCCCAAATTCTTCGATGTTGAGACTTTTCCACTACTCTCCAACTGGCACCTAACTTCGTATCATGAACGTAGAAAACTTGTTGAACTTGACTTGGTAACACAAATGGATCATCTTTATATCATCGACTTCTAACATCAATAGTAGTCAAATGTGGTTCGACTCACAAAGTTCTGCTATTACTTGTGTTATACCATTCACATTGGAACAAAACAATATGATGCCTAAACAAATATTTCATTTCCCAAACTTTGCATATATATCTGTAGAACTTTATCAATCGGTCTTCATGGTCCCCTTCCACTACTAATCCATTGTTTTGACTTTTACGACGATTGTCACAGCCAAGAGTATGGAATCAAACACCATTACAAATGCATCCCGAATATGTGTTTAATAAGCCATTAGGACCATTTGCTAATGACCACATCTCATCGGTTGCTTCGGGTGACTTTTTATTTCGCAATTGGTTCATCTACATAAAAAACAAGTGTTATGTTATTTTTTACATAACTAAACTTCATGTATAAACTATACTGTAAGGAATTTTAGCTTACGCGATCTTTGAACCATTTAGAAAATTCTTTGCATTGTATCTTGGTAATGTCGTATGCATTTCCGTGTTGTTGTTGCAACAACATCTTGTGTTCCCTAGTTAATACAATGTAATTCATAAGTAATTAAAGGATTACTAAAAAAAAACATATAGCTTACATATAGTACGTCGAAAGATTCGATTCATACTCTAGATATTCTTCTACTTCTGAGTTGTTGTGTACGACAAACCAATGAGTCATTTCGTATTCGGCTAGAGACACATCGATTGCCCTTGCGAGCAGACCAAATGGACGATCATTTTGTGTGAAAATCGCCAACCCCAGGCCATTGTCACCCCCGTCATAGTTCATTTCTTCCCTATTAAACATCGTTTTAGCTCCGTCCAAATACATTGAACAAAACGTCGTACACTCTATGGAAATGTAAGCCTCCGCAATGGAACCTTTTGGCTGAGCTTTATTGGTAGCAAATCCTTTTAGAAGTCTGAGCATCCTACATGGCAATATGATTTGAATGTCAATATTTATATTTTCTCCTATATTTAAATGAATATGTTCGGGGACTCATGGTATTACCTCTCAATGGGATACATCCCTCGATATTTCACAAGCCCTCTAAGCATAGCCTCGTGAGGCAAATAAATTACCAAGTAGACCATGACATCAAAAAATACAGGAGGGAAAATCTTCTCAAGTTACAAAAGTATAAGTACAATTTGTTCCTCCAATTTCTCCAAATCAGTCACCCTCAATGTCTTTGAGCATAACTGTTTGAAAAAAGTTCCCAACTCAAAAAGTGTGGTCCCAATCTCATTAGAATGGTATACATGCATCCCAATTGGAAGTAGTCATTTTAGAAGGACATGACAGTCATGAGTTTTGAGGCCAGCTAATTTTCTACCATGAGCGGTGACACAGTTGGATATATTTGCTGCATAGCCATCAGGGTACTTAATCGATTTCTAGAAATCACAAAAATCTTGTCTCTCTACCGGGGACAATGTGTACGATGCTGGAGGCTTCTCGAATGAGCCATTGGAACTCCTTTTCAAGTGTAATAACTCCTTTCATATTCGCATGTCCTCCAAATCTAAGGTGCTTTATCCGTATCCTTGTTCTTGCCATCTATGCTCAATAGTGTCCCAACCAGATTGTCACATATATTTTTCTCTATCTGCATGACATCAAGGTTGTGTTGAAGCTTCAGCGTTTTCCAATAGGGTAGGTCGAACATAATGCTTTTTTTTTTGTCTAATTGTAAGTTGGATTTTCATTCCTTTGTCTTTTTCGGTTGTATGGATGCTTTCCATACGGCCTGTATGTCTCGGAATCAATTTGCTGCAGTATTTGTTCTCCCGATAACTCCACAGGTTTGGAACGATTCTCAATTTGACTATTAAAGAGCTTACTCCTTTGCCAAGGATAGTTCTCGAGCAAGTAGCGGTGGGTACCCATATACCCTATCTTACTTTGCAAACTCTGAGATAATGCATCCATGTTATAATTAGGGCAAGCCAAGTAACCTTTGTAGTCCAACCAGACATGGTACCATATGCGGGGAAGTCATTGATGGTCTACATGACTGCTGCTTGCATTGTAAATATTTGACTGTTTGAGGCATCATATGTTTACACATCATTCTTCCACAAATTCATTAACTCCTCTACTAATGGTAACAAGTAAACATCGATGTCTCTTCCAGGTGCGGATGGACCGAGAGTAAGCAATGACATCATCATAAATGGCTCTTTCATACATTTCCACGGGAGAAGATTGTAAGGCATTAAGATTACGAGCTACATGCTGTACGGCGTGCTCATATTTCCAAACGGATTGAAACCATCTGTGGCAAGCCCTAACCTTACATTCCGAGGTTTCATAGAAAACGTAGGATGCTGCATATCAAAGTCCTTTCATGCCTGACTATCGGTTGGATGCCTTAATATTCCATTATCTACACGCTTGTCTTTGTGCCATCTCATATTTGCGGCGATTGTTTTCGACATGTACAATCTTTTTAACCTCGGTGTCAAAAGAAAGTACCTCAATATTTTGTGAGGAATCTTTTTACCACTCTCATTGTTCAACTTGTATCTAGACTCCTTACATGTGCGGCAATTCTCCAGTTTTGCGTTGTCTTTCCAAAATAAAATACAATCATTCTTGTATGCATGAATGTTCTCGTATCTTAAACCCAATGCACGTAAGAACTTTTTCACTTCATAAAGGGTCCATGGAATAGTTTCATCACATTTTGGTAGAATGTCTTTGAAAACTTGCATAACCATATCGAAAGATTTGTTCCTCCATTTATTGTACACCTTAACGTGACGTATCTTAATAACGAAGGATAACACGGAGAACTTTTCACACTCCGGGTAAACTTTGCGTCGAGAATCATCAAACAACCTAATGAACTTCAATAAGTCCTCTCTCTCCGAGCTATTAGGTTCTTTGTCGATATGATCATCCATGAAGCCACTCATGTAAATCTCTTCCAGCATAATAGGCAACTCACCCAAATTATCGTCATTGTCAAAATTTGCAGTCTATCTCTTTGACCATCATCGTTTGACACACTCGGTTGAGCATGACACATTGGAACATGTTCCCCGTGGTGCACACAAGTTTTATAAGAACGCGCAATTCTTCTTCGAATCAAGTACAATCATATAACTTGTCGACTATGTTTTGTGCCATTCAAGCAATTGACACACGGACAACGAATGTCATCGCGTGGGCCTAAATTCCACATAGCAAAATCAATAAATGACTTAACACCTTGTTGATACTTTTTACTTTTCAACCTATCTTTTATCATCATCAAACTCTTGCCTATCTTTTGAACCCTACAAATCAAGCAAAGATTAACATAGAAATGGACAACAAATAAACAAAAATACTACTAGCATCATTGGAACTCCTCTCTACTTGAATCAGCCTACTTTTAAAAAAAGCAAACTTACTTTTGTTATAGTATGTATTGAAATGCCAACAAATAGAAAAAAATCTTGAGTCTTCCAAAATATATGTACAGATTATAGTGATTCGTATGAGATTAGAGTTAAGGTAAAATCCTAAGTCTTCAAAAATAAATCTAGATTATGGTGATACATATGAGATTAGAGTTGAGGTTCCATGGAAACCACAAAAGTGTGATGTTTGCAAGGGTTTGATCTCATAAGCAAAAGACATTTAATCCTCTCTCTTATACAAGCCATAGTGGAGAGTGAAGAAGACTAAAACACAAAATCCAACAAAGTAGAAAGTGGTGAAGAAGAAAAAGAGGAAAGCTGGTATGCAAGTTTCTTTAACAAGTATAAACGAGGAAAGGGCACAAGGTCCTTCGCCACTTCGTAGAGAGGTGAAGAGACAAAATCCGACAAAGTGGGAAGTGGTGAAGGAAAAAAAAAACAAAAACAAAGAGATAATGTGCAAGTTTCAATAACTGATATTAACTAAGATAGGGGGACAAGATCCTCCACTTCTTCTATATCTATTGTCTTTGAAGTCCTCAAATCTTGTGAAATGAGAGATTTTGGTAATAGCAAATTCACTTCTAATCAAGAGTTGCCATGCCAAAAGAATGTTCTAAATTATTTTCAAAAAATAATAGAGGGAGCTGCTCTGTAAGTGAGATGGTGGAGAAGGTTGATACCACTAATAAAGGGAGGGCTACTAAGAAGGGAAATAGAAGAAATCTAAAAGAGACATTTCAAAATCTGACAAAAGCTAAAGAAAAACATGATTGAATCCTTCTTTTTATCAACTAACCTATGAAGTTGTGAGAGATTTTTATTTGTTCACCAAAAAAAGGTGCCAAATAAAGTATTAAAAAAATTTAACTGAAACCTATAGTCAATAAATTGTTCTCCAAATTACACTCATATGTCAAAGTCCATTCTATATCACCAAAGCCAAATCCGGAAAAGAAACTAACGAAATAGCATTTTCAATGCTTTATCATTCTAATTTTTTTAGTAGTCAACCAAGCAAAAATAAGAGCGTGATTGTTAAGAGTGTAATATGAAGTTTGGTTGTAGAGGTGATGGACTACGAATCTGTTGCAAGTTTATCAAAGAAAACCCAAGACTAAGAATGATTAACACGATTATTCTCTTCTTTATTTTTTACTAAATACTACAAATACTTAAAACCACCCCTAAAAATGCAAGTAAAGAAAAACAAAAGTCAATAGAATTAAAACCAACAATAGATGCAATTAAGTTGCCCACAATAGATGCAATATTGTCTTCATGATAAAAAAAAACACAAAAAACCAGATATAAACAAAAGTATTAGTTTAAAAAATGAACAATAAGAGAACGAATTTAGAATGCATAATAAAATTACTGAAGAAAGAAGATGAAAACTAGCCCTTAATATAAAATAAATAAACAATAACCTGCTATGTAGCAATCAAATTAACGCAAGGCAAAATTGGGAACATGACATTGAGAAGAAAATCTACAACTCAAGGCTAGGAATTTTATAATTTGAAAAGTATCCATAGAAATTGAGCTACATCAAATCTTTTGGTTGTATAGTTCTGATGTTTGCACAATCCACTAATGTCATAATTCTAGGAAACATTCAAAATTTTGTAATTATTGTAAAATCAAGTCGAATTCATATTTTAGCAACTGGGTAAACACCAATCATACTATACAATTTTATGCAACAAAGCAACATCAAGCATTTATATCCAATGATCACACTGGGGGTAGCATCACATAAGTTAATAGTTATTTGCCATCACCAAACCTATAAAAGAGCATAAAAAGATAATAAATAATATTAAAACAAAATATACCCACTTCATAAAAAATTTCAAGATACAACCTCGGTACCTTATGTAGTGTAGATTGAATGATCCACCTGCTGTTGAGTGACAATAATTATAGTGCTTGATTCACCTGCATATGTAGACAGAGCATTATACACACACTGGAGCTCCCTTGCGACAAGTATGTAGTATGGCTGATAGGCTAGTTGGAGAAAGGATTGGGGGAGTTCCAATAGTTATTCTTTTGGGCATGGACATTGTGGGTAGGTGAGAAAAACATTCTTAACATAGAAACGGAAAGAGGCTTGGCGAGGCATTTTGTAGTGGTAAACAATAAACTCACACCAACCATACAAGGCCTTCCTATTAGTTAAAAAAACCCGATGTGAATGGTGTGAGTGGGGGGCTCTGTATTAATATTACCAACGCCTCCCCTCTCGCTGATCTGGGCCGTCTATTGTTGTACTTATGGACACGTATATGGATGGAGTTAAAAGGAAGTCACACCCGAGCCCAAGTGTGAGTGGTGTAAGTACTTTTGATTCCCTTGCTAGATAATGCTACACATACATATTAAACATCATCTTTGAAATTTTTAATAAATTACAGCCACATACATTAAATTTTGAATAAATCCTAAACAATAATGTCAAAAAAGAGGGAAATAGAGAGAGAGAGAGAGAGAGAGAGAGAGAGAGAGGCCTGTAATACGTGTACAAAGCATTATATATACACCTCCACACACATATATTAAACATCATCTTTGAAATTTTTAATAAATTATAGGCACATACATTAAAATTTCAATAAACCCTAAACCAACAATGCTAGAAAAAGGGGAAACAGAGAGAGAGAGAGAGAACCTGTGATGTGCGGCTATGACGGTGTTGATTTGTGCCGATGGCTGTGGTAGTCGCAATGTCGTCCATACGGTAGGCTACGGTGAGGGGGACGATTTTTGTGAGGTTTAGTGAAGGATGGTGTGTATGTGATGTAAAAGTGTGCAGGTGTGTTGTCTAACAGAGAGAGGGCCGCGCGCGAAAATAAGGGAATTGGCGCGCGTTGAAAATTCAACCTTCAGCGACTAATTTCTTTATTTGTCAGTAAAGGAATATATATGCCGACTAAATCCTTTTGTAGCCAAATATAAGTCAACAACGACAAATATTTTTGTTGCCAAAAGTCCTATTTTGCGACTAATTTTCATTTTAGTCAGGAAAAAACAATATTGCCAATTAATTTTATTTTTTGTAGCCTAAAATGTGGACTAACAGTGACCAATATCCTTTTTAGTCGCTAAAAGTGGAATTTTGCCGACTAAATTTAAGTTTAGGCCCCAATAAGTAATAGTTATCGATTAAAATATTTTAGTAGCTATATCTTGAACCAACGCCAACAAAGTTAATTTTTAGTCACCAAAAATTGTACTGTCGGTGACTAAATAATTTTTAGTTGTCCAAAGTGTGATTTGTTGTAGTGCAAAGGGAACCCACTGAAAATCCAACCACTATTCGCACCTCCCAGGATTTGAACCTAGGTCACATCTGTGGAGAGAACTGCTTTCTCTACTAAACCACTACCCCAAGTAGTTAATTAAATCCCTTTTGGACCATTTTACCGTTGATTTTTTTTTTCAATTTCTTAATGAATCTTAGCAATTGAATTAAATTGATACGAGGTTGAAATTTATAGGACAAAATTGAAACTACATTAATCAAAATGAGAAACACAGATGCAATTTCTAGATTCTTGCTGTCTTCATGTTCTTCATTTGGGTTGCAACAGAGTTTCCACTTCTGTGTCGTACAATCAAAGCCCATTACCTCTTAAAAGCCCATCCCCGCGTGATTTAGAAACCCATTCAAACCAGCCCAAGAAAGTGTATGAAAAGGAGACCATTATTATGGACAGGGAGACCAACGAGCCCAAGAAGGTGAAGTGGATCATAATTGGTTTGGCCTAACCAATTACCCAATTCCACCTCAAAAAAAAAAAAAGAGAAGTTAAAAACCCATTCAAACCAGCCCAAAAAAGTGAAATTGGTCATAATCGGGTAGCCTGAACCAAACTCCCAATTCCAACTATAAGAAGTCACCCATCCAAATTTTTAAGTACATGAAATCCAATTACAGAATCAAATACAATTCTTTTACTTGAATTTAAAATTGTATCCGTTTCTTATTGGGTGGTGTGAATCCAAATAAGGATTGGACACTAATCACATGACCTGAATTTTGGAATTAGGCTATTTTTTTATATTTATGTATTTGTGATCTGAATTCTAAAGTAAGAATAATTTTTATTTTATTTTATTTTATTTTTTTGCACTTGCATCATTTTTTCTTAATTTTTTGTGCATTTATAATTGAAAGAACTATGTCTTGTAACTTGTTTTTGTAGTAAATTTCTACAATTGCCACTATCCGAAAATGAAAGAAAAGATATGTTACTAGGTGTCCTCAATAGGTCTCTTTCCCTTTTATCTAGTTGTAACGGATCTTCTTTTCTTCTTGTTTTAGTAGGAAAAATTCATGTTTCCTTGAGCTAATTTTGATTATTACCAAGATGGGAAAATTTATTTCTATCACAATTCCTTTTTAATCTTTTGCTACTTTAAGAACATATCTTAAAAAGGGCACCAATGGGGGTTGGTCCAAATGGAAAGGGATTTGGGTCGCTTAAGCAAAGGTCTCGAGTTCGAGCATTTGTGGATGCAGCAAATCCCCTTGGGAGAGGACCCCGCATATGCGCCCGGTAACTTCCTCGGCGGATTAGTCCTGGATCCAAAAAAACCTGGGGATACCGTGGGAGACCTAAAAAAAATTCTTAAAAAGAGTCAAATTATTATAGTAAAAGTAAATATGTCCTAAAACACAACACTAATATAAAGTCATTTGCTCATCAGTGTATAACATATTTATAGAGAGATGGGTTATAGTGAGTTTATCCCTTTTTTTTTTTTTTTTTTTTTTCAAAAATAATTCTTCCACACTTTTACCATGCATTTCACTACATCAAAGTACACCCTCTTCACAATCCGAGGATAAAAGGGTGAGAAAGAGAGATTGCAATGGAAGGGATGGGTAAAGTAAGAATTGAGGGCGAGGATAAAAGGGTGAGAAAGAGAGATTGCAATGGAAGGGATGGGTAAAGTAAGAATTGAGGGCGAGTGAGGGGTTATGATGGTAGGTAAGGGATGGTGAGAGAGAGATGTGAAGAAAGGCATGGCTAAAAGTGAGACAGTTGGCCGACAGTAGTCGTGACTGTTAGAGTTGCAAAAAATGAAAAGAGAAGAGAAAGAGGAAGAGGAAAAATGGTATTTCTAGCTTATTAATTAATGCTGCCTTTTTAATCACTATCATCTTTCTCCAATTTCCCTCTATGTTTTCTTGTATGGAAAATTGTAAATTAATGGTGACTTTACAAAATATTTATAAATTTTAATTATTGAAATTAATAAAATTTATTATCAATTTAAATATGTTTTTCCAAACTTTCATTGAAATGCAACTTTTCTTTTCAATGAGAAATATTACGATTTCAAAAAATATACCTAAAATTTATTTAAAATATTAATATTTAATTCAAATTCATTTTATACATAAATTCACGATACATAATTTTGATCTCTACCATATAATCTATTATTGGCCAAAATGTGGGTCCTTCACATTCTCTGTTTGTCAATTGGATGTAAAACAGACCTCGATTCCCTCGTCCCACACTTCGATCAAGCACTGACACAGATCCAAACCACTAATATATCCTCAATCCAACGGCTTACAACTTCGATCCGCGTACTTCTTCGTAATTGGTCGAATTTCAAAACCTCCAACTACTATATATACACACAGAGACCGACTCTCTCTGCTCCAGCACCCACCTCTCTCTCTGTCTCTCTAAAGTTCCGATCTTTATCTCTCTACAAATACAAATCCCTATTCTTTGAAACCATCATCATCAATGGCCGGCCGAGGCAAAACCCTAGGATCTGGAGCCGCCAAGAAGGCCACATCGAGGAGCAGCAAGGCCGGTCTGCAATTCCCGGTCGGCCGTATCGCCAGGTTCTTGAAAGCCGGCAAGTACGCCGAGCGAGTCGGCGCCGGAGCTCCGGTATACCTCGCCGCCGTCCTCGAGTACCTCGCCGCTGAGGTACGCCCTCTCTCTCTCACATCTTCTAATAGGTTTGGATTTCACAACTGAAGCTAGGGTTTCGAATTTCGGTCTCATTTTTCTCTCTTTTTATGATTGAATTGAGGTAGGGTTTGCAATTATATGGTTTCGAATTTGGGTCTCATTTAATTTGTTTAATTAAAATCAGGGTTTTTAATTCTAGGGTTTCGAATTTGGGTCTCATGTAGTTTTTTAATTAAAGCCAGTGTTTTTCAATTCTAGGGTTTCGAATTTGGGTCTCATTTCTCTCTCTATTATCTTCTAATCGGCTTGAAATTCAGCTAGGGTTTCGTATTTGGGTCTCACTTTTCTCTCTTTTATCTTCTAATCGGTTTGAATTTGAGCTAGAGTTTTTAATTGTAGGTTTTGAATTTGGGTCTCATTTAATTTCTTAATTAAAGCTAGGGTTTTCAATTCTTGGGTTTCGAATTTAGGTCTAATTGGTTAATTGTGTGTTTATAGGTGCTTGAATTGGCTGGAAATGCTGCGAGGGACAACAAGAAGACTCGGATTGTGCCTCGGCACATCCAGCTTGCTGTGAGGAATGACGAAGAACTCAGTAAGCTTCTTGGAGATGTGACCATTGCGAATGGTGGTGTTATGCCAAACATTCACAACCTTTTGCTTCCGAAGAAGACTGGTGGGTCGTCGAAGCCCTCTGCTGATGATGACAGTTGAATTGTGAAGAACTGGGTTGGGTTTGATTCAGAGTTTCCCACAGTCTTTATTAGTATTTTAGGTTTAAATTAGGGTTTGAGATGTATTGTTGTTTTAGTGGTTAGTAGGTAGTAGCGTTTGGTAATGTGAATATCAATCAACCTTCTGTTTTCTCAACAGATGGAATTACATTGATGGATTATTGAATGAATGAATGTCAACTGTGGTTCACTTCTCTTGATCCTTTGTTTATGATTTGAAATTTGAAAATTGGGTTTCAATGATCTTGTTGCTTGAAATTTGAAAATTGGGTTGCAATGATCTTCTTGTTTGAAGAGTTTGTTGGCTGTGAAATTGGTTGTTGAGGAATGGGTATTTCTTGATTGCTCAATTGATGCTGTGTAGGTTGAGTAAGGGACAGGCTTGTGTTGAAATTGCTGTTGATTTTATACTAAGTTTCAACTCTGGTGACTTTCTATTGGTACTATCTAGGGATGGATGCTTTTGGTAATTTTTTGGATTGATACCAATTCAAAACTTGTTGGTACTCTGTGTGGGATTGATCTTTTAGGTTATTTATGGTTTAGTAATATTGGATTGGCTTTCTTCATCTGTTGAGTCATTGAAAATGACTTTTTTTGGTGGAGCTTGTTTGATGTGTTGTTGGGTTGTCTCTTCGGTAGGGGATGTTTGCCTAGCATTATGAGTTGTGGGAAAATGCTTTCAACCTCACCAAAGACTGACAAAGATAGGTGAGAATCTTACCCCCAAGAATCCTCGTCTCTCTTTTGTAGAAATTTGTAATTGGGGAAATTTTAATAGAGTACTATATACTGTATGTTCTAGTTATGAATAATATATTTTGTGGTCATATTTATGAATTATGTGGGATTTATAATAATGTTATGGTAATTATAGTAACAAGTGGTGAGAGTTGCTACATTAGTAGTAAACATTGACATATAAGATGGTGAACAAATTGTGGTAAGAAAAAATGTTTTATCTTAAGATTATTGCGTGTTTGATTGTGATTGTCATATTTGTGGTAAACTTGATTGTGTTTTTTTTTTTTTTAATTGTTGAGTTATTTGATGTTGTTGGGTTTCTTTTCTTTGATGGTTGAGTTCTTTGTTTTGTTGTTGGTTTCTTTTTCTTTTCACTACATAAATTTCAATAAAAATTTAAGAAGATTGTTCTTCCATACTATCAAACGTGACAATAAAAAATGATAACATTCTGCTCAACGTAGATACCATAGAAGGCATTTTATTAAGAACCAAAAGAATCAGCCACTTTACATAACAACAGAAATTTGATAGTTTTCTCTAAACATAACAATGACGACAAGATAGTAATCCCTATACTTTGAAAGAATTTACTAACTACACCTTTAATTCACAACCATTTAAAAAATTATTAACAAAATTGCAAATATACAGGTATGAACATGAATAAAAAATACACACAAGACATTCTAACCCATCATGCACTGGTGGAGCTCTGCGAAGGCAGAATCAACATTCAAAGCACAGAACATATGTCCAGTTGGGCCTCCATATAACACCAAAGGTTGAAGTGTCAAATAATATCGTGTTGTTAGCTTCTTCAATTGGGTGTATATTCACTGAAATTTGCCAGAAAAGTGCGAACACTGCCACAGGTTCAACAGCCTTCTAACCGATCTTGTAGCTTGGAGCAACTACAGATTATACTGACAGAGGAATCAACATTGTATCAATCTCGTTGGCGCATCCATTGAAACTCTGAGCCACCTGAGTACATTTCCAAGACGGGAAAAGTAATTTTATTAGATTTACTTCTTTTAACCAAATACTTAAAGGGTAACGGGAAAAACCACACACACCAAAAAAAGAAAAAGAAAGAAAAGTTTCTTCACAAGTCAGCTATACCTGTTCCTAACAAATCTACAAGTCATCATCTGAACTAGAATAATCCATTCGTCGGTCTTTGATAGCTGGGAATAAGCGCTGACGAAGATCAGGAGATTGGTGGGGATCTGGAGAAGGTGGTACTGTCGAGCCCTCCCTCTTTGGTGTCCTATTTGGCTTCTTTGGCAAATCTTTAATGTCTTTACACGCCTTATCTAACATTATCAGAAAATCCCGAACAATAATAAACAATCGCAAACCCTCATCCTTCCCTGCATTCCCATGGAAGTAATCTGCTGTGCTCTGGACCAGTGTCATTATTCTATTCTCATCCTCGAGCAAAGACATGATATCAATCTCTGCGTTCTGCACAAAATTCTTTAGAACTTGGTTGAATCCACTTCCTTCGTCTATGTTTTTCATATCTGAGTTCAAAAAATCCCGGGCTTTCACAAGTTGATGACCGAGTTTCGCAACATTTCCTGTTAAGATATCGCCATCCAAAACTGCAGCTTTCTTGACATTCTTGAGCTCGCTGCTCAAGCCTGAAATCACTTGAAGACCGAGGCTACGGAATTCATCTTCTGAATTGTGTAAAGCATCCTCGAGGAGATCCTCAGACCTGATGCTGGACATACTCTGGCTCTCTCTGGCAACACGGGCAGCCCTTACACCTTCTGATCGGATTATTTCCTGCACAACAAAGTGCAGAAGAGTAGTTTTTCCATCTGTTCCTTTCACATCTGATAATTTCAAAAGCGTGTCGAGTTTAAATGCATGTGCACCGCCACGGAATGTTCCATCATTCATGCGATTGCCAGTTTTAAGAACGGCTTCGAGGAGCTTGAGGAATAACCGACTCTTCTTAAGTTCTGTGCAAGCAGCCTGCAGTGTAAAACAGATATACCACCTAAATTAGACATCTTTATGTATAATTCATACACATGAACGAGAAAACACATCAACATGACAAGTGGACATCTTTTCAAACTATTCAATCTTAATTTTATTTATTAATACATTCCTAAGCGCACACGCACACGCACATATTTATATATACATATATGTACATGCATATATGGAAAAAGGAAAAAAGAGATAATTTACTCCATTCCACTATGCTAGTTCTATTTATCAGTGATGGTTTAAATAGATATCCAACTAGTAATATAATCTACCCAGTACAGAGAATTTGACTATTAAGCGTAGTGTTATTTATTCATCACATCACAACAAGGGAACCAACTTAATCAAGTCCTAGGTCCAACACTTAACAAACATATGATTCCTTTAGAGCCAAAAATTAATCACAATCCAAATTTTCCAATTCCCAACTGACCTTGCGATACAAATCAAGAAATGTATACTTTTCCTCAAAATTTTCATTGAAAGGTCAAATTATATTGCTCTGGACAGTCAAACTACCATTACGTACCTGAAAAAATTGAGGAAAACACTACAACCAGAGAGATGTAGAAACAAATAAATGATGCATTCCTGATCTCACCTCAAAGGTTGTAAAGGACTCTTTAATTATTGTAGCATCCTCCTGAAGGGTACACATAAAAAGCAAAGTTTCCAGCCTTCTAAACGCAAATGGGACGTCGACCAAGGCTTTTAGGAACCGGTCAGCAGGTCCAAGTCGAGAAAGTTCACCACTGAAAAGCCTAAGTTTCAGTTCTTCTTCTGATGTTGGTGCCATCTTTAACAAAGTCTGAAGGAGCTCTGACGGAAGCTCATTTCCTGATTAAACTAACAAGGTTAGACATTGTTGTTGATGTACTAAAATATGCACACAAGTGTGAATGAAATCCATATATATATATATATATATGGGTCTTCCTAACAAATGTCCCTGGGGCACAAGAAAAGACAAAAAAAAAAGAACATTAGGCGCTTTTTTTCATTTAATTTAAAACACTTTTCTTTAACTTCATAATTTTTTTAACCTTTTCACTTAATTCCAAAGTACTTTTTCCAATATTAAGCAATGCCCCAGGACAATTGTTAGCATTTGCTTTTATAAATATATATATATATATATATATAAATTTGAAATTGAAATGGTATGCCACCATTTAAGCATATTCAATTCAGTAATGCATATTGACAAGTTTAAGTTAGGAATGGGGCCCAACAATGATATCAAGTTCTCCAACAATATCATATCTACCCACTATCTATCCTACAACGCATTTCCTGAGGTCTGACTATAGGATGTAGAGGTAGTTGGGATACCCCCATTGAACCAAGGGGATCAAGCCACTTATCCTAGGCTGTGCTAGCCTCCCCATGGTTCAGTGACCACTAGAAGGAAGCCTCCATGCACGCAGTGAAGAAATCTCATCTGAGCCTCCTACTCCTCCGACTATACACAAAGTTACCACCCTCTCTCTCCTAAGATTGCCGTCGGTCTTTCCTCCACCTCTAGTGGTCTCCAACTAGCTTAGTGCTTACATCTTTCCAAAGGGCTCCCCTCAGCCACATCACCATCCACCATCCACAAAGGGTAAATTGGTCATCTATGAAGCATGGGCACTTCGAAAAACATGTCGTACCCGTACCGGGTACTTACCGCTGTATGGTACTTCTGCATACATACCGGGTACACGAAACACGTACTCAAATTTTTTCTTTTTAATTTTTGACGTACTCAAACGTACCAAGTATATACCCAAGTTGTACTTCAGTCGAAATAATTTTTTTTTTTACTACAGAGATAAAATTCCTTTAACTAGACTTCTTTTTTATTTTTAGTTTTATACTTAGCATGATTTTAAAATTAAGCTATAGTTTGTAAGTTATTTAATATAATGACATTTAATTTTAGTTTATACCTTTACTTTTAGCACTACAAGTTAATTGCAGGTTGGATCTTAATAAATTGAACCATTTAATCAATTTTTACATTAAACAAATATTTTTTTACAAACGTACCAAGATGTACCCGTACCATACTTTTTTTAAATTTTACCGTATCGACGTACCCGTATCGTACCAGTACCAGTAGTCATACCCGTGCTTCATAGTTGGTCATTTAATGAAATATACTGTATGACATTAGCAAAATTTGTTTCTTTACTGACAGCTATTTAACGGCATGGGCCAACTTGTTATGCAAATTTAAAAACTTCATGGAGGCTGGTGTAATTTTGTCAAACTAAGGAGGCACAAATTGAAATCCTTGGGAGGCCAGTGACAAAAAATCACCACAGTTATGATACGTTCAGTACATAAAAATATCCAGCCAATTTACACAAGGCAACCCTTGTTAAGTTCTCAATTTCTCAAATTCATTATCATGATCCATTTATGCTTTACAAGTTATGATCTATTATGCTAAATACACAACATATTTTTAACTGATGCGTCAAAAGCAAAAAAAAAGAGAAGAAAATTACCTTCTTGAAGTGCATCACAAACTTCTTCTGTTGTCACATTCAAGGCTCGTAAAAGAATTGATAAATTTTGAGCCTTCTTTGATTCAATAAGTTGAATATACTGCATTGCAGGGTGTTTGGATGATGCCTCTTTCTTGGGATCGTTTTTGTTTTTCTCAGGAGGGGCATACCCAAATAGAGTTTCTATCATCTCTTCATTGAACCTGTAAGTTAGTAGAAACATATTTACTGCATTTTCGGCAGCTACAAATATTTACGAATACGTAAGTAAACATCAAAGAAGTACCGAAATCGACTTACTGGAATGACCCTGATTTAAGCTCATGCCAAACCATTGAATGATCGGGGTTGGTTAGAACCTTGTCCCAGAAGAATGGCTTTAGCTTAGTTTTGGTAGAATCAGCTTCACCTCCTTCACCAGCAGTACCTGATGGATGATTTGATCCAAGAGGCGAAAGCTTTAAGCCGATGGTGGGTGGCCGAGGAGGAGGGACACCACTTTTTGGAGGTGGCGGTGGGCGAGGACCAGTCTTTATGCCAGAGGGTATAGGTGGAGGTGGTGGTGGTCGAGGGCCAATCTTTATGCTAGAAGGTATAGGTGGAGGTGGTGGTCCTGTAGGAGGAGGAGCCTGTGGACTACCAGGAGGCGGCTGCAAGGGAGGAGCTGCCTTGCCAGGAGGAGGCTTCAGAGGAGGTGGTTCGGGAGTCGAGTGATCCACCCTGCCAGGTGGAGGCTTTAGAGGAGGTAGTCCAGGAGGGGGCTTAGGAGAAGAAGGTGAGATATGTGCAGAAGCCTCTGCCGATATTTTCGCAGCATCAGCTATGGTTCCCAATGACTGGGTATCAGCTTTTGAAGCATTGAGAATATCAGACTCTAAAACATAAAATTTGTCATCCAGAGATGAAGCCATTTTATTGTTGTTTAAGCTGGTATTGAATGACTGATTATTGAGCTCTCCTTTGTTAATAGAACTCCCAAAAGCAGATGATGATTTATGCGAAGAACCTGAAAAGCCAAAGTTCAAAATTACGTCAGCACATCAAAATGCAATTGAAGTTTTTACAATAACAAGACAAAGAAACTGTGAATCTACTGCCACCAGAATAGTCACTTAAGCTTAAGCTGAGAAGAGGCTTTTCATTGTTCCTTCCAAGTCCAGAGTGACTCCTATAATAGCAGGAAAAGACCAATGCAGCGAAAACAAATGTCACTGCTGCAGTTACAACAACAGCAATAACAACTGCTTGGTGGATGCTATCTTGCTTATTTGACTGTGTAATTGTAGCAGAATTGAGAGTTGCAGAAGAACGCACAGAATCAGGAACCTTAGATATTGAAGATACTGGTTTAAGTTTAGGAGATTCAACGGTTGGGGCTGAAGCAGGGGCTGGTGCAAAACTCTGAAGCAATTGACGTTGTCTATGAGCATCGGTTCTAGCAAACAAGAACTCCAGATACTTGGTGTACCAATTCTTTGTGTGACTCTCTTCTCCAGAAACAAGGTACGGGATATTATTCTTTCTTAAACAATCCAAAAGAGTTCGCTTTCCCTGAGGATGCAAAACGAGGATAGCCTTCTGTATGTCTTCTTTTGCCAACAATGTACTGCTTGAAATGATTCCATTATTGATACCATACTTTTCCTCTGGTACATATAATTCAAGATCTTCAACAGCTTCCTCTGCATTGAGCAGCTCTACCTTGCAATGGACCCATAATTGCACTGCCTGCAGTAACATAATTTCATCTGATATCAGCATCTGCTTACACATTTGAAGTGGAATGAGTACAAATACAACCAATACTTTAAAATCCATGCAAGGCTTGACTTCCTTAGAGCCTAAAAGCACAAGCTACATTACTAGAAAAAAGACGCATAAACACCAATAATAATTGACAAGTATATAAATATACTCGATCTATGGTATGTGACTATAACAAATATGTGGTCAATGATTTCTTTCTTGGTACTGGAAGGGAATACCAGTCATGATATCTGCATTCCTTTCTTTTTTTCTTAAAAAGCTTACAAGGAAAAGAAAGAAAAAATACGTGGTCAAATTAACTATAATATTACAATGGGCACACGCCCATATTTTGTATAAGGATTGATTGTAAGCATGTCGAAGGAAACGTATTAGACTAGCCCAACTCAACATGCCCCAACATGTATGTACTACAAATGATTCTAAAAGACAAGAAGAAAGCCTAGTTCCAATAAAGTAAGAAAATAATTTATAAATTCACATACAAGTGGTAATAAAACTTGAAAACAGTAAAAAAAGCAGTGCAATAGTAACCTCTATTGACAAAGGAATTATTTCACTAGACTTGGAGAAGGAAAAATGCAGGAGCTGTATGAGGACTCCTTTTCACTGTATGAGGACTTCTTGTCCTCCAAACTTTCTTCTTTAATAAATTTTGTTGTTGATTTTCAAAAAATAAAAAAATGCAGGAGCACAGCATTATAGTAGCCAGCCTAGTTTTTTGGGTTAATAGCACTTTATTCCTGTGGTTTGCCCCAAAAACAAATTATCACCTTATAGTTTAGAAATGTACACATAAACCTCTGTAGTCTGGAGTGAAGTGGAAAACAGACAGATTCTGACAGATTTAACCATTGCATGAGCCACACATGTTGTTTTAAGCATGTATGTGTTGTTGGAACAAATGCTTTGGCAAAAATGGGCCGGGCAATGGCCATGTTGCCCCTTTAGTGCCCAATAACACCACCACCAACCTTTCTCTTTTACCTCTTTGCCTAAAAAACACACAGCACACTTCTCCCAGCTAAAGAAAAACGCAACAAAGGCGACGGCATCCTCGCAAGGCTCCCACTATGTTACTATGGCCATAGATCTCCGGTGAGAACAGCTTGAACAAATGCAAACATGGGAAGCTATTCCACAGTAATCCCTCAACCCCTTTGCCTTTCTCCTTTGTAGTAGCATGGTTTGTTGCACCCCTTTGAATGATCTCAGATCCCATTATCCTTGATGCCACGCATCATCTTCTTCCATTGCACTATCATTCCCCCTAATTTCCATTGTAGCTTCAGCATAAGATGCAGCTAGTACTGAAGGTGTTTAATGACCAATTAGCGATATTTTTGGACCAACTATGACGTCTTCATTTGGACCCAAGACCCATGGGGGCTCATAACCTTTCTCTACATATAAAGGTACAACATATCCATTACATCCCTGTCTATTAATCTTTCTAAGAACATTATCCAACATTTCCCCCCAGAATACTGTAATGCAAATGGCTAGTATAGGGATAACCATGCTCGATGTACAAATTTTGTATGTCAAAGAAACCTACCCCATTTGGGTCACAATAGTGGAATACTCTGATCTACCTAAAAGAAAAAGAGGGTATGCCTACTGTTGGTTTGCTTATCCACAAACATTTTGTCACCTTCTGATCTACCTATAATGCATTTTCTGATTGCACACATTCAGCTTCTTGCATGGTTCCATTCAAATTCATGTACATACGTCTACTTAAAAAAGCATGTTTATATTCTAGCTAAAGCTTCAATAATACATTGTGTTCATATGTGCATTCCACTATTCCCCTGATCATATCATTTGATCACATATGTCGAATATTTCTTAATCATCTTGCTTAGTTGAGTATAAGAACCATTCTGAATCTTTTCGGAATTTACTTTGTGTTCATGTATGCTCAAGAAAATCTTCTGTATGCAGTGATATTTTACAAGAATCTGTTGTTAGATGTCCTGTTTGGGATGCTGGCTTTTTGGCTAAAAAAAGTCAAACAGCCAAAAAGCCAAAATGTGTTTGGCATTCACCCAAAAAAGCTAGGGAAACTTTGAACCAGTTTGCAAAGATCAAATTACCCTCATAAGTGCATAGGTGTTTTTACACCTTTGGAAGGGTAAAACGGGAAATTCAAGCAAAAAACAAAACTATGACATCATCCATTCACATTTTCCCATACAACTAAAAGAGCCATTCCCAAAAACATTATAAAAAAATTCTCCTAAAAAAAACAAAAAATCCACTAAAAAAGCTAATCAAACACCCACTAAACATTAAATCCAGCAACTACCAGAAATAAGAGATGACAAACTACCAACATACTACACGAGTCAGATAAAAAAAAAATGTATCACATTAAGAAATTATGTTTAATGTTTGTTATACATAATTATTTTTATTGTTCCCTAAGGGCATGCCTGTTGACCTCCTTTTGAGGCATTAACAACTGAGCCCCTCACTAAAATAAAGCAATAAGCATTCACAAGAAAGAATGCCCTTCCAACAGTTTATGAACTCAAAATCCTTGGGAAATTTAAGTAGCAATAAAATTGAAAACTAAGGGGAAATTGCGAGAGCAACTATATTAGTACTTGTTGAAAATGTGCATTATTGTTTTGCAGCAAATTTCATGGTATTTTAACACACCAATAAGAACTAAGGGAAGCACTCAGCCAATCTTCATACAACTTACCTGACTAAGCAACAATATTGCTATAGTGCGATCAAACATGCATTTCATGTAAAACACAAGCATAGGAGAAAAAAGAAACACAAACATATATGGGAAATGAAGCAAGTGGGATAAGTAAATAATTAACAGTGATTTAGAAGCAATAGTGTACTACCAGGTCATCATTTAACCCGCCAAAAGCCGAGTAGAGTTGATTGTCCAATGACAGTTCTTCTTCCCCTCTCTTGCCTTCTGAATCAACTGCTGCGAAAGCAAAAAACAGAAGGGCAAATACAATGAAACAAAGCACTCCTTTGACACCCATTTGTTCCTGAATCAACAATCCAAACACAAACTATCCTCTCATCTCATCATCATCATCCCCCAAAAAGAGAAACCAAAAACCTCTTTTATGTTGGTGTTCCTTCAAATCTCCCTCCTAAAGCCTATAAAAAGATGTAAACTTTCCAGCATTTATCTTCAAACCAATGTAGGTTTTCTTCTAGAAAACCCTTCAACCAATGTCCTTGGTGAAACACACACAAAATTTCAGCAAAAACACAGAAACTCTCAAACTAGCCAAAACCCAGAATTTGCTATTCAAGAAACGCCAAAATATTGAACCCAATGAAATACCCACGAGACAAAATCAAGCTATGGAGCTCCAATGAACTTTAACAATTCGAATCAATGCCTCAAAGCCCAAATAACATTCCCAAATTCCAGACCCAAAAGAAGGAATCTACAAGGAAAGTCCTTCACTTGGGTCTTTCTGTTTATACCCAGATTGTCCAAAAAAGAAGCAAGCAATGTACAACAGGTGTAAAACAAAAAATGGATATTGGTTGACCACCAGGAAAATTGATACAATGGGGTAAAATTTTTCCCGGAAAGTTGTCGTCTGAAAGCTGCCAAATAAATGGAGCTTTCCGTGTTGGGTTGTATTGTATGATTTTCAGACTGCGTAGAAATTTGGAATATTTGTTCATTTCGATTTCTTGAATTTCGTTTCCTTCAAAACATTAATAATGCGAGAATGACGCTGACAAGGGCCGTCTTTAGAGCATCTTAAGATTTTGGACTTAATGGGAAATTTGGAAAAGTTGAAGGGCCTATGATTAACCACTCAAAGAATTTGGGTATTAGTTCAAAAAATATATTTAGGCCTAGTTTGAAAATAGGTTTTTTTTTAGTAACTTTTTAATTTTTTAGTTAAAATGTGATGTAAAAAAATTAGTATGTTTGAGGTGATTTTTTGACTTTTACCAAAAGATGTGCAAAAAGTAGAGAGAAAAGAGAATTTTTGACTTTTTAGTATGAATTATTGACTTTTTGATTTTTTTTAGTAACTTTTTGACTTTTTGGCTAAAAGGAGCACTTGCCAAACGAGGCCGTAGGCGTCGTTTGAGAAGTGGGGTTGGCTTTTTGATTCTTTAGGTTTTTTAGCTATTTTAGTATGGGATTAAAAAGTTTAGTTTGGAAAGGATTTTTGATTTTTTTGTGATAGAAAGAACGTAATGATTATGGATTTGATGTGATACTAAAAAACCTATTTTATTTTTTGTGACTATTTTAACAAAAAAAAAAAAAAAAAAACCCCAAAACCCATTTGCCAACACATATTTTAATATAATTCTACTGAGCTCTTTTAATATTTTTATTCACATAACATTTCAATCACCATTTTATCAATAATTTGTATAGATGAAAAAATGATAAGATAAATTATGAACTCCCTTAAATTATAACTCATTTTGTCTCCTTAAATTCAAAACATAACCGTTAATCATCTCGAGTTATTAGCTTGTTATAGTTAGAATTTTGTTCTAAAAATTTAATAAATATGTATCTAGTGTAGAAAAAAATTCTTGATTTTTTGTTTTATTTATTTTAAATATTATTAGTTAGCCCATCAACCAATAAAATTTATAATTTATAATTGCCAACTCTATCACATAATTTATGGTTTGCTCCTCGGAGGGATTTAGTCTCCTCGGATATGATACCCTTACAGCTAGGGCTGGGCAACAAACCCACCCGCCCGCACAAACCGCCCGACCCTACCCTACCCGCAGTGCTTTGGGCGGTTTCGATGTAGGTAGGCGGGCGGGTGCGGGTCAAGAAATTGGCAAAAGATCGGGTTCAGGTCGAACCCGACCCGCCCGCATCCCGCATCTCTTTTTTCTTTTTTCTTTTTTTAAAGAAAAAATAACTAGTTATTATTATTATTTTTTGCATTTTGGATGGATGGAGATAACTAGTTATTATTTTTATTTTTACATTTTGGATGAAAGTAAAATTTATTATATGGACACTTATATACATTATTATGATCTAATGATATTTAAATTAGTGTTACTAGTTTGACTTTTATTTATATATATAAAAAAAAAATCATTATATTCCATTAGTCTAGTAGACACAGTTAAATATGATATTTTGAATTGTCATTCTATTAATAGCATATTAAAAACTAAACAGTGAAGATTAATCCACTATTAAAATTAGTGTTACTAGTTTGACTTTTAAGGGTTTGTTTTTGCATATTTAAATTAGTGTTACTAGTTTGACTTTTAAGGGTTTGTTTTTGCAAGCTAAGGAGGAAGATTAATTACGATCCTCAAGCATGGTTGCATATCATCTTATCTAACATGTGGACTATTTATTATGATCATGAATTGTATATCTTGTAATTTAATTTATAACTCTTCTAAAAAAAAAAAAAGTGTTTAGAAAGTAACAAAAAATGTCAAATTTGCTTAAGTTAAAAAAAAAAAAAAAAAAAAAAAAAAAAAAAAAAAACACACTAAACCGCAAACCAAACCGCACCCACCCGCACAAACCGCGAACCGCATCGCGGGAGGTTGCGGGTCCATTTTTCTCCAACCGCATAAGTGCGGGTCGGGTCGGTTTTAACCCGCACCCGGCCAAAACCGACCTGCGAGCAGCCCTACTTACAGTTCGGACTCCCGCGATTTTGAATTTGGTTTCACAAGTGCAATGTAAAACGGAGAAACACAAAAGAATCCAAATGCAACAAACTTTTTTAGAAAATTAATTTTGAATCACATGTGTTTATATATTATTTGATTTGCTCAAATTTCTAACAAAAGGGGTTAACTATAACTAAAATAAGGGAAACAAAAAGGATTTTGTTTAAATTTCTAACAAAATCGTAACATAAGGGTTTTGTTGTAAGAAGATAATACTTTGATGTGGTTAATTGTTGAGTTTTGAAGTTTAGGGGCAAAATACAAATGAGTCATAGTATAAGGGGGTTTACTTTAATTTATCTAAAATGATATTGCCATATCTTTTATATTGAAATATATATGTTATTTTATCTATCTGTGTATCTTTACATTATCTGCAGTAGTTTCAATATCTTTCGTCTTACTAAAAAAAAATCAATGTTAATTATGAAAAATTATAAAACCTAATGTATTTTTTACAAATATCAGGGAATGTTAGTGTAATTTATCCAAAGAATTTTAACATTCACAAAGAAGATTATTGTATTCAATGTAATTATGTTAAATTTGTAAGATTTATTATATTTTTTTCCAAATCTAAGTGAAAGATTAGTGTAATTTATCCAAAACTAATTTATCATCCATAATTAAATATAAAAAAAAAATGTCAAAAGTGACTAATTAACATAGAAAGGATTTTTGCCAGATGGATTGCATAAAATGGTTAGTTAAAATAGGAAACATCTGTATTTTTGCTATCTAAAATAGTTGATAAGAGTTGAAGATGTTCAAAAAGGAATATTTGCTACGTCGACAACTGTTCTCATGTTTTTGCTATCTAAAATAGTTGATAGAGTCGAAGATGCCCCTAAAAGGGAAGATTGTTATCTCTACAACTGCTATTGTTGCATTAAGGAAAGTGTTTCTACATATCTCAAAAAGGAGGTATATGTATGCATCTAAAATTTAAGTCACAATGGTTTAGAATTTTTTTTCTTATAATTTAAGTCATAAAAACCAATTTAATTCCTAAAAAAAAGAAAATAACAAAAAAACCCACAATCAATGCTTGTTCATAGCAAAACATCTGAAAACCTCATAATCAAAGTCAGTTCAATCCACAACCAAACAACACCAAAGTCTAACAACTAATAACAATTTAAATTATAACCAAAAATACCATAAAAATTGCATAATCAACAGTAGCGAAGTGTCATAACTAGGTTTATCACAAATTTAATCACCACAAAATTTCATAATTAAGCATCAACATGATTCATAACTACTACAAATTTTCACCACAAAACATCTGAAAACCTTCTCCTAGACCCTCTACCTATAGTGGCACAGTATTCTCATGGCTAGAAATTCAAACATCCACCAAACTGATACCAATTTTGCTTTTTGAAAAAGTAAATATATGGAGATGCCAAAACCAAAACCATATATCCAAAATTTAGAAAATACAAAAAGATCATGAGAGGACATTCTTGATGAAAATAGACATCTGCTACATTGATAGTATTCCTTTCACACATATTGCAATAGATTTTTGCTTACGTAATGAAGATTACTAAAAGAGTTTTATAACAACCTCACTAGCTAGATCAACTGTGAACTAGGCGTATTAGATGTGAATTAGCTTGTGAATTGGTTATAAACCAATATGTATCGGACGCAGTTGATATGCATGTGATTTTCATTCTCATCAGGATATCAGGGTGTACTAGTATCAGAAGAAAAAATACATGATACATATTGGTTAATACATTATGTATCCAAAGTGGCACTAATTAGCGATTTTTTTGTGCCTCAGTGTGGCCCCGGCTCTTATGGGCAAGAAGCACACCGCTAGGGATCCTCAAGTGCGCATGCAGATGTCAATCTGGTGATTCTCTCAACTCCAAATGACACGAAAAACTAGATGCTCAGAAGTGACACTAATTAGTGACACTTTTGCGCATCCAGGAAGCGTGGGAACCCCAAGTGCACGCCCCGATGTCATTTGGTGATTCTATCGCCTCAAAATGGTAACAACTTATAGAGAAATAAGAGTAACAACTCTAAACTCATGTTTGTGCAATCTTACACAAAATTACTCAGAGAGAGAGAGAGTGATTAATGGAATAAAGTACCCAAATGGACAGACTTTGCATCCGTTGACAAGAAAATTGCACATCTTTTGCCACATTTTCTACAGATATAGAAGAAGAAAGCCACTTATTTGCCATGGGTTACACAAGGAATCTACCAATGCCTAATCAACCTGCCACAAGTCCTTCTTACCAATAAGCAACATCCATAAAAGAATTATTCCTTTAGCTTTTACAGTCCAATAATTCCAAGAGAATTTGTTCTCTACTTTTCCAAAAGGCAACACTCACACTATAAGAATCATAAACATCTTTGAAAATTTTAACCCACAATGAGTGGTTGCAGGCAGCTTGAAGTTCGATCAGAAGATCGAACTCCACAGAAATGGTGTGTTCCAATGACCGAAGACGTTTTTGGAACCTTGATTTCCAAAGGTAGTCCAATGGCACATACTGTTTTTGGGGATGGATCGTTGTTCAGTCCATTGTTGTTTGGAAAATTCTTCGATCCATCTGATGCCTTCCCACTATGGGAATTTGAGTCTTCTGTTTTATTATCTAGACTCCGAAGCTCCAATCAAAGCACGGTTGATTGGTCCCAAACAGATGTTGATTATGTTCTAAAAGCAGAACTACCAGGTAAGTATTTGAATAATTTTGAGACTTTTCATTCTAGGTTTCCAATGGACTTCTTCAGTTGGATCTCATGTTCATGAACCAAGGAAAAAACAATAAATATGTTCTCACACCGCAGGATTCAAACCTGTGGAGTTAGAGGCATTATTCCTCGACTCATTATTTCACAGGTAATCAAAGGGAGACCCGGAATCAAATTTTTTGTTGGGCTCCATGGAATTTGAAATATATATAGATATATATTTGCTAACTTAAATGGGCTTATATTGGAAGAGTTGGGGATAAAGCCAAAACTCCAGAGGTTTTTTTATTTCAGAAAGTACTTTAGCAGAGATGGTGCATTTTTTTTACACCAATGATTTGTTAAAACAGGAGTTGGGAAAAGTAGCGTTCAAATCTATGTCGAAGATGGGAAGGTTGTGGAGATAAGTGGGCAATGGAAGCAACAAAACGAGTCGAAAACAAAGGATTGGAGAAGCGGCCACTGGTGGGAACATGGGTATGTTCGAAGGCTTGAGCTGCCAGACAACGCAGATTGGAGGAAAGTGGAAGCATATGTGAAGAACGAAATAGCTCTAGAGGTTAGGATTCCCAAGAAGCCTTTGGATTGTGGTAAAACTCAAGGACATGATGGGGCAACCGTAGAGGATTAGGAGTAACACATATTACAAGGACATGTTTATTTTAACTTAATGTGCTTGTGATTCAAGTATGTAAGATTGCCAATTTGACGAAGTGTATGATTGTATCGAGCCCTTTGGCAATCAGACAACAGGATAGGCCTGATGAAGAATATGAAAATGTATCCAAGTGCTGCATAAAAAGAATGGATCAAACTGTTTGTACTAAAGACGGGTCATGAATCAAACAGTAAATGGAATTTGCGGTCAATGCAACTGGTACAAGAATGAACAAAAAATTGATTTGGCGAAATGGGAAACCATCCCTGAAGGTGAAGGCAACAAAAATTATGTCTACTAAACGCAAAGTTTGGATGATTAGCTGTTCTTAGGCCCTAAGTAGAGTTTTGACACACCAAAAGCTTTCTTAATTTTTTTGAAGAACTACAAGTAGTCTTTGATACAAAATTGCAGCTTTCAACAACCAAAACCATAATATAGCAATTAGAATTAACAATGAAGATAATGCCAACAACACTCGATCTGAACAAGCAAGCACGATCAAACTCAAAACAAGAGCATTCCTTCTTGGTGCTACAAACTTAATGGAAAGCAGAATGATTATCATGAATAACTATGAAAGCCTACAAAAAGAAATTGAGAAACTATCATTAACTATAATTTTACTCCTTAGTTAGTGGAGAATAATCACATAATGCTCAAGAACATCTTCATCAATCACTGATCATATGGGTAATATCATCTTTACTCTCCTCACACACACAAACACAACCCAACATAATTACACTAGTCAAGCTTAACTATGTGATTATGTTGCATCTCAATAGCACTAATATCTATTCCTTCCACCAATCAAAGTTTTAAAATGGTTCTCAAATCCAAAATGATGCAACTATGATTTCAATATGAAAATTATAAACAAAAATTATGTATGTACCATACACAAATCACATTCCACAAGATCATTTGCATTCTTTTATATATGCCAAGTGGGCATACCTGTTAGTAAATGTATCCTCAGGTAGTATCCATGGAAGTTGAATCAGCTGGCAAGAACTACACTTGATAGCCTAACAAATTATTCAAAACAAACAAAACAACCAATAAAAGATCTAGTTGTCTACGATTCCAAATGTTGAATGCGAAATTAGCCTATATATGCATGAAAATGTTACAAACATAGACTAAATTCCAAAATATCAATTTCTGTGACTTCAACACCATCTATTGAAAAAATTTCCCATTGGCATCTTGTCAAGCATCTCAAAGTCTAAACAAGTACGTCACAAACCCATGTATCCATCAAATCCTGACAAAATTTATTGAAGTAGATCAGACATAGCTTTAGTTCATAACTTGCACCAAAAGATTAAATATAATTGACTCAAGACTATATACATACAATACATTTTTTGTTCATTATCTACGTTACGATTACATTCATAATTGTTGTACATATCTAGTGCTATGCAATTTTATTTTATTTTATTTTTTTATAGTTTTGTCTCAACGAATTTCCAAGTACATATCTACAATATATTTTTAACACTTTTGAACTGGATTTTTTTTCAAGTCACTCAAAACTCAGTTTTTGAAATTCTCTCTTACAGTCAAAGAATCCCACACCTTGATTGACTAAGATCTCTACCCACAATGTTGATTATGAATGGATAGGTCATTGTGGTGGTGTCCTTATAAATTTCCTAAGCTTTTTAATAAGAGTCACGCTAGCAAATGCTTAATAAAAAGGAAAAAAAAAAAACCACAAATAAAGAAAAGCAACTATTTGTAAATTTGTTAATTTGTTTGTTGATTTTTGGTTTTCTTAGATTTTTTCTATTTTTAAAATAATTTTATTCAAATTTTATTATTAAATAATGCCCAATAATGACTCGTTAGCGTTTGCCATTTTATAAATTTCACAGATAGTTTTTTTTTTTTTAAACAAAACTTAGCAGATAGTTGGTAACAATTTTTAGTCACATTTGTTTCTCATTTCCTTTGTTTTTAATGAAAATTTTCTAAAACTTGTAAGAATTTTTTAAACAATGACTCTAAAACTTAAAAATAAATTCACTGAAAATCTAAATTAATAAATAAATCAATAAGTAAATCATAAAAGGCCAAGAAAGAAACCCTCCTGCTACCACCACGTGGTGCTAGCTTAAAAAATAGTTGCTTGCAAGTTGCAACAATATTTTAAGTGGAGGTTTGACAAATATTTTTATTATTTCTTTTAGTCAATGTAAAAAAAATCTCAAACTGTTTTAATTTTAATTCCTAGATTAGATCATCTTAGAAAATAAAAAGCAAAATTTGGACACAATATAAAATAAAAGGTTTAGAAAGAAAAAAAATCCATATATTTGAAAACTTCGTCCATTTTTAAAATTTTAGGATGGTTTAGTTTAAGGAAGAGTTGTACCTCCAGATGGGAGGATTCAATTTATTGTTTTTAGGCCCATTTTGAGTGTGACTTGGTGATTTGAATTGTTCAAATTTTAGTGTCTTTTGAATAGATCATTCAAGCGAAAAATCAATTTGATCAAATATCGATAAGCACATATTTGAATTTTATTTGTTTAAAAAATGGATAATTTTTTATTGATATCATAGTTGCCATCCATTTTTTATATTTTTCAAAAAATATTATTTAAACATATGATTACTAATATTTAATTAACCTAATTTTTTATATTAATAATCTACTCAAGAAGTACAAAAGTTGAATGGCTGTTATTACTGAAATTTTCACATGAACCAGATCCAAAATGGGCCTAAAGTGTAAATTGGACCCGCCAGTCTATTTAATGATCTCCATTTAAATAAGAACTAGAAAGTTAAGATTTTTGACAGTAAAAAATTAAAAAAAAAAAACTAATAAAATATTTGCCGAACCACATTTAAATATTATTTTGCAAGCAAATATTTTTTAAGGCAGCACCACGTGTCAGTGGGTGGTTTGGCAACATAAATAAACAAGCTCTATTGCATGTAATTATTTCAATTTAAGTGAGGAGTATACAAATAAAAAATTTATACATAATGATATGGCTCATTGTGAACTTTTTACTTTAAAAACAAAATATCATTACAGATGAATTTATTTGCAATACTAACATTGTCACATCATTCATTCTTATTAAATTTTTTGTATAAATTTTATGTATATTTAAAAATTTTCATACTTGAAATGAAATCAGAGTTTAGTGGTTTAAATAATCTATTAAACCTATTATTTAGCAGGCCAATCCAATCAAAAAGGGCTTCAAATCCAAGTAGATTCAATTCCCCTCTCAACCTGCCATTTGTTGTGATTTAGCCCTTTCTTTCAAATCCATTAGTCTCTAATGGTGATCACTTTGATAAAGTGGTGGTTTACAACTTCCTCTAATTATATATATATATATATATATATATATTGGGGGTGTGAAGGGCCTGACCTTCATCATTTAAACTCACATATAAAGCTTGGGATAAATAGCACTTAAGTCCAAAACTTTTAATCCCAATGAGATTATACAAAATATATTTAAATCAATTTCTAAAATAGTAATAAAATTATAAAAAGTAATTGAATTATTGATTCAACTAAATAAATCACACTACCACCTTTAATTTTGTTTTTAAACTGGAGTGTCTAAATTTTGTTCAGATTAATCATGGAATAAATATTGTCTACTACCATTATATATGTATAAGAAAATAATCAGGTAATAAATTTAATTTAAAATTTTTTGGGACTAGTCTATTCTTTTAGGGCCAAAAGAACAAAATAATTTGAAAAAGAAATTATTCCGACCTATCTATCGATTTGTCCATGTCACCTATTGGTCTACTTATCGTTCAAGTGCCGTCTATCTCTCGACTTATTTGTGCACGTGTCATCTCACTATTAATGTATTACCTAATCTATCTATCTACCCATATCACCACCACTACCAATTGCTGCCACCACCCACTTTTTCAGTGACTTTTCTGGCAATGGCAATGGTCCAACAGCCGATCATTGGTGGTTCGGCAGTAGTCTGATGGTGATCTAGCAGCAATAGGTTAAAAATGGGAACATAAAGTCTTTCAAAACAATAATGTGAACTTCTCACTAAATAATTTTATTATTATGTCCTTATTTTCATAAAAAAACCAAATTTTGAATCTAATACCATATCACCATAAAATTGTACTTATAAATGATAAACACTAAAAATAATTGCACTAACAAAAGTGTCGGTGTATGCTAAGAATTAAAAGACATAAGCAACGTGTAGGACAAACTTTTATCACAAAAGAATATGGAATTTTTGAACTTTCATTTTATTTAAATCCTAACCATCAAAACCTAACAACACTTCAGTTTCAAGATGTATGAAAAAAGTAGTATTGAAGAGTTATGGGCCTAATGTGAGAGACCTTGTATTAACTTTTACGTTTGCATCAGATCAAAGCACTCTACAATGCTTGATAATGAGGCAATTGCTACCAAAGTACTTTTGTTATATCAAACTATTGACTTTTACACTGCCTGTTGATTGTTAAATAGTGCATTTTCATCATCAAATGCCATTAGTTTTCTTTGACTTCTCTTTAAAAAAATAATAAGAATTGGTGGTTATATAGGCTCATTCAACTCTTCCTATGTTGCATGCAACGAACCTAAATTCATTCATAACAACCAAACTCAATTATATACTACTCCTACTCTCTTGCTAACAACCCATCAGCAACTCTTATCTAATCTAAGTCACCCCCTTAATGCTCCATTCAATTGATGGGAATGGGAAAAAGGAAAAAAAATGTGGATCCCAATTGCAAATATAAATAAGAAATGGAGAAATTAATTATAATTATAAAATCAATAGAGTACAAATTGAGAACGGTAACTTGGAACATGAGTCATTTGTAAACTGTTGATTTACAATTAAGTCATTTGTAAACTATTGATTTACAATTATTTCAGTGTGTTAACAGTAACCAACGTTTTAATATAAGGCAGAGGAGAGAGAGAGAAAAATAGAGAAATTTGGTAGTGATAGGGATTATCCATTGTACTTTTATATCCTATCATTTTATTTTCTTTACATATATACCTAAGTGAACTCCATTTTCACTTAACACATATCTTACATTACCGTTTTCATTGGAACACCTATTCACTCACTAAATTAATTGAGTTAAACTTTTTTCACTTTCTATCAGTTAATACACGCCAATTTTAACACTTCTAATGGAGATGCTCTTGCACCATCATAGGCTTCCAATTCACATTAAGGTGTAGAAGGTGCTTGATGACTGTTTAGTAATCAACATCAACTAAAGTTACAAGAATCTAATAAGCAATTAATTACTGTCTACCTTAAAATGGCAAGCAATGAACATCGACAGCTTTGAAAGAAGTTGAGTATTTGTTTTGATTAGGTAAATTTGGATCAATGATATTGGATTAGAAAGCATTATTAATATTACTATTTGATTATCTTATTAAGGTATGTGTTAGTGTCACACGTTTAGCATATAATATATATATAGAGATAGAGAGAGAGAGAGAGAGAGAGAGAGAGAGAGAGAGAGAGAGAGAGAGAGAGAGAGAGAGAGAGAGAGAGAGAGAGAGAGAGAGGATGGCTGAAGAAGAAGCCAACAAAAAAGGGTAGAGAAAAAGACCAGAAAGGAATGCAACCAAGCACCAAGAAACGAATAGAAATACCAACAACTGCCACACACCATATGAGATGGCTACTTTTTTTTGTTTTTTGTTTTTTGTTTTTTATATTTATATTTATTTTGTTAGTCTATTGAAAAAGAGAGTGGGTGATAAATTAAAGTGAAAATTCTTGACGCCATTTGGAAGCAAGGGAAAGCATTTAATTATTTGTAAAGAAGTGGGAAAATTGGGACCTCATTGTTCACTTGTTTGGGTTGAGAGAGAGATAGAGAACTCTCTCAATTTAATGAATGAAGGACTTTTTTTTCCGCCCTAATATTAATTGGTAGGTGAACATTTACTAGGAAAATTTTAATGAATATGTGTAAAATAATTAACGAAAATTTGTGATAGTGCACAAAAATATTTAAAAGACTTTGGTAATTCATAAAAAATATATTGATATTTTAATTATTTTGACATTATCTTCACCTTAATAAATTATCGTTAGCATTACCATATTTACGAATATTATTAGATTTATATCAAATTAGATATTCAACTATGTAACAAAAATTAAATAAAACATTAATTATTACATACATAAAAAAGTACAAATTCAATAATCACACAATAAGAAAGACAAAAAATAAATACGAGGAAAAAAATATCAAAATGTGTAGTTACGAAAAGTCAAATAGTGAGGGATGAAGAATAGGAAATGGAGATAGGTGGCGATAGCGAGGAATGAGGTTAAAAGAGGCAGAGACAACAATGAGGAAAAGGAGAAGAGGGAAAATGAAAGGGAGAGATGAGGGCAAATACATAAAAAAATTGAGAATTCACAATTTTGCAATGATTTTTGTACGTTTCATTTTGAGTGTAATTGAAAAACAACAATTTTATTAGAAAAAATTAGAAAAACATCAATCTCTAACTTTGGATAGTAGGAAAGGTTCAATACGTTTTTTTTCTTATTAATTAAGGTTTCTCAATAATATTATCAAGGAAATTTCAACTCATTATAGAGAAAATTCATTTATTCTCTTTGAAGAGTTGAAAATTCTTTGTGAAGAGCTGAAAACTCTGTGAAAATATTGAGGGACTCTAACTATTATGAAAATATTGTATGTCCTTTGTATTATAAAATCTTAATGTTAAGACCTTAAACTAGAAATCCCATTCTCTTGACTAGACCAAAGTTGGCAAATTTTTATCCAGAATTAGAATTTTTTTTTTTTTGAACTGTATCCAGAATTAGATTGAGTAGTAAAAAGTGAATTAGTGTAGCATAAGTTATATATATAGAATGAATTTGAATTATAAATTGATTTTTTTGAATAAAATTATGAGTAAATAATCTGATTTGTAGTGATGATGATGATTAAAAAAATTTATCTAATTTTTGTTTTTGTTTTTTTTTGTAATGTTTTACCCTAAGCTATTTTTGGTTAATTTAACTAAAAAAAATTGATAGAATAATTTCTAACGAACTGGAGAAAAAGATAGGAAAAAAATAGAAGAAGAAGAAGAAAGAATTGCCGAATTGGAAATGTTATTTGGTAATGGGGACATACTAGTCATTATGATTTTCTAACGAATTTCTCTCGAAATACCGCCTGATTCCATTTCAAAAAAACAATTCTGAACTATTCTCAGCTAAGCTCAAAAAAAAAACTATTCTCACCTCTCTGCAAACCCTAACTCACTGAGTCAACCCTAGCTTCATTAGATAGAGAGAGAGAGAGAGAGAGAGAGAGAGACTGGTGAGAGAAGCTTCAGAGAGAGACAAAACATCGAAAATTAAAAAAAGAAAAGAAAACCCAGAGAGACAATTTATTAATCTTTTTCTTTTTTTTTTTCTTTAATTTTGTTTTTGGTATTGAAGAATTGATTTCTTGTCCAAGTTAATTTTTCTTTCGATGATGAGTTCCTGCAAATTAAAGCAACGGCTGTGATATCTTTGATTGCAATCCAAGGTCCCACCAGTAACAGACCCAACTTACCCCCCCTAACTCTCTCTCTAAAGCTCTCTCTCACATTCTTCAAATGGATTCCAAGAACCAGAACAAGCCTCCATCACCCAACACTTCCACTCTTGCAAGCCCCTCTAATGTAAGGTTTGATTTATTCTCAAATTCCTCTGCTTTTCATTTCTTTTGATCTGTTTTTGGACTAGAGATTGTGGGTTTTGAGTTTTTTTTTGTATCGATTTGTAGAAAAAATATTTAGTTGACGAAATTTTGGAAGATAGGCGGCCAAAGACCGGACTTTCCAAGATGATGGGGCCGGCGAATGGCAGTAGAACGCGGCAAGCCTTCACCATTGTGAATGGCGGTCGAGATCTTGGTCTGGTTGGTGGGCTGGCGAGCAATGGTAGTTCTGATTGCAGCATTATTGAGTTTACAAATGAGGATGTTGAGTCATTATTGAATGAGAAGATGAGAACAAAGAACAAATTCAATTTTAAGGTTGGTGGGTTTTTGAGTGTTTAAGTTAATTTCATTAAACAATCACGAGGATTGAATTTTTTAGTGTGTTTATGTGTTCAATTACCGACCCCATTTAATGGAGTGTAAAGCTTGGCTTGGTTTGGTTTGGTTTATGTGTTCAATTACTTGTTTTTTTTTTAAACTTTTTTTTTATAGGAGAAATGTGATCAAATGATGGAGTATATTAGGAGACTTAGGCTTTGTATTAAATGGTTCCAAGAGCTTGAAGGGAGCTATCTGTTGGAGCAAGAGAAGCTTAATAGTTTGTTGGAAATGTCAGAGAAGAAATGCACTGATATGGGTATGATTGGTTTCTTTCTGTTTTCCTGTTTGAGTCCCTAGAAAATTTGAACTGTTCATTTACGTGGGTTGTGATTTGCTTTGCTCTTAGAGTTGCTAATGAAGGAAAAGGAAGAAGAATTTAATTCAATTATAATGGAATTGAAGAGAAACTGTGCATCTTTACAAGAGATATCCACAAAGGCAGAATCAGATAAGTTGGTAAGTTTGATGGAAAACTTATATTGATTTTTGAAGTAGTGGCTTATGGAATTCTACTTTGTTAATCGATTTTTGGGAAGAATTGATATGTTGAACACAACGATTAGGCTGCAGTGGATGCTCTTGCAAAAGAGAAAGAGGCTAAAGCTACTGCAGAGAGACTGCAAGCTTCTCTTTCGGAAGAGCTCCGAAGTGCTCAACGAGAGAACACAAGTGCTAATCAGAAGGTAATACAAAAACTTGCAATTTAAATTTAAAAAAAAAACAAAAAAAGAAGAAAAAAAAAGATCATTTTTTCATTTATCTGCAAGAAATCACTTCACTTCATTACATCCTCATCTGGGTTTGTTGGATTCTGCAGATTTCATCGCTGAACGATATGTACAAGCGATTGCAGGAGTACAACACAAGTTTGCAACATTACAACAGTAAACTTCAGTCAGAACTTGCTACAAATAATGAAACCCTTAAGCGCGTGGAGAAAGAGAAAGCTGCTGTAGTGGAGAATCTCAGCACCATAAGGGGTCACTATACTATGTTGCAGGAACAGCTAATTTCATCTCGAGTGAGTTCCTTCTTTTCTGTGCTATTCATTAGCAACACAAACGTTGAAATTATATATTGATTTCTTGGTACATCATTAATGCAGAACAGAGAGGGTGTTTATGCATATGCCAATTCTATACAATGAAACATTCCCGAGTGTGATTGGTTGTTTCAAGTTGCATTGCTGGAATCAAATTGTGATCCTTTATTTCATTGTTTGATCTCTGATTGAGTGTTTTATTCATAAATAATTTTGTTAGGGTTTACAAGATGAGGCTATGAATCAGAAAGAAGCTCTTATGAGTGAAGTTGGATCCCTTAGGGGAGATCTGCAGCAAGTGAGAGAAGATCGTGATCGCCAATTGTTACAAGTGCAGGCGTTAACAGATGAAATTGTGAAATATAAAGAACGTAGTGGAAAATCCTTCGCTGAGTTGGACTCTCTAACATTAAAGTCCAATGAATTGGAGGTCTATTCATGTTTCTCTACTTTTTTTCTCAAAAAGAGATTAGGCCTTCATTAATAAATCTTCAAGATCTGTTTGTTAAACAGGAAAGATGTCTGTCTCAAAGTGAGCAGATAAGAACATTGCAAGATCAACTTCTTGCTGCAGACAATAAATTACAGGTATCATAATCTTTTTGGATTTCCAAGATGATGAATTGGTAGTTTAAAGACATATTTTGAATTGATGTTATATGATAGTTATACTGTTTATCTGTTTGATGGATAGATAGTTTACTATTAACCCTTACTATTTTGTGAATTTAATGTTTATGTTGGATATCCTGTTTTCAGATGTCTGATTTATCTGCATTGGAGACAAGAACAGAATTTGAAGAGCAAAAGAAACTTATTCACGACTTACAATGTCGTCTTGCTGTCGCAGAAGTGAAAATTATTGAAGGAGAGAATCTACGTAAAAAATTACACAATACAATATTGGTAAAGATTTTATACAATACTTAACCTGTCCAAAAAAAAAAATAAAAATTATATCACACTTTTTGGATGGTACATAAAGATTTTCACTACTTAATGCTTTTCCACTGCAGGAACTAAAGGGGAACATCCGCGTTTTCTGTAGAGTACGACCTTTGTTGCCTGATGATGGCGTAGGTACAGAAGCAAAAGTTTTTTCTTATCCCACATCAACTGAAGCACTTGGGCGAGGCATTGACTTGTTACAAAATGGTATATCTTTATTTCTTTTCTTTGAAAATCTTAATAAAGTTCATTTGTAGTGTGCCTAGATATTTTATGCGTGCTTTATGTGTACTCTGATCTCACGCCATGTTTCTGTTGTCATCAGGAGATTCAGGACAAAAACATTCTTTCACGTTCGATAAAGTATTCATGCCTGATGCCTCACAAGAGGATGTTTTTGTGGAAATCTCACAACTTGTACAGAGTGCTCTTGATGGTTATAAGGTAAACTGTTGCCTAGTGGACTGCAATTTTTAGTTACTTCGATTAAACAATTTGAATCGAGTCATGCCATGTATTTATTATATCAACATAGGCCACAGTTATATATACTTCTACATATTGTAAACATAAATTTCAGAACATAAACCTTACACTTTGGATCATTTACCATGTGTATTATCAAGAAATCAAGACAAAATGACATACCTGAATCCATTGATGAACGGTTAAACGGAAGCGTGATTATCAATGAACTCTTTGTTATTGATTATGTTATTGCCTTCTAATCCTTTCCCCTTTGGTGCCTTATGTTTCTCCTTGAGAGGATTTAGAAAAAAATGGCAGTGTTCTTATTTTTCCACTTGGGAAGGAATAGGGACCATAACCTTTTAAAGGTTGTAATTGGTTTTCAAAACTGTAAGGTTGTGGAAGTTCAAAAGGAATGAAAACCAACTTTAACCATTATTGGTTTTAATTTCTATTTATTGGTTTTCAAAACTGAAAGGTTGTGGAAGTTCAAAAGGAATGAAAACCAACTTTAACCAATATGTTTTAATTTCTATTTCTGCCCCTCATAGAAATAGAAATTATACAACTAGTATCTACACATTAGGTCCATAACACATATACCCTTAAGCCTATTAACTAAATTGAATCACTTAAATTGTAGGCTTCTTATAAATGATAACACCACATTTAATTATGTGGTCCCATTGAGACATTATCTAACAATCTCCCACTGGACCACATATGTATCCTGAAAAATGTGCTTAACTTTAGTGAGCTCAGAAATTTGTTATCATAACTTGAGGGTATCCAAACAATCTTGTCCATTAACTATATTAATATAGGATCAAAGCGGTCTTCGTTACATCAATTGTAACTCGACCCACCAATGGTCACGTATACTAATACAGCTAAATGACATAGATCAATCATGGATGCGTAGCATGGAAATTACATGTGATGTGATCCATACATGCCTATTTCCAACTGGTCCTACTTAACTTTATTGAGATCAATACTTCACAATACGTAACAGAGCGTAATAAACTGAATATTTCATTTCTGCAGAAATTAATCTAATTACATAGATAAAACTCAAGGCTAACATAAAGCAGTAATATAAATACAAACTCCCACTAAACCAGAATGTTCTCAAATAGAACAACACCCATCTGAGCAGTGTGCTCATGAAAGACCTTGGGTGGTAGTCCCTTCGTAAGTGGATCCACTATCATGGAGTTTGTCCCAATGTGCTCTATGGAAATCTGTCCACTCTACACTCTTTCTTTTACAACTAGGAACTTGATATCAATATGCTTTGATTTTGTCGAGCTCCTGTTGTTATTGGAGTATAAAACTGCAGACTTATTGTCACAATATAACTTAAGTGGTCTTGCAGTGCCTTCCAAAATACGCAACCTAGTGACAAAATTCCGCAGCCATATCCCTTGGTTTGATGCCTCATAACATGCTACAAATTCTGCGGCCATGGTGGATGAAGCTATGAGCGTCTGCTTTGCAGACCTCCAAGAAATTGCTCCGCCAGCTAACAGATAAATATAGCCTGATGTGGATTTCCTACTGTCTTGGCATCCAGCAAAATCGGAGTCGGAATATCCAATGACCTCTAACTTATCCGATCTCCTATATGTGAGCATATATTCCTTTGTTCTCTGTAAATATCGCATAACACGCTTGACTGCTTTCCAATGATCCATGCTAGGATTACTTAAATATCTGCCTAACATGCCAACTATAAACGCAATATCCGGACGCGTACATACTTGAGCATACATTAGACTCCCTACAGCCGAGGCATAAGGAATCTTCTGCATTTCTTGAATTTCAAGACTGTTCTTCGGGCATTGGCTGAGACTAAACTTGTCTCCCTTAGCAACCGGGGTTTCACCTGATTTACAATTTTGCATGCCAAATCTATTGAGTACTTTTTCGATATAGCTCATTTGTGATAATCCCAGAATACCCCGAGAACGATCTCGGAGTATTTCGATTCCTAATACAAAGGAAGCATCACCAAGATTTTTCATTTCAAAATTCTTAAATAGAAATCTCTTGGTGTCACGCAATAAGTTTATATCGTTTGTGGCAAGCAATATGTCGTCAACATATAAAACCAAAAATGTGTTTACTCCCACTGAACTTGTGATACACACATTCATCAACAACATTAGTTTCAAAACCATACGAAGTGAGAACTTGATGAAATTTGAAGTACCACTGACGAGAAGCTTGTTTGAGTCCATAGATGGATTTAGTCAATTTGCAAACCATATTCTTTGGGTCTCCTGACACAAAGTTTTCTGGCTGCACCATATAAATTGTTTCTTTAATGTCACCATTAAGAAAAGCTGTTTTGACATCCATCTGATGCAACTCAAGATCAAAATATGCAACAAGCGCCATAATTGTCCTAAAAGAATCTTTCGAAGAAACTGGAGAGAAAGTTTCTTTAAAGTCAATTCCTTCTTTTTGAGTAAAACCTTTGGCTAAAAGACGTGCCTTATACCTCTCCACATTACCATTTGAATCCCTTTTGGTTTTAAATATCCATTTACAACCTACGGGCTTCGCACCAACTGGTAATGAGACAAGTTCCCAAACTTTATTGTCTTGCATAGACTTATATTCTTCATTCATGGCTTCTATCCACTTATGAGAGTTGGAACTTTCCATGACTTGACGAAAGTTGATTGGATCATCTTTCGACATTCCATTTTCTACCTCATGTTCCTGGAGATATACAATATAATCATCTGAAAATGCAAATCTCCTTTCTCTGGTGGATCGCCTTAATGGCATAGATTCTTGAGGTTGAGGTTGTAGAGTTTGTTCCTCAGGAACAATTACCTCATCTTGAATGGGGGTTTGAACTATATTATCTTGAACAACATTGTCTGGTTGAGGATCCGAAATTACTTCTCGAGCAATGACAGGTATAGGAACCTGTGATTGGTCAAAAGTAGTAGTAGGAAGTGGGATTACTCCTGCTTCCTCCTCAAAGACAATGTCTCTAACTGGATTTTTCCCCCCAAACTCAACATCCTCAAAAAATGTTGCAATTCTCGTCTCAAATATTGACCTATTTGTGGGATCATAAAACTTGTAACCCCGTGATCGTTCGGCATAGCCAATAAAGTAGCTGCTAATGGTTTTAGAGTCCAATTTTCGTTCATGAGGTTTATAAGGCCTCGCCTCAGCAGGACACCCCCACACATGCAAATGTTTTAGACTAGGCTTTCGCCCAACCCAAAGCTCATAAGGTGTTTTTACAACTGCTTTAGTTGGCACCCGATTTAAGATATAAGTTGCTGTCTTTAGAGCCTCACCCCAGAGGGACTCTGGTAAAGTAGAATGACTGATCATACTTCTTACCATATCCTTAAGAGTCCGGTTTCGTCTCTCAGATACACCATTCATGCTAGGTGATCCTGGCATGGTGTATTGTGGGACGATTCCACATTCCTCCAGGTATTTTGCAAACGGTCCTGGACGTTGTTCACCTGATCCATCATATCTGCCATAGTATTCACCACCACGGTCAGACCTGACATTTTTAATCCGTTTGTTGAGTTGTAACTCAACTTCGGCCTTAAATTTTTTGAATACGTCCAAAGACTGTGATTTCTCATGGATAAGAAATAGATACCCATATCTGGAATAGTCGTCTATGAATGTGATAAAATATTGTTGACCATTCCAAGACGCCATAGGGAATGGGCCACAAATGTCCGTATGAATTAATTCTAAGACATCTGTAGTCCTATGGGCACCATATTTCTTTATTTTGGTCTATTTTCCCTTGATACACTCAACACAGACATCAAAATCTGAAAAATCAAGAGAGTCCAAAATTCCATCAGACACAAGGCGCTCAACTCTAGATTTACAGATGTGACCTAGGTGTTTGTGCCATAATGAGGCTGAATTTTCCTTAGTTAATTTACGCTTTGTACCTCGTGATTCCACGTTCAAGGTTGCATTATAAGATGCAATAGTTTCAAGCAAATATAGATTATCAAACACATTAAGTAAACCAGTACCAATAACATTGGAATTAATAGACATACTAAACTTCATATTTCCAAAAGAACAATAATATCCCAATTTGTCCAATACAGAAACAGAAATTAAATTCCGTCTAAAGGACGGTACAACAAAAGTGTCTAATAAATCCAAATAATAACCAGTTTTCAGTAATAATCTAAAGTGCGCTATTGCCTGCACTTCTATTGACTTGCCATCACCCACAAAGATGTATCTTTCAGCATCAGTTGGCTTTCGGTAGTTCAGGCAACCCTGCATAGAAACACATATGTGAGTAGTAGCACCAGAATCTACCCACCAAGTGTTTCTTGGTACTGAAGCTAAATTTATTTCAGAACAGACCAAAACATGAAATGTACCTTTCTTTACACGCCAGGCGACGTATTTGGCACAATCCTTCTTTCTGTGTCCGGGCTTGTCACAAAAGAAACAACCATCTTGCACTTTCTGTTTCTTTGGTTCCGGACCCTGAGGAATAGCAACTTCCTTTCCCTTATGCTTTCTTTTGCCCGTATGCTTGGAGGTGCTTGCCAGATGAGCACTTTCAGTCCTTTCTTGCTTCAATCTCTCTTCCTCTTGCACACAAAATGAAATGAGCTCATTGAGAGTCCATTTCTCCTTCTGGCAGTTATAACTGACCTTAAATTGGTTAAATTGTGCAGGAAGAGAGATGAGAACTAAATGCACGAGCAAATCATCAGATAGGTCGAGCTTTAGTGCCTTAAGTTTTGAAGCAAGATGAGACATTTCCATGATGTACTCGCGAACATTACCCTTGCCTTTATACTTTATTGAAATCAAGCTTGCTAAAAGCGTGCTTGTTTCAGCCTTATCGTTTTTAGCAAAACGCTTTTGAATTTCTGAAAGAAATTCGCCGGTAACGGTAACATCCTCTGTTATTGCACCCCGAAAAACTTCTGAAATCCCACGCTTCATGATCATAAGACTTAGCCTGTTAGAAAGATCCCACTTTTCAAAGTACACAGTTTCCTCAGGAGTACTTTGTGCAGTGAGAGCATTCGGTTTTGGCATCCTTAATGCCAAGTTTATGTCCATGCAGCCGAGAACAATCAATATGTTCTCTTTCCAGTCCTTAAAGTTTGTTCTATTTAACATATTTAACATTGGAACATTGTTCATGTTGGCAGAGATTGAAGTAGTCGACATTAAAGCTGAATAGAAAAGAAAATAAAAGGAATAAACAATTATGCTCACATTAAGTTACCAAACAGATAACCTCTAAATAAATTAATTTAATGACAACATCTCAAGATACCTAGCACAACATTAATACCAAGCCTTTAGGTAGTGATATTAACTGTAAGTGGTATTCTTGTTGTAATGATCAAACATTGACAATAAGTTATGTCAAATAACAAATCTATCTTTTGATGGATTTATTATTCACATTAGGTTTTCTTGACAATTGGCACATGTTTATCACCACAAAATGTGTGTGTAATTCTGCCAAGTCTTAATCATGTCTTTGGACCGATAAATACCCGCATGAGATACATAGACATGAACTTCAAAACATTCCATATAAAACAATCTAGACAAGAGAGATCACTTTTGTGACATCTTGTTTGAATTGACTTATATTGAGAATGTTAGAAAATTAAAATTCTGTAGACGTTGTATGAAATTACATTAAATTTAAAGATTTCTAAATTTGTGACCCCGTATATGTTATATAATCTGCAGCAATTCCAATTATATATATACATATATAAATAGAATTGACGGGTCCAAAAACAAATAGTTTTTTTTTTTTTATGATGTTCAAAATTAAACCGATCAAATCGCAAGATATATCTATATATATATAAATACATGATGTTCATCCATTTGAGAGAAAAAAAAAACTGCCTACCGAATCATTTTACAATTCCAGAAAACAGATTGCCATTTTCACAGAACAAAACAGGGAAAAACAGAATTTACATCTATAAGAAAATTCAGAATCTGATTCCAGAAAACTAAATAGAATGAATAAAGCATATCAATTCTGATAAGACACATGATATGCATGCTCTGATACCAATTATAAACATAAATTTCAGAACATAAATCTTACACTTTGGATCATTTACCATGTATATTATCAAGAAATCAAGACAAAATGACATACCTGAATCCATTGATGAACGGTTAAACGGAAGCGTGATTATCAATGAACTCTTTGTTATTGATTATGTTATTGCCTTCTAATCCTTTCCACTTTGGTGCCTTATGTTTCTCCTTGAGAGGATTTAGAAAAAAATGGCAGTGTTATTATTTTTCCACTTGGGAAGGAATAGGGACCATAACCTTTTAAAGGTTGTAATTGGTTTTCAAAACTGTAAGGTTGTGGAAGTTCAAAAGGAATGAAAACCAACTTTAACCATTATTGGTTTTAATTTCTATTTATTGGTTTTCAAAACTGAAAGGTTGTGGAAGTTCAAAAGGAATGAAAACCAACTTTAACCAATATGTTTTAATTTCTATTTCTGCCCCTCATAGAAATAGAAATTATACAACTAGTATCTACACATTAGGTCCATAACACATATTCCTTAAGCCTATTAACTAAATTGAATCACTTAAATTGTAGGCTTCTTATAAATGATAACACCATATTTAATTGTGTGGTCCCATTGAGACATTATCTAACACATATAACTACTGGTGAGTGATGCTTTCATTATTTTCCAAATTGTCATATTCTTGGATACGATTGAAGATCTAATCACTTGAATATATAATTATGAGAAATTTCAAGGCCTCAAGAGAGGATTTTTTTTTTTTTTTTTTTTGTGGAAATCTTACAATACATGATACATTTACAAAAAACTATTGGTGATACACAATAGCCCATTCTTTTATTGTTTTTTCAAAATGTAATTTTCCCCACTACCATTAAAGATCTCATCATTTGTATCTGTGATTACAAGAAATCTTTCAAGGCCATTTTTGTCTCTACTCATTCTTGGTTCTTGATTTTTCTTGTCAACTCAATATGCGGGCACTTTTTTGTCGTTATTATTAGTATTTTCATTGTTTGCCCTATCATTTATTTTTTATTTTTTTAAATAGTTCTTGCAATTGGTGTCCAAGTGTTGGACAGTTAAAGTTACCTAAATATATACATGTTTAAGATTTAAGTAGGGACAATTAAAATTAGGCAAGATTTTGTGATTGTCCTGCGTACCAATAGACTTGTAGACTATAGCAGCATTCAAGCTCCTGGAGAATGATAACAGTTTTTCGCTTCAGGTTTGCATCTTTGCTTATGGCCAAACGGGTTCTGGTAAAACCTATACTATGATGGGCAGGCCCGGAAACCCATTTCAGAAAGGACTGATACCACGCTCATTAGAACAGATTTTTCAGACTAGGCAATCTCTTCAATCCCAAGGATGGAAATACGAAATGCAGGTATGTAATAAAACTCGCTTCTTGATTTTCCCTCTTTCGTTGCTTTATATATATTGATGTGCTTAATTATCACGGTTACTGAATATCAATTCCAAAAAAACATTTGTAGGTGTCAATGTTGGAAATATACAATGAAACGATACGTGATTTGTTATCAGTGAATCGACCCTGTTCAGACGTATTACGAACAGAGAATGTTGTTTTAGGAAAGCAGTATGCAATCAAACATGATGCAAATGGCAACACTCATGTCTCTGACCTGACCATTGTGGATGTTCGCAGTAGTAGAGAGGTTTCATTTCTTTTAGATCAGGCTGCACAAAGCAGGTATTATATGCTCCTTCCAATACCACTTTTTGTTTATTTTTATTTTTATTTTTTGTGTTTAAATTTGATAAAATGTCTCTTGGAAAATATTGATTGTGTTAATGAGGGAAAACTTTTCGTTTTCATTTAGGTCGGTAGGCAAGACCCAGATGAATGAGCATTCTTCGAGAAGTCATTTCGTCTTCACTCTCCGAATATCAGGTGTTAATGAGGTATGAATAATAATAGGAATTGGCCCCCTTCGAGTGTGTTAATATATTAAATATACTATGATTCTCTCTCTCTCTCTCTCTCTCACACACACACACACACACATGCACACACACAGGTACACGAACATGCACAAACACCACACGAATATATGCATCTTGATTAACCTCATTCTATTTTTAAGAGCACTGAGCAACAAGTACAAGGCGTTTTGAATCTTATTGACCTTGCTGGAAGTGAGCGTCTCTCTAAGAGCGGCTCTACTGGCGACCGGCTGAAAGAAACACAAGTACTGATCAAAACCATGATAACTTAATTTTGTAATCTTGTTTTCAAAATCAATTTTACCTAATTAAACTGTTTGTTGTATCATTGTATGCAGGCCATTAATAAGAGTTTGTCATCTCTAAGCGATGTTATATTTGCCTTGGCAAAGAAGGAGGACCACGTGCCATTTAGGCACTCAAAGCTTACATATCTTCTCCAGGTAAATGTTTCAACTTAGAACAATGCAATTTTTTTTTGTCGATGATTTATTAATTTTTTAGATATCTTCTGACCAATCGACGGTTAATCAGCCTTGCCTAGGTGGGGACTCGAAGACCTTGATGTTTGTGAATATTTCTCCCGATCCTTCCTCTATGGGTGAATCACTTTGTTCACTTAGGTTTGCAGCAAGGGTTAATGCTTGTGAGATTGGGATTCCTCGGCGTCAGACCAACATGCGGTCTTCAGAGGCTCGCTTGAGCTATGGTTGATTTTGATAGAAAAAAGGTTTATGATTTTGTTTTGAGAAAATCCTGTGTTCTTTATCTGCATATCATCTAATTATTAACTAAAAAATGAAATAAGTTCTAACATAGTTTTCTTGTAATTTGTATAGTGAAAAAAGAATATTGGGCTTGCATCAGTGATAGTAAGTAGGGTTTGCCCATTTGAGTCATTAAATTTGTATTTGTGAAGATTCTACCAAGAGTTATTGAAATGGATCAGAACCACGATGCGTTTTCGCTTATCCTTTGTATGATTTAACTGAAAATGGAGACGAAAAAAGAATACATAACACTGCTCTTTTCGAATTTATGAACAATTGTGATGTTTTGCACAGTCCACAATAGAGAAATCAGATTGATATGTTGTGCTGATTTATGCCATTCGAATCATGACCTCTTGCAGAATAGTTGTAGTGTCTTGATAACACGATTCTGTCCGAGGAAGGTCATGCTTTATCACAGCGTCTAAAAGCTGCCAAAAAACATTGAAAACACAGAAATGTTTCTCAGAACTCCAGACGGGAAATGCAGGCTTCAAAAGGTAAGTGGCTTTACCTTTTCAAAACTGTTGAACAATCTGTTGGCGAGGTCAGTGAGAGGTTGCTTATCATTTGCTGGTGCTGCTGAGATTAGTTTGTCGAAATCATAGTACATGAAGGTCGACTTGAGGCGCAGGTATCTCCGAACGAAACTCCAGGCATCTTGGGCTATTAAATCTCCCATTGCTAGGAGATCAAATGCATATTTCCTTAGCCTGAGTGTGCTTCCCTTTGTCCCAATGTTTGCAATGTAAATTCCTTTTTTGAGGAAAGAACGAGTCCCGGTCTCCTCGTTTGCAATCTCTTGAATCATAAAAAAGCCATGGAAGAGTTCAAAAGAAAGTTTGGTTGCTTGTTTTAGATGCATTTTTAACATTTCATTTGAACCAAAGAGCTTAATATTATTCAATAGTCCTGGAATACTAATTCAACACGTTGATATGGTGCTCTCACTGGTCAATAAGAGCAATAGTCTTGGGATGGGAGTAGGAATGCTAATGGGATAGGGTCGGGTTTGTGGTATCCCATTCTGCCCATTTTTTGTGGGGAGGCAGCAGGGGTCGGGCAGGAGAGGGGAATTATTGGGGTAATTTATCACCCTTAGGAGGGAGATGATACTAAAAAGAGAGATGGTACAACATATGAATGACAAGATTGATGAGTAATGAAAAGTAAAAAGATTAAAGATGAAAGATATAGAGGTGGAAAAAAAACAGAAGATTTATATAATTATTTTGGTGCTTCACTTGCATTATGTTTAACAGATTAAATACAATATAGATATATACATACAAAATTTATGTAATTAATATAATCAGAATGGAGGTAGAAAAAGCAAATCCCGCCCCCTCCCCATTTCCAATTGGGATATGGAAAACCCATGAAGAACAGGGCGGGGCAAACTGCCATTCCTAGATAGGGAGTTTTGAGAAAAATCAACAGAATGGCAAAACTGAAATTTGTATGAGAAAAGTGAATACTTACTGTTGTTGACAGTGGGTACAGGTAGAGGACTAGTGAGCCAAAACCCATTGTCCTCTGCAAGAGATTTTCCAATGCTGGCATTTCCAAACAGTGCAATTGAGGCAATCCCAATTGCTATCCTTCTTGTTGTTTGGATGAGTGGTTGGTCTTGAAATTCCTGTGTTTGGTTGCCATGAAATCCAAGTATTGATGTCCTCTTCTGGGTCCTTTGGAGGTTTGGAAGCTTAGGAATGGGTAGTAAAGTTTCAGAGATTCCATTCAAGTTTGCTAAGTGAGCCATGGTGAAGTGTTTGAGTGAGGATGGTATTGTTGGAAGTGTATGAGAGAGAAGTTGTGTATGTGATTTGATTTCAGTTATATCTGTTTGTAGAGTTTGCCGATTGCTGACCACTAAAATGATATCCTCATAGAGGGTGGTTTGGTCATTTAAGTTGAGAGTAATTTTGGATTTTCAAAGTGTAAATTGGAATCATGGACATTGGGCTTTCTTTCTAAAGAGAATGGAGGATTTTGTTACACAAGTGATGGGCAGCCAGTAGCGCAAAGGGCTCTACAACTTACACTTCCATCATCTTTAGTGGCGAAAGTGATAGCTTGTCTGAAGTCAATTCAATGGGCAAGGGAACAAAATTTCCAAAAATTATGTATATGGACGGACTCACAGATTTTGTTGGATGTCTTATGTAATCGAGTCAGTCTTTTTGGTCTTCTTTCACTCTAATAGCAAATATTATGTCACTTTTGATTATCTTTGTTTTTGTAAGATAAAGCGTACGAATGTTAAACCTGCTCATGATTTGGCGCATTCTGTAAACAATTTCCCGGTATGATATTATGCTTTCTGTTGTGCTTTCTTTCTCAAAAAAAAAAAAACAAAGAGAGAGAGAGAGAGAGAGAGAGAGAGAGAGAGAGAGAGAGAGAGAATGGAGGGTTGGATTAAGGTTATGTTTGGATGAAAGGAATAATGATTGATTAGTTATTAACAATTTCATTACTATAGTATGATTCTTGTATCAATGTAATTTAGTGTTTGATTTGGTTAGAATTTTTTGTAATAAAAAATAATAAAATTTTAGATTTTGTGAGTCGATCTACTAGTTTATATTTTTTTAGGGTAATGTGGGAATAAGATTACTCATTCGGCCTTAAAAAAGTTAATTCGGAAAGAAAAATAAAACTTGGATGAGATTCTTTCTATGCATTTTTGTTCATGCCATCCAAACATAGCCTACTCATTAAACAAAAATCATAAAACTTCTGAAAAAAGGCCCAAAAAAAAAAAAAATAAATAAAGAAAGAAAAAAAAAGAAAAAGGGAGAAAATGTAAAAAGAAGCAAAGATCCAAAATAGTTTTCAATGGTGCTGTGGTAATTAGTTTTGAAAATTTTCTCCTCATAAAAGGATACGGGAATTTCTATCTTGGAATTTATCTATCTTTTAATTTAAATACATTTTAAATTGTTGTATCATATTTTAAAATTTTAGAGAAATTTTTATATATTCTAATAATTAAGGATATTAATTTAAAAAAATAGAGAAATTTTAAGATGGAGAATCATTGCCTATAAAAATGATAAATTTGGTGGGGAATATGATCAATAAATCAAATGCAATATTATTTTGGCTCCCTACAGTCTCATGGCAACAAACTTTGGAAAAATGTTATGGATCCCAAATAAATTATTAAATTTTTTATCAAACCTCTCATGTGAAAGTGAGGCCCACACAAATCACATGTGTGTCATGTGAAAGGTTTAGTAAAAAATTTGATAATTTATTTGGAGTCCCTAACATAACTCCAAACTTTGAACTATTTTGAAAGTTACCAAAAGTTGTCTTTTCACTTTTAACTTATTTAAAGTTATATAATCTCATATTTTTGACACATTTTTTTAAAAATAAAATTAAAAAATCAAAATATTAACTTTTGACTATTAAATAACCGTTTAAACCAATGAATGGGACATGCTATCTCGGGAAAAAAAAAAGAAAAATCCGTGCACACCATAAATAGATTATTGCAATATTTGAAAGTATCCTAACAATCCCTTGTTTTCTAGATTGAGAAATTTTCCTTGATCCTTTGCAAATCCACCTTGAAGATTCACTCCACGGGTCTACATCAATAATTGATACTTCAATAGAAGAAGACAAAATCCGTAGAAGATAAGGCTTCTCTTCAATTATCAGAGAAATACACGCCAAGAAACGACAAAAAATTCTGTAAATATTTGTGTCTGTAATTATTTGCATCTGTTAGTGATAAGACTTTTCCTTCACTCACTATTTTAATAGAGCAGATGACCCCATCCTGCTCCATTAAAGAAAAGCTGTGAAAATCCTTACACGTGTCTTTAATAAATTATAGTGTCAAAATTTTATCAAAAAGGGAGGATTGAATGATATGCGATGGGGCCCAAAGTAGTACCCGATATTATTATCCTAATATTTTATTGATAAAATTTTATCCATATCTAGAATAGTAATTTAAGTCAAAATCTATGCATTTATGGCATAGAAATTGTTGTAAAAGTCAATGGCCTAAACTAGAGTAGTCTTTTAGATTTTTAAGTCCAAACTTTTGACATATAGTTTTTCTTTGGATTGTTTGTAATCTTTGGACTTGTATGTATCTATCAACCATGTGTATAAATTGGCATTCATGCCAACGGAAGAAGCAGAATAAAAAAAATTTCCCTTCACTCCACTTTGTAAAAACTTCCAACCCCTCTCAAAAATTCTAGGTGTTCCAAGTCTTCCAGAAAGTCAGCGTCTGTAACATAATCTTTGTAAGTATACTAATTAATATGAAGTGTGAGTAGTCTTCATTTTTCCTTAAATATTTCAAAAGGGTAACTCTTCTATTTTAAAAATTTATTTTCTTTTTGGAAAAACTAAATTTATGGAATGCTTGTTTGCTCATTAATATTACATGCTTTGCACCTTCGTAATATCTGTTGTTTTCTATTTTATTACTAAGTGACTTTAGCTGAAGAGCCCGTGTGAGCCGTGGTTAGGCGTTTGAGGGCAAATTGTAGGCAGAAGGGGAAAGGTAAAAAATAGAAAATAAAAATATACTACGTTGAACGAAGTTTAGCTTTAAGGTGGGAGTACATGTAATGAAAACAAACATTGCCTAAAAATAGTTTTGCCAAAGAAAAAGAATTTTAGAATAAAAGGAGAGCAACCCGAGTAGAAATATTAAGGAAATATTGTCCATACAAGGAATTTAAAAATCAAAACTTTATGTCCTTAGAAGAAAAACTTAGGATTAAAATCAAAATCAGTACTGAACTTATACAAGAGTTAGAAGACCAAAAATTAAGATATCAATTTTTCTTATCATTAGCTTCTGACAGATCCCTAGAAAATTACAGTCTAAAAATCTCTTAAATAAATAGACAGATAATTGTAAAACAAGAAGCCTTAAAGCTAGCCATACAACAGCTTGAAGACTTATTAGCATAACTGTAGAATTAATGAGATAATTCTTAGCCCTATTTCAAAATAGTGGTAGACCACTAACTCATCCCCCAAAAAATTGGTATCAGAGCAGTGTTCAGTTTTAAGACAGTTTAAGTTAGTTTATGCATTTTACCTATGGAAATAGAGTAATTTTTATTTTTGGACAATTTAGTTATAAATTTCATATTATAGTAGCTTGTAATAATTTTAAAGTAGGAGTTAATTTTGTGTATGAAAAGAATAGATTATTTAGATTTAGAACTCAGCAATCAATAACAATCGACTTAATATAGATAAAAATAAATTCCATTGTAATTTTGAAGATACTCTTACACATCAGCTTCATAATGAACATAATCCTCAGTTAAATAGTATTGTAGATTATCGGATTAATTTTGCAGAAAATATTAAAAAGGATATAGATAAAATTAGTAATCTTTTTATTTCATCTATAGATCATCTCCGTAATAATCGTAGTATAATTAAAGATCAAGATAAAAAATTAAATTATATCCAAGACCAGTGTAGTTCAATTTTACAAAAACGAACAGATTTAAATTTAGAAAAATTTCCTACTAAGCTAAAATAGAAACTCTTATTTCAGCTATAAATAATAGCAGTTCAAAGCAAATAGAGTTAGAATTAAAGCAACTAATTGAAAAAATTCATACTCAGATAAATCGAATAGCTAAACAAAAAGAACAAATCAACCAAATTCAAGATAATTTAAAACAGAAATTAAAAATTTTAGAACAACTAATAAGGTCTTAGTTTATGAGTAGTGATAAAAAAGCTAATAGGGACTACCAGATTATTTAAAAAAAAGCAGATGGAAGCTATGCAGTAAGATTTACTCAATATACGTATGTAGCACCAGAAAAATCTGAAGATGATGAATTTAGCAGTATAGATAGGGAAGAAAATCAAGATAATCATAGTGACATAAATTAGCTTTATGTAATGACAGAGGAAAAAACCATATCACCAAATAAGATATAAAATATTGATGAGATAGATTTAGAAAATTTCACCCTAGGCGACATGAATAAAATATTAGATACTAGATATTATGAATACTTAGCTAGATGGGATACCCATGATGAAGCAGTGTCATTTTTAGACCAAGAATTTCATACTGATTATGTAGATGATATCATAGAAGATAAAATACATCATAGCAAAAGACCTTATTAGTTGTTCTAACTGTAGAAGATCCCATAGAACCAATGCATTATGCGGTAGGAGAAAGAAGACCATTAGCTAGTTTAGGACGAAGTAAGGCAGACTCAAGAAAAAGTTATAGGTTTCATGGAAAGCGTAGACAACCAGATATGAGTATACAATTACAGCCAACCAATAACTAAGGAACCCTTTTAGATTTAGCCAGATTCGACCATCAGATATGGCAAAAAGTAATAGAAAAATGGGAAAAAGATGTGGTAAAAGCATGGATGAGTAATCCCTTTGAATCAACTGATATGTGGGAATATATGGAAACACTTTCAGGAGATTCAGCTTTTAATATTTATTTAACCTTTAAAGGAAAATATGAGGAGACAATTAAACAACTTAAAGGATTAGGAGATAACCCATGGAATTTTACTAGTTTTATAAAAGAAATACTTATAGGATATGACCCTTCTAGGAGAAATGATTATACTCAAAGCATAACATTAACTGAGTTAGATCAAATAATATTAGGAAGTTGGAAATATATTGTACCCTTTAGTAAAGAATACTTAGCCATAGCAGCTAGAACTGGAAAAAGTTTTGATGAAGAAATAGGAAATAAATATTTTAGAAAACTACCCGGAGAGCTAAGAAGAGAGATAGAAAATAAATGGTCAATTTATTATGCACATTTACCAGCAAAAATAGCCTCAAGAGAAATAAAAATAAGAGGAACCTTAGGATTAGGACCTAGAATAGTTTATACATTTCATAAGCTCAGAGAAAAATGTATAGAAGTAAAAATACAGAAAAATTTGAAAAAACAAAGTTATGATTTTTGTAGCAGTGTAATATATATTCCTCAACAATATGAAGATAAATATAATAGGAAAAAATAAAAAAAATATGGAAAATATAGAAAAGAAAAATATTGGAAGAAAAAATATAGAACACCATGGAAAAAAATCAGAAATTCATTAGAAAAAGTAGAACTTTTAATAGGGTAAATTATAAGCTACTACCCAAAGAAGAAAAAGATAAAAGAAAACAAAGATGTGTTAAAAAACCCAACAGTAAAAAACACAATTGTTTTATATGTAGAGAACCCAATCATTTTGCAAAAGCCTGCCCAAAAAGACAAAGGCCTAATACTAATAAACAGATAGAAAGACTACATATAATAGAAGACTTAGAAGAAGATATAGTTAGCATAAATAGTGATGATTCAGAAGTGTATAGCATAGTCAGTGACTATGAATATCAAATAGAAACCATAAGTTCAGATAGTGATTCAGAAAGTGATACAAACGTAGATAATCTTTTAGAACAACTTAACCAATAAATCGGAATACCCTCTTCTCATGATACTTTCTTTATGATGGAATGCAATGCAGATACTGAATGTCAGCATAATTTTCAAATAGGACTAGGATTTGATACCACTATATGCAGTTATTGTAATTGGTTTCCAACTAAAGATAAGAGAGCTCAGTGTTTATTATGTAGTAGAACCTTTTGTGTAATCTGTCTAGAAAAATTAAACATGACACACAAGATAGCATTAGGAAATAACAACGAGATGCTAGAAGACCGTAGTTTAGAAAGCAGAGAATTACATCTAACAATTAGAGAATTAGAAATACAAGTAAGAGAACTTAAGTTACAAGTACGAGAGGTAGAAACTAAAGCCAATTTTGACATAGAATGTTTAGAAGTAGAAAATAGACAGCTTAAACAGCAGCTAGAACAATTTCATATTAAGTACCCTTTAAAAGATAAACTCGTTGAAGAACATATGAATTCTTTAGAATTAGTCAATCTAGTTGATTCTCAACCCTTTAGTCAGTATTCCCAAACACAGTCAGATAATGCTTACTTACCATTTAATTACCCTGTTATACCCAAACCAATTTTAGTTGAGATCTCTTGCGTAATTAAATTTGTAGAAAAAACCCTTAGTATAGATGCCATGATAGATACAAGAGGCAGTAAATCATACATTGAACAACACATAGTTCCACCAGGATGGAGCACAGCTTTAACAACCCCAGCTTTAGTCAGTATAGCTGATGGAACTAAACAGACATATACACATTGCATCAACGGAGCACAGATTAGTTTTCATCACCTAGGTTCTCAAGATCAACATATAGAATGGTTCCCTTTACCTCAAGTTTGGATTGCAAATACTCGACAAAATCATTCTTTCATCTTAGGACTTAACTTTATACTTAGTTTACAGGGCGGCATGTTTATCAACCAAAACAACATTAGTTTCTTCAAACGAACTGTACATACACCCACAACATATGCCCTTAGCACCATAGCCCATTCATTAGAGTTGCGTGCGAAGTGTGGTGGTACCATAGGAGTAGATTCAGTTCCCGCTAGTTTTTTATTTCCTAGTAGAAATATTTTTCCCGAGCTAGCCCAAAAGTATATACCTGATAAGATAGCAAATACTTCTTTAGAAAATTTAGACATAGAAAATTTAGAATATTTAGAAGAGTTTGATTTCGAAGAAAATAGCGACTATTGGAACCTAGAAGATTTTCAACAAATTGTTAACCTAGAATTGATCTTCGCAAAAATAGAAAAATTAAAGAAAAAACCAGCATACAAAAGAACAGAAAATGATTTAGATGAAATAATAAGATTAGTTGAAACAACAGAAATATTACGAGAACAACCCATGAAATATTGGGAAAGAAATAAAGTTTTAGCCAGTTTAGATATAAAAAATAAAGATTATAGGATTACATCAGCACAAATAAATCATACACCAACAGATACAGAAGAATTTAGAACACAGATTAAGGGGTTACTAGATTTAGGAGTAATTAGACCCAGTAATAGCCCGCATAGGAGCGCCGCATTTATGGTTAGAAATCATGCAGAAATATAGAGAGGAAAAGCTAGAATGGTTATAAATTATAAAAGATTAAATGATAATACAGAAGATGATAAATATAACATACCCGATAAAGATCAATTCATAAATAGAAGATCGACAGCAAAAATATTTAGCAAATTTGATTGCAAGTCAAAATTTTGGCAGATAAAAATGGAAAAGGAAAGCATACCATGGACAGTCTCTTGTTGCCCACAAGGTGTCACGACCCGAACCCGCCCCTAGAGGTTTAGCATCGTAGCCGGCCAGTAATCCTCGGATTACCAAAGGCCTCTTAGCAAATTAGCAAGTATTAAAGGGCTGCGGAAGCAACTAGACAAAATAAAAAAAGTCCAATGAGCTGTGATGACGTACATGGGACAGAGTAAGTCAAATTTATTTATGATCATAAGCATGCTAGTCAAGGGACACCAATATTTACAATATTATTTACAGACTGTAGTTCCCAGGTCCTGACTTTACAAACAGACGGAGACTAGCATAACTACAAAAACAGCCATGGCAATTGACTTCAACTGGAACCTCCTCGGGAGGCGCAACGGTTGGCTGACAAAACTAGGGTGCAGGTCATCAACCCCGGGCCTGATCTCGGACTTGCTCACCTACATACATAATATAAGGAGTGAGCTAAAGCCCAGTGAATAATAACAGCGTAAAGGGGGTTTAATGAATAATGACTATATTGAATGCAGAAATCAGAAAATTAATCTCTTATCAGATCGGAAACGTAGGCATATTCATATTCATATTCGTATCAGAAAAGAACTACAGTCATATCCATATTCAAATCATGTGTGGTACACTTCCCTTAGCATAACATATCATGTTGGTTAAGCATAGTAAGTCCCATAATGGAACCTCCGGTACCAGGTAATATATCTATGCCACGGTATTGTTTTCCCCAGGTGAGGGCCTGTGCCACTGTATTCTTTCCCCCGGGCAAGGGCCTGTGCCATGGTATTTTTTCCCCCGAGCGAGGGCCTCATGACCATGTGCCTCAGTATTGTGTCCCCTGGGCGAGGGCCTCGGCTAGGGATACCGCGTTTACATTCCAAGGAAAATTGGACTATCATTCATTCATTCAAACATAGTATTTCAGAAATTATCATCTCATGTCATTGGAAAATAATTAAAGTTAAACATAACTTTACAGAGTTATTACTTACAACAATTGGTCGGCTCACTAGATGGTCAAATGGCTCTTCACTTGTCCTGAGGTGCGTGACCTACACGAACACGCATACAATTACACGCTTGAAACACACGCTCGAGTTAGACGTAATGCACTTCGTTATTCTTAGTGTGTGTTTAACTATTAATCTCATTATGGAGTCTTAAACATGGCCTAGGAATGCCCAGGATGGAATGAAGATGCAAAAATGCCTTAGAAAATATTTTTCATAATTTTCAGAAAACAGGGGTCTCGCTCGAGCGTGGGATTCCCCGCTCGAGCTGACATGCAACCTAAAGTCCCCGCTCGAGCGGTCTGCAAAACATGACAAAAGTATTGGATGGGTGAAAATCACGCTCGACGGGCGCCCGACCCACGCTCGAGCGTGTGACTCAGGTCCCCCATCGAGCGTGAATTACCCCGCTCGAGCGAACTGTAAAACAGTGCAAAGTACTGGATGGTCGAATTCCACGCTCGAGCGCCACTTTTCCTGCTCGAGCGTGAGTCCAAATTCTGGAAATTCCAGATTGGACCTTCAAGCTCAAAACCAAGTTTTAATGCATCAAATTCGATCCTCTTAGGCTAATTTTCTGAAAAACACTTGTAAACTCATAGTATAACATGTTTCAAAGCTCAATTTGAGAAATCAAAGCCCAAGGGTAGTTCAATAAAACACAAATTCAAACCAAAGTTCAAGAACACACTTCAAATGTGACATGCATGAGTTTAAACCAAATCAAAGCGTTAATTACTTGCTCAAATGAGCCAATCCTTTCAAAACAAGATGAAATCATGGACTATACTCAAGATATGAACATGCATGTAGCAATTCTCATGAAACAACCTCAAAACTTCAATGTAAGAACATGCATGCAAGATTTAAGCTTCAATTCAACACTTTTAAGCAAATTCTTGACTTAGATCACTAATTAACCATGGGCCATGCAAGAACTAACTTGAATACATAAATGAGAGGATGAATCTTCTACCTTAAGTCTTGAATGCAAGGTAGGGGAGCTCAATTAAGCAAATTACTCTTCAATTCTTATAATTTCAAGCCAAAAATCTTGTTGAATCAAGCTAACTCCTACCTCTCCCTCTCTAGTCAGTTGGCCTTAGAAAAATAGCTGAAGGAATGATATGAGATGTATATAAATCACACTCCAAACAATGGTTCTAAAGTGGCCCACTAATGGCAAAGTGGCAATTAAGTCCAACTCTTGTAATTTAGCTTTGTTTAATCTAATTTAATCGTACCAAATCACATTTCAGATAAATACACCATAAAATCACATAAATTCTAACTAGTACATAACACTAATCAATTTCGAAATCGGGCACCGATAAGGCTTTCAATTCGCAGTTTAAGGTCGTATCCTGAACAGATCATTTCACACCGAACAGATAGAAACACATAAATAATGCAATACATATGCAATTTAATCTTAGATTCCTTCTAAATTATTGTTAAGCATAATTAATCATGTTTTAGCATTAATCTGAGGTCGGGGTTATTACACAAGGACATTACGAGTGGCTAGTCATGCCTTTTGGAATAAAAAATGCACCTTCCATATTTCAGTGTAAGAATGATAACATATTTAATAAATATAGTTTTATACTGGTATATATAGATGACGTATTAGTATTTAGTCCAGATAAAAATAGTCACATAGATCATTTATATATAGCATTAGAAGAATTCATAAATAATGGAATAATAATTAGCAAGAAAAGGATGGTATTAAATAAACCTCATATAGAATTTTTAGGAATGGAGTTAGGAGATGGAAAAATTAGGTTACAACCTCACATAGTTAAGAAAATTTTAGATTATGTAGATAAATTAGAAGACACAAAACAACTTCAATCGTTTTTAGAAATTTTAAATTATGCACGGATGTATATTCCTAATCTTAATAAGATAATAGGACCCCTATATAGTAAGACCACACCCATAGGACAAAAATATTTCAATCAACAAGATATAGCTCTAGTTAGAAAAATTAAAGGCATTTGTAGAAATTTACCAGACTTACAACTTCCCTTAGAATCAGAATATATAGTCGTAGAGACGTCAATTAGGATGGGGAACAATATTATTAGCTAAACCTAGTAAGTATGATAGTAAAAATAAAGAACGCATTTGTAGATATAGTTCTGAAAAATTTAAAGAAAAAGACACGACCATGACCAGCCTAGATTTTGAAATATTAGGAGTAGTATATGCAATAAACAAATTTAGATTATTTTTGCACAAATCCTTTACAATTAGGACAGACTGTGAAGCTATAGTTAGATTTCATAGTAAACTTAACGAGGGCAAATTAAGTACCAGAAGATGGGCAAAATTTTTAGACTGTATAGTAGGACAAGGATATAAAGTAGAATTTGAACATATTAAGGGGAGTGATAATAGTTTAACATATTGGTTAAGTAGGAAAATTTATTTAGAAAAAGAAAATAACTAGTTTAATTTTTGTGCAGATAATGGAGAATAGCAAAACTATGAACTTTGGGGGATTCGCTTTTCCCATTCATGAAGGCAGAAACAAGTTCAGACCATTAACAGGAATTGGGCTAGACCTAGTTCAACAGTGTCTTCTAGATAACCTTTGGAACAGTCATAACCACCCAGCTAAACGTCTGTCAGCCTTAAACTCTCTTAATATATATATTTCAAAAATCCAAAATAAACCTTTGTCTAAAAGTTTTTCTTTCTATGTAGTAGCTAAATGAACCAAGCTTGGTATTTACCATGACTGGATAAAAGTTGAACCCTTAGTTAAAAATTTCCTACACTTCAGTATAAAGGATTTTATGATTTCAAGTCAGCCAGTACCTATGCCCGAAGACAAATAGGAACCAGTTACTTTATCAGCCAGATAGCTAAAGATTACCTGGACACATTGGGCAAGATGCAGTCAACCATTCTTGCTACTAGTGGAGTTCCAGTTAGTCAAATAATTGGAAGCAGTAGTACGAGAAGTAGTAGTAATAGTCTTCAGATAGATTCTCAAAATTCTCTCCAAATGTGCAGACATTGTGAAGGCCTTACCAAAAATTTCAAGAAAATTATGGATAAAGGCAAAAAGGTCAGTGAAGAGCTAGACCAGCTCTGAGACGAAGAAAAGCAATTGAGAGCAACTATTCGAACCCTAACCAACCAGCTTAAAAAATTAGCTCCAGGAAAAGCTACTGCCCCCTTTCCTAACCTAGAAATCAGACAACTCACCAGTGAGGAATTTGAACAATCGAGTGCTAGAATGTATTTCATCAGGCATTCTATCATTCGATCTTTTTGTGAGAAAAGCCAAGAAATAGAGGACCTCAAACCCCATATATACACCTTAGTCGAAGAAAGCAGAAATAGTGAGTTAGTCACTATACAACAATTTCTTCAGGACCTCTCCATAGCAGGAGTTCACTGCCCTGGCATAGCTTATCAATGGACTTATCTCCACGAAGATGAAGAGCAGCCCTGCTTAGAAGAGGAAAGATGTATGGATAGGCCAGAACATTTTGGTCGATGCTAGTGTAATTTAGATTTCAGCATCTGCCTTTGCCAGATAATTCTAGCAACGTTCGAACCACTGGAGATAGAGATTAGACGCAAAACGCGTTATCTAATGACCTCACAATTGTTAAATTATGGCTTTGTCTTTAGAATAATTTTTTCAGATCTAGATCAGATAGATAGCTTTGGAAATAAACTTGCTCATTCAGCACTTTGCGTAATGGAAGAGCATCATCCATGTGTAGAAGCATTAATTGATAGCATGCTACCAGAGTGGAAAGAAATAAGGTGCATCCCAGCCAAGCATAAAATGTACCTCAGAGGAACCTCAACATTTCCGGGATACCCAAGACTTCTCAATCGGAGACCCTGGCCATGCAGAAAATTTTCACTTAGAGATCAGCTCAATAAATGGAGGAAATTCGCTAATAATCCTCTATTAGCATATAATGGAAATTATGGACATCTAGTTTGCGAAGATAGAAATCAAAAGATATACTGTAACCTAGCTATCCCAAGATATCCCTTTAGCAAAGAAACATTCGTTGATGAAAGTCAGTATCCTAACTATCAGCATAGCGTCTCTCATGAGTCACCACTAATAGGAGAAGATGACTAAGATAATCAATGGGAAGATGAACCAGCCCTGGGGGATGACCAAGATCTCTTATAGCGTCTCTCATGGTTTTTTTTTTTTATATATATATATCCATACATTCTATCTGAGAGATCGTTCAGGTCTGCCGTTGAAAGTTGGTCGTAAAAATCATCCCCAATGGCTGGTTCATCTTCCCATTGATTATCTTGGTCATCTTCTCCCATTAGTGGTGACTCATGAGAGACGCTATGCTGACAGTTAGGATACTGACTTTCATTAATGAATGTTTCTTTGCTGAAGGGATATCCTGGGATAGCTAGGTTACAGTATATCTTCTGATTTCTATCTTCGCAAACTAGATGTCCATAATTTCCATTATATGGTAATAGAGAATTATTAGCAAATTTCCTCCATTTATTGAGCAAATCTCTGAGCGAAAATTTTCTGCATGGCCAGGGTCTCCGATTGAGAAGTCCTGGGTATCCCAGAAATGTTAAGGTTCCTCTGAGGTACGTTTTATGCTTGGCTAGGATGCACCTTATTTCTTTCCACTCTAGTAGCCTGCTATCAATTAATGCTTCTACATATGGATGATGCTCTTCCATTACGCAAAGTACTGAATGAGCAAGTTTATTTCCAAAGCTATCTGTCTGATCTGGATCTGAAAAAATTATTCTAGAGACAAAGCCGTAATCTAACAATTGTGAGGTCGTTAGATAACGTGTTTTGCCTCTAATCTCTATCTCCAATGGTTCGAACGTTGCTAGATTTATCTGGCAAAGGCAGATGCTGAACTCTAAATTACACTGGCATTGACCAAAATGTTTTGGCCTATCCACACATCTTTCCTCTTCTAAGCAGGGTTGCTCTTCATCTTCGTAGAGATAAGTCCATTGATAAGCTATGCCAGGGCAGTGAACTCCAGCTATGGAGAGGTCCTGAAGAAACTGTTGTATAGTGACTAACTCACTATTTCTGCTTTCTTCAGCTAAGGTATATATATGGGGTTTGAGGTCCTCTATTTCTTGGCTTTTCTCACAAAAAGATCGAATGATAGAATGCCTGATGAAATACATTCTAGCACTCGATTGTTCAAATTCCTCACTAATGAGTTGTCTAATTTTGGGTTAGGAAAAAGGGCAGTAGCTTTTCCTGGAGCTAATTGTTTAAGCTGGTTGGTTAGGGTTCGAATAGTTGCTCTCAATTGTTTGCCTTCGTCTCGGAGCTGGTCTAGCTCTTTACTGACCTTTTTGCCTTTATCCATAATTTTCTTGAAATTTCTAGTAAGGCCTTCACAATGTCTGCACATTTAGAGAGAATTTTGAGAATCTATCTGAAGACTATTACTACTACTTCTCGTACTACTGCTTCCAATTATCTGGCTAACTGGAACTCCACTAGTAGCAAGCATGATTGACTGCATCTTGCCCAATGTGTCCAGGTAATCTTTAGCTATCTGGCTGATAAAGTAACTGGTTCCTATTTGTCTTCGGGCATAGGTACTGGCTGACTCGAAATCATAAAATCCTTTATACTGAGGTGTGGGAAATTTTTTAACTAAGGGTTCAACTTCTATCTAGTCATGGTAAATACCAGGCTTGGTTCCTTTAGCTACTACATAGAAAGAAAAAATTTTAGACAAGGTTTATTTTGGATTTTTGAAAAACATATACTAAGAGAGTTTAAGGCTGATAGACGTTTAGCTGGATGGTTATAACTGTTCCAAAGGTTATCTAGAAGACACTGTTGAACTGAGTCTAACTCAATTCCTGTTAATGATCTGAACTTGTTTCTGCCTTCATGAATGGAAAGAGCGAATCCCCCAAAGTTCATGGTTTTGCTATTCTCCAATATCTATACAAAAATTAAACTGGTTATTTTCTTTTTCTAAATAAATTTTCCTACTTAACCAATCTGTTAAACTATTATCATTCCCCTTAATATGTTCAAATTCTACTTTATATCCTTGTCCTACTATACAGTCTAAAAATTTTGCCAATCTTCTGGTACTTAATTTGCGCTCGTTAAGTTTATTATGAAATCTATCTATAGCTTCACAGTCTGTCCTAATTGTAAAGGGTTTGTGCAAAAATAATCTAAATTTGTTTATTGCATATACTACTCATAATATTTCAAAATCTAGGCTGGTCATGGTCGTGTCTTTTTCTTTAAATTTTCCAGAATTGTATCTACAAATGCGTTCTTTATTTTTACTATCATACTTACTAGGTTTAACTAATAATATTGTTCCCCATCCTAATTGACTTGCGTTTGTCGCTACAACTATATATTCTGATTCTAAGGGAAGTTGTAGGTCTGGTAAATTTCTACAAATGTCTTTAATTTTTCTAACTAGAGTTATATCTTGTTGATTAAAATATTTTTGTCTTGTGGATGTGGTCTTACTATATAGGGGTCCAATTATCTTACTAAGGTTAGGAATATACATCCGTGTATAATTTAAAATTCCTAAAAATGATTGAAGTTGTTTTGTATCTACTAATTTATCTGGATAATCTAAAATTTTCTTAACTATGTGAGGTTGTAACCTAATTTTTCCATCTCCTAACTCCATTCCTAAAAATTCTATATGAAGCTTATTTAATACCATCTTTTTCTTGCTAATTATTATTCCATTATTTATGAATTCTTCTAATGCTATATATAAATGATCTACGTGACTATTTTTATCTGGACTAAATACGAATACGTCATCTATATATACCAGTATAAAACTATATTTATTAAATATGTTATCCATCTTATGCTGAAATATGGAAGGTGCATTTTTTAGTCCAAAAGGCATGACTAGCCACTCATAATGTCCTTGTGGGCAACAAAAGGTTGTCCATGGTATGCTTTCCTTTTCCATTTTTATCTGTCAAAATCCTGACTTGCAATCAAATTTGCTAAATATTTTTGCTATCTGTATTCTATTTATGAGTTGATCTTTATCTGGTATATTATATTTATCATCTTCTGTATTGTCATTTAATCTTTTATAATTTATAACCATTCTAGCTTTTCCTCTCTTTATTTCTACATGATTTCTAACCATAAATGCGGCGCTCCTATGCGGGCTATTACTAGGTCTAATTACTCCTAAATCTAGTAACTCTTTAATCTGTGTTCTAAATTCTTCTGTATCTGCTGGCGTATGATCTATTTGTGCTAATGTAATCCTATAATCTTTATTTTTTATATCTAAACTGGCTAAAACTCTATTTCTTTCCCAATATTTCATGGGTTGTTCTCCTAATATTTCTGTTGTTTCAATTAATCTTATTATTTCATCTAAATCATTTTCTGTTCTTTTGTGTACTGGTTTTTTCTTTAATTTTCCTATTTTTACGAAGATTAATTCTAGGTTAACAATTTGTTGAAAATCTTCTAGGTTCCAATAGTCGCTATTTTCTTCGAAATCAAACCCTTCTAAATCTTCTAAATTTTCTATGTCTAAATTTTCTAAAGAAGTATTTGCTATCTCATTAGATATATACTTTTGGGCTAGCTCGGGAAAAATATTTCTACTAGGAAATAAAAAACTAGGGTGTTAAGGGCTATGGTGTTAAGGGCATATGTTGTGGGTGTATATACAATTCGTTTGAAGAAACTAATGTTGTTTTGGCTGATAAACATGCCGCCCTGTAAACTAAGTATGAAGTTAAGTCCTCAGATGAAAGGATGATTTTGTCGAGTATTTCCAATCCAAACTTGAGGCAAAAGGAACCATTCTATATGTTGATCTTGAGAACCTAGGTGATGAAAACTAATCTGTGCTCCGTTGATACAATGTGTATATGTTTGTTTAGTTCCATTGGCTCTACTGACTAAAGCTGGAGTTGTTAATACTGTGTTCCATCTTGGTGGAACTATGTGTTGTTCAATGTTTGATTTATTGCCTCCTGTATCTATCATGGCATCTATACTAAGGGTTTTTTCTACAAATTTAATTACACAAGAGATCTCAACTAAATTTGGTTTGGGTATAACAGGGTAATTAAATGGTAAGTAAGCATTGCCTGACTGTGTTTGGGAGTACTGACTAAAGGGTTGAGAATCAACTAGGTTGACTAATTCTAAAGAATTCATATGTTCTTCAACGAGTTTATCTTTTAAAGGGTACTTAATATGAAATTGTTCTAGCTGCTTGTTTAAGCTGTCTATTTTCTACTTCTAAACATTCTATGTCAAATTGGCTTTAGTTTCTACCTCTCGTATTTGTAACTTAAGTTCTCTTACTTGTATTTCTAATTCTCTAATTGTTAGATATAATTCTCTTCTTTTTAAACTACGGTCTTCTAGCATCTCGTTGTTATTTCCTAATGTTATCTTGTGTGTCATGTTTAATTTTTCTAGACAGATTACACAATAGGTTGTATTGCATAATAAACACTGAGCTCTCTTATCTTTAGCTGGAAACCAATTACAATAACTGCATCTAGTGGTATCAAATCTTAGTCCTATTTGAAAATTATGCTGACATTCAGTATCTGCATTGCATTCCATCATGAAGAAAGTATCATGAGAAGAGGGTATTCCGATTTCTTGGTTAAATTGCCCTAAAAGATTATCTATGTCTGTATCACTTTCTGAATCACTATCTGAACTTATGACTTCTATTTGATATTCATAGTCACTGACTATGCTATACACTTCTAAATCATCACTATTTATGCTAACTATATCTTCTTCTAAGTCTTCTATTATATGTAGTCTTTTTATCTGTTTATTAGTATTAGGCCTTTGTCTTTTTGGGCAGGCTTTTGCAAAATGATTAGGTTCTCTACATATAAAACAATTGCATTTTTTATTGTTGGGTTTTCTAACACATCTTTGTTTTCTTTTATCTTTTTCTTCTTTGTTTAATCGCTTATAATTTATCCTATTAAAAGCTCTATTTTTTCTAATGAATTTCTGTTTTTTCCATGGTTTTCTATATTTTTTCTTCCAATATTTTCCATATTTTTTGTATTTTTTCCTATTATATTTATCTTCATATTACTGAGGAGTATATATTACACTGCTACAAAAACCATAACTTTGTTTTTTCAAATCTTTCTGTATTTTAACTTCTATACATTTTTCTCTGAGCTTGTGAAATGTATAAACTATTCTAGGTCCTATTCTTAAGGTTCCTCTTATTTTTACTTCTCCTGAGGCTATTTTTGCTAGTAAATTTGCATAATAAATTGACTATTTATTTTCTACCTCTCTTCTTAGCTCTTCGAGTAGTTTTCTAAAATATTTATTTCCTATTTCTTCATCAAAAATTTTTTCAGTTCTAGCGGCTATGGCTAAGTATTATTTACTAAAGGGTACAATATATTTCCAACTTCCTAATGTTATCTGATCTAACTCAGTTAACGCTATGCTTTGAGTATAATCATTTCTCCTAGAAGGGTCATATCCTATAAGTATTTATTTTATATAACTAGTAAAATTCCATGAGTTATCTCCTAGTCCTTTAAGCTGTCTAATTGTCTCCTCATATTTTCCTTTAAAGGTAAATAAATATTAAAAGCTGAATCTCCTAAAAGTGTTTCCATATATTCCCACATATCAGTTGATTCAAAGGGATTACTCATCCATGCTTTTACCACATCTTTTTCCCATTTTTCTATTACTTATTACCATATCTAAGGGTCGAATCTGGCTAAATCTAAAAAGGTTCCTTGGTTATTGGTTGGCTGTGATTGTATACTCATATCTGGTTGTCGACGCTTTTCATGAAACCTATAACTTTTACTTGCGTCTGCCTTACTTCGCCCTGAACTAGCTAATGGTCTTCTTCCTCTTACCGCATAATGCATTGGTTCTACGGGATCTTCTACAGTTGGTTGTGGGTTACTAGTTCCTATGCTTTCTGTATTCATATAAAAAGTGTTTTCTAAATTAGATTGTTTTGGCATTCTAAATATTTTGCTAGGATATATTTTATCTTCTATGATATCATCTACATATTTAGTATGAAATTCTTGGTCTAAAAATGACACTGCTTCATCATGGGTATCCCCTCTAGCTAAGTGTTCATAATATCTAGTATCTAATATTTTATTCATGTCGCCTAGGGTGAAATTTTCTAAATCTATCTCATCAATATTATATATTTTATTTGGTGATATGATTTTTTCCTCTGTCATTACATAAAGCTGATTTATGTCATTATGATTATCTTGATTTTCTTTCCTATTTATACTGCTAAATTCATCATCTTCAGATTTTTCTGGTGCTACATACGTATTTTGAGTAAATCTTACTGCATAGCTTCCATCTGCTTTTTTTAAAATAATCTAGTAGTCCCTATTAGCTTTTTTATCACTACTCATAAACTAAGACCTTATTAGTTGTTCTAAAATTTTTAATTTCTGTTTTAAATTATCTTGAATTTGGTTGATTTGTTCTATTTGTTTAGCTATTTGATTTATCTGAGTATGAATTTTTTCAATTAGTTGCTTAAATTCTAACTCTTTTTGCTTTGAACCGCTATTATTTATAGCTGAAATTAGAGTTTCTATTTTTAGCTTAGTGGGAAATATTTCTAAATTTAAATCTGTTCGTTTTTGTAAAATTGAACTGTACTGGTCTTGGATATAATCTAATTTTTTATCTTGATCTTTAATTATACTACGATTATTACGGAGATGATCTATAGATGAAATAAAAAGATTACTAATTTTATCTATGTCCTTTTTAATATTTTCTTCAAAATTAATCTGATAATCTACAATACTATTTAATTGAGGATTATGTTCATTATGAAGTTGATGTGTAAAAGTATCTTCAAAATTACAATGGAATTTATTTTTATCTATATTAAGTCGATTGTTATGATTGCTGAGTTCTAAATCTAAATAATCTACTCTTTTCATACGCAAAATTAACTCCTACTTTAAAATTATTACAAGCTACTATAATATGAAATTTATAACTAAATTGTCCAAAAATAAAAACTACTCTATTTCCATAGGCAAAATGCATAAACTAACTTAAACTGTCCTAAAACCGAACACTGCTCTGATACCAATTTTTTTGGGGATGAGTTAGTGGTCTACCACTATTTTGAAATAGGGCTGAGAATTATCTAATTAATTCTACAGTTATGCTAATAAGTCTTCAAGCTGTTGTATGGCTAGCTTTAATGCTTCTTGTTTTACAGTTATCTGTCTATTTATTTGAGAAATTTTTAGACCGTAATTTTCTAGGAATCTGCCAGAAGCTAATGATAAGAGAAATTGATATCTTAATTTTTGGTCTTCTAACTCTTGTATAAGTTCAGTACTAATTTTGATTTTAATCCTAAGTTTTTCTTCTAAGGCCATAAAATTTTGATTTGTAAATTCCTTTTATGAACAATATTTCCTTAATATTTTTACTCAGGTTGCTCTCCTTTTATTCTAAAATTCTTTTTCTTGGGCAAAACTATTTTTAGGCAATGTTTGTTTTCATTACATGTACTCCCACCTTGAAGCTAAGTTTCGTTCAACATAGTATATTTTTATTTTCTATTTTTTACCTTTCCCCTTCTGCCTACAATTTGTCCTCAAACGCCTAACCACGGCTCACACGGGCTCTTCAGCTAAGGTCACTTAGCAATAAAATAGAAAACAACAGATACTACGAAGGTGCAAAACATGTAATATTAATGAGCAAACAAGCATTCCATAAATTTAGTTTTTCCAAAAAGAAAATAAATTTTTAGAATAGAAGGGTTACCCTTTTGAAATATTTAAGGAAAAAGGGAGACTACTCACACTTCATATTAATAAGTAGTATACTTACAGAGATTATGTTACAGACTCTGACTTTCTGAAAGACTTGGAACACTTAGAATTTTTGAGAGGGGTTGGAAGTTTTTACAAAGTGGAGCAAAGGGAAAATTTTTTTATTCTACTTCTTCCGTTGGCATGAATGCCAATTTGTACACATGGTTGATAGATACATACAAGTCCAAAGATTACAAACAATCCAAAGAAAAACTCTATGTCAAAAGTTTGGACTTAAAAGTCTAAAAGACTACTCTAGTTTAGGCCATAGACTTTTACAACAATTTCTATGCCATAAATGTATAGATTTTGACTTAAGGGTTGTTTGGCATGATCTAAATAAGTGTACTTTTTGTCTTTTTATGAAAAGATGTACAGAAAAGTAGAGAGGTGATGCGATGAAAAAGAGATAAAAAGATGAATTATTTTGTGTATGCCAAACTTGGCCTTAAATTACTATTCTAGATATGGATAAAATTTTATCAATAAAATATTAGGATAATGATATCAGGTACTGCTTTAGGCCCCATTGCATATCATTCAATCTTCTATTTTTGATAAAATTTTGACACTATAATTTATTAAAGACACGTGTAAGGATTTTCATAACTTTTCTTTAATGTTGCAGGATGTGGGTCATCTGCTCTATTAAAGTAGTGCGTGAAGGAAAAGCCTTATCACTGACAGATGTAAATAATTATAGACACAAATATTTACAGAATTTTTTGTCGTTTCTTGGCGTGCATTTCTCTGATAATTGAAGAGAGACCTTATCTTCTACGGATTTTGTCTTCTTCTACTGAAGTATCAATTATTGATGTAGACCCATGGGGTGAATCTTCAAGATGGATTTGCAAAGGATCAAGAAAAATTTTTAAGTCTAAAAAATAAGAACTTGTTAAGATACTTTTAAATATTACAATAGTCTATTTATAGTGTGCACGTTTTATTCTTGTTTTTTGTTTCAGCTCAATCAGAATCCTTATTAGTCAAAACTCTGACTAGGATGTTGATGATGATGGCAAGGATAATCCTCAATCCTCAATAATCAATCAGTGATTTGTCATGTGAGTTGGCCTACCATCATGATCATGGCTGAAGAACCTCTTTGGCTACAGTCCATATCTCATTGACACGTGTGCCCATTGGATTTGAGAAGATTAGGCAGTTTGTTTGGATTGAATTTTTAGAATTTATTTCTTAAAAAATTAAATTTTTAGAATTGGTGAAAGGAGCAACTCCTCCTCAGTTTGGTGAAACGTTTGATATTTTCTCAATTTGATACTGTTTTGGTGCAACCACTGGAGCACAAAAAATAGCTTTTTTTCATCAAATTTGAATTTGATGTTAGATTTGGTGAACCATTGGAAATGATCTTATAACTAATTTTATCATATTTTATTTATTTTAACAAACTAACTATTAGAATAGTTGTTGTAGCGAAAATCTTCCAAGGTTACATTTGGAGAGCTTTAGGAGATTTTTTTAAATAATTTCTGTGAATATATAAATAAAATAAAGAGTAGTGTTCTCTTCTAATTTGAAACAATGGTAAGAGCAAAGAAGCAAATTGAAGTGCATGGTGATCTTGGATATCGTGCCTGTTTGGTGCAGCTTAAAAGCTGCTTATTTCAGCTTTCAGCTTAATTTAAGCTATTTTGATGTATTTGGTTTAGCTTATAGCTTGTAACTTATAGTTTTTTGGAAGTCAGAAATTAGCTTATTTTTTTAGTGTGGCAGGATATCGTGCCTGTTTGGTGCAGCTTAAAAGCTGCTTATTTCAACTTTCAGCTTAATTTAAGCTATTTTGATGTGTTTGGTTTAGCTTATAGCTTGTAACTTATAGCTTTTTGGAAGTCAGAAATCAGCTTATTCTTTGAGTGTGGCAGGAGATGCTTAATTTATAAGTTAGAAATCAACTTATGTTCATAGTTATAAGCTATAAGAACTTTCCCACAGCTCTACCAAACAGAGCCATCAACTTGAAGAAGAATCTGTTTTATGCAAAGAAGGTACCATTCAAACACAAAGATGAAAAAAAAAGAAAAAAAAAAAAGAAGGTAAAATAAAGTGTGTATTTATTTATTTATTTATTTTTATACTTTAATTAGTAAAAAAAAAAAAAGAGTACTTACCAAAAAAAAAAGAAAAAGAAAAAACAAGAGGTGTGAACAACCAATTGATTACGCCATGCCCTTGTAAGAGCTTGGCATGATGTTAATCTCCATCTTGCAATTGTATCAATTGATGACTAGTACTTTCCCAAACTTTCTTCTCTCAAGGGGCTACATCATTACTTCATGTTGCTGCTATGTGCACATGTAAAGCCAAAATGATCACAACCATAGGATCAGAACCCTCTGTATTCATATATTAATCAATTAATTCAATCAAGCACTTTGTCATTAAAAACATATATAATCTTAGAATGTTGCACTTAATTTGAGGAATATCCAAATGAGAGAGTTGCAACACTTTCCTCCTCACATAATACATTAGCACAAGTTAGCTATCATGAAAATTATGTCACAAACAGTTCTGTATTATGACTAAATCTCTCTATCAGTTTGTCTTAAAATATATTTACAGCTGCACAACATAATGAGAATCTCACGATATAATCATGTATACGAAGGGCATTGTTTGTGAGATAATGATACGTAAATGATTACTCTTTATATTATATACATAAAATAAGATGTCTCACTATAGTTTTCATAGATTTTTCTTCTTAGAAAATGTTAACCATAGCCCAATGATCATTAGTTAAAATTAATATATGTGTCAATAATATACTGAAATTAATTTTTTTTGACATTATTTAAATCTTAACCAATAATTAACAAACCCTTTCTTTTTTAAGGAGAATGGTTGGTATGATCCTTTCTTAAAAAGGAATAACTAGAAATGAAAGATATTTCTCAGAATATGTATATTAAAAAGGTGCATGATTAACATGACCATAGAATTGGATAGAGCAAAACTCTTCATGATATGTAAGAAAAATGTGGCAATCAGAGAGGGTCCTACCTTAATGAATTCATTCATTTCCCATCTCTTTCACTATGTTTTTTTAAGAGATCAGACTGAATTAACAATATATAACGTGTCGTTGATAATAACCCTTATTGTAATATCGTTATTTAAAACCATGATGGAGAGATTATTGAATCCAAGTAGGAGGTGGGATACAAATGAAATATTAAGGAGAAATCTGAATGAATTATTTCGCATAATCTTGGGTCAATTCAAACACGGAATAGGAAGCAAAATCCAAAAGAATTGATAACAGTTCTAAGAATGTTAATAAAACTAATCCAGTCGGTTAAACAAACATTATTTTATAAAAAAATATGAAAGAAATAACAGCTAGCAGCTAGGAGCTACCATAGTACAGTAACCATATATGAGGCCAAACATTGCCTATATATATGACCATATTCTATAAGAGAGAAAGAGGAGGCAAAGAAGAAGCAATGGCAGGGCATGAGCAGCTGAAGAAATCAAGGGTTGTGAAAGTGAACTCTGAAGAAACTTGGGATTTGTTCGTAACTAAAGCGAGAGACCAAGGCTGCCCTGTAAAGTCTTCTTCTTCCCTCTACACTCCCAATACTCCTTTGCTACATACTTATATATTCTTGTTCACATACACACACATATATGTAACGCATCATTCAGAAAGATTTTCTGTTCTCAAATCTTTGTCATCCTTTTCTCAAAATACCTAATCATGTTTCGAGAACCTTTTTTCAAAACACATTAAAATTCTCACATGATTTAATAATTGTGTGTTTTGGGATAAAGGAACGTGAAGATATGAGTACAGAGGATCCCATAACATGCATGGTAGTTAATCTATTTTGCCAGGATTAATTGATTATTTCATGTAACATAACTGGTATGTATTAAAAAAATATGTTTTAATTTGAATCTATGATTTATATTTAAACTTGGTGTAGACCGCATTTATAGTAAAATCTTATCCACATGATTTAGATTCTCAGCTCCTTTTCAAATAATTTTTTTGAATATTTTTTTCTATCTATATATCATTGTTATGTTTTGGTTGCTAAAAGTTAGATTCCAAGCCTTTATGGTCATAAATTATAAAAGAAGGTTACACTCGAATAAACTTCACTACACATTTTTTATTTATTTTTTATTTTTATTTTAATAAGGGTAATTCTGTAAATTGCAGATTGTAGTCCATTTTACTGCTTCTTGGTGCTTGCCATCTGTGGCCATGAATCCATTTTTTGAAGAAATGGCATTAAGCTACCGAGATGTTCTGTTTCTAGTGGTGGATGTGGATGAAGTTAAGGTAATCTTCTTGTAATAGTATTAAAAATATTAAATAACATAAAATTTATGGGTATATTTCACCAATAATCTCTTCATTATCTTCACATCCAATTATAATTTGTTGGGCCAACTAAATTTCTAGTAGTTCAAAAAAAAAAAAAAAAAAAAAACCCTTAATTCTAGTATCTTGCTTTGTATCATTTCTGTTTTTTGAGTTTGGGAAACTTTTAAAAATTTTAGCGAACTATTTTTAATAAAATTTAATGAAAACAACCAAAAAATTGAATTCATACAAAAATAAACATGTTTATTGTATTGTTTACAAAAATTATATTATTTTTTATTTTCAAAAAACATTAAACAAAAAATATGTTTAGTTTCAAAAACTTTTTTAAAAGCAAGTGAAATGGAGTTGCCGGGGGTAGTGGTCAACGATTAGGGATGGTGGCTGGCGATGGTGATGGATGATGGTCGAAAGGGATGGAGAGGAAGGAAAGAATGAAATCAATTTGCAAAACAAGTATATATACACTCACACTAAGGATAAGCACTATATGTGCAATTAAAAAAGTAATGGGTGTTTTATGAGACAATTTATAAAAAGAAAAGAAAAGAAAAGAAAAGACCTGAATAATGACACTTGTCAGCATTTTGGGGGGAAAAAAATAGTAGATATATGTAGACATAGTGGTTACAAAAGGGGCCTAGGTGTTTTGAGATTTTCATTATTTTTTATTTTCAAAATCATGAAAAATAAAATGTGAAAATAAAATGATGAAAACAAAAGCGATACCAAATAGACCGCTTTTCACCCCTAAACATTATCAAACAATTACACTTGATTATGTATATTAATTAATTAACTTAGAGTGTATTTTTGTGCTTAATTTATATATATATATACAAATTATAGGAGGTAGCAACAAGGATGGAGATAAAAGCCATGCCCACATTTGTGTTGATGAGGGAAGGAGCTCAGGTGGACAAGCTTGTGGGTGCTAACCCTGCTGAGATCAAGAAGAGGATTCATGGTTTTGTTCACTCTTTTCGTTCGTATTTTATTAGTTAAAATCCCACTTTTTTAGATTTGATGATGTGCAGTGTGAGTGAGTTTGCATTATTGTTCTTTCAATTTCTGAAGTAGTAGTGGTTGAATTTGTAGTCAAATAGTGGTTTGATTATTATAAGTTCTTATGAATTTGCTTGATTGTGAAGTAGAAGAATTATAGCCCTAAAGGTTCATTAATGTGATTAACATGATTTTTGTCATTTGAAACTCTTTACTTTGAGTCCCATTTTGTTAGCATTTCATTGATTGGTATCTCCTTTTACATAATTCCAAAATTTTTTCTCAATCTCCAGTAGCAAAGTCTTTTATTGAGTTTGTAACTTCTGTTGTGATTCATAAAATCTTGAATGCAAACATTACTTTGATCATTTTCCTCTTCTATCTATGTGTAAGTAATGTCATTTTCCTTTCATTTTCTTTATTACGAAGAAATTCAAGATCTAAACATAATATAAAAGCAATACAAGAAAGCAAAGTTTGATGAAAAGAAGCCACTTACGGTCCACCCATTAGGAATGCAATGCCGGCTGTATAGATCTGTCCTCCACTCTCTCCGTTGTACATAACCAAACGACTTCCATACCAAGCAAGGAAAGCCCAGATTGCAAAAGAAAGACCTGTGCTCCCAACAGCAAGGCCTTTCGCAATTCCTTAATCCCCATCTTGGTTGTCTTATCGAGTATTGCTGAGAGTCTTTCAACTATATTTTTCTCGGGAGTGAATGAATAGACGGTCTTGATGGAGCCTAGATAGAGCTTCCTTGAAGGATTTGTCAGACAAGTAGAGAAGGTATTTGCCATAAAGCATTCCAGGCATGACTAAAGAAGTAGTGTTGGGAATGCTACTAAAGACAACCTCCATGAAAAGTTGGTGTAGAATGCAAGTCCCGAGATGAACCGTGATGTGTGCATCAAAAATTTTGGCACCTGTAAGGACTTAAAAATGCTAAGTTCAAATGTCACAAATTGATAATCATATTTGACATAAAATTGGGCCCTAGCGGTAAGTTTGCTCCTTTGTGATCTGGATGGCATACGCAATAAGATTGTATACATCTAACTTTTGTCAAACTCACAATGACGCCTTTTTTAGATTGGATATAAGATACTTAAAAACATCATGGATAATTTCATTAACATGGTAATTGTGTGGGTAATTTTCTGACCACACTGCCCGCCTAGTAATCAGCTGGAGAGCACCGGCAGAATAGATGGCTTTAGCAAACCTGTAACAGAAAGAAAAGGCTCCGGCGGTGGCTTTTCCACCCGGGGGCACTCCGACGATCAAGTCAGTATATCTCTCAAAGATAATCAAGTGCTAAACTCACAAGCTTAAGTATAAAACTGCGTACCTTAGACCCACGGGGGTGCCTCTCTTTTATAGCCAACTCAATCCAAGTCCTACTAGAAGCCTGACTTCTATGGACTCCAACTCAGTGCTTACTTTGGATTCCTCAAGAGATAAAGATAAACTCCCTAAGAGTTTTATCCTTATCTTTAGCAAAGTTTTCTCTTTACTCTAGGATTCTTGCCCCTTATCCATTATCCGCTTATCTCGGATTCTAATATCTTCGGAGGCAACCTCGGCCCAGCCGAGACAACCTCGGCGTTACGACCTGGACACGTGGCACCTCGGCTGACATGTCGGCATCACCTTGCCACGTGTTGGTATTCAGAAAATACATCCTCACAACTGCCCCTAGGTTCTATTACCTCGGCATTCTGAGGTGATGGAACCTATAGCGGTATCTCTTTCTATACATTGGCTTACAAATTCTTCAGCCGAGATCATTTATTTCAAGCCGACATGTTCTCTTCGGAGAACAAGAATTCCAGTGAACTTTCCCACGCGCATAAGCTGTCATGCATCACTTCTCAACCGTTTCTCTTACGCGTCTATACCTTATTGGTCCGTGTATGTGACGCGCTTATAAACCACGTTTTTCCTGCATACGCCGCCTGACGTATGCGCTGCTCTAGGCGCATTGATTACCTTTTGCCGCCGTTTTTGGTTTTTGACAAAAACATTTCCCCCTTTCTTTCCGTCTCTTCACTTTTGCATTTGCTGTTTCTCTCTCTAAAACTCGTTCTTTTGATTCCGCCATTGCTGAAGCTCCAAGTTTTGCATTTGTCTTCCTGGTGGAACTTTCGTCGTTCTGCCACATCTGTAACTACCGACTAATTTCGGTAGTCCTCACATCGGCTTCATTTTTTTCTGGTAAGCAACTGTTCCTTGCCATTTCAATTCTTGACTGTTTCTGGAACCTCCCATTATTACTGCTTTGCTCAAATATCTATCTTGTGAATCATTCATCTGAATATGTTTATTCTTTGATTTGGCCCTTTCCCATATCTTTGAACACACGCACCGTCGCACCACTTTATTGCATTTTTGCCACTGTTCTTGGCTCTGTAGTTCTTGTTTTCTTTATGCTTTTGAGAACCCACTTCTGTTCTTCATTCTGAAACTGCGCTCTGATTTCTTGTTTCCTGTGTTGTTTTCCAGATCTCTGCCTTGAATTTTTGCTTTCAATCTTTGCCTACATAAATTTAGGTTTGGGATTTGTCTATAGAACCTATCAATTCTTAGGAAAAAATTGAAACAATCCTTACTAGCATATACCTAGGGTTTCGCCGAGGTCCCGATAACCCCTTAAGAGCACCTTCTTTCTGAAACCTAGCCCTCTGACTTTAGGCCGACGTTATGGGTATGTGGAGACATAGGGTAGATTCCCCGACCAAACTTGAGTACTTTAGGCAGGAGTTTTCTATTCCTGCCGATGTCCATCTGAGGCTGGCTGAAGATAACAACTCCATCATGCCCACAGATGATTCAATGCCTTTTCTCATAGTAGCTTTTACTGAGTGCGGACTCCGGCTCCCACTTAACATTCTCTTTCGCGAAATTCTTCACTTTTACAAGTTGAACCCTATGCAACTTGCCATAAACTCTTATCGAGTGATTTTTGGTATCATCGCCTTGGCTAGACAAGAAAACGTTAGAATCACCCTAGCCGATATACAGTATTGTTACACATTGTGCCCCCTTAACCTGAAGGAAAAAGGTTTCGTCTAGTACCTCAAGCCGAGGTGCACTGAATTCAAAATTGTAGCCAACCTTCTAGACTCCAACAAGGGGGCTAGAGATGATTATGTTATCGCTTCGGGAAACTGGGAATTTGGTGCAGATGAGGACGCCCATCTCTACCCTCTTCCCCGGTCAATTAAAGAGGGCAAGGGTAAGAGCCTAGTGTCAATACTTAGTTGTTTCTGTTCAAGTCTTCAATATTTTATCTGTTTCTAATGTTTGTTTCTTCTTGCAGACGTTCGCAAGACAGCAAAAGACTTTCGCCAATCTTACGTTCCTAGCAAAGACCTGAAAAAGCTCCTAGACTTGCCTGTCCACAAAAGAAAAGCACCTCTTCTTCTAAACTTTATTCCCACATACAAATCGATTCTACCCGACGTCCCGAAAAAAAAGAAAGAAAGCCTTTCTCCTCCTACTGCCACAACTCAAACTGCCTCTACATCATAAACAGATCAAGAGTCAACATCTGACCCAACCAATCAACCATCAACTTCAACCCCATACTTAATCCCAATACCAGAAAGAAAACGTCGGCGACGACTTGTCAAAACTGCTGAGATGGGTCGCCCGAAGCCTGTTGCTGTAGATCTCTTAGCCGACCTCCCAGTTGATGTTGATGCTGAACCAACCCAATCCATGCCCCCACCAAAGCCAAAAAGAACAAAAAGGGCTCAGCCAAAGGCCAAAGTGACTCAAGTTGAATCTGAGAACACTTTGCCTATTTCCAAACTGGCTGAGAGTAAGAAGACTTCTTCTGCTCCTGCAAAAAGGTCTGCTGAAACCCCACCCTCTGAGTCCACACAGTCAAAGAAGCCGAGGTCGGCCTCAATTACTACCTCGGGGTCCAAGAAATCGGATGTCCCTTGGGCTCCCAAAATTACTTTGGAAGATAGGCCAATTATGTCCAGTGAAAGCGCCGACGACATAAATGTCGGCGTTGCCCTCAGCACGGCGTTGCTTCTTCCGGGTGACCTCGAGCAAAATGCTGAGTATAGTGAGTACGAGAATTACGCTCTAATGCTCCAACACTCCGTTCAAGTAAGTGTTCCTGCTTGGAACTTTCTACTTTCTTTCTGTTTCATACTTAAAATATTTTCTAACACTTCTGTTTTCTTTCAGGCCATCCAGCATGCCCATTCATTTTCAATGCAATCTTTCAAGAATCGGGAGAGGATGGCCGAGATGAAGAGGGAGTTTTCTGCTCTTCAGAAGATCAACAAAGGTCTTCAACAAAAGATGAAGAGGCTAGAAGATCAGGCCGGCTGCCACTAAGGCCCAACAGATGGCCGAAGAAAAAATGGAGTCTGCTGAGGCTATCAGAAAAGTTGCCGAGGCTGAAAAGAAGGAGTTCGAGTCAAAAACGGCCCAGGCTGAGAAGGAGCATCAGAAGGCTTTGGCCATCAAAGAAGTAGAAATCAAAGAAGCTGATGAGAAGGCTTATGCCCAGGGCATGGCCGACGTCACTGAGGAGTACAAACTGCAAGTTAGGCAGGCATGCAAGAGGGGCTTCTCCCTTGGTTGGATGGCCCTTGCCAAAAAGCTCAACATCCCAGATGACTCGCCATTGCGCAAGGCTGATGATATCCCTCTACCATTCCCTCCCCCTCGTCCTCCAAGTCATCCTGAAGAAGAATCCGAATTTGAGTTTGAAGATGTGGAGGGGGGTGAGGAGGAGGGTTTAATAAGAAAATCTAAGGAGGCTGTTGGGGCTAAGTCTCCTTCTCTGAATGAGCAGGTCCTGGACCTGACTCAAGATAATGATGGCGATGAAGTTATCAAGGGGGCTACCTCGGAGCAGGGTTCATCCGACATTCCTCAAATCGACAAGAACGTTGATAAGACCCTTGTCGAGATCGACGCCGAGATTGCTGCAGATGAGAAAGCCGAGGTATCTCTTCAGGAGACTTCTGTGCTTCAGATCCAGCCAGTTGCTGATGTTGAAAAGTCTTAACTTTCATGTCTTTTCTTTTGCACCCTTGTACTTTGTTTTGTTTTCTGGACAATGTAAGCTTCCTTTCATGGCCGATGTGTCTTTCTTTGTTATTTCGAAACAATTTACTTCTGGTAGGCTGTAGTGCCTTCTTTTGTACACAACTGTAACTGTTTTTCTATGGATGCTTTAATCTTTTAATTTCTCTTGATTTGCTTCTGCATGGTTCTATACTTAGAATATTTTGTATGCCTTTCATATTTTGCCACCTTTATGCAATCTTCTCGGGGTTACATATCTCGGGTATAATAACTACAAGCTTTTACTTCGACAAGATACTGACCTGCAAACTTTTCATAAATTTCAACAAGTGTAAAACATATACTATTCAATGTTAACTTTGCGAACGTTTCTCAATGTTTTAATCAAGTATTTAGACAGTGATCTTAGTGTAACCTACTTGTAAATTGCTGCCAATTTCAACAAGTGTTATCATATACTGTAAACTTTTCTCAAGTTATAACAAGTGTTTAAGAAATGATCTACTTGTAAATTGCTACAAATTTCAACAAGTGTTTAAACAATATACTTAGCTTTTACTTCAACCTGCAAATTGCTGCGAATTTCAAAAGATGATCACATGTCTGCTTAACATTATCTTGTAAATTACTACAAATTTCAACAAGTGTTAAGCATCTTCTTTGGTTGGGCCAACCTGTAGATTGCTATAAGTGTGCAAACTATGACCTCGGCTTTACTTCGACTTGTAAATTGCTACAAACTTCAACAAGTGAAGAGAAATAGTAATCTCGGCTTAACTTCAACTTGTAAATTGCTACAAATTTCAACAAGTGAAGATAAGGAATAATCTCGGCTTAATTTCGACTTGTAAATTGCTACAAATTTCAACAAGTGAAGATAAGGAACCATCTCAACTTAACTTCAACTTGTAAATTGCTACAAATTTCAACAAGTGAAGATAAGGAATCAGCTTAACTCCAACTTGTAAATTGCTACAAATTTCAACAAGTGAAGATAAGGAACCATCTCAGCTTAACTTTAACTTGTAAATTGCTACAAATTTCAACAAGTGAAGATAAGGAATCAGCTTAACTCCAACTTGTAAATTGCTACAAATTTTAACAAGTGAATTAAGTGTCTTTGTCTTCTCTTTGCCCCCAATGTGAACCTGAGTTCTACTTGGATTCTCATTATTCATGTCTCCAAAAACACCAATATGTAACTTTATCAATCATATGTGTTTTAAAGAAAAGGGAAAAGATTTTATTGATGACATCGGCCAAAAATAGTGCACATCTAATGATAGAAGAATTTCAAATTACAAGTGTTCCAAGGTCTTGGCAGTGCTTTGCCCTCGTTATCTTCAAGCCGATAAGCTCCATTGCCTAATACCGAAGTAATTCTGTAGGGTCCTTCCCAGTTTGGGCCAAGCTTGCCCTCTCTAGGATCCTTCTTGTTGCCGACGACTTTTTTTAGGACTAGGTCGCTGACTTGGAAATCTCTTGGATTGACTTTCTTGTTGTAAGCTCTGGCAAGCTGTTGCTGGTATACTGCGAGCTGAATTACAGCTTTCTCTCTTTGTTCTTCCAAAAGATCCAGATCTCGGGCTAAGAGTATGTCATTGGTGCCATTCTCTACTCTCTGGGTTCTGATCCCTAGGATGCCGATCTCCAATGGGATGACTGCTTCTGTGCCATAAGCCATGGCAAAGGGGGATTCCCCTGTTGATCTTCTCGGCGTAGTCCGATATGCCCAAAGTACGTTGGGCAACTCGTCTACCCACTTTTCTTTTGCTGCCTGCAGCCTCTTCTTTATTCCATCCAAAATTACTTTGTTGGATGCTTCTGCTTGCCCATTGCTTTGGGAAAAACTTGGTGTTGAAAAGTAATTCTTGATCTTGAATTTCGCACAAAAGTTCTTGATGAGTTTGCTGCCAAACTGCGTTCCGTTGTCGGCAACTATTGCTCTTGGAATCCCAAATCTGGTGATGATGTTTCTCCATATAAAGTTCTTGATGTCCACATCTCGGATTTTGGCAAGAGGTTCTGCCTCTATCCACTTCGTAAAGTAATCTGTTGCTACCAGCAAGTATTTTCTCTGCCCAGTTGCCTGGGAAAGTTGCCCAACAAGATCCATGCCCCATTGGGCAAACGGCCAAGAGCTGGATACTGGGTTCAGGTCAGCTGCTGGTTGATGTATCAAAGGTGCAAACCTTTGGCATTGTTCACACTTTTTCACGTAGGCTTCAGCATCCTTTTGCACGTAGGGCCACCAATACCCCTGGGTAATGGCCTTGTGGGCTAAAGATCTGCCCCCAGCATGGCTTCTACAAATTCCTTCATGAATTTCATATAGGAAATCTTCAACCTGCAAAGGGTGTACGCACCTTAAAAGGGGTCCAGTGAAGGACCTTCTGTAGAGGTGTCCATCTTCTGTCAGACTGAATCTTGCTAATTTCAATCGGAATTTGTGTGCCTCCTTACGATCTTCCGGCAGCTTTCATTCTTTCAGGAATGCAACAATTGCATCCATCCAGCTTGGCCCCATGTCTACACACATTGTTTCCTGCCCTGTGCTCTCTGGTTCTATTCTCGGGCCCGACATATAGTCGATCATAATTGTTCTTGTTTTTCCAGTCTGCATTGAACTTGCCAGGTTAGCCAACGCGTCGGCGTGGGTGTTGTCATCTCGGCTAACTTGGAGTAGTCGGCAGTTCTGAAATAGGGCTGCCAATCTGATGACCTCTTTTACGTATACCGACATCCTTTCGTCTCTGGCTGCAAATTCTCCTGTTGACTGGTTAACAATAAGTTGTGAATCACAAAAAACAATTACCTCATCTGCTTCTGCTGCTGCTGCCAGTTTTAGCCCTGCAATTAATGCTTCGTATTCTGCTTCGTTGTTTGAGGCCTTGAACCCTAAACGGATGGACTGTTCTATAATTTCTGCATCTGGAGATATCAGTAGTACTCCTGCCTCCGTTCCTTGTCGGTTCGAACTTCCATCGACAAACAGTCTGAATGAGTCGCCGATGTAGATGCTGCAGGGTCTGAGTTTTTCCTTCTTTTGCTCTTTTGCCTTTGGCTGGGATTCTCCTTGTTTGCTGGGACAATGCTCATCCTGGCTCAACGGAGCCCGATGTTTGATGGTTTCGGGCGTGAATTCTACCACGAAGTCAGCCAAAACTTGGCCTTTAATTGCTGTTCTCGGCCTGAACTCCAGGTCATACTGACCCAGGGCTACTGTCCATCTTGCTATCCTTCCTGTTAAGTCTCCTTGTTGTAACAAGGACTTCAGTGGATGCTCTGTTAGGACCACAATCTTGTGCGCCTGAAAGTAATGGTTCAACTTCTTTGAAGCCGTTACTAAGGCTAGCATTAATTTCTCCAGTGGTAGATACCTTGTTTCTGCGCTGGCCAAGGTTTTGCTTATATAGTAAACAACCTTTTGCTCCCATTTTTCTTCTCGGATTAGTACTGCACTGACTGCGTGTTCTGAAACTGCCAAGTACAACAGTTCTTCCACTGGTTCTGGATTGGAAAGAACCGGAGTTGTGGTCAAGTACTTCTTCAGGTCAGTTAAAGCGGCTTCGCATTCTTATGTCCACAGAAAGTCTGTGGCTTTTTTCACCAAGTTGAAGAAGGGTCTGCACTTATCTGAGCTTCTGCTGATGAATCTGTTTAGGGCTGCGGCCCTTCTAGTAAGCATCTGAACCTGTTTTGCCGACGTCGGGTGGATGGCCTTGATTTGGTCTGGGCTGGCTTTAATGCCCTTTCTTGTTACCAGATACCCTAAAAACTTACCTGATCTAACTCCAAACGCGCACTTTGATGTGTTGAGTCGGAGTCGGTATGTTTTGAGTATATCAAAGACCTCTTTTAGGTCGGCAAGATGACCCTTAGATTCCTTGGTCTTCACAACCATGTCATCGATGTAGACTTCTACCGTTTTTCTAATCAGGTGCTTGAATATCTTTATTACTAACCTTTAGTAAGTTGCTGCTACGTTTTTCAACCCAAAAGGCATTATCTTGTAACAGTACAGGCCTTTAGAGGTGATGAACGCGGCATTCTCCTCGTCTGGAGGGTACATGGCAATCTGGTGGTACCCCCTATATGCATCTAGAAAACTCATTCTTTCATGCCCTGAAGTAGCATCTACTAGCTGGTTAATCTTGGGTAGAGGAAAGCTGTCTTTGGGGCAGGCTTTGTTGAGGCTGGTAAAGTCTACACAGACCCTCCATTTGCCGTTCTTTTTCTTCACCACTACTGTGTTGGACATCCATGTCGGGTAGTGAACTTCTCGGATGGCCTTGGCCTCCAGAAGTCTGTCTACTTCTTCTTCTACTACTTCGACGTGCATCAACGTCGGTCTTCTGGCTCGTTGAATCACAGGTTTTGCCGACCTGTCGACATTCAGTCTGTGGCAAGTGACCTCGGGGTCAATGCTAGGCATTTCATAAGGTGTCCAGGAGAACACCTCTATGTTTCTTCTCAAAAAATCTTCCAGTTCTCTTTCCTCTTCTTCGGCTAAGCCTGAGCCGAGAAGAAAGAAGCGCTCTTCGTCGCCCTCCTGGACGAGGATTTTCTTTAGTGTCTCTTCACTTTTTTCGGCTGGCTCCTTGCCGACATCATCTAGGACCTCCATGTCCTCATCTTCAATCTCTGCCTCTTTTGGCTCTCGAATGCTGCAAGTAGACTTCATTGCTGCCATGGAGCAACTTTTTGCCTGCAGTTGATCTCCTCTGACTTCTTCAATCCCATGCTCTGTTGGGAACCGTAGTAGTTGATGCAATGTTGAGGGAATTGCCCCCATTGCATGCAACCATGGCCTTCCCAAGATGATGTTATATGGCGAGGGTGTGTTGATCACCACAAATTCTGTCTTGATCTTCTTAGTGCCAGCTTGTACTTCCACGCTTGCTGCGCCCAGTGGCCACGTCTGCGTTCCATTGAAGCTGACCATCGGGTTGCTGGATTGTTCTAGGTCGTCAGGATGAAGGCCCAGCTCCTTGTAACATCTGACATACATGATGTCGCAAGAGCTGCCTTGATCTATTAGGATGCATTTCACTTGACACTCCCCAACCTGGAGGGATACTACCAAGGCATCAATATGCGGATGCTGGACCATCTCTAGGTCGACTTCAGTCAAGGTTATCATCGGTCCTTGGCATTCTTCAGGCCGAGGTCTTTTATGTCCGACCTGGTTCACATGCTACAGGTGTTTTACTTTTTGGGTTTCTCCCCGAATGTTGCTTTCGTTCACTTTTGAGTGAATTACATTAACCACCCTAGGTCCCCCTCCCCGTGGTTGTTGTGCTGGGGGAGGCGGGGCCACTGGTGCTTGAGGCAATCTTGCCTGTTCTTCTCTTGTCCTGGCTTCGTCGATGAGGTCCCTGAGATGGCCTTGCCTTACTAGGTCTTCTAAGTGTGCTTTTAAGGCTCTGCAACCCTGAGTTGGGTGTCCTTCTTCATTGTGGTAAGCACAGCGCCTACCAACGTTTCTTCCCATAAATTCCCCTGGTGCTCTTGCCGGTGCCCTGAAATAGGTTTGGTTTCGTATTTGATCCAGGATTTTATGGATAGGGATTCGGAACACCGTTGTCACTGCCTGTTTACCCTTCAATTCCGTTTCTTGTTTGGTCGGCCTGTTGTTACCTCGGCTTCGCTTCGGCGAGCCGTTTCCCTTCTCCTGCTTCATCTCTTTATTTCCCGACGTATCTTCCTCGGCTCTGGTGTACTTCTCGATTCTCGCCATGAGTTCTTTCATGTTTTTTGGCAATATTTTTGCCAAAGACTTCCGTAGTGGGCAGTCATCTTTCAGGCCGTTCTTGAAAGACACGACCGCCACTTCTTGGTTGCATTCGGGTATTCGATTGAACACCTCGTAGTATTTCTTCGCGTAGGCCCTAAGGCCTTCTTCCTTGGTGATTCTTAAAGCCATCAGGGCGTCGACCCTCAAGGGTTGTAGTTTGTTCGTCACAAATCTGGCCACAAATATCTCGGCCAGGCCTTCCCACGTCTTTACGCTTCTCTTCGGTAGTTTATGGAACCAATCGGATACAATTTCCCCAAAGGATGAGGGGAATACTTTGCAGAGCAACGGCTCGTTCCCACTATATAATGCCATTGAGTTCAGGTATAGTCCAACATAAAAGTTGGGATCTGACTTACCATCATAAATTTGGAACCTCAGCATACTGAATCTCTTTGGCGCTTCAAATTTGTCTAGTTCCACCGAGAATGGTGTCCTCGGTTTAACTGGGGAAGTTACCTCGGCTTCAACATTTTGTTGCTTCCTTTTGAGGTAATCCCTCAAGTCTTCTTTACTCCTACCTGGAGCTCGGCTATCTCTGGACTTCAATCTTTTTGGCACACTACTTTCGGCCTCGTGGTGGGTCCGTTTCAATCTTTTCCCTTGGGTTGTGTCAAAGCAGAGTGCTTGCCCTTGAATATGCCGATGTTCTTTGGGTTCAGGGTCCTTCGAGTGATACGTCCTTTGGGACTCTTCTCGTCTCAGCTCCTCTTGTCCGCCTTCCCTGGAAGGTCGGTGAGAGTGCCTTCCACTCCTGGTATGCTGAGGGACTTCGGGGATTGTTCTTCTTCCTCCCTTTTGGGCATTGGTTGCTGGCATCGGTGTGTCCTGCAGCGGGTATGGTGGCTGTATGACATTATTTTGCATCATGAAGTTGACGACCGACTGAAGGTCTGCCAACTTGTTTGCCAAGTCTTTTACTTCCTCATCCCTCCGTAGGCACCTATCCCTCCATACCTGAAGGTTATCTTCGTTATAATACTTGCTTTGGTCTGTTCTCTTTGAAGTATCGCCCTCATGGCCGACGTTCTTTTCACAGTGGCCTTGGTCATGAGTTTTTGCATTGTGGTTATCTCCTTCAACGTTAAGGTCAATTGGTCTGCCACTCCCAGCAGGAGTGTCGTCTCCAATGTTTTCCTTCTGTCCGTTACTGGCCATCTATTCTTCTAAGATTCCCACAGACGGCGCCAAATTGTGTGGGTAATTTTCTGACCACACTGCCCGCCTAGTAATCAGCTGGAGAGCACCGGCAGAATAGATGGCTTCAGCAAACCTGTAACAGAAAGAAAAGGCTCCGGCGGTGGCTCTTCCACCCGGGGGCATTCCGACGATCAAGTCAGTATATCTCTCAAAGATAATCAAATGCTAAACTTACAAACTTAAGCATAAAACTGCGTACCTTAGACCCACGGGGGTGCCTCTCTTTTAGAGCCAACTCAATCCAAGTCCTACTAGAAGCCTGACTTCTATGGACTCCAATTCAGTGCTTACTTTGGATTTCTCAAGAGATAAAGATAAACTCCTTAAGAGCTTTATCCTTATCTTTAGCAAAGTCTTCTCTTTACTCTGGGATTCTTGCCCCTTATCCATTATCCGCTTATCTCGGATTCTGATATCTTCAGAGGCAACCTCGGCCCAGCCGAGACAACCTCGGCGTTACGACCTGGACACGTGGCACCTCGGCCGACACGTCGGCGTCACCTTGCCACGTGTTGATATTCAGAAAATACATTCTCACAGTAATCATTATCTTGAATTATTCAATCTTACTTTCTCATATTGTTCCCCTTATTATATTCAAGAGTCAATTATATATATTGAATAAATGTTGTGTAATTATACTAGATGATAGTGAAGAAGTTCATGAAACTTTAGATTAGTGGTTCTGAATGTTTGAATTTTAGTACCTGTAAAGAATTAAACATTCTAAGATAAGTTAAATGTCACAAATTGATAAGCATATTTGACATAAGATTGGGTTTCAACACCAAGGTTGCTCCATCGTTACTTAAACGTTATACAAAGCAAAGTTGTATACATCTAACCCTTCTTAGATCCCACAGTAATGCTTTTTAAGATTTGATATATGATTTGACAATCTTCTTTTAGGGTAAATTACAAATACATCCCCTGAGGTTTGCTTAAAATATGAATTGTCCCATGTGGTTTGAAAAATTACAAATATCTCTCTGTCAGAATTTTTTATTTAACAAAATTAATGAAAAAAAGTGAAATTTCTAATTGTTCACCTATACAAAAATAAAATTATCTGAATTATTAATTGAAATAAAATTTTAACATTATTAAAAATTGTTAATTAACTTGATGATTTATTAATAAAAGGACTTATTTATTACGAAATTAAAAACCTTAAAAGACATAATGTAATTTCTAGATCCACAAGAATAATTTGTAATTTAAGTAAATTTCAAAAAGTGTGTTTGTAATTTATCCTTTCTTTGAACATGATAATCATTATCTTAAACTGTTCAATCTTTTTTTTTTTATTTTTTTATTTCTAGATCCACAAGAATAATTTATAATTTAAGTAAATTTCAAAAAGTGTGTTTGTAATTTATTCTTTCTTTGAACATGATAATCATTATCTTAAACTGTTCAATCTTTTCTTCTTTTTTGGGGGGGGGGGGTAAGCTTAACGTGAATGGTTTAGAGAGAATTGTTGAACACCTAGTATTGTTAGGCCAAGTTTGGAAAGTCTTAAAAAAGTCAAAAAGTTATTCAAAAAGTTAAAAAGTAATCACTATTAATCAAAAGTCAACAATTACGATTGCACAACTCTCAATTCTAATTTTTCCCTACAAACCAATTTTTACAATTTTTTATTACACATTTTTTTTCATAAAAAGTAAAAAAGTTAACCTAAATATTCATATTTTCAACCTCAACTTTTAATCTAAAAAGACAAAAAATACACTTATTTAGAACACCTTTACAAACATGCTAATATCTCGCTTAGTAAAAAAAAAAGGTGATTAAAAGGGGAATTTAGAAGAACTAAGCAAAGAGATGCCCAATCTTCAATGACCATTTTTAATAAAAGTATTTAGTGATACTACTATGTTGTTTTTGAACTCAACTACAATTTATAAATGACTACATACATGAGATCTGAATTCTTATACTTTCAATTGAATTGTAATTTAAGCAATCGTGAGAAGCACTTAATAAGTATCGATGTGATAAGATCTCATATTCAAATCAACAGAGTGGTGTTGGATTGCGAAGTGAGACCTCAAGTCTGTTCTCGAGTTGTCATGACTTATTTGGAAAAGTCTCATGCCAATACCTTACTTTCCTATTATTTGACAGCACTTTCTGTATGAACTCCCTCTTAAGAATTTGGGTTTATTTAATTCTTTTTTTTTTTTGTGATTTTTTTTTTTACATAAAAAAATTCAGTTTTAGATAAAAATAAAATATTAAAAAAAAGTTTATTAAAGATAAAGAAAGAGCACCAAAATTATTATTATTATTATTATTATTGTATTTAATTAAATTTTAAAAAAAATTGTTTTCTTGATCCTTCTAGGATTTGAAAAAATAAAAATAAAAAAAAATAACTAAAAACAAAAAGAAAAATGAAAAAAAAAATAAAGCTTGAGACCTCTAATTAGAGGTGCCACTAGTGATGTGACAGTGGGTCCCCCCACTGCCATATAGTGTGTGTGTGTGTTTTTTTTTTTTTCACCTCACTAGTGGTGGATTTAGAGCTCAATATTTAGAGCTCTAAATCATTGTTGAAAAAAAAATGGTTTAGAAAAAATTTCGGTATGCAACCTATTCACAAAGTTACGTAAGTTTTCATAAACTTACATAAATGATCTCATAAAATATGTAAATTGAATACAAATTTATATAATTTTGTAATTGGTGGAGCTACATATACCAATTAATGTACACACTAGTATACCAACTAGTGTTATGCCATTATTACTGACCCCACCTATTATACAAATTATAAATACCTAAAACTTCTAAAATTATACCACATTATCTATTAATATACTAATTAATAACTATAACATTATTTTTTTGTAATAGAATTACATACTATTTTCACATAAGTTTTTTTGTCAAATGAATAACCAGACAAACATGGATGACTAACCTTGAGGAATTGTCCTTTAACTGAAATTAGATGGTGTGAAACTGTGGGCGTAGCTTTCCAAGGGGCCACAATTTCCAATTACTTAAATGTGTTCCCTAAGACTATCTCTAATGGTTTATTAGATTTATCACTAAATTTAAATTTGGTGAAAAAAATTAGTTTTTTTTGTCTCTAACAGTTTCATCAAAACGATATCAAATTGAGAATGATCCAAAATTTTTACCAAACTGAGGATGTTGTGTGCCTTTCCGCAAAACACTATTCATTACCATTGTATTTTCTACCGGATGACCCATCAAATATCCCTCCGGATGTCCTTCTGGATGACCACCTCAAACAAAATTTTGTACAGATTTTACACGAGGAGGTTGACCTCCCGGTCAACCCACCGGTTGACCCCCCGGATGACCCCTCAAGCTTGAAAATGTGAGGAAAAAGTATTAAGAGCAGATTGTGTTTGCCTTCTGTTTTACTGTCACCAACACATTATCTCTCCAATTCTCATCCACAAATCCTCCACTATTTATCTTTTCTCTCTCTCTCTCTCTCTACAAGGAGACTGGTGTAAATATAGGTATTAATTTGAAAACCATTGATTCACCTCTTCTTGTTTATTTTTCTCCTAAGAAAGTTCAGAATTTTTTTTTTAAATTCTAGAAATATAGAGAAAAAGAGATGTGGGTCTGTGATGAATGTTGGGGTCAATTGTAGTGATATGTTTTTTGTCTCTTCTTTCCTTATCTTCAAATGGGTTCTTTGAGAAACCATTGATTTCACAATTCCATATCAGATTTTCAAATAAAATGGCGTGTATTTTAAGTTACGTAGCTTTACAATCCAAAAAATGCCTGGTCTTGCTTGTGGAAACAAGAGTCTACAGACTCAACTATGTGTTTCACCAACAAATTCCCATATAGTTGATTCAAAAAAAAGCAAATTTTGAGGTGATTTTGAATTATTTAGCCATTTCAATACTCTTCAATAATTTCTGCAATAATTTGGTCAATTTGCAACTTCAAATTTAAGTTATAAAGAGAAAAATACCAACAAATTAGTTGCGGAAACTCAATCCAAAATTTGGCAAATTAAATGTCACAACTCAAACCCGCCCATTTAGGTTTAGTGACGTAACCGGCCAGTAATCCTAGGATTATCAAAGGCCTCTTAACAGAATAACAAAATATAAGGGGCTGCAAAAGTAATTATACAAAATATAAGGTCCATAGAGCTGTGTAGACATACATGAGATAAAGAAGTTTTAAACTTATATAACGTCCACTTTCGTAAGATTTGTATCACTTTACAAATAATGTCATGAGACTTAGCCCAGCGTACAGATAAGCAAAAACAAACAACAAAACATCTTCAACAGGTTCACAAAACTTGACTTCTCAAAAAAGAACCTTCTCGGGAGGCACAGTGGTTGGCTGACTAAAAAAAAAAAAACACTCCAGGCAGCAACTTAGGCCTGGTCACGAAATAGTGAGCGGAAGCACAGTGAATAATAACAGAACAAAGGGTTTACATGAATGATGTCTATAACAGATTCAGAAATTAGAGTTCATGCTTAATCATACATAGCACATCCATTAGCGTTATCATGCTTGTCAGTTCCATAAGAAACCTCCGGTATCGGGAAACTAGTAACATACTTGAGCCACGGTATTATTACCCCTGGGAAAGGGTCTTGAGACCACGATATTATTACCCCCGGGCAAGGGTCATGAGCCCATAGTGTTATTACCCCCGAGCAAGGGCCTTGTGCTAAGGATGCCACAAATACATTTCAGAAACTTGAACAATCATTCATTGTACAGAATATAACATTTCATAAAACAGATCTTAATTCATCATACAAAAAATAAATTAAGTTAAACATAGCTTTACTAAGTTATTACTCACAAATGGCTCCACTTGCAGAACAGACAAGTCAGACAACTTGTGACGCGTGACCTACATACACATAACATGAACACATAATGAAACACACACTCGGTTAGTACTTAATTTCTTTCGTTTCGTTCTTAGTGTGTTTCTAAGTCTTAACCTCTTATTAAGTCTTAATCATGGCCTAAAAATGCCTAGGATGCAATGTGGATGCCAAAATGCACTTTGGAACTCTTTACAAAAGTTGCTGAAAACAAGGGTCATGCTCAAGCGCAACTTCCCTCGCTCGAGCAGACATGCAAACATATGAGGGGCCGCTCGAGCGGTCTGCAAACTCTGAAAAAGTACTGGTTGTGTGAATTCTCCGCTTAATGGCCGTTCGACGATCGCTTAAGCGTGAGACTGAGGTCCCCGCTCGAGCGCAACTTCTGTCACTCGAGCGGTCTGCAAAATGTGTAAACTTCTGGGAGCTTGCATTTCTTGCTCGAGCGAACTTCTACTCGCTCGAGCGTGAGGTCCAAGATCACAGAGTGTTCGCTCGAGCGCAAATTTTGTCGCTCGAGCGGGGGGGGGTCGAATTCTGAAATTTCCAGATTCACCTCCAAGCTGCAAAACTCAAATTCAATGTTTCAAACTCAACCTTTGGGCCCCAAAACTTAAGAAAACATGTCTAAACTTGGAAAACATCTTGAATTCAAAACTATTTCGTAAAATTAAGGCTCAAAAGTATGCCAATTGATCAAAACTCCAACTTAAAATTTATGAATATGACATGAACATGAACATGAACATGACTTGCATGAATTACTTTGAACTTAGGCTTTCCAAAACATGATCAATTAAGGTCAAATGGTAAGAAATGTGATGAATTCTCAAAACCAAGTTAAGATAGACACATGCATGTGCAAATTCTTTAGAAACTTACTAAAAATGTCATGATATATGCATGTATGCATGATACACTTCTATAGTCAACCATCTAAGTTCAATTCTTACATTACACAACTCAATTCTCATGTTCTTTTAGCTCTCTCATTTGTTTTCATGTAGTAATCACTAATTACAACTAAAAGGTAGAAATCCTTACCTTAGAAGCTCAATTGTGTGCTAGGTGTTCAATAACTAGAGTTTCCAAGTTCAATACCTTGAATTTACTACAATTCTTCTCCCTCTCCCAGACTCTAAACTCAACCTTTGATCTCTCTTTCTTTCTTACGTTTGGTTTGTGTGTAAGCTCAAAGATGTGTTGAAATGAGGAAAAAGAATGAGTAGAGGCACAATAGGTGCCTTATATAGGCTTAATTAGGAGTTGGCTAATTAGTTGACATTAATTATTCAAATTTAATCATTTTGAATCGAATTTTAATTAAACCTACCATAATGTTCTAAAAATCCTAAATAGCATATAAATCAAGTCAATTTCATGATTGGATGCCGATAAGGCCTTCAATTCACAAGAAGAAACAGAAATGCAAACAACTTTTTCTACGATAGACAGATAGAAATACAAATAATGCAATGCATAAGTAATTAACTTAGGATTTTATCTTAATTTCTTATTAGACTTATTTATTCATGGATTAACGTTAATTAGAGATTGAGGCTGTTACATTAAGCAAAAGACCAATTTCAGAACATGGGTCTAAAAGAAATCTATAAGATAATCATATAAATTGCTCATTTCAGAGAGATATCAACAATATAACCTAATCATGACCATGCGATAGACGAAGGTGAACTGAGAGGAACATCCTTGACAATGTGTGCCATCGACCACCCAATTGTTTCCTCCCTTCAACATGATATACTCTAACATCTTTTTTCTAGGTTGTATGAATGAAGACAATTGAAAGCACAACCAAACAAAATAATTTATAAATTATGAAGATCAAAACGGAGCTACTCTTTGAAGCTTTGAAGCATCAAATTTGAAGAGCATCACCGATCCTTTCCCCCATACGAAGCCCTAGCTAGCCCTTGACTCCCCCACAGTAACTACATTCGGCATTGCAAAAAAAAATAAAAAATAAAAAACAAATAAAAATTTCTTTTTTCCGGTCGATCGACCGGTCGTCCAGTCGGTCATCTCTCTGGACGTCCAGTGCATTTTGATGAAAGCTACAATATACACCGTTGGAGTAGCTGATATCAGATTAAGCAAAATCTCTTTTTTTTACTCAAATTTAATAAAAATTTTGATGAACCGTTGGAGATGCTCTAAGATAATAATAATATAGGAATATCAAATCGGTGATATATTTAAAAAATAATCACAAATCAATAAAGAATTTTATAAATATTAATAATTAAAAATAAATAAATTTTTTTCATAAATATGTAATTATTTTTTGAAACTTCTACTGAGGTGTAATTGTCTCATAATAATTTTGTTAAAAAAATTTAAAATATCATTTTTAAATTTATTTATATTAACATAATAAAGGTCAGTTTTTTAATAACTTGATTTCTAAATGAATACATGCAACAATTCGTGTCATTGAAAATAAATTTAAGACTAATATTTTAAAAATGTTAAGCCAAATTTTACAAAATAAAGGTGGATGGCGAAATGATCATATTATGATGTGGTCACAGATCATTTTCCTAACTAAAATCAGCAACACACTAGGGACCAAAAAAAAAAAAGAAAAAAGGCAGCATTGTTGGGAATTAAGGCTTGGTTTGGGAAGTGGGTTGGCTTTTTGGCTTTTTGGTTTTTTTGGCTATTTTAGTCTGGGCTTAAAAGTTTGGTTTGGGAAGGGCTTTTTGACTTTTTGGCTTTTTTGTGAGAGAAGAATGTAATGATTATGGGTTGGATGTGATGTTTTGTTTGTTATGACTAAAATAGCCTATTTTGTTTTTTGTGGCTAAAATAGCCAAAAAAGCCTCCAACCTCACTTGCCAAACAGAGGCTAAGAGTGAAAGTACAGCTATTAATTTCGACATTATTCTATTTAAAAGTAAAGAGTTAAGCAATAATAAAAGGGAGATTCCCAAATAGAAAATATTATAAGGGCTGTCTAATCATGTGACTCATATTGGATTTGAATAAGAAAAATGATCCTGGATTAGAGCATCTCCAGCAACCATCCTCAGATTAGCGACTCAAAGTTTCACTTTATTAGTTTAGCTAACCATTTTTTCAATACACATTCCAACAACACTCTCTACTTTAACTATTTCCTTTAAAATATTAATAAATACAAACACAGAATTAATACAAAAATGTGGCACTTCCCACAATTTAGAGCATTTCATCGAACACCTTGTGGGCATCTCTTAAAACCGCACAACTACATGGGACAGTGATGGTGCTGATAAAGAATAACAAAGAAGAGTTGTCAAGGTGTAACCGTGGTGGCCATTTCATCATTGGGGCATTTTGTCGAACACCTTGCCGGTCTTGAAAAGCATCACTACCCCTCTTTACAAAACTGATGAAGACCATCACCATACTCATAGGCACAACCAACCCCCTCCATCGAGCACCAAAACAAGAGTGTTTGTTTCCGATTCGCATCCACGATTTCTACAAATTGTTTAGAATTCCCATGAAAGTAGCACCTCTCAATCCATCCTCATTCTTTCATGGATCAGAATACCTACTAAAAAGTTTCCTAAAAAATTGGGAGGCTACTGAACAGTGCCTCGTCTTCCCTGGCGAGGTACTGTAGCAGAAAATCAATGTAGCTAGCCACCAACGAGGCTGCTGGAGATGAATTTTCTGGTTTTAGCTAGCTATAGTAACAAAAATGGAGGAATAAAGAGGCTTCTGGAGATGCTCTTAGAATAAGAACAATGATCCTGACTAGGCATTGCTAGTGTTCAATTTTTATTTTTGGCTCTCAATTGGTTGATCTTCCAATCCAGGCAATATTATTATTGCTTTTTTTTTTATTTTTTATTTATAGATAATAAGGAAAGTTAAACAACAGCATAGATTAGGAAATGAGAGAGTTAGGTAGTGTTTGGTAGAATTTTAGAATTATAATTTGATAATAGAGTTATATTTTGAGTTTGTGAGTTTTAGAATTATAATTTGAAAAGAGAAAATTTGTTTAGTTATAAGTTTTGAATTGAATTTTGAATTTTTGATGTGACATATGAAATGAGAAAAGTTGTTTGTTTATGAGTTTTGAAATAAGTTTTCAAAACTTATAACGCAAAACCAAACACACAATTTAAAATTTTATTGAAAATTTTATTCAAAACTCATAACTAAACTTTTTTTAAAATTTAATTCAAAAAAATTATTGAAAAAATTAATTTTTTATTTAAAAAATTAAAAAAATTCTGAAAATATTTTTTAATTTAAAATATTAAAAAAATATATTATTATTTGTTAAAAAATTATTCAACTAGTGCTTTAAAATTACTTTTGATTGTATATTTGGTTGGAACTTTTTTTAATTATTTTGTTTAAAAATCTTTTTTTTAAAAAAAATTATTGTGACAAATTAATTTTTATTTAAAAATATTTTTTTGTTAATTTTAAATAAATATCCAAAGAATTTGTCATTTTGGTCTAAAAAATATAATTTCTATATTTAAAAAATATCAAAAACAAAAATACTTTTTTTTTTTTATAGATAACAGGTGCCAATTCCCAAAAAAAAAAATATATTTGTTCCGGTCAACCGGCCGGACATCTAGGGGGACGACTTGGTAGACCCAAATTTTTTTGAAAACTAACTGGGAGGAGCTCTACCAACGTGTTGTGAAAGGTGTTTGGAGATGTGAGGTTAGAAGCAGTTTTTGAAAACTTCATCCAAACAGGGGCTTTGCTTATGAGGGTGGAACTAGGATTCTAGAGCTATACCAAACACAGCCTTAATATCTCTCATACATAATTACAACTAGCCACTAGAATGAGCCTTAGCAAAATTGGGGGTTTTCATAAATTTTCAAGTCTTCCATATGGTTTTTCTCCCATATGAGTAAGGGTGTACACTGATTGGCTTCTCGAAAAATATGCTTAATACTGCAGTCCATTTGGGAGGTAAAGAATTTAATGTCTTCCACAAGAACACAGTAAGGGCAATTTGGATGAGCTTCTTCATTGATGAGTTTGACAGTATGTTGACAATCTATTTCAATTATTATATTTCTCAAACTTTTTTCATGAATAATGGTTGTTCCGTGATAAATAGCCCATATTATTATTATTGCTTTTGTTTGAGTTGTGGATGAACACATTGTTCCATTTTATTATGTGGGAATTACTTTCCAGTGGGATAAATTTTTTTTATTTTTTTTATTTTTTTTTATTTTTACACAAACATAAAAGGGTGCAAGTTACACTTGTAGCCCCACAGCTTTTATTTCCACCCCATCACAAAATCACTTGCACCCCATATATTTTTGTAATTTTTTTTTTGTCCTATTGTACTGTAATTCTCCCTTTTATTATTATCAATTTTCTCTTAAAATTTTGGGTTTATATGCAATATTCATACTTATAGCTGTAATGGTATCGGCATAATTCAGTGATTGTGATAGTAAATTTTATAATCTTTTTTTTAGTTAATTACTTGAAGATTAATTATAAATATGAAAATAATTATATCAAATTAAATAATTACAATCAAACAACACGCAACTAAAAAGGCCTGATAATTATTTTTTTAAAAAATAGCTTATAAGGAAAAGAAAATAAATAGCATAATTCAACTGTCATAATAAGAAATAAGTAATCAATTTTTTATTTTGACAATGATTGACTTCCTAACTTTTTAATAAGAGCATGCCCAACTGAATTAGTCCAATTAATTAAAATTTAAAATTATTAGCAACAATAGAGGGCTTTATAATAATTGAAACTATATGTGCATTGGTTTGTGAATTGTCCATGAATCAATACGTATTGACAAAAGATTGATCACCTAGTTTGGGAAGATTGAAAAAAAACAAAAAATTAAAAAGTCACTATCCTATTTAAGTCACATCATCTTATTTAAGTCACGTCACCTCTCTAACACATCACTTCAAACCCAACCCGAACCCAACCCATATTTCATAAAAAGTCAAAAAATACACTTATTTAGTCTTCCCAAACTAGGCCTAGTAGGTTCAATATCCACTAGTAGCAATAAATTTTTTGAAGTCCCATATCCATACAGGGTGTTTGCTTTGACTGTAAATGGAGCCCCACAAGTGGGCGGCAAGATTAGTCCTTCAAGATCAGTCGAGATGCCCATAAAACTGACCTGGATACCTGATTATTCAAAAATAAATAAATAAAATTGATCACTTAACCTTTCGGATAGAAATGTACAAGAGTAAACAAGCTATAGTCTAGTTGGATGAATTTTTTTTTTAACATCATCAGCTACAAAAAATTAATTTTATAGCAACTGAACCAACTATATCATCTAGGAATCGACTTTTGAATCTTACATATTAAGAACATGCCGATAGGAATCAGTATGAGAATCAAAAAAAACTCGACATAGTTTAATTTGTCAATTGAAAGTAAAGTGAGAGCTTTCAAACCAAGAATATATACTGGAGAGTCATATATATTTATATATACAAGTGTTGAAGCACAAAAGAGCGTTAGAATATGATGCTTTTTGCTATAAAATCTGAAATATACTGAAACCACTCAAGATGAAAGCACATCTTTATGGGATTTCTAAATTTGAAAGCAAGTCCACAACACAACATATATAACATCTCCATAATGGAATAATGTGAGATATATCACCTCTATCATCCAGCTGATTCTGCCAACATATTAAGTGGCTACCAAGCCTTCTACTTTGTATCACTCTAAAAGGGAATCATTTGATATGATCATGTGTCCTTAGCATAAGAAAGAAAAAAAAAAAAAAAAATTTGTTTGCATTTTCTTCTCAATTTTGTTTTTTTGGGTGAAAATATTTTTTTATAAATTCAGAACAATTTTCCTAATTAGAAGCAAGTCATGCATAGTTTTCTCAATATTTTCTTATAAAAATAATTTATATATTTTTTATTTTTTGCACATGGGCGAAACGGTCATCATCCAAAAAAAGAATGTTGGAAAGGGACGGCTAGCTCGCCTAGGCTGAAGCTGCACCGGTCTTGGTGGTAGTTGGGTCCCCAATTAATTAATGCCCACTTTGACTCAAATTTTAGATAATTAATTTGTTTTTTAATTTTTTAAAATTATTTTTATATGATAATATCATAAGTAAGTTATAATATTTATGAAGTTGATTATTACAAATATTATAACTAAAAAAGAATGAGTTACAACTTATAATCAGAATAATATTATAATTAATATCACAATAAATTATAATTAATGCCATATCTGTATAATTAAATTATAACTAACACTTCAACAAATTTTAACAAAAGATCACAAAAGTGGTAAGTGAGATATTGAGGCACACGCCAAAACGATTTGTGTATCATAGAATTTTTCTTTAATATAATATAAACTAAAGTTGTATGAAATAGTTTGGTATAACTTCTCAAAATAAAAAAATTATAAATACTTATATAAGTTATTCCAAACAGTCCATACGTATCTCCCTTCTTAGAGGTGTGCATGAGTTCGTTTTGGTTGATTTTAAGAGAAAAACATCAACTAAATTAACCATTGAAATTTTTTTAACTTGTTGCCAACCTACTTATTGTTAAAATGGGCGGTTATTTGAATATTTTGACAAATTCAAACCACTAGTTTTAGCAAATTGGGTGGCTTAGAAATACAAAATAGGAAAGAATATCAATAATTGTACCACCTTAATTTTTTTCAGTTTAAAAAAAATGTTATCCCAAATCCAAACACAAAAATTATAAATTAACTGAATACATAATGTTATTCAAAATTATATTTCATAGATTACTATACAAAGTATTCAAATTAAGGGAAAAAAATGCTATGAAAATGAAGACTATGTGTACCTTTCTTTTTTTTCTCTTTTTTTTTTTTGCGATCATTAAAAGTGTATCTAATTAATGATATTATAGTTAAGAAAATGTTATATATGATGAGTACAAAATAATTTACGATTCATAAGTAACTTGACAAATTTTAATACAAAAGAACTCGTTATTTTTTATCACCCAACTGGCTCACGGGAATTGTTTGGCTGTTTTTTTTTATACATTATTAGTGTTCTGCCCGTGTTATGTACGTATTATGTACGGGTTGTGTTTATAATTATTTATATATATGTGAATTGTGATTTTAAATTTTTTTTTTTACACACAAAAAAAGAAATAACAAATGAAGCATATCTTTAATTAATTATTTTATGTTTACTTTTATTTAAAATTTAAAAATAATGTACGGGCAAATTTTATAACTAAACTAAGAAAAATTTTATTTCTAATGACATTTTTTTACTTTTATATAAATACTTAAAAAAATAAATCTGAAAAAGGTAGTCAATATAAATATTATACATTAAGTAAAAAAATATGGTTAGCAATTATGCTTACATAAATTTACTATAGTTTGTTGTTTAGGATGATCTAAATAAGTGCACTTTTTATCTTTTTACGAAAAGATGTGCAGAAAAGTAGAGAGATGATGTGATGGAAAAAAGATAAAAAGATAAAAAGATGGATTATTTTAAAGATGCCAAACTTGACCTAATTTCAAATTTTTTTTAAAAAAAATTATTTTTAAAAGCATTTTATTTAGCTAGTACCAAATACAATTTTCTTAACAAAAATGAAAGTTATAAAATTTTGTTGCAATCAAATGTCTATTGTTAAACATTTTATTCTACTTGCTTGTTTGGTTACTTGCTTACTTTAGGAGTTTTGATCTTTGATCTTTAATCCACATTCATCGTGTTGTTTTATTTATTTTCTTCTTTTTAGACCATCTCCAACAGTGAACCAAAATTTTCACCAAATTTGAGTAAAAAAAAAGCTAATTTTCTCAATCTGATATTTCTTCCTCCAACCGTGCATCAAAAGGGGAGGGTCGACCGGTAAGGCAAATTAATTTTTTTTTTAACCTGTTTGAACCTTTTTGACCGGTTTGAACCTACATATTTGAAAGGGAACCGGTCGATCGGTTGGTCAACCGATTGGTTGACCGATTGGTCTCCTCCAACGGTCACGCACAGTAAAGTAGTGAAATCTATACCCTGTTCTCACTTTGATGAATTTTTTGTTGAATTCTCATTTTGATACCAATTTGCTGAAACCATTAGAGCTCCAAAAAGTAACATTTTCACCAAAATTTAAATCTGATGCCAAGTTTGGTTCACCGTTGGAGATGCTCTTACTTGATTTTCGCATGATACTTCTTTCATAGTGCATGTAATGTCTCAAAATAAATACAATAAACCATCCACGACGATAAGTAAATAACAATATAAATCAGAGCATAACATTATTCCATTACTCTAGACTCAGTTGTACAAAAGGGTGACACATGCGAATATACATTCATGAGTCCTAACCCTGAATCTATAGCACGTTTTAATAACAAAGATATGAAATAGAAGTTAAACAGATAATTGAAATACCTTGAAGGCTACAACTTTCCAAGACTGTACTTAGTTACATCAAAATGGATTTAAATCCAATACAAATAAAGCCCTAGACTTATACAAATAATTACAACAAGAAAATAAAATGAAACTCTTGCTCCTATCCTCCCAAGCTACTGCCTTGGCAAAGACATTTCACTAACACTTGAAAATGGTTTTCCAATATAGGATGAGTCAAAACTGAGTAGAAATAATCTAACACAATATATAAATCTTAACAAAGATATAAGGGTGAAATACATAGGCAATGCTCATGATTAAAACGTCATATTTCTCTTTCCGAAAACCATGCAAGGTTCGGTTTACATCACAATTCATTATTCATTTCATTTACATTAGAAAACAGGGCCATGAATCATAACTCTAGGAATCTCAAAGTACAACATTCACAGATATTTCGTCCGCGGAAAAACATCAAACGACACCCATGTAAACATAGTCTATATAAGCATTACTATTGTCATGTTACGAATATTTCGTCAGCGGGAATCGGTACCCATGTATACGCGCATTTTTCGGGCTTTCACTCTAGATACACAGGCCAACTTGATTTGGTGAAATACACATATTTCCTACGTTTACCCATTTTTCTCAAAATCATATACATTTGCAATGTATTAAAAGAACAATGATATTCGACGTACATGTATGAGTAGGGCTGCAAACGAGCCGAGCCGAGTCGAGCATTATCGTGTTCAAGCTCAGCTCGAATAAATTTTTAAGTGCTCGAGCTCGACTCGAGCTCGAATCGAGCTCAACATTACTTAACTCGAGCTCGACTCGTGAGGCTGTAGCAAAACTCGAGCTCAGCTCGTATGGCTCGTGAGGCTGAAGCAATGGTTGGCTGTTGGCTTTCTCCACTTATATAGAGCTCTTGTCCCTTTTAATTTTTTCAAAGAAGCGATGTGGGATACTTGATAAGGCAACTTGAAGTTTGTTCAGTGGCTGTCCCACATCGAATGATAAGGCAACTTGAAGGAATCTCACCCATTATAAATTGTTTTCCATTCTCTTACTCTTTTTTGCTGGACAATGCTTTGTTAATTGTTTATTATTTCTTAATGACTTGGAGATTTTATTATTTATTGATGACTTGGAAATTGGTTATAATTAATATTTTCAATTTTTTTTTGACTATAATATAATATAATATAATATAATATAATCGAGCCAAGCTCATATTAGCTCGAGCTCGGCTCGTTTAATAATCGAGCTTGGTAACAAAGCTCAAGCTCGGCTCGTTTGGTAATCGAACGAGCTGTTAACGAGCCGAGCTTCGAGCTGTTCATGAACAGCTCGGTTCGTTTGCAGCCTTATGATTGTGATGGTAAATTATATAATCTTTGTTTTAGTTAATTACTTGAAGATTAATTATAAATATGAAAATAATTATATCAAATTAAATAATTACAATCAAACAACACGCAACTAAAAAGGCCTGGTAATTATTTTAAAAAAAAAAAGCTTATAAGGAAAAGAAAATAAATAGCATAATTCAACTGTCATACTAAGAAATAAGTAATCAATTTTTTATTTTGACAATGATTGACTTCCTAACTTTTTAATAAGAGCATACCCAACTGAATTCGTCCAATTAATTAAAATTTAAAATTATTAGCAACAATAGAGAGCTTTATAATAATTGAAACTATGTGCATTGGTTTGTGAATCGTCTATGAATCAATACATATTGACAAAAGATAGCTTCAATATCCACTAGTAGAAATAAATTTTTTGAAATCTTATATCCATACAGGGTGTTTGTTCTGGCTGTAAATGGAGCCCTGCAAGTGGGCGGTGAGATTAGTCCTTCAAGATCAGTCGAGATGCCTATAAAACTGACGTGGATACCTGATTATTCAAAAAATAAATAAATAAATAAATAAAATTGATCGCTTAACATTTCGGATAGAAATGTACAAGAGTAAACAAGCTATAGTCTAGTTGGTTGAATTTTTTTTTAAAATCATCAGTTACAAAAAATTAATTTTATAGCAACTGAACCAACTATATCATCTAGGAATCGACTTTTGAATCTTACATATTAAGAACATGCCGATAGGAATCAGTATGAGAATCACAAAAAACTCGACATAGTTTAATTTGACAATTGAAAGTAAAGTGAGAGCTTTCAAACCAAGAATATATACTGGAGAGTCATATATATTTATATATACAAGTGTTGAAGCACAAAAGAGCGTTAGAATATGATGCTTTTTGCTATAAAATCTGAAATATACTGAAACCACTCAAGATGAAAGCACATCTTTATGGGATTTCTAAATTTGAAAGCAAGTCCACAACACAACATATATAACATCTCCATAATGGAATAATGTGAGATATATCACCTCTATCATCCAGCTGATTCTGCCAACATATTAAGTGGCTACCCAGCCTTCTACTTTGTATCACTCTAAAAGGGAATCATTTGATATGATCATGTGTCCTTAGCATAAGAAAGAAAAAAAAAAAAAAAAAAAATTGTTTGCATTTTCTTCTCAATTTTGTTTTTTTGGGTGAAAATATTTTTTTATAAATTCAGAACAATTTTCCTAGTTAGAAGCAAGTCATGTATAGTTTTCTCAATATATTCTTATAAAAGTAATTTATATATTTTTTATTTTTTGCACATGGGCGAAACAGTCATCATCCAAAAAAAGAATGTTGGAAAGGGACGGCTAGCTCGCCTAGGCTGAAGCTGCACCGGTCTTGGTGGTAGTTGGGTCCCCAATTAATTAATGCCCACATTGACTCAAATTTTAGATAATTAATTTGTTTTTTAATTTTTTAAAATTATTTTTATATGATAATATCATAGGTAAGTTATAATATTTATGGGGTTGATTATTACAAATATTATAACTAAAAAGGAATGAGTTACAACTTATAATCAGAATAATATTATAATTAATATCACAATAAATTATAATTCATGCCACATTTGCGTAATTAAATTATAACTAACACTTCAACAGATTTTAACAAAAGATCACAAAAGTGGTAACTGAGATATGGAGACACACCCCAAAACGATTTGTGTATCATAGAATTTTTCTTTAATATAATGTAAACTAAAGTTGTATGAAATAATTTGGCATAACTTTTCAAAATAAAAAAATTAAAAATACTTATATAAGTTATCCCAAACAGTCCATATGTATCTCATTTCTTAGAGGTGTGCATGAGTTCGTTTTGGTTGGTTTTAAGAGAAAAGCATCAACTAAATTAACCATTGAAATTTTTTTAACTTGTTGTCAACCTACTTATTGTTAAAATGGGCGGTTACTTGAATATTTTGACATATTCAAACCACTAGTTTTAGCAAATTGGGTGGCTTAGAAATACAAAATAGGAAAGAATATCAATAATTGTACCACCTTAATTTTTTTTCAGTTTAAAAAAAAATGTTATCCCAAATCCAAACACAAAAATTATAGATTACCTGAATACATAATGTTATTCAAAATTATATTTCATAGATTACTGAGAGGGAAATTTATGATCTGGAATTGGGCCGAGGTAACGACCGAGCAGGTTGAGAGCCTAATGAGGCATGGGGCCGAGATGACCGGCGATCCGCCCATAGATGGGCTGCCAGGACTTGGGCCGGGCAGAAGTTGGGCCAAGAGTGTGACGCTCAAGACCGTAAAGAAGCTGCTCGGCGAGGCAGCGCTCGGTTGGACCGAGCTGCTTGATCAGGCGATAGTGAAGCCAATCAAGCTGAGTGACCGGTGCCCGAAAAGGCGCGGTCAACCGAGATAATCGTTTGGTCGGCAGGAAAGCCGACCACAGGAGGTGCCCAGGCTAGGCTTCGCCGAGATGCCGCCTAGCCCGGTCCTCCTTGGGCTTGGCCAGTGAGGTGCTTGGGTATGAAGCACAACACGGCCGTGGATAGAGCAACTTGGCTACCGAGTTCCAGCTGAGAAGGCAAGCAGTTGAGATTAAGTGATGATCAGCAAGGTTTATGCTGACAGATGGGATAGTGGAGCCACGTGTCAGGAGATGACTAAGAGTGGATATGGGGCGCAGAGGGTATATAAGCATGTTTGCGCCCCCCATACGGATGACATGAACACTTTGTAAGGAAATTCTTACACTCAAACACTCTTCTCTCTCTCTCTCTATCCTAAGGTGTGTACTAACTTGATCGTCGGAGGGTTTTTCCGGCCACACACCGCCGGGTAGCTCACCCTTATTGGCTCGCAGGTGATCAGACATAAACGGAGCTTGGAAGAAAGGAGTACAGGCTCGCCGGAATATTTGCTCCCCGTACAATTGGCGCCGTCTGTGGAAAATTTGACAGACAAAACCTTGTCTTCCAGGTTCATCTGATCGCCGTCCATGGTGAACAACGATGAGTTTCCGTTGTCTGCCATAGATGGAGCCACCCCGGAGTTCATCCGAAGGAGAGAAGGTCCTCCCGCCATCCATCCAATGGCGGACTTGGGGACGCCCACTGGAGGACAGTCAGTAGATGCGCGGGATAAGCGCGGAAGAAGTCATGGTCATTCGCGGAGTCCAGACGGTCACCGGCGGAGGAGAGACTCACACGCCAGGCGACTGGAAAGTAAGTTGAGGGACCAAGATGCTGTCATCCGGCGAATGGCGGCGGAGATGGAGGATCTGAAGCGGCATGTCAAAGGAAAAGGTGTAACTGGAGTGGGAGACCACAGTGAGCGCACCCCATCCTGCCGTTCAGGCGGACAGAGTCAGCGACGTACTCAATCCATATCAATTACCAGAAGTTACCAGGTTGGTGATTCCGACGCGGGTGTAGAGAAGTCAAGCACGCAGGACAGCACCTACAAACCCTCACGTCCGGAGACGACGTCGAGGTACTCTTTCTCCGCTCATTCAGAGGATTTGCGGGCAGTCCTAAAGGAGCGAGCTCGCCGGAGCGAAGCTCAGAGAATACCGGCGTTCCAGCGGTTATCCTATGGGGTTCACGCCAGCGAGGAGGTCAGAATGCCTCCACCCCACCAAGCAGTGCCACTCTTTGAAGATACGGACTTGGCCAGGCTGAGCACCACCCCTTTCTCCCTGGAAATAGAAACAACACCGCTTCCGGAAGGCTTCCACCAGCCTAAGTTCACACTCTACGACGGAAAAACCGATCCTTACATGCATGTGAGCCACTTCCGACAGGTAATAGCCGGACATAGGCACAATGACGGACTTATGTGCCTAATCTTGCCGTCAAGTTTAGGCGAGCTGGGCTTAAAGTGGTTCAAGAGGTTGCTGGAAGGGAGCATACAAAGGTGGCATCAGTTGGCCGAGGCGTTTGTTACACGCTTCAAAACCAACACAAAAACACCAAAGGAAGTCGATCACTTGCTAAGTGTCAAGATGGAACCGAGTGACACACTGAAGGTGTACAACTCAAGGTACTGGGAAACCTTCAACGAGATCTTGGATTGCCCGGTTAACATCGCAATCACGCAGTATAAGCGTGGACTTCCGGTCGGCCATAGATTGCGGGACTCGCTGACCATGCACCAGCCGACCTCCATGGGCCAGCTCAAGCAGCGCATCAATGAGCATATCCGAGTAGAGGATGACGCGTCAGCATCCACCGTGAAGGCAACTCTGGTCACGACAGACAAGAAGACAGCAGGCAAAGTGCACGCAGTTGGGCAAGAGTCCAGCCGCTCAAATGACCGAGTAGAGGAATCAGACCGTGGTTCGAATCAAAAAAACCGGGGTAGGGGACGTCGGAATGACCGAGATGACTACCCCCGAGATGACGTAGCGGACGCAAACAGAAGGTTGAAGGCAAGGACTGGCATAACCACGGTCTTCAAGATTCCAATCTATCGCATACTTAGTGAAATCCGAGACGAAGAGTATGTCCGGTTTCCTGCTAAGTTGGGCGATGGACAAAAGGGCTACAATCCGCGGTATCGTTGTACGTTCCACCGGGAGAGAGGCCACCGAACTGAGGACTGTTTGCCTTTGAGGCAACACTTAGAAGAGCTGGTTGCGGCCGGGCACCTAGACCTTTACATTGACGGCGGTGTGAAGCCGAATCAGGCTCCGGTCGATCCCAGGGGACAGGATGACCGAGATGCACCACCACAGGGAGTTATTAATGTCATCCACGGCATCGTAGAACTGGAGCGTGTTTGCGAACTCCGGGGCATGATAAAGAAGGCGGAACATATGAGGGAAGTTTTGTCAGTGCAGCCTGCCATAAAAAGAGGGAAGACTGAAGAAAAGGACGTGATTAGTTTCACCTCCAGGGATCTAGAGCGTATCCAGACGCTGCACAATGATGCCCTAGTAGTAACACTACACGTCGTGGAATTTGATGTTAAACGAATCTTGATCGATCAGGGAAGCTCGGTCGAGATCATGTATTACGATGCGTTCAAGCAGCTCAAACTCTGGGAGACAGACTTGGCTCCGGCTACTTCGCCACTGGTTGGATTCAACTCGCAACCAGAGTGGCCCTTGGGAAAGATTATCCTGCCGGTCAAAGCGGGATCCGTGGTCAAGCAAGTGGAGTTTTGGGTGCTACAAGTGCCTTCGACGTACAACCTTATCCTTGGAAGGGGATGGCTTCACGCCATGTGAGCCGTGGCATCAACTTTTCACCAAGTAATGAGATTCCCCTCGGCTATGGGGGCAATCGAGGAGATTTGGGGTGATCAGGTCATGTCCAAGCAGTGCTTCGTGGCGGTCAATGGGAGCCGGGCTGCTAAAGGATTCGTTCAAATGGTTGAGGGACCGGAGGACCAGGGTGTCTTGGATGATGTGGGAACCAAGGCCGAAGACAAGGCTGTTGAGGAATTGGTTGAGGTGCGAATTGATACAGAACAGCCGGACAAGTTCTTCTTGCTCGGTTCAAGCCTCACGGCCATAGAGAGGACCGAAATGGTTGAGTTTTTGATGGCCAACATCGAAGTCTTCGCGTGGTCGCCTTACGACATGCCTGGCCTCGACCCCAGTTTTATGTGCCATCACCTCAACGTCTTCCCTGGAGTAAAGCCAGTCATCCAACGAACAAGGAGATCGGCACTACATCACGCCGAGGTAGTTGCGGAGGAGGTGAAGAACCTGCTTGAAGCACGAGCAATTCAGGAAGTGCACTACCCTCGGTGGATTTCCAACATAGTAGTGGTGCCGAAGAAGAATGGAAAGTGGCGAGTTTGTGTCGACTATAAGACAGTCAACCGAGCTTGTCCCAAAGATAGTTTCCCTTTGCCGCGAATTGACCAGCTCGTGGACTTGACGGCTGGGCATAATAGGCTCAGTTTCTTGGATGCCTACCGCGGCTACCACCAGATCGCCATGCATGGGCCTGACCGAGAGATCACCTCTTTCACGACTCCAAGGGGACTCTTTTGCTACCGAGTCATGCCTTTTGGTTTGAAGAACGCCGGGGCAACCTTTCAGAGGATGGTGACCAAAATGTTTGCTCCTTTGCTTGGCCGGACCGTGGAGGCTTACATCGATGATATGGTGGTAAAGAGCCGACATGAAGCAAACCATTTGTCCGACTTAGCCGAGATGTTTGCCATTCTAAAGAAGCACAAGCTGCGCTTGAATGCGTCAAAGTGTGCCTTTGGCGTGGGATCCGAAAAATTTTTGGGATTCTTAGTCACGAACCGAGACATCGAAGCAGACCCTACTCAGGTCAGAGCCGTGCAAGAATTGAAGCAACCTAGCTCGGCTAAGGACGTGCAGCATCTGGCCGGGATGGCCGCCGCGCTTAATCGTTTTATAAGCCGGTCATCAGATCGCTGCCGCCCTTTCTTTCAAGCATTGAAGTCAAAGTTCTCGTGAGACGCAGAGTGTGACCGCGCTTTGGCCGAGCTCAAAGAATATCTGTCTACTCCGCCACTGTTGGTTACACCGAAGCCGGGAGAGGAACTTTACTTGTACCTTGCCATCTCCCAGCACGTGGTCAGTGCGGTGCTAGTCCGCGCCGAAGGAATCAAGCACTTCCCAATTTTTTATGTCAGCAAGACCTTGCTGCTGGCTGAGACGAGATATTTGTAGTTGGAAAAGCTTGCATTGGCATTGATGATGGCTTCGAGAAAGTTGGCGCATTATTTTCACGCCCATACCATCATCGTACTGACCGAGTTTCCCCTCAAGGCCTTGTTCGAATGGGCGGACTTTTTAGGCCGAATTCTTAAGTGGGCGGTCGAGTTGGGACAGTTTGATGTGAAGTTCCAGCCGCGCACCGCTATCAAAGCCCAGACCTTGGCAGATTTCGTCGCCGAGTTCTCACCTGGCACTCTTCCGATGTGCCCGGTCGATATTACCGTGGCAGATGATGAGATGCACGCAAAACTATCCGAGATACAACTAGTTGGTGGAAGTAGCGACGCGGAGTTTGCGCGCACCAGTGAAGCACCCTCAGTTTGCACGGTTATACCACCTGGTGATGCGATGACGGAGTTGAGTATCACCGACCCATCCGTTCTGTCCGGTCCCGCATCACCAAGGGGGGAAGAAATTGAACCACACAACTCAGAACCTGCGGCCGGCACAACACCGCAACCTGATGATTCACCTACGGACTTGAGCGTTACAGCTCAACTTGCTGAGTCCGGTGCCGAATCATCAAGGGAGGAAGGAATGGACCCACACAGCTCAGAACCTGCGGCCGGCTTAACACCGCAACCTGATGATTCGCCCACGGACTTAAGCATTACAGAACAACTTGCTGAGTCCGGTGTCGAATCACCAAGGGGGACTGAATTGGAACCAGTCAACACAGAAACCGCACAGCCGAGCAGTTGTGATCCCATTGCCCTTCGCAACTCTTAGGACCCATCCGACTGCTGGAAGCTTTTTGTGGAGGAAATGTGGAAGCTTTTTGTTGATGGCGCGTCCAACCGTCATGGTGCCGGCCTAGGTATCGTTCTTATCTCCCCGGATGGCCTAACCATTGAACATTCTATCACGCTTGGCTTCCCAGCATCTAACAACAAGGCTGAGTACGAGGCCCTTCTCGCCGGTCTCAAAAGCGCAATTCAAATGAAGGCTGCCGAGCTCCTGGTGTACAGTGATTCCCAGCTTGTGGTTAACCAAGTCTCTGGGATTTACGAAGCAAAGAACGACAGGATGGCGAAGTACCAAGCTCTGGTCAGGGAACATATCAAGCAGTTTGAGGCAATCAGAGTCCAACAGATTGGCCGTGAAGCAAACAACCGAGCTGATGAGCTGGCCGGCCTCGCTTCCATGGTAGATAGTACGTCTCCAAACCCCCTGTTAATTGACTTTCTTCCGCGGCCAAGCATTGAAGACGCCGGGCAGACGGAAGTACTCTGCGCCGCGCTAGGTCCTTCCTGGATGGACCCCTTGATCTTATTCCTCAGAGACCGGACTCTACCAACTGACAAGAAAGAAGCCCACAAAATTCGGGTGAAGTCAGAGCGGTTTTGGCTCTCTCCATCTGGTGCGCTGTATAAGAAGTCCTTCACTGGCCCTTATCTAAAGTGCGTGCACCCGAATAGTGTGGAGGCCTTCCTGTACGAAATTCACGAAGGCATTTGTGGCAGCCACATAGAGGGCAGGTCCTTGGCCTATCGAGCTATTTCGCAGGGATACTGGTGGCCGTGCATGCAAGCCGACGCACAAAAATACGTCCGCAAGTGCGAAAAATGCCAGAAATTCGCCCATCAGATCCATCAACCTGCTAGGGAACTTCTTCCCCTCACCAGTCCTTAGCCCTTCGCCATGTGGGGGCTAGATATAGTGGGGCCACTGCCAACAGCACCGGGCAACCGAAAATTCTTCATTGCGGCCACAGATTACTTCACGAAATGGGTTGAAGCTGAGCCCTTAGCAACCATCAAAGAAAAAGACGTGAAGCGGTTTGTCTGGCAGAACGTGGTCACGCAGTTTGGCGTCCCCAAGATTTTGATCTCTGACAACGGCACCCAGTTTGACGGTCGCCTATTCAGAAGATTTTGTGAAGATTTGAAGATAGAATTCTATAACTCCACCCCGGCTTACCCGTAGTCCAATGGTCAAGCCGAGGCATCGAACAAGACTATACTGGCTGGGTTGAAGAAACGGCTGGAGAAGGCAAAAGGAAAATGGGCTGAGGAATTATCCAGCGTCCTTTGGGCATACCGAACAACCCCGCGGAGATCTACCGGGGAAACTCCATTTGCTCTGGCTTATGGCATGGAGGCGGTCATACCTTTGGAAGTTGGAATGCCCACCCTTCGGAGCGAGAGTTTTGAGCCCGAGCTGAACGCCGAGGCTATTGCCTTGGAGCTGGACCTAGTGGAAGAGCGTCGGGAGAAGGCCCTCATCCATGTGGCCGCCTACCAACAAGAGCTCTCAAAGAAGTATAACAAGACGGTGCACCCCAGGCCGTTCAAAGTTGGTGATTGGGTTTTGAGGAAAGTTATGGGCAACACCCTGATGCCAGGAGAAGGCAAACTAGGGGCAAATTGGGAAGGACCCTACAAGATCACCGGTCTGGCGGGCAAGGGGGCATACCACTTGGAGGACCTAGAGGGAAGAGCAATACCCCGGCCATGGAATGCGGCCAACTTGAAACTGTATTATTTTTAAGCTTTTGCTTTCTTTTCTTGTGCAAAGGGATTTTTGGGCATTGCATTACAAAATGTAATTCTTTTTGTCAATATATTGAAGTAATTTTGCTTTAGCATTTGGACTGTTGTTTTAATGTAAAAACCGAGATGGTTTACTCTGGTTGGAAGAGTTGGTGTTTTGTCCAACTTCGGATTCCCAACCGAGATGGTTTACTCCGGTTGGAGGAGTTGGTGTTTTGTCCAACTTCGGATTCCCAACCGAGATGGTTTACTCCGGTTGGAAGAGTTGGTGTTTCCTCCAACTTCGGATTCCCAACCGAGATGGTTTACTCCGGTTGGAAGAGTTGGTGTTTTGTCCAACTTCGGATTCCCAACTGAGATGGTTTACTCCGGTTGGAGGAGTTGGTGTTTTGTCCAATTTCGGATTCCCAACCGAGATGTTTTATTCCGGTTGGAAGAATTGGTGTTTAGTCCAACTCAGGATTCCCAACCGAGATGGTTTACTCCGGTTGGAGGAGTTGGTGTTTAGTCTAATTTTGGATTCCCAACCGAGATGGTTTATTCCGGTTGGAAGAATTGGTGATTTGTGCAACTTTGTTATTACCAACCGAGATGGTTATTTTGGTTTAAGAACTCGTTTTGTTCAAGTATTTCAACCGAGTTATGTATTCCGGTTGACGAGGTGTCTTTCAATCTATGATTTAATACCAAGATGATTTTCCGAAGATGGAATTGATAACAACCGTGCAAACACTTAGCGAAATTTGAGTTTTTCATTGATAAGAAAGTCCATACAAAAGGTGGGGACAGAGCCCGGTTACATCAGAAACGTTGAAAGCAAAAATACAAAAGAGAAAAGAAAACTAAACTAAGGGGGAGAGATTGGTAAACTTGTCCTCGGCGGCATCAAGGTTGATGGTTGGACTTATGTCTTGGGCACCGGGCTCGCCATTGCCGGGCTGCTCTTGCACCTCGGCATCCTCTGCCTCAGATTCTGTCTCGGCCTCTCCCTCTTCAAGCCCTTCCTCGGCCTCAGCTTGCAAAGCGCTGAACACGTCGTTTGCATAAGGCACGAGGTAGACCGGCAGCGAAGCAAGAGGAGGGTTGGCAAATACGTCGGTGTCAGAGCCCTGGCCGAGGTGCTCGCAGGCGGACTTCCAGCCAGCTTTGAAGTAAATGTCTTGTGTTGCAAAGACTTGTTTTTTATAGCTCTGCTCGGCCTCGTTGAAGCCGGCGTTGTTAGCAGCCCGGCAATCTTTCTTCTGCGACTTTTTGAGTTTGCTTAGCTCGGTCTGGAGCTCATCCCGTTTTTTCTCGGCTGCATTCAGCTGACCAAGCAATCTGTTGTTATCGGCGTTAGCCATCTCAAGTGAAGACTTTGCCCGGCCGAGCTCGGCTTGGAGGCTCTCGACTTAGCTGGCTGTGTCATTGGCTTTTTGCTGAAGTCTATGGATGCGCTCCAAAACCAGATGTTGTTTTTGAATGGCCTGCAAAAAGCAAAGTTGATTAGAAAAGGAACCGGGCAAACACTTGTGCAAATTTTGCAAATTTTAGAGGTACATTGACTTACCCTAGCCATGGACTTCACTAATGATTTCACCAACCGAGTGTCAGGGACGTGGTCGCTGCCGACCACGTCGCTCGGTAGAAGAAGAGCTTTGGAAAGATCGAAGGCGAGCAAATGCTCTTTGTCGCCCTTGATCGAAGCTGTGGCCGGGATGTCTTGACCCTGGTGCTTCAACTGTGGACGCCAGGCCGGCACTGGGACAGGGGCGTTAGCTCGGCGACTAGCTCGGCAGATGGGTTTGCCCGAGCTCTTTTACCGGCACGTCTTGGAGCAGGTTCTCGGCTGGGTTGCCCGGTCGCTTGAGAGGCAAGAGCGACCACAACGCCACTGGATTGACCGGCGGCAGGCGAGCGAGTGACGACGCTCGGTATCTCGGCGGATGTGGCGGTGAGCAGGTTCTTGATTCTGCTTCGTTTGGCCATTTCTTGTTCCTCTATCAGGCGAATGAGGGGAACGTCTGGCAGAGTTGGATCTGGTAGAGGTGTTGGAGCGCGTAGGAAGTCTGTAACTTTACTCCGGCGGGGAGCGGAGTATCTGTATGTGGGACTATAGCCGAGCAATTGGTTGCAATCTCGGTCGCGATAGCGGAGCGCGGTCCTGATTGCCTCTATGTTGGGGAAATGATAGTTGGCTTGCAAGGCTTGGATTGCTGCAAAAGAAACAAGAAAGAAAATGATGAAGTACAAAAACACGAAGAAAGTGTATTAACCGAGATAGTTTGCGCGGCTTACATGTGCTTCCAAAGTTTTTGCTTATCATCCAGCCCGGTACCTCGGCTGTCTCGTAATTGCCAGACACCCAGAAGAAATCATCGTCGTGAAGATCCTTGTCTGGTGTGCCGGTTACGATTTTCTCTCTGCCCGGTCTAATCTTGAGATAATAGGCGAGACCGTCGCCGGTGTGGCCTAGGGTGTATTGGCGCAGGATCTCGGCTAAACCTAGGCTTATGCCTAACCGGTTGTTTAGCTCATGCACGCCGTTTATTATCCGGTAAGTGTTGGTGGACACTTGGGTGGGTGCTAGCCCGGTTCGGTGTAGGAACTCGGTGATGAGTGGGTTCAGAGGGAAGCGGAGGCCTCCTTCGACAATTGACAGCACGGTGAAGGGGCATTGTTCGGTTCTACCCCAAGGTGTGGTCTCTTCTTCTGCAAGTTCCAGGTGGACATCGGCCGGGACGCCGTACTCCTCCCTGAACGCAGCCAGCGCGGCCGGAGTATCCACTAGGAAGCGGAATTTCCCCATTTGTGGCCGGCCTAGTATAGCTCGGCTGAGGGGTTTGGCACTGAGGTAATTGGTTGCTGCTCGGTCCTGAGAGCGTCAGGAATGGACAGTGGTCCCCTTGGACTCTGCAGGAAAAGGATGGCAGGTGTAAGTGTGAGCGCGGTCGCGCGAAAGGAGCTGGACCTTAGCTCGGTCATTAAGAGTGCCAAACCACCTCGGTTGTCTAATCTAGCTAAGGAGCTCGGTCGCCCAAGCAGACCAGATGTTAGCCCGGTTGAGCGGCCAAGTCCTTTTGTTATCTCGGTTTTTACTGGGATATAGGCAAACAGGTTATTTGCTCGGTTAGATTGGTTTTTTGGATCAAATGAAGACTAGGAGCCCGGTCCGCCCCAGTTCTTCAGTGTTCTTCAGGAAAATAAAGAACACCAAGAACAGTGGGAGGTTTGGGACGATTTCTATTGCCTATGCCTTAAGAGCTACGTTTTGGTGCCCTAATGTGTGTAATATTAGAGAAGATAGCAACAAAATAGGGGTAGAAGGACTTACCAGTGAAGGGCAGGAACAGTTCCCTCGAGCACGAAGAATGGCAGACGAGGAAGGGAGAGAGTTGCTTGAGCTCTGACGCGTAGGGTTGAAGAGAAGCAGTAGGAGCGAGTTGAGTATGAAGAGGTCTTGTATGTATAGACAAGAGAGAGACCGCCCAAATTCAAAATTCTGGCAAAAACGGCGGGTTGGCTGCTCGATAACCAATGGTAGCCCGCCACGTGTCCCCATTTATGGCGACGTCAGGACTGAGGAGACGGGTTGAAGAGTCGAAGAGCCAACCGGGCTACTCTCGAAGAAAAGGACGTCAGTCGAGAAGCATAACCGGGCAAGTTTGCAGATGGTTATGTTAACTAGCTCGGTCGCCCTTTGGCATCTTGAAGACCGAAGAAATGTTATCTCGGCCGAAGTGAGTAATCCCAGCCACGCTTTCGCGGACGGAATTAAGGGGCAATTGAGAGGGAAATTTATGATCTGGAATTGGGCCGAGATAACGGCCGAGCAGATTGAGAGCCTAATGAGGCATGGGGCCGAGATGACTGGCAATCCGCCCATAGATGGGCTACCAGGACTTGGGCCGGACAGAAGTTGGGCCGAGAGTGTGACGCTCAAGACCGTAAAGAAGCTGCTCGGCGAGGCAATGCTCGGTTGGACCGAGCTGCTTGATCAGGCGATGGTGGAGCCAATCAAGCTGAGTGACCGGCGCCCGGAAAGGCGCAGTCAGCCGAGATAATCGTTTGGTCGGCAGGAAAGCCGACCACAGGAGGTGCCCGGGCTAGGCTTCGCCGAGATGCCGCCTAGCCCGGTCCTCCTTGGGCTTGGCCAGTGAGGTGCTTGGGTATGAAGCACAGCACGGCCGTGGATAGAGCAGCTCGGCTGCCGAGTTCCAGCTGAGAAGGCAGGCAGTTGAGATTAGATGATGATCAGCAAGGTTTTATGCTGACAGATGGGATAGTGGAGCCACGTGTTAGGAGATGACTGAGAGTGGATATGGGGCGCAGAGGGTATATAAGCATGTTTGCGCCCCCCATACGGATGACATGAACACTTTGTAAGGAAATTCTTACACTCAAACACTCTTCTCTCTCTCTCTCTATCCTAAGGTGTGTGCTAACTTGATCGTCGGAGGGTTTTTCCGGCCACATACCGCCGGGTAGCTCACCCTTATTGGCTCGCAGGTGATCAGACATAAACGGAGCTTGGAAGAAAGGAGTACAGGCTCGCCGGAATATTTGCTCCCCGTACAATTACTATACAAAGTATTCAAATTAAGGGAAAAAAATGCTATGAAAATGAAGACTGTGTATCTTTCTTTTTTTTCTCTTTTTTTTGCGATCATTAAAAGTGTATCTAATTAATGATATTATAGTTAAGAAAATGTTATATATGATGAGTACAAAATAATTTACGATTCATAAGTAACTTGACAAATTTTAATACAAAAGAACTCGTTATTTTTTATCACCAAACTGGCTTACGGGATTTGTTTGGCTGTTTTTTTTATACATTATTAGTGTTCTACCCGTGTTATGCACGTATTATGTACATGTTGTGTTTATAATTATTTATATATATGTGAATTGTGATTTTTAATTTTTTTTTCCACACAAAAAAAGAAATAACAAATGCAGCGTATCTTCAATTAATTATTTTATGTTTACTTTTATTCAAAATTTAAAAATAATGTACGGGCAAATTTTATAACTAAATTAAGAAAAAATTTATTTCTAATGACATTTTTTTACTTTTATATAAATACTTAAAAAAATAAATCTGAAAAAGGTAGTCAATATAAATATTATACATTAAGTAAAAAAATGTGGTTAGCAATTATGTTTACATAAATTTACTATAGTTTTAATTTCAAATTTAAAAAAAAAATTATTTTTAAAAGCATTTTATTTAGCTAGTTCCAAATACAATTTTCTTAGCAAAAATGAAAGTTATAAAAATTTTGTTGCAATCAAATGTCTATTGTTAAACATTTTATTCTACTTGCTTACTTTAGGAGTTTTGATCTTTGATCTTTAATCTACATTCATCGTGTTGTTTTATTTATTTTCTTTTTCTTAGACCATCTCCAACGGTGAATCAAATTTTTTACCAAATTTGAGTAAAAAAAAGCTAATTTTCTCAATCTGATATTTCTTCCTCCAACCGTGCATCAAAAGGAGAGGGTCGACTGGTAAGGCAAATTTTTTTTTTTTTTTTTAACCTGTTTGAACCTTTTTGACTGGTTTGAACCTACCTATTTGAAAGGGAACCGATCGACCGGTTGGTCAATTGGCCGGTCAACCGGCTGGTTGACTGGTTGGTCTCCTCCAACGGTCACGCACAGTAAAGTAGTGAAATCTGTACCCTGTTCTCACTTTGATGAATTTTTTGTTGAATTCTCATTTTGATACCAATTTGCTGAAACCATTGGAGCTCCAAAAAGTGACTTTTTCACCAAAATTTAAATCTGATGCCAGGTTTGGTTCACCGTTGGAGATGCTTTTACTTGATTTTCGCATGATACTTCTTTCATAGTGCATGTAATGCCTCGAAATAAATATAATAAACCATCAACGACGATAAGTAAATAACAATATAAATCAGAGCATAACATTATTCCATTACTCTAGACTCAGTTGTACAAAAGGGTGACACATGCGAATATACATTCATGAGTCCTAACCCTGAATCTATAGCACGTGTTAACAACAAAGATATAAAATAGAAGTTAAATAGATAATTGAAATACCTTAAAGGCTACAACTTTCCAAGACTGTACTTAGTTACATCAAAATGGATTTAAATCCAATACAAATAAAGCCCTAGGCTTGTACAAATAATTACAACAAGAAAACAAAATGAAACTCTTGCTCTTATCCTCCCAAGCTACTGCATTGGCAAAGACATTTCACTAACACTTGAAAATGGTTTTCCCATATAGGGTGAGTCAAAACTGAGTAGAAATAATCTAACACAATATATAAATCTTAACAAAGATATAAGGGTGAAATACATAGGCCATGCTCATGATTAAAACGTCACATTTCTCTTTCCAAAAACCATGCAAGGTCCGGTTTACATCACAATTCATTATTCATTTCATTTACATTAGAAAACAAGGCCATTAATCATAACTCTAGGAATCTCAAAGTACAACATTCACAGATATTTCGTCTACGGAAAAACATCAAACGACACCCATGTAAACATAGTCTATATAAGCATTATTATTGTCATTTTACGAATATTTCGTCAGCGGGAATCGGTACCCATGTATACGCACATTTTTCGGGACTTTCACTCTAGATACACAGGCCAACTTGATTTGGTGATATACACATCTTTCCTACGTTTACCCATTTTTCTCAAAATTATATACATTTGCAATGTATTAAAAGAACAACGATATTCGACGTACATGTATGAGAAATTAGTTTCAATTCACCTAATCCTCATAGAATTTCTATAGCAATCATAGCTATCCTCCACCGATAGCCCAAAACAGATAAACAGATATAAAATCTCCAATATAGATAAACTTTTCAAAAATTTAAGATGTAAGCGATAATACATATCCAATTCCATCATCCATATTAATATCTATCCAATTTCATATTTCCAACATCAATTCCATTTATTTATACAAAATAAACATTTGAGACATTTAGGACAAAATCTCTTTTACTTTCAAAATCTATTCCCAATATCAAAATCAATAGTTTTATCACAATTCAACTTTATTTTCACTCCTGCAACCATTTTTAATACATCCATTTGAAAATTCATCTTTTGATTTTAAACCAAAACCCTAAATTTGTTCAAAATCCTCCAAAACCACAAGATTGTTTTATAAAAACAAATAGCTAAGTTAAAAATCATAAAAAAGTGTAGAGAATTCTATCTCAAAGTTAGAAGACGAGATAAACACGGATGAAACTCGGATGAAGCCGAAATTCAACTCTATTTAGGTGAAAACAAAACCCTAGATGAGCTCTACATTTTTAACAAAGGGAGTAGGGTGGAGAAACGTGTAGATTTTTGTGTATTTGTAGAGAGAATGTGAGTTTTAGAGAGAGAATGTCTCAACTTAAAGTTTTTAGAAAGTTTAGAGGGAGAGAGAGAGAGATGAAAAAGTGATATAAAAAGTGACTTTTACAGACTGATATACACGCAGTCTGCTCGAGCGTCAAGACACAAAAATAATTACCACTCGAGCGCAAGAAGTGACGCTCGAGCGTAGAATACACTCTCCTAGTAGTTTTATAGACAAAAAGCCAACGCTCGAGAGCAAAAAGGGCCGCTCAAACGCAAGAAACTTCGCTCGAGCGAAAAATAACAAGTCGTAGTAGTTTTGCAGACCTGTAGAAGTTCTGAGAGTTCACAAAAGCTGCTCGAGCACAAGAAGTGGGGCTCGAGCGTAGAAGCAAAATTTTGGGCAACAAGGTTTTTGAAAAACAAGATACCAACCTGTTTTAAACACAACCAACATATCCCAATAATCAAAGTCAAGGAGGGAAAAGAGTAATAAGTCATGAACAACAATACAAAACTATGAAATCCGAATCCAGGATATCAAATAGGTCTGGTCTTAAACCAGAATCGCCATAGTGCATCTCCGAGTGTATTACTGAAAACATCGTACACTTATAATGCACAAAATTATAATTTATAGGGAAAAAAAAAAATAATTGTCCAAAACTAAAACTACTTAAAAAAAAAATAAAAAATAAAAACAAAAATGAAATTGTTTAAAATAAAAAATGATTTATTTATTTATTTATTAATTTTTAAAAATAAACTTTTAAAGAAAACAAAGAAAACTATACATATATATAAGTACAGAAACTATACATAAAACATAATACAAAAATAAATCAATTATAGAATTTTCAAGAAGTGAGACTCACAAATAAATTTTGTAAAATTTGTCTATTCATATACTTATTGTGTATGTTTTTTGTACTTCTGATCCCGAGAATGACATTGAAATAGTTTCCATTTCTTGTATTAGATCCATCTAATAAATTTAGCAAACACAAATGTAATAAATTTCATAACACAAAACACAAACAATTGTGAAATAAATTATCTAAAAAAAAGGAAAGAAACATTCAATGATGATGTAGAAGCACACCTTAAGTTTTAATTGAAGGTATAACCAAATAATCGTCATAGAAGAGGAAGACAACTTTTATTTTTTATCACAACAATTACATAACTCAATATATAATTTTAATATCTCTCACTCTTTCACACGTCCAATTCTCTATCAATATTAGAATGAATGCATGAACCAAAAAAATGGAACATTTGAGAAAATAAAGAGATGTGGTTTAAGATCTTTTAATTGCTGAAGTCTATTAATTAATGGTTATTAAGCTTCAACGGTCGGGTTTCTAATATTTATTAGCCATTAAAGCTGAGTTATTTAGTTTCATCTATATTCACTTAATAATTTGATAGTGGACACGTGTCAAGCTTTTACACAAACACTTGGCACATTTTTTGAGTATTATTAATGAAATGCACAGTGTAATCTTTTTTTTTTTTTTTGCAATTGCAATTTGTTATTTTTTAATAAGAATTTACATTTGTTTCAGATATTTTTTAATATACAAATTATTTTTTATAGTGTAATTTTTTTCTCTTTTTTTTATTTTTTATTTTTACAATTGTAACCTGTTATTTTTTAATAAGAATTTATATTTATTTTAGATATTTTTTTAATATAGAAATTATTTTTTTTTTACATTTTAATGAAATGCATAGTGTAAACTTTTTTTTCCCTCTTTTTTTTTTCTTTTTTTTTCACAATTGCAACATGTTATTTTTAATAAGAATTTATATTTATTTTAGATATATTTTTAATATACAAATTATTTTTTTAGATTTTAATGAAATGTATAGTGTAATTTCTTTTTTCAATTGCAACCTATTATTTTTTAATAAAAATTTATATTTATTTTAAATATTTTTTTAATATACAAATTATTTTTTATAGTGTATTTTTTTTTTTGCAATTGCAACATGTTATTTTTAATAAGAATTTATATTTATTTTAGATTTTTTATAAAAATAATTTAATAATTCCATCATTAACTATAGCATATGGGAGAAGTTGAAAATGTTGTGGTAGTAGGCATGAGAGAAGTCAAAAAAACTTATGGGTTGGGAGAAATCAATAAATACTGAGATTTTTTTAAATAAAAAAATTAAAAAATTAAAATTGAGATATTAAGGCCTTATTTAGTTTGTTTTTGAGAAACAAATTTTGGATAAATTTTTTTAAAATTTTGTTTGATTTAGTAATTTTGGGAAAAAATTTCAAAATCACTTTCAATCTCTTACATATCAATCAATCACTTTTTCTCTCTCATCTCTCCTTTTCAATCACTTTTTCTCTTACACACAGCTACTCGACTATAACAAAATATCAAATAATTTCAAACTCACACACTTCAAAACTATTTTCAAAATATATAACTAAACAAATTCAAGAAATTTCTAAACTTTTTTTCTAATTTTTTTTTTAAAAAATTTATCTCTTAAAATCAAACTACACACACCCTAGAACTCTCACAAAACTTATGAATTAAAAATTCCTTTTCTCGTATATAATATATAAATTGCATGTCGACCTCTCATGGTGATTGTACTTTGCACTACCCCTAATTCCCTGTTCTTCAATAGCTACCACTAACACATTAGTGCTCTCCGCAGCATAAATATATATTTATATGAGCAGAAATGATACATCTATTTAATCTAAAAATTTTAGAAGAACATTAATAATATGAAAAATTAAAAAAAAAAATTAAGATCAAAACAATACATCATATGAAACCTACATACTAATTAGAACTCTTAATTTAAAGCTCTCAATTTTTTTTCTTATATCATATGTGTTGTTTGGATGCGTGAAAGTTGTTATAAGTTTCTAAATTATTCATTTCATTAGGTGTTTTATGTATATTAGGTATATAAATAATTAGATTAATTCGATAATTACAGGCTATTTATTTTATCACATTTTTATAAATAATGTATATAAAATATCAAAATGAACTATTTTAGTGCCGTTTTGGCAAGTGAACAAAAAGCCAGTGTTTTTCAGCACCTTCCCAAAACGCCAACCTTTCCAAAACGATGATATTCCCATTTGGGAAGAGAAAAAAAAAGCCACTAAAAAATTTACCAAATTACCCTTTGGTACATTATAATTAATTAATTTAAAAAAGTATTTTTAATTAAAATGTAAAGATATTTTGGTCATTTTAGATTGATGTGACATTTTTAAAAAATATTAAATCAAAAATAAAAAAAGTCAACTTTTTACTAACTTCTCAAATCATTTTAAAAAAGTCAAAAAAACTTGATAAAAAGTCAAAAACTAATTTTTTATCAACTTTTCAAAAACACCTTTTAAATTATCAAAATAAAATCTGTAGCGAAGAAAACAATCCACCGCTTTTTCTTTTTTCTGTTTTTTTAGGGTGGGAGAGAAGTTAGTTAGTGATCCAAGAATATTGTTCCACACTATACAAATCATGATACCTATCATAGTATCCTTTTATAAGAGGCAAAAAGTAATAAAACCCTATTATTTTAACTAATAAAATATATGTTGGAGCACTATTTACATTTGCCCTAGGGCAAACTATAATTTCTCGGGGGGATTTGCTGACAACATGAAAAATGTTTTTTGAATGTAGTTTTGATGGGTTAATTGATGGGTTAAAAAGTCAAGAATTGCTCCAATTAATCTCTAGATACTTCTCAAGTCATTTCAATGAATTTCGGTCAATTACTTTAATTATAACGTTTAATAGATCATGTTGGTAAAAACGAGGAAAATTTTGTTATACATATTTATATTATATTTATTTTTAATTATGTTATTTTTTAATTATAATTAATTTTTTTAACTATGATATTATTTTAAAATATTTAGTTACAATTTGTTATATTTAATTATATTTATTTTAATTATAACTCAAAAAATATAAATAATACTATTCTTTTATTTTATGATTATAAAGTGCATAATTTTTCTTCCACCACAGTCAATTAATTACTTGGACTGCCTTTTTATGTAACAGCAGCAGGACATTGTTAAGAAACTTGACTTAGGAGGAATCTTCCCGGTCATTTGTAAACAAACACTACCGTTCCGTTTGATTCGATCAGAAGGCATTGATTCAAAAAAAGTAGAATATTTTTTTAAAAAGTAATTTTATTTATACTTTCTAAAGTAGTTTATCGTTAAAAATTTTGCAAGTTAATTTTTAGAATTTACTTTCAATTTAACCCTTTCAGCATATTGATTTTCTTAAAAATGAAAAGATAGCTCTTCAATAACCATACATTAAAATTTTTCATTTTATACAAAAATCAAAAAACAAAAAAATCATGAAAAAATAAACCCCAAGCAAGACTTATGTCATAACCAATACCACAAAATTAAAATCAAAGATCACATGAGGTTGGGACCAATACAATTTTTTTTAAAGAGTGCAGTGGACTGGATTGTGTTGTTTATCCCAGATCTCATTTTGGAGTTGTTTTAGGGATGATTTATAAATTATTTTTGTTACTTAATACGAAAAGACGTGTAAAAAAATAAAGTGATAATGTGATAGAAATAAGTTAATAAATTAATGAGCAGCTTATTTGTATTGTCCCCAAAAGAGACTATTCAGATCGTTCATTTTTTTGACCATAATGTATAAATCATCATTGAAAAAAAATATCGATTGATAACAGTAGCCAATTTAGTTCATGACATTTATGTACAAAAAAATAAATGAACAACAATTATTATTTGAGAACTAAGAACATCTCTAATGTTGAATAAAAAATTTCATTAAATGTAAGTAAAAATTTGATAAAAAGTTTGATTTGATACTGTTCACTCTAATGCTAAAAACTAGAATTTTCATCAAATTTTTTCACATTCTCGATTATTTGGAAGGACGTCCAGGCAGATGTTCAGGAGGTTGTCCAGACATGAATAAAAAAGGCTGTCAAAGTTGCTCTTGGATGGACATCCAAGGGATGTTCGGCCCAACGACAACAATTTAAATTTGATGAAAGATTCATAGCTCCCTTCATTTGATGAAAGTTATGGTTCATTTCTCATTTGATATAAGTTTGATGAAAGAGTTGGAGATGGTCTAAATCATTTATTTTTTTTAAATTAAATGTAATAAACTAACGTAATTTATATGTTATGCTTTAAAAACAAATAATTCAAATTATTAAAACGAGACCAGTAATAAACCCATAGAGCTAAATAGGTCCAAAAACTTAGGTTTTGTTTGGAGAGTTAGGCTAGTAGTCAAAAAGTTATAATAAATTATCATATTACTCTCTATTTTTTTCATTTTTTTTTTAAAAAAATAAAAAATTTAATTAAAATAATCAATTCACAAAGTGGATAAATTTTCTTTTCAATTGTGTATTATAGAATTTAAAATTTTTTGTTACACAAAATACCAAAAAAAAAAATGATGAAGTGTCCAAAAAGGGTAAACATATAGGAGTGTAAAAATGACTCGCGACCCGAAATCTGCCTGTGACCCGGAGTGGCTCCCACCCATGTAGGCCTGTTTGGGCTCGGGCGTGGACCATCATGTTGAAGCCAAGCCCGACCTGACCCAGTCTGTGGGCTTGTCTTGGCCAGCTTAAGGCTCATTCAAGGCCCATCTAAGGCCCAGTATTTTTTTAATAAAAAATAATAAAATTTTAGTAAGAAAAAAAAAAAAACATTGTTCAAACCCTGCTCACCGGCCCACTCAAAACCCGAATACTCCTAGGCATAAATTTAATTTTTTGACTCGTGGACCACTCTGACCCAGTCCAAATTTTGACAAAAGCCTACAAATCTAATCGAGCCAAATTTACACTCCAATAAACATACCACACAAGTTCGTTCCGGATTAGAGTTGACGGATGCGGTAACGGCATCACACATAATTTTTTTTCTTGATAAAAAAATAAAATAAAAAATACAAGTAGGCCCTGATCAAAAAAACAAAAAATTACAAGTAGGCCAAAAGCTAAAAACATGTCGACGTGCACTCAGTCGGTGGTCGGGTTGAGAGAATCTCCCACACAAGCCAAATTGCTTCGTTTTCCCCCACTCCTCTCTCCCTCTCTCCAAACACGCAAACCCTCTGTTAGTTCTTCACCCCCATCGCAATTCGCTGGAAAATTATTGAACTTTCCGGCGACTTATCGGACATGGTTTCGCCGGAGCACACTAATTGGCTCTTCGATTACGGCTTGATTGAGGACATCTCTGTCCCTGATCCCAATTTCTCCGCTCCCACTTCTGGGTTTTGCTGGCCCTTGAACGCTTCTTCCAACGTCGGGTAAGAAGATTTCACTTTCATTGTAAATTCGATTGTCTTTTGCTTAACCTAGATCAATTGAAGAACACACGGGGTATTTTGGTTTTTTCCCTTTTGGTGATGCTTTGATTTTCTTGACCGTTTTCTGAATTCTTATGGACTTTTTGGTGACTGGTCATTGTTTTCTCTTTTAATGTCTTGAATTCTAAAAGTTTAGGGTTTTTATTGGTACCCATTTGGCAATTTTTGGTTTTTGTGAATCCTCCATGTTCAACATGCAAAGAAGGCTTTAACAGAAGTGTATTTTTTTTGTAAAAATTGTTTGTGTAGTCTTTTGTCTGCCCGTTTGTAGGTTTAGGTGGTTGATTTGCTGATTTTTGAATTTATAATAATTGGCTGTGTAGTCTTTTGACTGCCAATTTGTAGGTTTAGATGGTTGATTTGTTGAATTATGTTCATCTTCATTGGGAAAAGAGATAGTTTAGGAGAAATTTTGTTTTTTTAGTTTTTGTGGAAACTATTGGGAATATTTTCTCCTAAGCTGCTGGCTTGGGGAAATTACTAGGCTTTTGCTGAAAAATGGTGACAAAACTTATGCTTTTTGGAAATTTCTTAGTTTGGGCATTTTAGGTTTTAAGTCACCAGATTTGTTTCATGAGACCAGCTTTTTTGCAAATAAGGTGTATTATGTTTCAAATAATTCTACGAACACAAAACTAACCATAGAATGGATGATGGAAAATATAGGTCAGGCAACGTGAGTGGAGTAGTAGCCTCTTGAGTAACGGGCTGCATCGTCCCACCATCATTTTCTGTGTTTGATTTTGTCGGTAGAACTATTATATAGTTCAACTTTCCTGTTCTATCCTATTGAATTGAAAATTTTGTCAACTGTGTCTTTCTGTTCAGGAAATTTGTTGTATGTTATTTCATTAATAAGCATGTAGTTAGATAGTTTTTGTGTTTTTGTTTGTTTTCTCACTTGTCCCTCTTGTGTCATCTAATCTATGTCTAGTTTGGAAATTGATGGCTCCTTTGGGGATTCAGACAGTCGCAAGGAAACTGGCTCAAAAAAGAGGTAAACAACTTCTACTCTGTCTATGCGTTGAGATCTTGAGTTTCAGAGCATGGTAAAAATTTAAATAGTAAAGGTGGCTGTAAATTTTGTGTCACTCGTGTGTACATTGTCTTTACATTTGAAAGATTCAATTCAACTGCTTGTTCTGTGGAATATGTTCTGTTGGTTTCTCATAAGATGCATTGTGAAAAATAAATTTTGGATTTCTCTTAAGATCACTGGCAAACACACTTCATAGTCATGGTCGCTCATCACCTGTCAAGTGGCCGAGACTGTGAGCCACTATGCACAAAAGTTAATGACAATGCAAAGCTTGTTTATGTGATCAAGGGTCTGTCATAAGAATTGAATTTCACTTGGATGCAAACAATGAGCTGCAATGTTAAGGAAATAGGGCTCCTACAATTCACCGAAAGAATTCCGTCTGCCATTTTTTTTCGTAGTCATATTTAGTTGATGCCATGGGCACCCTTCATTTTTGTGTGAATTCTATATTAGCTTTAATGAACCATGATTTGATGATGGTTGCCAAGCTCCAGCTGAATTTAGGATTTTTATGATCTTAGTTGAAGCATATTGAGCAAGATAGCTATACTAGCTATATGTAATGTGGAAACAATGGCTAGATGTGAACAAAACCTGCAATTTGGCGCCAAAGGAAAATCTCAATCTCTTCTCCCAGCTTTTCTCTCACCTCATCATATTTCTTGTTACAGGCCAAGACCCGAATCGTGTGGAGCATCATCAAGTTCCAAAGCATGCCGGGAGAAGTTGCGGAGGGATAGGCTAAATGACAAGTGTGCCTGTGAACTCTTTTATCATTTTTCCTTCTCTCTCTCTCTCTCTCTCTCTCTCCACCCCCCCCCCTCTCTCTCTCTCTCCCCCCCCCCCCCCTCTCTCTCTCTGTGTTTTTCTGTATGTTTTGTAACCAATTTCATGTTCCTAGGTTTGTGGAATTGGGTTCTATCCTTGAGCCTGGGAGGCCTCCCAAAACAGACAAGGCTGCTATTTTGGTTGAAGCTATTCGACTGGTGATACAGTTAAGGGGTGATGCTCAAAAGTTGAAGGATTCAAACTTGACTCTGCAGGAGAAGATTAAAGAATTGAAGGTGAATATACCTTTCAAAAGAATGATTGACCATGTGACCTTCCTGTTTGGATTGGGTGATTTGGAAAGAAAAGAAAAGAAACACTTTTCTCTTGGTTCATTATCACTTGTTTGGATTAGTAAATAGGAGAGAAATGGGAAGAAATAGAGGGAAACCAATTTCTCTAATAATCCTCATTTTGAATCTCTTCAAAAGTGGAGAGATTGAGAGAAAAGAAACGAACAAATTACTATTTTTCATTATACCAAAACTGTCCCTTGAGATGTAGAAGAAATAAAAAAACTGACACAAAAGGTTATTTTGGTAATGTGATAATCGAAAACAATTTCTTTTCTTTCATCATTTTTTTTCTTTTCTCTCCTAGGCTGAGAAGAATGAGCTTCGTGACGAGAAGCAGAGGCTGAAGGCTGAGAAAGAGAGGCTGGAGCAACAGCTAAAGACAATGAATGCCCAACCCGGGTTCGTACCTCGTCCTCCTGCAATCCCAGCTACATATGCCGCTCAAGGCCAACCTGCCGGCAACAAATTGGTACCTATCATTAGTTACCCAGGAGTTGCCATGTGGCAGTTCATGCCACCTGCTTCCGTGGACACCTCACAGGATCACGTGCTCCGTCCACCAGTTGCCTAATTGGCAGCCCAAGCCTAAACTGGTTTGGGTACACACTGTACCTCTAGCTCTCATTTAATTTGTCCTCGCGCTTGACTGTATTAGTTTTTACTGTAGTATTTTAACTGCATTTGGTGGTTGATGAATGACTTGTTAATTTGGAACTTACACAAGTTATTGTTGCGTTCATATGTAAATAAGTTAATCAGGCAGCTTATGTTTTGGTTGACTGTTCGAGGACCTTTTATAGAAAAGGCTCTCAACAACCACAAACTTGCCCGAAAATTGTAGAAACTCAACCAACCTGATAGTTATAAGGTTACAAAAAACTGATCATATAAAAAATAACAATGTTAGTGAAGTAGTTTCTTTGGTGGCAATCCCTACAATTGTATGTAACCCAAATTCCTATTCGAAATTCCTGTCGTGTACTGTACCCAAAGCCAGTGGCATAGGAAAGCAGTATGTATTGAGCTACTTTGTGGCCTCACTTGAGGTGGTTCATTTATTCATGGGGTTGGAGGTTAGAGGGGTGTCGTGTTGAGTAAAAGGAAAAGGGTGTGATCAGGAAGTGTATTCAAAATGGGTTTTGAGCGGTGAGAGGTTGAATGTGTTGTTGAATGTGTTGGTTGTTGAAAACTGAAAGCTGTTTCGAGGTTCAAGGCATGGCCATCAATCACTTAAATGGCTATAAATTCGACTACTACGAAGTCTGCAAAGTATTTGAGGGATTTGGTGTCAATTGAGAACTTAGAAAGGTTTTTGTTGAAAGGGGAAATAACATGAGTAGTTCTTACATTTTGTCCTTGGTGTTATTTTAATTTTTATATTTTCAGATGACTCAATTTTTACTCTTAATTTTAGATTTTGTGTCAATTTGGTCCAATTGATAAAATTGTTAAGATTTTTGACAAAAACTGGTCATTGAGCTGGTTGAGATTAATTCACTGAGTTGAGAAAGTTTATAAATTTGCCCTTAAAAGCATGTCGCATGTTGTTTATTTGAGTATTTTTCATAAAAAATTGTTAACAATTATTATCAATTGGACTAAATTGAGATAAAATAATAAATTCAATACCAAAATGGAGTGAATTGAAATTATAGAGACCAAAATAATAGTGACCAAAATATAGGGATTATCAGCATAATTGAAATGTCCATTTATTGAAATGCCCAAATGGAAGTAGTTGCACTGATTAGCATTTGCCTTGTTATGCCAAAATGATTTCTTTTATTACAAACATTGTCTAAGATTCTTAGCACTCAGGGAATAGGAGAAAAGGAAACCCTAGAGAAGAGGAAGAAGAGTTAGGGTCGCCTAGGCAACAAGCACCTTCCAGTAGTTGACATGCTATAGTTTGAAATTAGGTGACCTCGTCAACAAATATTTAAATGATTTTTAAATTAGTAATGATATAGAGTTCTAAAAAGTACTTTTTAATAATCGACATGCTATAGCTTGAAACTAGGTGACCTCGTCAACAAACACTTGAATGGTTTTTAAATCAGTAATGATATAGAGCTCTAGTGATGTGCAAAAAAAAAAAAAAAAAATCACATGGTGGGACTCACCATTAGAAGTCTCTCTATAGCTCTTCCTCTAAAACTCCCAAACATTTTTCTTTTTAAATTGTGGCTCAAATAGATAGTTCACTTAAAATTGATAAAACATAAACTATATCATGAACTCAAGATCTCTTTCCCAAAAGGTGTATCATACTGTCCATTGGAAGATAAAACAAATTTCTGAAACATATGATTTGTTCAGCTTACGAATGGAGAAAGTCCAATTGTATTAAACCAAATTAAAGTAACCCAACTCAAATGAGGAAGTTAAATTATTTTAATCTTGCCTACCCACCTCAACCCAACAAACGCTTTAGGGGTTGGCTAAAATGTTTGTTTATGTTTGTTATTGCGCTCTTGGTATTGCAAGACAAGAGTTTCACACTTTCACCAAAAAAGAAAATTTTTAAAAAAGTTTCTTTTATTTGTTTTGAACTTGTACTATTGACAGTTGAAGAACTTGGAAAATGTTATTCTTTTAGAAAATTTACATTGAGGCCTTGTTTGGGAAATTGGCTATTTTAGTAGGTTATTTCAGTTTTTTGCTATTTTAGTAGGTTAAAATTTTTATCTTTAGAAATATGATTGTCTTTTTTTTTTTTGTAATTGAATGTGATGTTTGTAAGAGAAAAAGTGAAATTATTATGAGTTTGATGTGACATTTTGTCTTGTTAATTATTTTTGCCTATTTTATCTTTTTATAAATTTTAACCTAAAAAGTTAATTTTTAATCTTTCCCAGACAAGGCCTGAATACACAACCACGTATCATTGAAAATTTTAAAATAATAAATCACTTTAATAGGTCTTTCAGTTTGAAATGATAAGAATCAGAAATTCACTTATCATTCTATCTAAATTTTTTTATATAACCTTTTGGTTTATAAATCTCCACATTACTTAAAGAAATAAATTCCCTTGTGTACTCTATTATCGTGACTTTGTGTATTGATTTTGTTGTGTTTTTTATCTCGACAAGTTACGTTGCGTTAGTAAAATATATAATTCAATGATTCTCGAGTTTAAAATTAAAATAAAGTAACATAAAATTTTTTAACATTTTGTCCTGAAAGGATGTCATTTTACTTTAAACCTATGTTAACTGTACAGTTTTAACCATGCATGCCCCCAACTTTTCTCTTTATTCTTATATTATGCTAATGTTAGTCACAATCACAGTGGGTCTATTACCAAAAATTCTCTCATTCCTTTTGTTGGTAGAAACCACAGCAACATATATATATAAAAGTTTTAGAAATCAAATTTTTTAATCTCTAAAAATAAAAATTCTGTTGTAAATAATATTTAGGAATCAGTTTTTATCGTCGTAAGGATAGTCATAAAAAAGTCGTCTCGAAAAATTAAAAATAAGGATTTTAGTGACAAAATTTTAAAAATGTCACCAATAAATACACTTTTAAGAGCAAGATAATTTGGTCTTCAAATGATTTATTTTGTAAGACAAAAAATTTGGTCACAAAAAGATAATAATTCATCACTATTATCTAATTTTCGTTGCTAAAAATATAATGACGATACTTTTCACAACAAAATTATTTAGTCTTTAAAAAATAATTTTATCTCTAAATTTTAGCCTCTAAAATCTTAAATTTTTTTTCTTTTTTTTAATGAAACATGCTTTACCAAAATTCATTTTGATACGTTAGAATTAAGAATGTCAACTTAGTTTTTTTTTTTTTTTTTTTATCAGTGCAATGGAATCATTTCTGCACCTACCAATAAAGAATAAAGACAAATGAGCACAAAGGGCACACAATTCATAATTATCAGATTAACCACTGAGACAGAATTTTTAAAAGTTAAAAAAAAAAAAAAAAAAAAAATTTCACTGAAATATAAAAAATAAAAATAAAAATAACTGTTTTTTACTTTTTTTTTTTTTTTTTGGTTGGACTTTCTTTAATTTTTATTTTATTTTATAACTTTTCTGGTTCACCTAGCTAAGTAAACTTTAAAAGTTTGAAACTTTCTGAATTTTGTTATAAATGTTCATTAAAAATGAAAAACAAAAAAACACTAAAAAAAATCAATCTAAAAAATCGTGTTTACTAGATATGAGAAGAGTAACAATATATAATATAATACATAATTTATTAATTTCAAGTATATTATACATAATTTATTACATTTTATACAAAAATATTAGACAATGTATAATATATAGGAGTGTTTTGAAAAATTAATAAAAAGTTACTTGTTTATGCCGTGTCTTGTAGTACAGAAATCAAAGAATTTCAGTCACAAAAACAGTTAAAAAAACAAATCGAACACACAGAGCACAATAATGTATATGTGGTTCGGTAATATGCCTAACAACCTTGTCTTGTCCCTCTGTCTCAGTAAAAAGCCCAACAATTTTGTCATTCACATATCCAACTTTTAAATACATATTTCAATATTTTAAAAATTAAATTTGTGAAGATCTGGGCATATTCCATTTGAATCCAAAAAATATTTCAGTACGCCTGAAGGGGCTAAATGTGAAATAGGTCGGGTCCAAGCTTTGGGCCGGCCCAATCCACTGAAGTTCGAATTCAAGTGGACTAGATGAGTATATGGGCAAACCAATTGAGCCCAACTTCATGATCAACAGTCCACCCAAGTCCTCAAGCACTTGGGCCTAACTCGCAGTGGAAAGGCTAGTCCAGCTGTAGCACTGGGCTGGGCCGAGCTACGAGACTGAACTTATGGGCCGAACAGAAAATAGGCCGAGCTCATACAAAGATATCCAAATAGGATCAGCCCATCTCCATGAATGACCCTGTAAAAGGCCGAGACAAGGCATAATGGTACCGAGCTGAGGCACAACGGTACCGAGCTGAGGAAACCTCGTAAGGAAAAGTGGAAGTTGTGAATGTGTGCATGTGCAAGTTGCCACCTCAGCTGGTCCCCTATACCTAGAATCACGAAAGTTGTTGAATCAAAGGAATGTGGTTTGTTATCAGCATGACTACAATGAGTATATGTATTCAATGACAACTACCAGGTGGTCTCCCACCTTGAGCAATGCTAAAAGGACACCTGACAGCATCCAAACTCCATGAACCCACCTTGAGAAGTAAGCAAGGAACACTATATATACAACATGAACTTCGCATTGAAGGTAACTGAACTATTCCAAGCAAACTCACACATAGAGATAGATTCAACCCTATATGCACTTCTTCTTCGATCACTAATTCCCACACCGGAGGGGTTATCCGACCAACCCCGGCCGGGCAGCTCTAACGGTGCTTCTTGTGGCAGGAACCTCAGTCCCTGGATAGTCCAACCGGGCGCGGAGCCCCGATCCACTTTCATCTAGTGCGGAATCTGGTACGCACAATTGGTGCGGTGAACGTGGATCACTTCATCTCTGAGCTCTGCACTCAGTTCCAGCGATGGGGATTGAGGACATTCCATCTTCGACACATACTCCACAGACGGAGAAAAAAAAAGGACAAAGGTTTGGCACTCCCAATAGTCCCAGAGGAACAAACTGGAAACAATAATCGAACCCCTGAATCCGTCAAGCATCAATTACCCTTCGCTGGAGGTTCTTCTCATCACTTCCTTCTGGAAAAGGATTATAGAGATCGAATCATAGACTCTATTGAGATGGAGATACAAGAGTTGAAAGCCCAACTTAAGAGGGTGCTAGGCGATCCGACGGAAAAGAAGACGGAAGCGGAGCCCTCTCGTTTGCGACGGAGGAGCTCATCCAGAGAGCCACCAGTGAAGAAGTTCCCTAGGAATGATTCTGGGCAGCAAAGCCAGCCTATCCCAGTACAGAGTGAGGCAGCAAGCAGTCACACCCGTGGGTTACGCCGAAGAAGGGCCAAGAGGCAGAAGACAGTTAGCCAACAGACTGACTACCCTCCTCAGGACCTTCATACTTGGTTGATTGGCAATAGGCAGAACGAACAACATCGGGATCATCTGGACCGTACTGTTCACCAGAGAGAACACCGAGCGTTGGACAGGCTCGTCTTTTCGTCATTCTCCCCGGAGATTGAGACCATGAGACCTCCAAAGAAATTCACCCCACCAAAGTTCACTTCATACGACGGGAAGTCGGACTCGCTGACACATATTAGCCATTATAGATAGATGATGTCCCTATGGAACCGAAATGAGGCACTGATGTGTAAAGTCTTCCCATCCAGCTTGGGAGAAATCGAACTTTGATGGTTCGATCGTCTCCTTGCTGGATCAATCCATGGCTGGAAGCAGCTCTCCGAAGAGTTCTTAGCCAGGTTTGTCTCTAACACTAAGATCTCGAAGGAGCCGGATACACTGTTCGGTCTCCGAAAGGAACAGGAGGAAACGCTGCGCAATTATGCTAGGAGGTACTGGGAAGAGTACAATGACCTGGAGGAAAATGTGTACAGCGAATAGATGGTCGTTATGTCCTTCAAACATGGTTTGCGCCCGAAAAGTAAGCTGAGACAATCACTCACCAAGCGCCCGGCCACAGCTTTAAAAGATTTGTGTGCTAGGATTGAGCAGTACGCTCGCCTCGAGAATGATCAGATCCCCATCGAGGAAGCGTCAGCATAACAAACAGCTCGGCATAAGAAGAGAATAGATCGAGGAGAACATTGAGGGATTGCTGTGAATGAAGTGGATAAGTCAAAATCCCACGAAACCGTTGTGACTGTATTCAAAGAGCCAATCTATCGAATCCTGGAAAAGATCAAGAGAGAGCCTTTCTTTGTTTGGCCGCCGAAAATGTTGGGAGATCCAACTCGGCATAATCAAAAGCTCAGATGCACCTACCACCAAGACTCAGAACTGCAGGGCATTGAAGCAACACTTGGAAGACTTAGCGGCAGCTAGACACCTAAGGGATTACATTGATTAGGATAGGGAAGTGACCGAACCGGGGAACCCGCCACCAGAGCCGAATGTTGAGCACCCACCTCGGTTGATAATAAATGTGATCCACAGGACAGCGACTCAGGAATCTGATAAGGCACTGAAAGAAGAGATCGCTAAGGCTGTGTAAATTCAGAAGGTCATGTCAGTGGAGCCTGTATCGAAAAAGGTACGTACAGTACCTAAATCCCCCTTGTGCACTGTTTCATTTACTAGCAAAGATTTAGAAAGCATACAACACCCACATACTGATGCACTGATTATAACTGTGGGAATTGGGAAACGATTTGACGTAAAACGAGTCCTAGTAGATCAAGGCAGTGCAGTAGACATATTGTATTATGATTTGTTCAGAAAGCTTGGTCTCTCCGAACTGCACCTCACCCTAGCGGCAGCCCCGTTTGTCGGTTTCAATTCACAACCAGAATGGCCGTTTGGAAGAATAGTGTTGCCAGTCATGGCGGGAACAAAAACCCTCCAGATAGAGTTCTTGGTTATTAATACACCATTCCCTTACAACGCCATACTTGGCCGCCCATGGATTCATCAAATGGAGGCAGTCCCTTCAACCTACTACCAGCTCATCCGTTTTCCAACGGAACACGGAGTAGAGCAGATCTCAAGGGATCAAGTTGCGTCCAAACATTGCTTCATGGCAGTATTAAAGGCAAAACAGCTTTGTAATCGGGTACAGACGGTAGAAGTGGCCGAACAGCCAGTCTTGGAAGATGTAGGGGGAACCCTAGAGGAAAATCTGGTAGAGGATTTAGAGAAAGTCTTGGTAAAAGAGGATGACTCAGAAAAGTACTTCCTTATCGGTACCTCGCTAGGCGCAGATGAGAAACTTTAACTGCTGGAACTGCTGAGGAAAAATATGGAGGTATTCGCATGGTCAGCATATGATACTCTAGGGTTGGACCCAGAATTTGCTTGCCACAAGCTCAACATCAACCCTTCAGCTCGGCCCTTTGTGCAAAAAAGTCAGAGATCCTCAGTCGAGCACACCGAAGCCGTAATTGCCGAAGTCGAAAAACTCCTGGCTTCAGGAGCAATCAGGGAAGTTTAGTACCCGCAATGGCTGTCTAACACAGTTGTAGTCAAGAAAAAGAACGAAAAATGGAGAGTTTGCGTTGACTTCACTTGCTTGAACAAAGCCTGCCCTAAAGATAGCTTTCCTCTACCTCGCATTGATCAACTAGTAGACTCAACAGCAGGGCATGAGCGCATGAGCTCTTTGGAGGCTTATAGTAGTTATCATCAGATACCACTATTTGGTCCGGATCAAGAAAAGACAGCATTTATCACTCTGAGAGGAACTTACTGCTATAGAGTGATGTCGTTTGGCCTCAAGAATGCCGGGGCGACCTACCAGCGGATGCTTACTCAGATGTTCAAGGACCAACTGGGAAAAACCATGGAAGCTTATATAGATGATATGGTAGTCAAGAGCAAGTTCGCTACAGACTATCTTACAGACTTGAGAGAAGTTTTTGGCATCTTAAAAAACCATCAGCTTCGCCTCAATGCCTCGAAATGCGCTTCCGGGGTAAGAACAGGGAAGTTCTTGGGATATATGGTCACTCACAGAGGAATTGAGGTGAATTCAGACCAAATAAAAGCAATACAAGATCTTGAAGTACCAACAAAGGCTAAGGAGCTGCAGAAACTAGCCGGAATGGTGGCTGCACTGAATCGGTTCATCAGCAAATCTTCAGATCGGATGAAGCCCTTCTTCCAGTTTTTGAAGAAAAGGACAGCATTTGAATGGAGTTCCGCGTGCACCGAAGCACTGCAAAGTCTAAAAAAATACCTCAATACGCCTCCCCTTCTGTCCACTTTAGAGCCGGGAGAGGAGCTGTACCTCTATCTAGCAGTCTCAGATCATCCCGTAAACGCAGTATTAATTTGAGAGGTTAACAAGGAACAGAGGCCTGTATACTACGTTAGCAAGACTTTACAAGATGCCGAGACACGGTATCTACTATTGGAAAAGTTAGCTTAAGCGCTGTTTATCGCCTCGAGGAAGTTACAACATTACTTCTAGGGGCATACCATCAATGTCCTCACCGAATTCTCCCTTAGATTTGTATTTAGCCGAGCCGATTTCTCTGGTAGAACAACAAAATGGGCAGTAGAACTTGGTGAGTTTGACATTCAGTATCAACCCATGATAGCAAATAAGGCCCAGCTCTTAGCAGATTTTGTCGCAGAATTTGCTCCCACCCAGAGTACCGAACCAGGGAACCCAAGTTCGGCACAGGTGCCACGCATCACCGAACCAGGAAAGCCCTGTGCTTCGGAAGCCTGGAAACTCTTCATCAGAAACATCTGGCAGCTCTATGTTGACAGGTCGTCCAATAACCGAGGTTCGGGGGCAAGAGTAGTACTTATCTCACCAGAAGGATTTATCTGGGAACAGGCTCTCAGGCTCAGTTAGAAGGCTTCAAATAACAAGGCAGAGTACGAAGCGTTGTTGGATGGTTTACGTAGTGCCGAACACTTCAGTGCAGAACAACTTCCTGTTTTCAGCGATTCACAGCTAGTGGTAAACCAACTTTCTGTGGTCTACGAAACACGGGATGAAAGAATGGCCATGTACGCAGGCAAGGCCAAAGACTTACTCAAAAAGTTTCAATCCATACGAGTGGAAGGAATTAGTCGGGACAAAAACAGCCATGCTGATGCTTTGGCTTGTCTCGGCTCATCAGTGGATGCCAAAGATGCCAGAAAAGTTTGGGTTGAGTTCGTGCCAGAGCCAAGCATTGCATCTCCAGTCCTCTGCAGCAGCGTAGAGCCGAGCTGGATGGATCCAATACTTGCTTTTCTAAAATTTGGTACTCTCCTCGAAGACAAAAAGGAAGCCAACAAAGTCAGACACAAGTCAGCTCGGTTTTGGATCTCACCATCCGGGAAGCTGTACAGACGCTCCTATCTTGGCCCTTATCTTCTATGTGTGCATCCAAATCTGGTCGAGAATGTTCTTTACGAAATTCACGATGGGATTTGTGGATGCCACATTGGCAGAAGGTCGTTGGCGCATCGAGCCCTCACTCACGGGTATTGGTGGCCACGGATGCAACAAGATGCTCAGTAGTACGTACATAAGTGTGATAAATGTCAGAGGTTTGCTCCACTCATTCATCAGCCAGCCAAAACTCTCACTCCACTCACCAGCCCTTGGCCCTTTGCGCAATGGGGTCTGGATATTGTCGAACCATTGGCGTGAGGCACTAGGAACAGGCGATTCTTCATTGCTGCAACCGACTATTTCACTAAGTGGGTTGAAGTTGAGGTGCTGGCAAGTATCAAAGAGGTGGACACGAAGCGGTTTGTTTTGAGGAATGTGGTGGTGCGTTTTGGCATTCCGCGGGTACTGATTGCGGATAATCGAACATAGTTCGATGATAAGGTCTTCAGAAAGTTTTGTGTCGACCTCAGAATCGAGTATAGAAACTCTTCTCCAAGGTACCCGCAAAGCAATGGGCAGGCAGAAGCCTAAAACAAAACCATCATCAACGAAGTAAAGAAAACGGCTTGAGCATGCCAAAGGAAAATGGGTTGAAGAGTTACCCCACGTGCTATGGGCATACCGAACCACAGCACGACGATCAACGGGGGAAACACCTTACTCACTAACTTACAGAATGGAGGTCGTCATCCCACTCGAAGTCGGCCTCCCAACCCTTCGGTCTGAATTGTTTGAGAGCACTAGTAACGAGGAAGCTATTGCACAAGCACTAGATATGGCAAAGGGCCGAAGAGAAGCAACACTGATCAAACTTGTAGCGCATCAACAGTAGCTCATCAAGAGTTTCAACCAAAAAGTTTTCCCAAGGCAATTTACACTAGGAGAACTGGTCTTGAGGAAAGTTATGGATCACAAAAAGGTGTCTGGCGAGGGCAAACTTGGGCCTAATTGCGAAGGTCCTTACAAAGTCACAGTTGTCGTTGGAAATGGAGCCTACTACCTAGAGGATCTTAATGGCAGAGCTATACCTCGGCCCTAGAACGTAGCAAATCTCGAGAAATACTATCAATAGAATTGTTCCACACCTTCTCTATTAGAATGTAAAGGCATTTATCTGTTGGCCAATGCAAATTCTTCCCCACTTCTCTCAAATTTATCAAATTCTTGTAATTAGCTTTGATGTTTATCAAACGGAATTAACTTTGGCTCTTACCAAATGGAAATAACTTTGATGTTTATCAAACGAAATTAGCTTTGGTTCTTACCAAACAGAATTAGCTTTGGTTCTTACCAAACGGAATTAGCTTTGATGTTTATCAAACGAAATTAGCTTTGGTTCTTACTAAACGGAATTAGCTTTGATGTTTATCAAACGGAATTAGCTTTGGTTCTTACTAAACGGAATTAGCTTTGATGTTTATCAAACGGAATTAGCTTTGGTCCTCACCAAATGAAATTAGCTTTGATGTTTATTAAACGGAATTAACTTTGGTCTTAATCCAAATGGACTTAGTTTCAGAATGACTGGACGAAATTTAAATTTGGTTAGCACTCAAACATGCTAAGTGGAATTGCTTGGTGGAATAATGTTTGGCAACTAAATTGGACTTTAGCCAAGTAGAATTGCTTGGTGGAAACCACACTAACATATCTTAAGTAAACGTCTTTGAATCCACAGAATTCCTCAAGTACCAACACGTCAACACTTCAGTATTGATTCAAACAAACAGAGTTGAAACAAGCATGCCCAGGTTCTATTAGGAGTAAACTTCCAGCATTAGTCTTACTCAACTCCAGGTGCGGGCAAACAATTGTTTTTCAAAACCAACTTGGACCTGAGTAAGACACCTCTTCATGCCTTTATTGTATTCAAATGCACCTATGCTATCTAAGTTGAAACAGACTCAAGCAGTTCTACACAAGGGCACAATCTTCAGTACCGATCTTACTTTGCTCCAGGTGGGGGCAAACAATTGTTTTCTTTCAAAACCAACCTGGATCTAAGTAAGACCCATTTACGAACTCAAGCACCGCCATACCACATATCCGTCAGCCACACCGAGCATCAGTTTGGCCTCAAGGTCCCAACAGTGCTCGGCCGGGCGCAAATAGTACAATGCCACACTAAGCATCAGTTCGGCCCTGAGGCCCCAACAATGCTCGACTGGGGGAAAGCAGTACAGAATCAGACAGAACATCCATTTAAAAATAGTACAGAACCAGACTGAGCATCTATTCGGCCCCGAGGTCCTAATAGTGCTCGACCGGGGGCAGACAGTATAAAAAACATTCAAACAACATTAGATTGCAAGTTCAAAAAGAAAATTCTATCGTCCAACACAAGGCACAGATGGCCTCATAACCAGCAACAAAGAAAACAAAAGAGAAAAGAAAAATTGTCTTGGCAAGTGCAGAAAGAAAGCTCGTCATGGAGACTGAGCCATAATACATCAAAACAGAAAAGCAAAAAAGTTCAAATCCTTTCAATATCAATTTTCATTAACAGAGGGCAACTCAGGAGCAGTATCAACAATTTTGTCCAGGCCGTCTGGAGGAGGAAAAGTAGAGGCAGCTCCAACTTCCTGAGAAGTAGAAGCCTCCTTAACCACATCTCCAGCGGCTTCGGTCTTCAGGGTTTCAATTCCTTTAACATTTATCGTTTCAACGGCAACATTACTGTCCTGGGTCTTGTTTGCAGAATCAGCTTCTGGGGAAACGTCGGCTGGAAGAACAGCAGGGGTGGAAACAGTCTTCGAACCCAAGGATCTAGAAAGAACGGGGACATCTTGTAACAGGAAAGAGCCTTCAGGAACCAGCGCAGTAGCCAAAGCACTAGTCCAACCCTTTAGAAAGAGCTTGTCTCGCAGTACTAGCACCTCCTCCTTACACACCGCCCCAGCTTCATCCCAGCCTTGTTGCCAATGCTTGGCCTCCAAAGCAGAGCGCTTGGCGGCCATCACGGCAATAGTGGCTTCCAGTTCGGCCACCTTTCCCTCGAGTTGAGCCTGTGTCCCAATAGCAGCCTCCTTCGATTATTCAGCTGAAGCGACAATCTTGTTTAACCGAAATGCTTCCCTCTCCGGGTTCGGGGTCCTTCTTTCTCTGTCTCCAAGCTTACCATCAGTCTCTCAGCGTTCATTGCGGCCTCCAGCACGACCCTTTTTAGCTTTTCAACACGGGTAATGGACAGATGCACTCTCTGGATACACTGCAAAGGGCAATGAAGAATTAAGAGAAAATAAGATAGCAATGTAACAATAAAGACAAGTAAAACGAGGAAACACTTACAGTAGTCATCATCTGAAGGGTCCCCTTCAGGATAGGAATATCACGGGGCCCATTATGGTCAGCCATGTCAACCGGCATCAACAAAAACTTAGTCAAATCAAAGGTAAAATCTTGTGAAGCAACAATTGAATCAGAAGTGGAAATGGGCCTGCCTTTATGCGACATTGGCGGCTCCTATTTCTCAAAAGTCTCATCTTCAGCAGGATCCTCAGAAGCTTCCCCCACCACTGTTTTGCCAGCCTCTCTTCTTCTCTTTTTTGCTCGGGTAGCGATCGAAGCTGAGGGCTCGGCAGTAGTCGCAGGGGTCCCAGAAGCTCCCACCTCCATCTTCACTTCCATTAGTCTCTTCACCTCGGTTCTTTCCAGAGGGGTTTCCAAAACATCGGAGGCTCCGAAAGCCTCCGCCTCTAAATCCACCAACACTCTTCTCTTCGCCACAGACCCGTCCCCTGCGAAACTGGGGGCAAGGGAGGGTGTTTTCTTAGAAAGTGCACCTTGACTCCTGCGATGGTTTGTGACCAAAGGAGTGAGAGACGTGTCGGTCTCGGTATCAGAGTCCAGAAGGGCAGCAGTGAGCCTCGCCTTCTTTGGAATGGTGGAATGGTAAGTAGACTGGTATTCCGATAACTCGGGTGCAGATCTCTTTTTATACCTCAGGGCCGCTTTTATGGCTTCAGTGTTCTCTCGGTTCGGTCTTCGTTGGAAACGAGAGGCCTCTGTAAAAAAGAAGTGATCCATCAGAGCAACATCCAAAATAAAATAAGAAATACAAAAGGCATTAGAAGGAGAGGCCCGAACCTGGGTAGCCGTCTTTCTGGGGCATTCTCTCAGACTGAAACTCAGTTCCGGCAGGGAACTCCCAGTTTCCACCAACTTGTAAGAAATCATCGTTGTGCTTATCTGAATCGGGCAACCTAGTAACCAAATGGCAATCAAACGAGCAAACACGCAAGTAATACGTGCTGTGGTCTTTGTTATGAGAAAGAGTATAACAACCTAAGATATCCTATATGTCAAGGTTCAAACCCAATCGTCTATTGAGGGCACATACACCGCAAATAACACGGAAAAGGTTCACAGATACTTGCATTGGAGTTAACTGGACTTGATGCAGAAACCAGCATACCAACGGGTCAAGAGGAAACCGAACCCCTCTCTCGACTATGGCCGCGATGGGAAAAGCGACGGTATTCCTCGTGCCCATACGCTTGGCGTCTACTTTTGCCAACGAAAGGGTAACGTCGTCGGGAATATTATAGTCCAGGCAGAACATAGCCATGGCCTCAGGGGTATCAACCAGCGAGCGAAACTTCCCCATTTAAAAAACCTAATGAGACAAAGGTAGGACTCAGATAACAGAGTATGGAACCCAGACAGCGAGTGGGCCAAACAAGATGAATAAGATAAAAAGAGACAAGAGAAGAAGAATCACAGGAGGATTTACGGAGATTAGAACAGTGGTTGCAGAGCAAGATCAGCGGCGAAAAAGTTTGAGAAGGGCACCAACGAGACTGGTTCAGAGGAACGGGAAGAGTTCTTTCTCTCTCTTTGAAACTCTCTAGAGGAACGAAAAAGCAGATGAAGGGATTTGTATCGACAGCTAGAGCATTAATTGCACTAGCCGGCGCGCAGGTACACGGAGCACGACCTTAAGCATGGAATTGACGCACTATCTCTACACACCTATCTCATATCGCTATGTGTCACCATGAAAGGACGCATGCAGGGATTGTGTGTCAGGATTGAACCGTCACCAAGGCCGAACTGGAAAAAAAAAAAAAAAAACCGAAACGACACGACGCTTGGGAAGCAGAACAATAGCTCCCCCCAAAGGGAACCTTAGCGCGAGCTAGGGGGCAAATGAAGGGGCTAAATGTGAAATGGGTCGGGTCCAAGCCTTGGGTCGGCCCAATCCACTGAAGTTCGAATCCAAGTGGGCTGGATGAGTATATGGGCAAACCAATTGAGCCCAACTTCATGATCAACAGTCCACCCAAGTTCTCAAGCACTTGGGCCCAACCCGCAGTGGAAAGGCTAGTCTAGCCGTAGTGCTGGGCTGGGCCGAGCTGCGAGACTGAACCTATAGGCCGAACAGAAAATAGGCCAAGCTCAGACAAAGATATCCAAATAGGATCAGCCCATCTCCATGAATGACCCTGTAAAAGGCCGAGACAAGGCTTAATGGTGCCGAGCTGAGGCACAACGGTATCGAGCTGAAGGAACCTCGCAAGGAAACGTGGAAGTTGCGAATGTGTGCATGTGCAAGTTGCCACCTCAGCTGGTCCCCTACACCTAGAATCACGGAAGTTGTTGAATCAAAGGAATGCGGTTTGTTATCAGCATGACTACAATGGGTATATGTATTCAATGACAACTACCAGGTGGTCCCCCACCTTGAGCAATGCTAAAAGGACACCTGGCAGCATCCAAACTCCATGAACCCACCATGAGAAACAAGCAAGGAACACTATATATATAACATGAACTTTGCATTGAAGGTAACTGAACTATTCCAAGCAAACTCACACATAGAGATAGATTCAACTCTATTTACATTTCTTCTCCGATCACTAATTCCCACACCGGAGGGGTTATCTGACCAACCTCGGCCAGGCAGCTCTAACGGTGCTTCTTGTGGCAGGAACCTTAGTCCCTGGATAGTCCAACCGGGCGCGGAACCCCGATTCACTTTCATCTAGCGCGGAATCCGGTACGCACAACGCCCAATTTAAATTTATAAATTTTAATTTCTATTATATCCTCATATGAATTTACTAATTAGGACAACCCATATTAAATCTTAAAATAAATTATTTTTTTCCTCATGGTATACCCTAATCCATTATTCCTATTCAAATCCCTGCATTTTCTTTTCTAAGAGATCAAAGTTAGTTTATTTTTTTGTTTTTCTTCTTTCTCACTCCAAAACTTCAATCCACCTCATTAAAACTTACCATTATCATTAACATCACTGTTTTTTTATTATTTAAAAACTCTAAACCCTAGAAAAAAAGTTTAAACAATCAAATAATGGAGAAAAGTGATAATCAAGATAGTATTTTAAGACAACTCATCAAAGAGGAAGTAAGTATTCATATAAAAATCAAACCATCTACATTAACATTATAAATAAAGAAATAACTTTACACTAAAATATAGATGAAACAAATTCCACTAAAGAAAAAAAAATAAACTGAAATATGTGAGAGCTCCAACATACTAAAAAACCAATGTGTAAGAGTGTTTTCCCCTTCAAGCATTTTGTCAAACACATGGTAATCAACAAATTAGAATAGCAAACCAGCAATGGAATTGTCAAACACATAGTAATCAACAAATTGTTATAGCAAAATAGCAAGAGAAGAAAGAGATAGAAAAAAACATAGGCAAAGAGATGAAGCTTGTCAATAGTGACTCTGATTAGTTTAAAAGGTTTTTCAATTACTTTTTTTTTTAATTTCTTTATTATTTATTATTTGAGTTTATATATTAAGGGTGACTTAGGAAAAATAATAGGATGTGCTTCGAACAATATAAAAATTTAAATAAATGAAAAAGGTGTACTTAGAAATAAATAAGAAGTACTTAATGATTTTTTGGGGGTGGGTAGAATCTCCCGAAGAACTGATACTCAGAGATACTAGCCCATATTCATATTCGAGTCTGTGTGACAAAGCTATGGACCACATTTACTAGGTGTCATGTGCTTTCCTGTTTGCGAAAAATTATTGATTTCAATTTTCAACTAAGAAATGATCTATTGGTTGTGCTATGATTTGTGGACCCTTGCTGGGGCTGGAAGAGCACTTTTCCATGATTCACCTGACTAGGATCCCATTTCTTGTAGTCATGCTAAAATTGCTTTTATAAAGCAGTTTTCTTGTTTTTAAGTTTCAGCATCAGGAAATGTGTAGAGGCATAGACAGAGAGCTCAGCCACATAAATGGCAGTTCTGAGATCTTCACAGATGTGGTTTCCTTCCATGGAATTATAGAACAGTTATGGTGTGTTTGGTTGGAGGATTTGGGGAGGGATTTGGAAAGGGAAAGGGAAAAGGTGTGTGAAACTATGTGAAATTTAGGTATGTTTTATTCATATTTCACTTACCTTTTCCATTTCCCTTTCCAAATCCCTCCTCAAATCCCTCAACCAAACACAACATTAGACTGTTAGCTTTGTGGCTCTCGGGCTTCACTGTACTGTCAAGCAGATGATGCATTTCTATGTCGAAGATGTGATAAGCGAGTTCATGGAGCTAATTTCTTGGCTTTCAGACACATTAGGTGCTTGCTTTGTGACACATGTCAAAATCTGACTAAGAGATACATTGTCAGAAATTCAGAGATGGCACTTCCGGTGATTTTGAATTCGAGACAATGTGTTGGCTTTGTTCTAATTTCATGACCATTTCATCTTCTCCCTCTTTAGTAATTTTTTGTTTTCATTTTCTTTTGAGAAGTGTTTTGTTTAATGATTTTCAAGTTTGGTTATGTTTAGTTATTGAAATATTTTTCTGTGGCAGTTGATGTAGAAGTAAACTTCATTTGTTCTTGTAATATATTGCATATAATTGGATCAAAAAATACTTATAGAGGTGTGGGTCCCACAATTAACTCCATTTTTCCCGAGTATTTTGTGATTTATTTTTGTACAAATATCTTTTTCTACACGTCAAAGTCAGTTTGAAGTTGGTGATAAAGGAAGAGCATGAACAATCTTAATCAGTAGTTTCATGTTGGGTGCATACATAAGCAAAGGCGTGCAATTCTAGTGGTGTTTTGTTATGAACGGGATAGGAACGGTTGCTATCAGAACTGAATGGAGCTTTCCCGTAGAGGCAATCCAAAAAAGAAGACCTAGATCAAGGTTGGTCAAAACAAAGTGGTGGCCGAAAGAGATTGGAGTCAAAATCGTTGTTCTTTCCCTTTCTTTTGTAGAATTCCCGGTCCCAAATGCCTACTCAAAGGGGGTAGTCACCAAGAAGAATGAAATCCCTACCCCTCTCCAATTCAAATGCACAATAGAAGGATAGTAAGAAATGAAATGAAATGAAATTCAAATTAATAGAATAAGACGACACAGCATTAAGTAACAAAGAGTTGTAAGGTGATGCTATTATTTATATGTTGTCACTGATTATTATACATATACATATACATATACATACATACATTCATTATATATATATATATATATTACATATTCTGTCTGTTATATACAATTTCAACAGAAGACAACACCCGGCCAATATCCTATCCACCATTCTGCATTGCAGTCAAACACGCTGGCTGCACCTCGCTCCTCTCTACACTTCACCAACACAAAAATTAACATTGTTAAGGAGCCTTCCAAAGAACAAAAGTATAGATGCACACCCGTGAAATATAAGAGAGACAAGTACATAAAACAACAATTCGCCGAAACAAGTAAATTCTATTAGACAAATAACTTCAAATTCACATCAAAATACGACGAGATAAATAGGAAAAAACAAAAGGCAAACAGGAGACAATGTGTGTTTGTCAAAGATTCATATTTCAACCACCCTGGGTACATATCGCCAACTCTAAAAATTCAAAAAAAAAAGAAGAAGAGATAAAGGAGGTAGAGATCTAAAACGATACCCAATGCTAAACAGACAATCTAGGTCAAGTAACTGAGGACATTAATGGCAGGCGGTGCCATATAAGCAATTCCAGATATCTAATAATAGACTCTTAGGCTGTTTTTGAATCATAGATTTGGGTTGGGAATTGAAAAATGGAAGGAAAATAGAGGGGGAAAAAAGGTTATATTTTATTCATATTTCCTTCACCTTTGTTTTTTCCCCCCTTCCAAATCCATTATCCAAAACACAGCCTTTTGCAAATGAGGCAGTATATTATTACATTGATATACAAATGAAAAAAAGACCAGACGTCAAATAAATAACTTAAATCCCATGAACAACATAAGTGAGGTACCTCTAATCAAACTCATCACCTTCATCTTCGGATTGATTCTCCAGTTTCATGCCTTCTGTGTTGTTTTTTACAAAAGAAACTTGGGCCTCCATCATTGAGCTCTCTATTATGTATAATCTCAAGCCGCATATTTGATTTAGGGCTGTCACATTTTATTTAACTGTGGGCATAAGAAGACCTTCCCACTCTGTTTCTCCAATGTCACTGTCAAGTTCAGCAACTGCAACACCATCAGTCATGGCGTCAACAGAGCCACGGCTGCTCTTGCATGAAAGCTTACCATCTTCAGCCAGCCGCGACGTCTGATGCAGCCGCTGCCCATTAGTACTGCTATTTGAAGCAGGAGTCCTTGGAAAAAAATAAAAATAAAATAAAATAAAAGAGAATGAATTATTGCTTCAGAAACAGAAACAGGTGCAATGTTTGTACTTCTAAAATAATTAGTGCAAAAAACAGTAAAAAAAAAGTGAAACAAAAACAAAGGCAAAACGAAATGATGATGCACATTAAGCAATGAGACAGTGATGAATCAAATCACTTTCTGAAAAGATGAGCAACGTCATTGCTTGACGACATTTTTATCTTTTTTGTTGTTGCTTCTATGAGTAGTTTAACTTAATGCAGAAAAGCACGTTCCAATTTAACCAACACAGCAATCCACAGAAACAAAATAAAAACCAAAGGATAAACACTTCTAAGAATGTAGCATATTGATGTTGTGTCTATATTAGATGCCGACACTCATTAGACACTTCCTAATACGTGTTTGACATTCATCAAAATAGGTGTCTTATTTTTTAAAAAGATTTTTAAATTCGGACACTTGGAGGACCCATATGTCCACCAATTAAACACACATGAAACTAATTATAAATTTGAACTAAATAACTTAGAATATAATAATAAAATAGTGTCTATGTTAGACACCGACACTCATTGGACACTTCCCGACACGTGTTTGACATTCATCAAAACGGGTGTCCTATTTTTTAAAAAGATTTTTAAATTCGGACACTTGGAGGACCCACATGTCCACCAATTAAACACACATGAAACTAATTATAAGTTTGAACTAAATAACTTAGAATATAATAATAAAATAAAAAACAATGCAAATAACTTAGAATATAATAATAAAATAAAAAACAATGTAAATGTAGAAATAAGTGTTATGCTAAGTTATTTATTTATTTATTATTATCTTTGAATAATATATTCATATATATAAAACATATAAAAAATATATATAATTATATATTTTGTGGGTGTCTGCCACGTGTCGTGTCGTGCATTTTTTGAAAATCGGCATGTCAGTGTGTCTGTGTCATATCCGTGGCATGTCCGTGCTTCTTAGATAAAAACAATAAAAGCCACAGAAAAAAAGAATTATATAACCTCAGCACACCTCCCCTGCTGGAATTTGGGAGTTGGAAGAGATTCAAAAATTGGAATTAAATTTTTTGACCTTGCTTCAATCATGCGAGTTGGAATCCTTTCAATCTCAATTTTCCGTCTAGGAGTGCCTTCCCCATCTATTGTCATGAACTGGAAGTAAATCTGCAAAGAAACAACACAACAAAAGATATTGCAGCCGTCACACCGATAAACATGCATAACTTGCATTAAACAAACACCAATTCAAATCTCCCACCTGAGGTTTTGCCCACAATGGGGTCTGGGATTGTGCCTGTAATTCAGCTTCAGAAATAAAAATATGATGTCTTTCCTCAGGACAAATCTTTGCTATTACGTTCGAACCCTTAACCTCAGGGTAGCCACCATTTTCCTTTGTAATTCCTTCGGGTTATATTTTACTGTTGTCTGAATTTCCACTTTCACCATACATGTCAATATTATTTGCTCGCTCTCTGTGATTCTGTTTCTGACAAATATTCCAATTCTGAATTGCCTCAACAACTAACCTGTTTCAAGAGCAGAGTTGTAAGAGCCTAATCCAGAGACCACTGTTGCAGACTCTAACCCAGAAGATGCCCGCAATGCATATTGCATCACTGACCCAGAAGGAGAGAAAACCAACAGGTGGTACTTTGCCTTCAAGGAACTTGTAACTGCATGCATGGTTGTTAAAATCTTACGATTCACGATTCAATTTATACAATTTGATACAAGTTTCAAGCAAAACAATTCGATTTATGCAGTTGAATCTTAAATTGAGTGAATCTTATGATTCAATTGCAATTCACTATAATTCATTATGGTTCACTGCGGTTCAAGCGACTCAGTTATTGTTTTGCATAATGCAAGAAAGACGTCGTTTTTGCAAAATAGAAAAGAGGTCAACTAATTATATTGATATATATGGTTTTATATGTATATGCGTATATACATATATAACTCCGCCGGGGTAGTTAACAACTCCGCCGGTCCCAAGTCCGGATAAAGGAGGAAGGTTGCATGTTAGGTAGCCGATAGCCAACATGTAACGCCCTCAAAATAATACATATAAACCCCACATTCTTGACATACATAGACAAAGTGAATAAAGCATATTTCTATTTATCAGAGTATTAAGTACAAAAGTATTACATGTTGACATCAAAAGTAAATGCCCTACGGGCTTACAACTTTTTAAGTCAACACTTGGTTACAACAAAAGAAGAGTTCTAACTCTTTATACAAAATAAGCCCTTGGCTTGAATTTATATGTAATACCAAAAGATAACAACAAAATATCTGTCAGCCTCTAAGCCTCCCAAGCTACGTCCTTGGAGGTGGCATATCACCTGAACCTGAAAATGATGCCCCATATAGGGTGAGCCAACGCCCAGTAGAGATATGCTAAACATAATATGAACAATAACTAAAATTTTAGCTTTTGATAAATGTTTTACTCACATAAACAGACATACATCTCTTTCATAGCCAATCCATATTCACAGATATATATATATATATATATATATATCATTACTTTTCCGTTTCATTATCCAAACCAATTCATAGATATGGTTCTCTATTCATCCAGACAGTTTATGATGAGACTACAACTCACATTATTAACATTTCAACGTTTCAATTTCAAATGAGATTACAACTCATATCAATAATACTTCAACACTTTAAATTATCTACGTTATGCAAATGCAATCAAGATTTCGGGACTTTCACACTGGACACTTCGGCCAACTTAATTATCATTGGAGTCTATCCCCTATCTCCTCCCAAACAGGTTTGAGAGTACATCCCTTATCTCCTCCCAAACCAAGGAGTTCATCCCCTATCTCCTCCCAAACAACATACAAACACTTGTCATATACAATGATCAAGCAAAGCACATATTCAATGTGTTATTTCATCCGTCATATTCAATGACATACTCAATTGATTAGTTTTAATTTATCTAATCATCATGCAATGTCTACAACAATCAAGACTATTCTCCATCGATAGCCCAAAACAATTATTTCTAAACAGTTAATAAATTATCAAACAGATAAATTATCTACAATTTCAAAGGTGAGTGATTAATCAATCCAACTTCACCATTCCATCTCATAACTCCCCAATTTCATTATTTATAACTCAATTTCATGTGTCCCTAACATTTGTTTATTCAAACATAATTAGGGCATTCTCCCCCCTTTTTCAATATTGATCCAAAGGTCCAAATATCATCAATAAACAACAATAACCTCATTTTAAGACCCATACACCCATGTATAGTTCAAAAGGAACAAAACCCCTTTTTTTACATTTCAAGTTTTGAAACCCTAACACCCAAAATTTTCCAACTACAGCATTAAATCAAAATGACTACATGCTTATGTCAAAGGCCATAAATATGAGTAGTTATCCCTACCTCAAGTGAAGGAACCCAATGGAGAAGATGAAGAAAACTCGGAGGTGCTCCAAACTTACAATTTTTTAGATAAAAAAGGAGGTGTTGAAAAGCTTTACCACTTTAATGAAGGCACAAGGGTTGGGTCTCACTAAACCAAGATCAAAATGTAGAGAGAGAGAGAGTTCTAGAGAGAGGAGCTCTCAAATTAGGGTATTGGAAAGCTAGAGAGAGAGAATGGCCGAAAAAGTGATTCAAAAAGCTTCAACTCAGACTGATATACAACACAGTTTGCTCGAGCGTGGAATGCCCTGCTCGAGCGTCAGACACAGACTCCCGCTTGAGCGTGAAAAACGACGCTCAAGCGTCGAATGCACACTTCTAGAAGTTCTGCAGACGAAGGTCCCTGCTCGAGCGTGAAAGTGGACGCTCGAGCGTCCGATGTCCTTTAGGGAAAAAAATATTGAAGACTGAATAATCCCGCTCGAGCATCAAACTTCCTGCTTGAGCGGAGGAGCAAATGCAAAGGTCCCGCTCGAGCGTCAAAAGCCCCGTTCAAGCGTGAAGGCCAAAATCTGGGCATAAACTATTTGTTTCTAAACACAACCAACTTGTTTCAAACTTGCCCAACGCAACCCAAAACTCTAATATAAGCAGTAAAGGATGGAAACGAGAATAAGACAACAACACACATCCACGGAACCGAGTCCGGAATACAATAGATAATGGAGGGAAAACCGGGATCGTTATACAACACGTAAAAAAGTCGCTCGGATCCCTTATGAAAATGAATCCTACTTTGAATCGATTAAATGTTAGGTCGTTTAACGTGTTGTGCCTGCCTCCAAGTGTTTCAAAAAGTGAGCAAGGGGCACATCATCAACGCTTGGGTGCGGTGAAAAATGGGCAAAGGTTCCCGTGTTTTTCTGGACGAGCGCAGATAAAGAAGCTAATCCAAGACTATAGGTTTAGGATAGCCACTTGGAATATAGGAATTTTAATTAGTAAGACGATGGAATTGGTAGATGTTATGATTAGAAGGAGAGTTAGTATAGCATGCGTATAAGAAACTAAGTGGATAGATGAGAAAGCTAGGGAAATTAAAGATACCAGTTTTAAACTATATTATAGTGGTAAGGATAGACGCAGAAATAGGATATGAATCATAGTTGCCAAAGGTCTTGTGAAAAATGTAGTGGCAATCATTAGGAAATAGATAGGATTATGTTAGTTAAACTAGTTATTAGAGGGAATATAGTGAACGTTATTAGTGCATACGCCCCTCAAGTAGGATTAGATGATCAGACAAAGAGGGATTTTTGGGAGCAAATGGATGAGATCCTACAGGAGATACTCGTAGGAGAGAACCTAGTTTTATGTGGAGATTTCAATGGCCACGTTGGCATAGATAAACTAGGCTACGAAAAGGTGCATGGTGGATACGGTTTTGGTGATAGAAATGAGACTGGAGAAAGTATCTTAGATCTTGCGTTGGCTTTTGACTTGGTTGTGGCCAATACTACGTATAAGAAGAGAGATGAGCATTTGATAACCTTTAAGAGTGGGCCAGTTAAGAGCCAAATAGATTACTTTTTAGTAAGAAAAGTAGACCGCCTAAGATGCAGTGATTGTAAGGTGATTCTAGGAGAGAGCCTGGCCTCTCAACATAAGATTTTGGTACTAGATTTATGTTTTAAAGGGCAATACCAAGTTAGGAAGGATGGTGGGCGTCGTAGGACAAGATGGTGGGACCTAAAAGGGGATAAATTAGAAATATTTAAGAATAGAATGGATAAGGAAGATGCTTGGGACTTGGAAGATGATGCCAACACTATGTGGAACTCGATAGCCAATTGTATGAGGAGAATCTCAAGGGAAGTGTTTGGAGAATTGAAAGGAATGGGACCTAGCTCTAGGAAAACTTGGTGGTAGATGGAAAAGGTTCAAGCGGTCGTTAAGGCAAAACAAGAGTGCTTTAAAAAGTGACAGAAGAATAAAACTGAGGAAAACCTTAAGAACTATAAATTGACTAATAAGGAGGTCAAGAAAGTAGTGCGAGAGACTAAGTGGAAAGCTTATGATGACCTATATACTAGACTAGATAGTAAGGAGGGAGAGAAGAGGTTATACAAACTTGCTACGATACGGAAGAGGAAAACAAGATATTTTAATCAAGTTAAGTGCATCAAGAGTGAGGATTCTAAGGTATTGGTGAATGATGAAGAGATTAAGGAGGGATGGAAGAACTATTTTGAGAAACTATTAAATAAGGAACATGGAGGTACGTCAATAAGGGAAGAAACAGCCAGTAATACGATAAACCAAGACTATAGGTTTTATCGCAGGATTAGGAACTTTGAAGTGGAGATTGCACTTAAGAAGATGAAATCCAATAAGGCTTTACAACTCAATGATATCCCTATTGAAGCATGGAAGTGTTTGGGTAAAAAAGGGATTGTTTGGTTGACTAGGTTATTTAGCAAAATTTTGTTGGCTAAGAACATGCTAGATGAGTGGAGGAAGAGTATTTAGTGTCAATCTATAAGAATAAAGGAGATGCCCAGAATTACAACTACTATAGAGAAATCAAGCTAATGTGTGATATAATGAAAGTGTGGGAGAGGGTTATGGAACGCTGATTGTGAGATATAACAGAGGTGCCAGAGAATCAATTTGGGTTATGCCTGGTAGGCCAACAATGAAAGCAATCCAACTGTTGAGGAGAGTAATAGAAAAGTATAGAGAAAAAAAGAGAGATATTCATATGGTGTTTATCGACCTTGAGAAAGCATATGATAGAGTGCGTCGGGATATAATATGGTGGGTGTTAGAGAAGAAAGGGGTGATAAAAGGTTACATTGATGTGATTAAGGACATGTATGAAGGGGTGGTGACCACTATTAGATCGCATGCTGGAGAGACAAATGAATTTCTTATCGCTGTAGGGTTACACCAATGATCTACCTTAAGTCCTTATATTTTTGCGTTAGTTATGAATGAGTTGACAGGAAATATTCAGGATGATGTGCAATGATGTATGTTTTTTGCAGATGATATTGTGTTAGTGGATAAGACTAGAGAAGGAGTTAACACAAAATTGGAGATTTGGAGAAAAACACTTGAATCTAAAGAACTCCAGATAAGCAAAACTAAGACAGAGTACATGGACTGCAAATTTAATAACAGTAATAATGAAAGCAGAAGAGAAGTGAAGATTGAGAACCAAGAACTGCCTAAGAGTGAACATTTTCGTTACTTAGGGTCAATTATCACAACGGCGGGGGAGATTGATGCGGATATGGCCCATAGGATTAAGGCATGATGGCTTAAGTGGAAAAGTGCGTCTGGAGTACTGGGCGATAAACGAATACCCACTAGACTAAAAAGTAAGTTCCATAGAATGGTTATTAGACCAGCGACGATGTATAGGACGGAGTGTTGGGCAACTAAAAAATAACATGTCGATAAGATGAGTGTTGTTGAGATGAGAATGTTAAGGTTGATGTGTGGCAAAACTAGACAAAAAAGAATTAGGAATGAATTTATTTGGGAATGGGTTGGAGCAGCACCGATAGAAAATAAGTTGAGAGAGAATCGATTGAGATGGTTTGGTCATATTCAACGGAGACTAATAGAGGCAGTAGTAAAGAGATGCGATGTAGTGATGGTAGATAAAAGTGTTAGGGGACTTGGTAGGCCTAGATTAACGTTGGCTAGCATTGTAAATAAAGATATGGATCTACTTAATTTGACTAATGAAATGGCCTTTGATAGAGCCGCGTGGTGAAGGAGGATTCATGTAGCCGACCCCATTTGATGGGACTTAAGGCTTGGTTTGGTTTGGTTTGGTTTGGTTAGGTTATGCCTGTATACATATATACAATTTACTTATATTGATATATATTTTTTTAAACACTATATGTGAATCTTTATATGTATATACATGATGTTGGTCGAAAGGTACCACATTGAGGCTACTTAAGTTACAATTTTAGTCTTTCAATTTTATTTATTTGGTGGAGATGATGTATTTTGTGCACTCGTACAGATTTGGCAGGAAATATGAAACTTAAATCAAAAGGAGCGCGAAAGCAGATTCCCCGTGCGAGAAGTGAAAAATTCGAGCCAGCCAAACTACCGCACGTGCGGCCAAGCTTCACCGCACATGCGGCCCACCATCGCACGAGCGGCCCACCTAGGGATACGTGTACGGAATTTTTGGTCTGTTTTGCTCCGAATAAAAGATAGAAAATTAGCCAAACCTAGGGTTCGAAAATTTAATACAGAATATAGGGAGGCTAGGGTTCCAAAGAAGTGATACTCTACCAAAGCTTGAAGGACACTTCCATGGGGGTTTCTTCCTCATCTTCTTCCTCTTTCCACACCTCCATGAGTGGCTAGTCATCTTTTCTAGGGTTTTGATGAAACCCTAGCCATGTAATGGAATTTTTCATGAGCTTTAATTGTAAATTGGTTTGAATGAATGTATGGATGTTTTAGAAGTTTTTAATAATTGTTTCGTTCATCTCTTCAAGCATTTTACTCTCTGTGATTGTTTAACGCTTTCCATACATTAGCATTTTTTGTGTTTGTATTCAAAGTACAAGACGAGTCATGCTATGAGAGACGGGTCGCTTTGCTAACATAGTTTAGAGCAAACGACTCGTATTACTCGGAATGATTCGTGCCTATACATTGAATGCAACAACCCTCTTGATCAATATTTCAAACTTGTAGTTGTGAAATTTGGTAGTTCAAACCGAATTTCGATTGGTGGTTGATGTTAAGTCTCATTCATGTGGTTAGTGGTGAATTCTCTACCCTAGGATTTTTCCCAAAAATTAATATCTCAAACCCTAATTTTAATTGCAATACAATTCTTCAATTTTATTTAATTGTTGTTTAGGTATAAAATCAATCTCATCTTTTTAATCAAAATTAATTTAGGAATTTTGCGATTGAATTAATCTAATTTCACACTTGTTCTTGTGAATCAATGCCTGGACTTGCCATTATTCTGATAGAATTTGATATAGCTTAGTGATTATTTTTGGTGTGTTCAACGACCCATCAAATTTTGGCACCGTTACCGAGGACTTTTGGCAAAATTAGTTAATTTAAAGTTATATTCTTATTTTAATTTTTAGTTTAGGATTTTATGCTTTTGTGTTGCTAAGTGTGTAGAGCGTTTGAAATTTGAGCTATCACTGAAGTGCAAGCGGAGCGCAGCCGAGCTTTAAAAAGATAAAAAAAAACCGCAGCACTAAAGTGAGTAAACAGAAGCAAACACTCACAAGCAAAGCACCAAAATGCTAAAACGAAAGGCGAAGCTCAAATAGAGATTGGAGACAACGTCTACACGTCAAGCATCCGCAAGACGAGTAAAGCGTTTTCGTTGAACCACTGTGAGTATTTCTCCTTTAACATTCTGCTTTTGTGACTTAGTGCACAGAGTCGAACTTTTTGTGTGTGTGTGTGGGTAGTGTATGCACAGGCGCTGTTCTGGTCGCCCTGAATTATGGAGTTTGGACCTTGAACTAGAAAGGACTCTTAGGAGACTTAGGGCCTATGCCCGTGTTCCTAGGCTTAAGTATTCATATCCATACATTGAGCCATTAGAGATGGCAGATCCTGATGTCCCGAATGTGCCTAACCGGACCCTCAAGGATTATTTCACACCCACTGCATATACATCACCATCATGCATCCAATTACCCAACACCACTACTTCTCATTATGAGATTAAGTCCAACACCATACAAATGCTCCCATCATTCCATGGACTAACTCATGATGATCCTTATAAGCATTTGAATGAATTTCTAGAAATTTGCTCGATAGTGAGGATCCAGAATTTCACAAATGAGGCCTTAATGTTGCGATTGTTTCAATTCTCGTTAAAGGATAAAGCCAAACACTACTAAATTCTTTACCTGCTAATTCAATCACAACTTGAGACCAATTACAGCAACGGTTCTTGGAGAAGTACTTTTCCATAGGTAAAACCAACCAACTTAGGCGAGCCATCACAAACTTTGCTCAAATGGATGGCGAGCAATCCATGAGACGTGGGAAAGACTTCGAGACCTTCTCCAACAGTGTCCCTATCACCAAGTGCCTGATTTGCAACTTGTTCAAACATTTTATTATGGCTTAACTAAGCCGCACTGCCAAATGGTGGATTTGTCCTGTGGTGGGACATTTATGTCTAAAAATGATGTCGAGGCATGGCAATTGTTTAAGAACCTAAGTAATAATTCCCTTCACCATGCCTCCGCAGCCCGGCAAGTTCGGTAACCAGTAGTTGGAGCCCCGAAAAGAGGGGTCATTTATGAGGTCGGGCAAAACCTAGAGTTAGCCCAACAAGTAGAGGCATTGTCTCGCAAGATGGACCAATTATTAGCTACGGAATATGCCCCTACCCAGCAAGATCTGCCTCAATTTCACGAGGCATGTGTTATTTGTGCGAGCCCTGCTCATGACTTGAGTGAGTGCCCTTCGGCATCACAATTTTTGGAGTTAGTCTAAGAGCACGTGAATGCGGCTCAAGGATTCTCTAACCCGGGTAATGACCCATACTCCAACACATACAATCCAGGATGGAGAAATCACCCTAATTTTTCATGGAGACCCCCTTCACAAGGCACTTCTTACAATCCTCTACCACTAAGGCAGAATTTCAATAATTTTGCCAACCAATCATCTTACCGACCACCGCAACCTGATCGAACCCCACAACCGTACCGGCAACCACAACCCCCGCCTGTTCCTCAGGGCAACTCTGCCTTTGAGACTCAAGTATTGGAAGTTCTCTCCGAACTTAAGGGGTTAGCACCGGTAGTTCACTCCCACACTCACTCTATTGCCAAGCTAGAGACCCAATTGGGTCAAATGGCTAACAACATGAATCGAAGAGAGGAGGGAAAATTACCAAGTCAAACTGTGGCCAACCCTAAAGGACAATACGGCGCAGAGAGTTCGAGTGGGAATGGGAAGCAACATGAGCAAGTGCAAGCAATGGTTGCTTTGAGAAGTGGTGGGGAGTTAGAGCCTCAATCAGTTGCGTCTAATGCAATTAGAGTTAGGAAGGGTGACCACGGTGGTACACCCAATGAGAGCAACGGTGAGGGAGAAACACTTAAGAGGGATGACTTAGTCCTTAGCACTTCATATGAGCCCAAGGCACCATATGTGCCTAAGGCACCCTTTCCCCAATGCCTTGATACACCGTCCCCTTTTAATAAGAAGGCGACATCTATGGAGGCAATGATGAAGGTCTTTAAACAGGTAAAAATCAACCTCCCCCTATTGGAGGTGATTAAGTAAGTACCATCCTATGCCAAATTTCTGAAGGACCTTTGTACGTAGAAGCGTAAATCTAGGACATATGTGTCCCAAAAGGTCCTACTCACGGAGCAAGTAAGCTCCGTCTTGTTGAATGACACACCTCCTAAGCTTAAGGACCCGGGTGCCCCAACCATTGCATGCATTATAGGGGACCATTTCATTGATAGGGCCTTGTTAGATTTAGGGGCTAGTGTCAATTTGTTGCCGTACTCTGTGTACAAGGAATTTGGGTTTGGTAAGTTGAAGCCCACTACTGTCACTCTTCAATTGGCTGACCGGTCCCTCAAAGTGCCACGTGGCATGATTGATGATGTGCTAGTGAAGGTCGATAGATTTTACTTTCCTGTTGACTTTTTGGTTTTAGATATGGAACCGGTAACCAGTTCTAGGAAACAAATCCCGGTGATTTGAGGTCGACCTTTCTTGGCTACGGTCAATGCTTGCATTAATTGTCGGACAGGGGTTAGGGAAGTTTCATTTGGTAACATGCAAGTGAAACTTAATGTTTTCCAAGCATCCCAATAACCTCATGAAAGAGAGAAGTGCTTATTAGTGGATGTTGTGGATGAGATTGTGGAGGAGGCTTTGCCCTCCATTCTTGTAGAGGACCCTTTAGAGGCTTGTCTAGCTCATTTTGGGTTTGAAAATTTTGATATTGGTGGGTCAGTTGAGGAGGTGAATGTCCTACTTAATGCTTATTCTACACTGGATTTTCCTCCATGGAAAGCCCGGTTTGAGTCACTTCCTCCTCTGTCGAGAGAGCCTTCCATCCCATTTTTGGTCATACCACCTACACTTGAGTTGAAGCCACTCCCGGCCACACTCAAGTATGCATTTTTAGGGCCCCATGAGACTTTACCAGTCATCATTGCATCTGACTTGACTGCAGAGCAGGAGAGTCAGTGAATGAGTGTTCTCGTGGCACATCGGAGTGCTATAGGGTGGTCAGCGGCTGATTTGAAAGGGATAGATCCCTCCGTGTGCATGCATTATATACACCTAGAGGAGGACATCAAATCTTCTTGCGAAATGTAACGAAGACTGAATCCTAATATGAAAGAGGTGATGAAGAAGGAGGTATTGAAATTGTTGGATGCGGGTATCATATACCCCATCTCAGATAGCAAGTGGGTGAGTCCCACACTAGTGGTGCCAAGAAATCGGGCATCACTGTTGTTGAGAATGAGAGAGGAGAGTTAGTCCCCACATGAACCACTACTGGGTGGCGAGTGTGCATTGATTATAGGAGACTAAATTCCTCGACTAGGAAGGATCATTTTCCTTTACCTTTCACTGACCAAATCCTAAAGCGGTTAGCGGGGTAGGGTTTCTATTGTTTTCTTAATGGCTACTCGGGGTATAATCAAGTCCCGGTGTACCCCGCTGACCAGGAAAAGATCACATTCACATGCCCTTTTGGCACTTTTGCTTATAGGCGCATGCCCTTTGGGCTATGTAATGCACTGGCGACCTTTCAACGGTGTATGATGGCCATTTTCTCCGACATGGTGGAGAAATTCTTAGAGGTTTTTACGGATGACTTTTCGGTGTTTGGACTGTCTTTTAAGAAATGCCTTAGGAACTTGACTAGAGTGTTAGAACAATGTACTGAGGCAAACCTAATCTTGAGTTGGGAAAAGAGCCATTTTATGGTTCGTGAGGGTATAGTGTTGGGACACATTGTGTCCCCTCGAGGTATAGAGGTTGACAAGGCTAAGGTTGACCTCATTGCAGGCCTTCCTCCACCCAATTTCGTGCGTCAAATTAGGTCTTTCTTAGGGCATGCAGGTTTTTACTGTAGGTTCATCAAAGACTTTAGTAAGATATCACGTCTTTTGTGTAGTTTACTGGTTAAGGATGTGCCTTTTGTCTTTGATGAGGCATGCTTAAAGGCATTTGAAACACTGAGAATAGCCTTGACCACCGCCGCAATCATGAAATCACCAGATTGGTCGCTTCCCTTTGAAATCATGTGTGATGCCTCCGATTATGCTGTTGGGGCTGTGTTGGGCCAAAGGGCCAATAAGGCACCATTTGCTAAATACTATGCTAGTCGCACTCTCTTGGATGCACAATTGAATTACACTACCACTGAGAAAGAGTTGCTAGCTGTGGTCTTTGCCTTAGACAAATTCCGGTCTTATCCCCTAGGTTCCAAGGTCATAGTCTTCACTGATCATGCCGCTTTGCGGTATTTACTATCTAAGAAAGAGGCCAAACCTAGGTTGATTAGATGGATTTTGTTGCTTCAGGAATTTGACTTAGAGATCCGTGATAAGAAAGGATTTGAGAATGTGGTGGTGGATCATCTCTCCCGAATCCTTGTTGAGTATACTAGTGACCCTCTTATTTTGCATGATTCGTTTTCGGACAAACAACTTTTTGAGCTGTCACAAGTGAGCCCCCCGTGGTTTGCACATATTGTGAATTACTTAGCCATTGGGCAAATTCCGCAGAATTGGTCTAAGTAAGACAAAGACCGATTCTTTTCGCAGGTCAGGTATTACTTTTGGGAGGATCCAGAGTTGTTTAAATATTGCTCCGACCAAGTGATCCGACAGTGTGTGCTGGAGAGTGAGGTGCATAGCATTCTTATATTTTGTCATTCTTCTGCATGTGGCAGTCATTTTAGTAGGCATAAAACGGCCGCCAAGATTTTATAGAGTGGGTTTTATTGGCCCACAATTTTTAAAGATGCTCATCAATTTTGTAGAACTTATTTGCGCTGTCAGCAAATGGGTTCGATGTCTCGGCGTGACATGAAGCCAATGTCCCCTATTCTTGTGGTAGAAATATTTGATGTTTGGGGGATTGATTTTATGGGCCCTTTCCCGTTGTCATTCGGGTTTGAGTACATTCTCTTGGCAGTAGATTATGTGTCTAAGTGGGTGGAGGCAATAGCTACCCGAACAAACAATCATGGAGTGGTAATCAAATTTTTGCATGAAAACATCTTTAGTCGTTTTGGGTTTCCTAGAGCCATAATAAGTGATCAGGGTACACATTTTTGTAACCGGTTCTTTGAGTCGGTAGTTAAGAAATACTCTATCACTCATAAAGTTGGCACTCCATACCACCCTCAAACTAGTGGCTAAGTGGAAGTCTCGAATAGGGAGGTAAAGCACATAATTGAGAAAACGGTGAGGCCGGATAGGAAAGATTGGTCACAACGGTTAATTGATGCATTATGGGCTTACCGCACTGCTTATAAGACACCCATTGGGATGTCACCATATAGAGCAGTGTTTGGCAAAGCTTGCCATCTCTCGGTTAAACTTGAGCACCGAACATTGTGGACCATAAAGAAGTTTAACTTCGATATGGTCGCGGCTGGGTTTAATCGAAAATTGCAACTTAATGAGCTGGAGGAAATCCTGAATGATGCATATGAGAGTTCGAGAGTCTTTAAAGCTCGGACTAAAGAATTCCACGACAAGCACATTAATAGAAAATCCTTTGAACCTGGCCAAAAAGTGTGGCTTTTTAATTCAAAATAAGCTAAGATCTAGATGGGATGGACCTTTTGTGATTGTTGAGGCTTTTATTCATGGCACCGTTGAGGTGCGAGATCCAAAGACCGGCCACACTTTCAAAGTGAATGGCCAAAGATTGAAACCATATATAGAGGGGATTGGGAATGGGGATATGATTGACTCCATTGCTTTGATGGACCCATTTTACTATGATTGATAAATTGATTTCTTGTTCTCTTTTCTCTCCCTTCTATGCTATTCTGTTTTTCTTTGTTCTTGTTATGCTTTATTTGCGTCTAGGAGACTTTAAATCCTCTAAAGGTGTAATTCCTTTGGTGTTAGTCGTGCCCGAACGGCATCTGACGGTCTGGTATAGCCACCTAATCATGTTTGTAATGAGTTCCTAGGAGACCAACTGAGACGGTGGAAATTAGAGTTTGAATGGCAAAGCCTAGAACACAAAGGTTTGGAATTTCCGAGACTAGAGTCTGGTTTAAATACCCAGGGGTGTGGAGATTGTTTCAAAACTACCTCGGCTTGAACTCTGTATGGTAGCCCCATAGGTTGAGGTAGCTTTATGCGCCTCGATTCTGGATACCAAATCAACCTAGTCTGTCACCCTGTTGGAGAATAGGGAAAGTTACAAACACAGTTAGGGAGAAAAGTAGTACCCGTGGTTTTCGCGTGAAGATTATACCTTTAGTGGGCATTCCGTTATTTTCTTATGTGCTATATTTATTTCGGATGTCAATTGAAGGTAGAAATGATTAGGTATACTTTTGGGATGTACTTGGTTTTTATTTTATTTTCTTTAATCTTTTGTAAATATAGATATATGAATAAAATAAAATAAAAAATGCTGTTTTTGTTAATTGTTGTTTTGGGTCAGTAGCCCGAAGGCTATAAACTATGCTGGGTTTTATTACCTTGGGGATTCTGAAATGGCAACTTTATGCCATAACTTTGGTGCCTTTTGTTAGGTGCTGGGAGTTAGTTTTTCATTTTCTTGAAGCATGTACGCTTGCGAGTGCTTCTTGTTTTTGTTAAACTATGCTGTTGCTATGTAGCAGAAAAAGGTCATTGCATGCGTGTGGGTGGAAGGGACCCTCCCTAGCCTGGGTAAGACCTTGATTTCTGCTTTGTGGTATATGGGAAATCAAGTATTCAACCACATTAAAAAAACAAAAAAAAAAATTCTTTCATGTTTATTTTCTGTGTTTAAAAAAAATGTTTATACTTGTTCAATTTTAAAAATAAAAAAAATAAATAAAAAAGCTTGCTTTCATGTTTATTTTCTGTGTTAAAAAAAAAAAAAAGAAAAAAAAAGAAAAGGGGCAGCCCAGACCACACGAGCGGTTGGGCTCGCCGCACGAGCGACCCAACCCAATTTGGGTACTGCTTAGCGCCGCTAGAGCGGCCCCAACAAGCCGCAAGAGCGGCCCAAATAGGGCACTTGAGCGGCCCACTCGGCGTACGAGTGGCCCAGATCGAAAAAAAAAAACATTGGACGACACGAGCAGTTAGGCTCGCCGCACGAGCAGCGCAACTCAAGATGGCTACTGTCTAGCACCGCACGAGCGGCCCACTAGCGCCGCACGAGCGGCCCAAATAACTTCCAAAAAAAAAAGAAAAAAGAAATGCAGTTTTTGTTTTGTTTTATTTTATTATTATTATTATCATTATTATTATTATTATTATTATTATTTTTGTTTACTTATTAAAAAAAAAACTTATTTCTTTGTCAACTTCTTTTATTTTATTTTATTTTATTTTCGTTTAAAAAAAAAATTGAACTTATCAACACACCTAACCCACTCTCTCACAATCCCAATCACTCTCAGACTTCTCTTTTTTTTTTTTCTCTCTCTCTCTCTCTCTTTCACAACGCCACAAACCCGCCATCTTCTTCTTCTTCTTCCCTTTTCTTCTTCTTTCTTTTTCCTCACCACCATCATCTCACCGCTGGCATCACTTCCCTCTTCGTCCGACGAATCGCCAGCGACCACCATTTTTTCCGACGAATCTCCATTCTTTTTCCCTCTTTCTCTATTTTTTTTAAGGTAAAATTTTCTTTTGTGTAGATTTGTAGGTGTAGGAATATATTTGTGGAGTTTTTGTTTTTGTTTTTGTTTTTGTGCATTGTTGATCTATGATTCAAGCCATTAAAAAAAAATAAATAAATAATAATAATAATAATTTTTCATAAGTGATTTAATTTTTTTTTATTTAGTTGGTTATTCTTTCTGTTTTGTTATTTTATTTATTTTACGTGTGCTTCTTTCGTTGTTGTTAATTTTAGCCATGTTTATTAGTTTGTTCATTCAAAAAAAAAAAACCAGAGACAGAACAAAAATCTGCGTAGGAAGAAGATGAGTGCCGCACGTGCGGCCCTATCCGGCGCACGTACGGTCCAAGCCATTAGAAAAAAAAAATTTCAGAAATATAGGTGCCAACAATAATGATAATTTAGTTTATTTTTATTTCCTCTATTTGTTTAGTTTAAATAATTTCATTAGTGATTCTGATTAGTTTAATTACTTAGTGGATTATTTTTATTTTTATTTTGCTAGTTTAGTTAGTGATTTTTATTTTTATTTTTATTTTAATTGTTAAGTAGTTTAGTTTTTATTTTATTTTATTTTATTTTATTTTCTGAATTTTTACTTCAGTTTATTTTATTTTCTTCTCTTCTACTAACTTAGATTGTTTTATTTTATTTTATTTTCTTATTTATTTCATATTTGTAGTTCCACTGTGAGTTTGTAAATAAATAAATACCAATCAATTCGGTGGTGTAAGGATGATGCGATTTTGAATGATTTATGCATACATGCTATTTCTGATGAGTGTTAATATAATGGTTCCACATTTTTGGTTGTGTTGGTTGAACTATTTTGTGCAGATATGGCTTCATCATCCCGCCGAGCACCCAAACGGCCTCGCAATGCCAACATTGCATTCAGGGATATGCCAACCGATGCTTGGGCCACCAAATCGGTTGCATGTGATGCATCCTTTGATGTGGACTTCTTTCGTCGCCATCAAACCACTGCATGGAGTATTCAACAAGTTGAAGATCGGGGCCTCCTGGGCATCTGCACCGTCACTGAACCGGCATACCCGCGCATTGTGCGACTCTTCTATCAGCATATGTACGTTAGCAACGAGGCCCCGGGAGCTCTTTGCTCCCTTGTTGACGGAGTGGAGTTAGTGGTCACTCCAGCTTCAATTGTCGAGATCTTCCACTGTTCCATGGACCCTATCACTGCAGAACAGTTCCCGGCATTCACTCGAGAACTCACCATCCTGGAATTGGTGACTGAGTTTTATGAGGGGCATTAAGAGGATGACAACCGTACGAGCATCCGGCGGGCTAATCTACCACGCCGCATTCTCTTCCTCAATGTGGTATTAAAAAACAATGGTATTCCTCTTGGCCACAAGGAAGAGCGGCGAGGGGACTTTCTTCGTGCCTTACATCGCTTTGACTTCGGATTTTGGGTTGACATCCCTACTTTGATCTACCACCAGATGCACAGAGTCTTTAATGAAGTCAAAATACGCAATACTCGACGTAGTTCTACATGGGCCCTCCCTTTGCCAACCTCATTACAGCGCTCATAAAAGCCTAAGAGACATACCCACTGCAGGCCAATGAGGTTCAGCTTCCACCGCCCACATTTTATGGAAAAATCCACTGGCGTCGAATCCCTGCTCGCCTGCCGCCTCCACTAGTTCTTTCCGAGGCCCCGGTAAATCCTAATGATGCCCCAGTCGAGCCCGTCGCCGCACCAGCGCTAGCACCACTGCCATTCCGTATGACGAGGGCGCAATATCAGGCTATTTTGGATAATCAAGCCGCCCTTCAATAATCTATGGTTGATCTCGGACCGACTACCAAGCTTACCGGGATTATTCATAGGCGGCGTTTGATGGGTATCAGCAGTCAGTTGCCTCTCTGCACACTGACTTCTATGCATACTGGGATTCGAGTGGGCAGCGATTTGATTAGTTTGATTAGCGGTTTGATCAGTTTGATCGGTAGTTCGATCAGCATGGCACTCGGGTTCATGATGAGGCGTTCGAGACTCGAACACTGATGCATGCCCTATTTGAGCAGCATTTCCCACTACCACCGCCAGATCCACATTAGTGATTTCTGTATATTTTCTTTATTTTCTTTCATTTTGTTTTGTTTTGTTTTATTTTCTTTTCCTTTCTCTTTTATACATTCAAAAAAAAAAAAAAAAAACTCCAAAACTGTGTTTGGGTGTCCTTGCCTCGCTGGATGTGCGCCCATACTATCTGGTAAGATCCTCTCTCTCATTTTACTATCTCATGTCTACTTGCTTATATTGAAGACAATGTTATATTCCAGTTGGGGGGTGAGAGTATTTGTAATAACTATTCATGTTTGTACTTGTTGCACTTGATTTGCACCACTTCACTTAATGTTTACTTTGTGCCAGTATGGTAATGATATGAACATATGTTAATTGGGGAACATAGTGGGCTTGTATGAAAATGGTTTATTGGATAAATACTCACATGTGATGTTTGCACTAGGATAGTTGTTTGTATTTGTGGTATTAGTACACTTGTTATGAGTATGCCTTAATTCACATGAACACACTATTACAGTAGTGACCTCTTTATTATAATCCCTGATGTACATCATTGATAATGGTAGAGGTTGCAGAAAAGAATAAATGAGTAGCTAAGATTCTTGTTAAAAAAAAAAAAAAAACTTGACTTGTTTGGGTTCATAGCCTCTTTAACTCGAGTTATTAAGCCCGTAGGGGTGTCTCTACACCTAGTGCCCTAAAGCCGTCTGGCTTGGGAGTCATTAGCCCAATACTTGCTACATGAGTTAATTAGAAAGCTTAAGGGACCTAAACATTGCACAGTTAAGGAAAAATAAGGAGAATGACTAGTTCAGATTCGTAGCCTTTTCAACTCGAGTTATTAAGCCCGTAGGGGTATCTCTACACCTAGTGCCCTAAAACCGTCTGGTTTGGGAGTCATTGGCCCAATGCTTGTTACATGGGCTGGCTAGAAAGCTTAATGGATCAAGATATTGCACAGTCTTCTTTCAAAAAAAAAGAAAAAAAGAGAAGCTTGGTTGCAACAGTTTAGTTTTTTTGTATATGTTGAGTGTTATTATGAGTTACACTGGGCTATTATAGTTGATAGTTAACTAATATGGAGATTGCACTTTACACCGAGGGTACTAATAATGTGTCTACTAGTATTCACAAGTACAGGAGACTCTACTTTTGTATTAACTGAATTGTGATTTAAGCTCAATAGATTCCTTCATACTTGTCCACTATGCCTTCAATGACTCATCATGTTTTAATATCACACTATAGTGGCACATAAGTTGGTTGTTGTGTGGAGTAATGTGGTTAATTGTTGTTGAGCGGATATGAATATGTTGATGTCTGTGGGTATCATTTTTGAAAACCCTCACGAGACTATACTCGTCCACTTGGGGTAACCTTGTGGTTTGAAGGCTTGTTGCATATGCTAAATGCAATCGTGATCCCCACGAAAGTGGCTGAGAGTATTTTCCTGTTCTTATTTCTTTTGTTTTTCTTGAGACTAGCAAAATGTAAGTTGGGGGGTGTGATGTTGGCCGAAAGGTACCACATTGAGGCCACATAAGTTACAGTTTTAGTCTTTCAATTTTATTTATTTGGTGGAGATGATGTGTTTCGTGCACTTGTACAGATTTGGCAAGAAATATGAAACTTCAATCAAAAAGAGCGCGAAAGCAGATTCCCCGTGCGAGAAGTGAAAAATTTGAGCCGGCCAAACTACCGCACGTGCGGCCCACCTAGGGACACATGCACGGAATTTTTGGTCTGTTTTGCTTCGAATAAAAGGCAGAAAATTAGCCAAACCTAGGGTTCGAAAATTTAATACAGAATAGAGGGAGGCTAGGGTTCCAAATAGGTGATACTCTACCAAAGCTTGAAAGACACTTCCATGGGGGTTTCTTCCTCATCTTCTTCCTCTTTCCATTCATCTATGAGTGGCTAGTCATCTTTTCTAGGGTTTTGATGAAACCCTAGCCATGTAATGGAATTTTTCATGAGCTTTAATTGTAAATTGGTTTGAATGAATGTATGGATGTTTTAGAAGTTTTTAATAATTGTTTCGTTCATCTCTTCAAGCATTTTACTCTCTGTGATTGTTTAATGCTTTCCATACATTAGTATTCTTTGTGTTTGCATTCAAAGTACGAGACGAGTCATGCTATGAGAGACGAGTCGTTTTGCTAACATAGTTTAGAGCAAACAACTCGTACTATTCGGGATGATTCGTGCCTGTACATTGAATGCAACAATCCTCTTGATCAATATTTCAAACTTGTAGTTGTGAAATATTGGGTAGTTCAAACCAAATTGCGATTGGTGGTTGATGTTAAGTCTTATTCATATGGTTAGTGGTGAATTCTCTACCCTAGGATTTTTCCCGAAAATTAATATCTCAAACCCTAATTTTAATTGTGAATAGAATTCTTCAATTTTATTTAATTGCTGTTTAGGTATAAAATCAATCTCATCTTTTTAATCAAAATGAATTTAGAAATTTTGCGATTGAATTAATCTAATTTCACATTTGTCCCTGTGGATCGATACCTGGACTTGCCATTATTCTAATAGAATTTAGTATAGCTTAGTGATTATTTTTGGTGTGTTCAACGACCCATCAAATTTTGGCGCCGTTGCCGGGGACTTCTGGCGAAATTAGTTAATTTAAAGTTACATTCTTATTTTAATTTTTAGTTTAGGATTTTATGCTTTTGTATTGCTAAGTGTGCAGAGCGTTTGAAATTTGAGCTATCACCAAAGTGAAAGCGGAGCGCAACCGAGCTTTAAAAAGATTAAAAAAAAACCGTAGCATTAAAGTGAGTAAACAAAAGCAAACACTCACAAGCAAAGCACCAAAATGCTAAAATGAAAGGCGAAGCTCAAATAGAGGTTGGAGACAACGTCTACACGTCAAGCATCCGCAAGACGAGTAAAGCGTTTTCATTGAACCGCTGTGAGTATTTCTCCTTTAGCATTCTGCTTTCGTAACTTAGTGCACAGAGTCGAACTTTGTGTGTGTGTGTGGGTAGTGTATGCACGGGCGCCGTTCTGGTCGCCCTGAATTGTGGAGTTTGGGCCTTGAACTAGAAATGACTCTTAGCAGACTTAGGGCCTCTGCCCGTGTTCCTAGGCGTGAGTATTCATATTCATACATTGAGCCATTAGAGATGGCAGATCCTGATGTCCCGAATGTGCCTAACCGAACCCTTAAGGATTATTTCACACCCACTACATATACATCACCATCATGCATCCAATTACCCAACACCACTGCTGCTTATTATGAGATTAAGTCCAGCACCATACAAATGCTCCCATTATTCCATGGACTAACTCATGATGATCTTTATAAGCATTTGAATGAATTTCTGAAAATTTGCTGGACAGTGAGGATCAAGAATTTCACAAATGAGGCTTTAATGTTGTGATTGTTTCCATTCTCATTAAAGGATAAAGCCAAACACTACTAAATTCTTTACCTGGTAATTCAATCACAACTTGAGACCAATTACAGCAACGGTTCTTGGGGAAGTACTTTTCCATAAATAAAACCAACCAACTTAGGCGAGCCATCACAAACTTTGCTCAAATGGATAGCGAGCAATTCCATGAGACGTGGGAAAGACTTCGAGACCTTCTCCAACAGTGTCCCCGCCACCAAGTGCTTGATTGGCAACTTGTTCAAACATTTTATTATGGCTTAACTAAGCCGCACCGCCAAATGGTGGATTCGTCCTGTGGTGGGACATTCATGTCTAAAAATGATGTCGAGGCATAGCAATTGTTTGAAAACCTAAGTGATAATTCCCTTCACTATGCCGCCGCAGCCCGGCAAGTCTGACAACCAGTAGTTGGAGCCCCGAAAAGATGGGGCATTTATGATGTCGGGCAAAACCTAGAGTTAGCCCAACAAGTAGAGGCATTGTCCCGCAAGATGGACCAATTATTAGCTACGGGACATGCCCTTACCCAGCAAGATCAGCCTCAATTTCACGAGGCATGTGTTATTTGTGCGAACCATGCTCATGACTTGAGTAAGTGCCCTTCGGCATCACAATTTCCGGAGTTAGTCCAAGAAAGCAATAATGCTAAAGGAGAGGCTTAACCCTAAAATAGAAAGGCTTATCGTTCTTCTTAACAACTGCACTCAACGAAGATTGCTAAGTAAAAACCGACAAAACTCACATATGCGACTTTATCCAAAGACATCATCCATATCATTTCGATTGTCAGTTTTCTTGATTAATTCTTATTACTGTAAGCCCTAGCTTTCAGTTTCGAAACTAACATTGAAGTGTTATTAATGGAGTGAAATATAGGTTGTCAGAGTTATTTTGAGGTCCCAAAATAAGGAGATACTGACATTGACATTGAATACTGAACAAGTTGTGCATTAATTTCTCTTCATGTTCTACTGTTCAAATGGTGTGTGTAGTTGATGTGGTAACTGAAACAATCCATCAGTTGGTTTTACACAAGTATGTACCAACTATTAAAAAGAAATTTGTGTAGTTTAGGATAAGATTGGGTATGCGATAATCATGAAGAAGTACAAAGATACAAAGATCGTGCGCTGGATCTGAAGATTAAACAAAAGATAATCATTGTTCAAGTTGATAAGAGATCTCATGGGGAGGTTGTGGAAATCATTGAAAGGAATAGGCATAGAATTTTCACACTGAAGATTGATCTGGGAGGGGTTTTCTGGGCATCGCAGGTCCTTCAAGATGTTGGAACTACGAGTGTGGTGGGGCAGTTCTTCAGGAAGTATACGAACAGTTTTACTGTTTTCTGTCTTCAGAGTTATTCTATTAGGAGAGATGAATTTGTGGAGTTATCCAAGTGGGTTGTTAGGATAAGAAGATCAAGCATTATCATTCCAGCAGGGGTCAATCGACAATGGTGGAAAGATGTGGCTGGGTTACTTGATACAATCCTATTTGGAACAAGGCAGAAGAACCACGTGAGAGGTACTGAAGGAAAGGATGCAGGAAAACATATAAGACATATGACCATGGCAAATGATCCTAACGATGATGTTCAGCAGAATGGGGTAAATAAGGAGGTACATACAGAGGACTTGAGTCATCAAGAGAAAACAGGAGTGAACAGAGGTAGGTCGTATGCGGAGGTTCTTAAGCATCAATCACCATTTTCAGTATCAAATGATTCTTCATTAGCTCTCCATCATGCGGTAGTGTGTGAGAGAACAGATTTTTTCATATCTTGGGAGCAAATAGAGAAGGTATTATGTAAGTCTTTCAAGTTATCTATCAAGCTTTGTCCCTTTCAGTTGAATCGAGCTTTGTTCTTCACCAAAACCAAGGAGATGGCTATATTCTACGGGGATAAAGGTTTGCAATTTTTTGATAAAGGTATTGCAGTAATATTGGAGAGGTGGTCTGATGAGAAGCATTGAAAATCTAATGTTATTGCCTCGTATGGAGGATGGGTTACAATTTGTGACTTGCCGTTTAAATTATGGAATCACTACAAGAAAAGTGGGTATATGAGACGGGACTATTTGCGACGGCACACTTGCCGTCTCAAAAAGTCACTTTTTGCGACGGCAGAAAATGACGTCTCAAAAAAGCAGAGTATTTGCGACGGCACCATTTGCCGTCTCAAAAAAGCAAAGCATTTGCGACGGCACAATTTGCTGTCTCAAAAAATAAGAGCATTTGCGACGGTATTTTCTGCCGTTGCAAATACTATACTTTTTTGAGACGGCAAATTGTGTCGTCGCAAATGCTCTGCTTTTTTGAGACGGCATTTGGTGTCGTCGCAAATACTCTGCTTTTTTGAGACGGCATATTCTGCCGTCGCAAAAAGTGACTTTCGTGTTTTTTGTTAATTTTTAGTGAATATTTTTAAAATTTTGAATATTTTTTTTAGATGCACCTTAGATGTATCTAAAAAAAAAATTATGAAAAAATATTTTTAAAAATTAATAAATACATAAAAATACAAAAAAAAAATGTATTGAATTATTGTTGAGAGGGTGATTTATGATCTGGAGTTGGGCCGAGGTAGCGCCCGAGCAGGTTGAGAGCCCAGCAGCACATGGGGCCGAGATGATCGACTATTCGCCGGACAAATAGGCTGCCAGAACTTGGGCCGGGCAGAACTTGGGCCGAGTGCGTCCCGCCCCAGACCGTAAAGAAGCGGCTCGGTAAGGCAGTGCTCGGTCGGACCGGGATGCTCACTCCAAGGATAGCCGAAGCCAGACAAGCCGAGTGACCGACGCCCGGAAAGGCACGGTCGGCCGAGGTTACCGTTTGACCGGCAGGAAAGCTGACCACGGGGTGCTTCGGGCTAGGCTTTGCCGAGATGCCGCCTAGCCCGGTCCTCCTCGGTCTTTGCCAGGGAAGTGCTTGGGTATGAAGCACGGCGCGGCGCAGCAACGCAAAGAGCAGTTCGGCTGCCGAGCTCCAGCTGTGATGGCGGGCAGTTGATATTAGGTGATGTTCAGCAAGGTCTATGCTGACAGATGGGATAGCAAAGCCACGTGTCAGGAGATGACTGGGGGTGGATATGGGGCTCAGAAGGTATATAAGCATGTCTGCGCCCCCCATACGCGACACACGAACATCTCTGTAAGGAATTCTCACACTCAAACACTCTCTCCCTTCTCTCTATCCATTCTAAGGTGTGTGCTAACTTGATCGTCGGAGGGTTTTTCCGGCCACACACCGCCGGGTAGCTCGCCGTCCATGGCGAACAACGACGAGTTTCCGTTGTCCGTCATCGACGGAGCCACCCCGGAGTATACCGGAAGGAGAGAGGGACCTCCTGCTGTCCACCCAATGGCTGACTTGGGAACGCCTACTGGCGGACAGTCAGGAGACGCGCGGGACAAGCGCGGACGAAGTCATGGACATTCACGGAGTCCAGACGGTCACCGGCGGAGGAGAGACTCGCACGCCAGGCGACTGGAAAGCAAGTTGAGGGATCAAGATGCTGTCATCCGGCGAATGGCGGCGGAGATGGAAGATCTCAAGCGGCATGTCAAAGGGAAGGGTGCAGTTGGAGTGGGAGACCACAGTGAGCGCACCCCATCCCGCCGTTCAGGCGGTCAGAGTCAACGACATACTCAGTCCATATCTATTACCAGAAGTTACCAGGTTGGTGATTCCGACGTGTATGCAGAAAAGTCTAGCGCGCAAGACAGCACCTACAAACCCTCACGTCCGGCGACGACGTCGAGGTACTCTTACTCTGCTCAGTCAGAGGATTTGCAGGCAGTCTTAAAGGAGCGGGCTCGCCGGCACGAGGCCCAGAGAATACCTGCTTTTCAGCGGCTTTCATACGGGGTTCATGCCAGCGAGGAGGTCGGAATGCCTCCACCCCGCCAAGCAGTGCCACTCCTTGAAGATATGGACTTGGCCAGGCTGAGTGCCACTCCTTTTTCCCTGGAAATTAAAACAACACCACTTCCGGCAGGCTTCCACCAGCCAAAGTTCACACTTTACGACGGAAAGACCGATCCGTACATGCATGTGAGCCACTTCCGACATGTCATGGCCGGACATAGGCGCAATGACGGACTTATGTGCCTAATCTTCCCGTCCAGTTTAGGCGAGCTGGGCTTAAAGTGGTTCGAGAGGTTGCCGGAAGGGAGCATACAATGGTGGCATCAGTTGGCCGAGGCGTTTGTTACACGCTTCAAAACCAACACAAAGACACCAAAGGAAGTTGATCATTTGCTAAGTGTTAAAATGGAACCGAGCGACACACTGAAGGTATACAACTCAAGGTACTGGGAAACCTTCAACGAGATCTTGGATTGCCCGGTCAACCTTGCAATCACGCAGTATAAGCGCGGTCTCCCGGTCGGACATAGACTGCGGGACTCGCTTACCATGCACCAGCCGACCTCCATGGGCCAGCTCATGCAGCGAATCAATGAGCACATCCGTGTTGAGGATGACGCGTCAGCTTCTACCGTGAAGGCTAGTCCGGTAGTAACAGACAAGAAGACAGCAGACAAAGTGCACGCAGTTGGGCAAGAGTCCAGCCGCTCAAGTGACCGAGCAGAGGAAACAGACCGTGGTTCAAATCGTAAAAATCGGGGTAGAGGACGTCGGAATGACCGGGATAACTACCTCCGAGATGACGTTGAGGACGCAAACAGAAGGATGAAGGCGAGGACTGGCATAACCACGGTCTTCAAGATTCCAATCTATTGCATACTTAGTGAAATCCGAGACGAGGAGTATGTCCGGTTTCCTGCTAAGTTGGGCAATGGACAAAAGGGCTATAATCCGCGGTATCGTTGTACGTTCCACCGAGAGAGAGGCCACCGGACTGAGGACTGTTTGCCTTTGAGGCAACACTTAGAAGAGCTGGTCGCTGCCGGGCATCTAGACCTTTACATTGATGGCGGCGTGAAGCCGAATCAGGCTCCGGTCGATCCCCGGGGACAGGATGACCGAGACGCACCACCGCAAGGAGTTATTAATGTCATCCACGGCATCGTGGAACCGGAGCGTGTCTGCGAACTCCGGGGCATGATAAAAAAGGCAGAGCATATGCGGGAAGTTTTGTCGGTACAGCCTGCCATCAAAAGGGGGAAGACAGAAGAAAAAGACGTGATTAGTTTCACCTCAAGGGATCTAGAACGTATTCAGACGCCGCACAATGATGCCCTAGTAGTAACACTACGCGTCAAGGACTTCGATGTTAAGCGAATCTTGATCGATCAGGGAAGCTCGGTCGAGATCATGTACTATGATGCGTTCAAGCAGCTTAAACTCCGGGAGACAGACTTGGCTCCGGCAACTTCGCCACTGGTTGGATTCAACTCTCAACCGGAGTGGCCTTTGGGAAAGATTATCCTGCCTGTCAAAGCGGGATCCGTGGTCAAACAAGTTGAGTTTTGGGTGCTACAAGTGCCTTCGACGTACAACCTTATCCTTGGAAGGGGATGGCTACACGCCATGCAAGCCGTGGCATCAACTTTTCACCAAGTAATGAGATTCCCCTCGGCTATGGGGGCAATCGAGGAGATTTGGGGCGATCAGGTCATGTCCAAGCAGTGCTTCGTGGCGGTCAACGGAAGCCGGGCTGCCAAAGGATTCGTTCAAATGATTGAGGGACCGGAGGACCAGGGTGTCTTGGATGATGTGGGCACCAAGGCCGAAGACAAGGCTGTTGAGGAATTGGTTGAGGTGCGGATTGATACCGAGCAGCCGGACAAATTCTTCTTGCTCGGTTCAAGTCTCACGGCCATAGAGAGGACCGAGATGACTGAGTTTTTGATGGCGAATATCGAAGTCTTTGCATGGTCGCCTTACGACATGCCTGGCCTCGACCCAAGTTTTATCTGCCATCACCTCAATGTCTTCCCTGGAGCAAAGCCAGTCATCCAGCGAACAAGGAGCTCGGCGTTGCATCACGCCGAGGTAGTTGCTGAGGAGGTAAAGAACCTACTTGAGGCACGAGCAATTCAGGAAGTGCACTATCCTCGGTGGATTTCCAACACAGTAGTGGTGCCTAAGAAGAATGGGAAGTGGCGAGTTTGTGTCGACTACAAGACAGTCAACCGAGCTTGTCCCAAAGACAGCTTCCCTTTGCCGCGCATTGACCAGCTAGTGGACTTGACAGCTGGACACAATAGGCTCAGTTTCTTGGATGCGTACCGCGGCTATCACCAGATCGCCATGCATGGGCCTGACCGAGAGATCACCTCTTTCACGACTCCAAGGGGACTTTTCTGCTACCGAGTCATGCCTTTTGGTTTGAAAAACGCCGGGGCAACCTTTCAGAGGATGGTGACCAAGATGTTTGCACCTTTGCTTGGCCGGACAATGGAGGCTTATATCGATGATATGGTGGTAAAAAGCCGACATGAGGCAAACCATTTGTCCGACTTAGCCGAGATGTTTTCCATTCTAAAAAAGCACAAGCTGCGCTTGAACGCCTCAAAGTGTGCCTTTGGCATGGGATCCGGAAAATTTTTGAGATTCCTAGTCACGAACCGAGGCATCGAAGCAGACCCTACTCAGATCAGAGCCGTGCAAGAGTTGAAGCAGCCCAGCTCGGCTAAGGACGTGCAGCATCTGGCCGGTATGGCCGCCGCGCTTAATCGATTTGTAAGCCGGTCATCAGATCGCTGCCGCCCTTTCTTTCAAGCATTGAAGTCAAAGTTCTCATGGGACGATGAGTGTGACCAAGCTTTGGCCGAGCTCAAGGACTATTTGTCTTCTCCGCCGCTGTTGGTCACACCGGAGCCAGGTGAGGAACTCTACCTTTACCTTGCCGTCTCCCAGCACGCAGTCAGTGTGGTACTAGTTCGGGCTGAAGGAGTCAAGCACCTCTCAATTTTTTATGTCAGCAAAACTTTGTTACCCGCAGAGTCGAGATACTTGCCGTTGGAGAAGCTTGCCCTGGCCTTGATGATGGCTTCAAGAAAATTGGCGCACTATTTCCACGCCCATACCATCATCGTACTGACCGAGTTTCCCCTTAAGGCTTTGTTTGAACGCGTGGACTTTTCAGGCCGAATTCTTAAGTGGGCAGTCGAGTTGGGACAGTTTGATGTGAAGTTCCAGCCGCGCACCGCCATCAAAGCCCAGACCTTGGTAGATTTTGTCGTCGAGTTCTCACCTGGCACTCATCCGGTATGCCCGGTCGACATTACCGAGGCAGATGATGAGATGCACGCAATGCCAACCGAGGTACAACCAGTTGAAGGAGGTAGCGCCGCGGAGTTAGCACGCACCATCGAAGTTCCCTCAGTTTGCACGGTCATACCACCCGGTGCTGCGATGACGGAGTTGTGTATCACCAACCCATCCACTCTGTCCGGTCCCGCATCACCAAGGGGGGAAGAAATTGAACCACACCGCTCAGAACCTGATGATTCGCTTATGGACTTGAGCATTACGGCTCAACTTGCTGAGTCCAGTGCCGAATCATCAAGGGGGGAAGGAATGGATCCACACAGCTCAAAACCTGCGGCCGGCTTCACACCGCAACCTGATGATTCGCCCGCGGACTTGAGCATTACAGAACTTGCTGAGTCCGGTGTCGAATCACCAAGGGGCACTGAATTTGAACCGGTCAACACCGAACTTGACACCGCACAGCCGAGCAGTTGTGATCCCATTGCCCTTCGCAACTCTCAGGACCCATCCAACTGCTGGAAGCTTTTTGTGGGGGACATGTGGAAGCTTTTTGTTGATGGAGCGTCCAACCGCCATGGTGCCGGCCTAGGTATCGTTCTTATCTCCCCGGATGGCCTAACCATTGAACATTCTATCACGCTTGGCTTCCCGGCATCTAACAACGAGGCTGAGTACGAGGCACTCCTCGCCGGGCTCAAGAGCGCAATTCAAATGAAGGCTACTGAGCTCCTAGTGCACAGTGATTCCCAGCTTGTGGTTAACCAAGTTTCTGGGATTTATGAAGCAAAGGACGAAAGGATGGCGAAGTACCAGGCTCTGGTCAGGGCACATATCAAGCAGTTTGAGGCAATTAGAGTCCAACAGATTGGCCGGGAAGAAAACAGCCGAGCTGATGAACTGGCCGGTCTCGCTTCTATGGTGGATAATACTTTTCCAAACCCTCTTTTGATTGACTTTCTTCCGCGGCCAAGCATTGAACACGCCGGGCAGACAGATGTACTCTGCGCCGCGCTCGGTCCCTCTTGGATGGACCCCTTGATCTTGTTCCTCAGAGACCGGACTCTTCCAACTGACAAGAAAGAAGCACACAAAATTCGGGTGAAGTCAGAGCGGTTTTGGCTCTCTTCATCTGGCGCGTTATATAAGAAGTCCTTCACTGGTCCTTATTTAAAGTGCGTGCACCCGAATAGTGTGGAGGCTTTCTTGTACGAAATTCATGAAGGCATTTGTGGCAGCCACATAGGGGGCAGGTCCTTGGCCTACCGTGCTATTTCGCAGGGATACTGGTGGCCGTGCATGCAGTCTGACGCACAAAAATATGTCCGCAAGTGCGAAAAATGCCAGAAATTCGCCCATCAGATCCACCAGCCTGCTAGGGAACTTCTTCCCCTCACCAGTCCTTGGCCCTTCGCCATGTGGGGGCTAGATATAGTAGGACCACTGCCAACAGCACCGGGCAACCGGAAATTCTTCATCGCGGCCACAGATTACTTCACAAAGTGGGTTGAAGCTGAGCCCTTGGCAACCATTAAAGAGAAAGACGTGAAGCGGTTTGTCTGGCAGAACGTGGTCACGCGGTTTGGCGTCCCTAAGATTTTGATCTCTGACAACGGCACCCAGTTTGACGGTCGCCTATTCAGAGGATTTTGTGAAGATTTGAAGATAGGATTCTACAAATCCACCCCGGCTTACCCGCAGTCCAATGGTCAAGCCGAAGCATCGAACAAGACTATACTGGATGGGTTGAAGAAACGGCTGGAAAAGGCCAAGGGCAAATGGGCTGAGGAATTACCTAGCGTCCTTTGGGCATACCGAACAACCCCGCGACGTTCTACCGGGGAAACTCCATTTGCTTTGGCTTACGGCATGGAGGTGGTCATACCCTTGGAAGTTGAAATGCCCACCCTCAGAAGCGAGAGTTTTGAGCCCGAGCTGAACACCGAGGCTATTGCCTTGGAGCTGGACCTAGTGGACGAGTGTCGGGAGAAGGCCCTCATCCATGTGGCCGCCTACCAACAGGAGCTCTCAAAGAAGTATAACAAGACGGTGCACCCCAGACCGTTCAAAGTTGGTGATTAGGTTTTGAGGAAGATTATGGGCAACACCCTGGTGCCAGGAGAAGGCAAACTAGGGGCAAATTGGGAAGGACCCTATAAGATCACTGGTCTGGCGGGCAAGGGGGCTTACCACTTGGAGGATTTAGAGGGAAGAGCAATACCCCGGCCATGGAATGCGGCCAACTTGAAACTGTATTATTTTTAAGCTTCTGCTTTCTTTTCTTGTGCAAAGAAATTTTTTGGCTTGTACCACAGCATGTAATTCTTTTTGTCAATTTATAGAAGTAATTTTGCTTTAGCACTTGGACTGTTGTTTTAATGTTACGGACCGTGATGATGTACTCCGGTTGGAAGAGTTGGTGTTTTGTCCAACTTTGGATTCCCAACCGAGATGATTTACTCCGGTTGGAAGAGTTGGTGTCTTGTCCAACTTCGCATTCCCAACCGAGATGATGTACTCCGGTTGGAAGAGTTGGTGTCTTGTCCAACTTCGCATTCCCAACCGAGATGATGTACTTCGGTTGGAAGAATTGGTGTCTTGTCCAACTTCGCATTCCCAACCGAGATGATGTACTCCGGTCGGAAGAGTTGGTGTTTTGGCCAACTTTGGATTCCCAACCGAGATGATCTAATCCGGTTGGAAGTGTTGATTTGTTCAACTTTGTTACAACCGAGATGGTTATTTCGGTTCATGAATTTGTTTGTTCTGCTTAAGTGCTTCATTCGAGGTGTGAATTCCGGTCGACGAGGTGTTTTGTTCAAATAATGATTTACACCGAGATGTTTTGATGAAGATACTTGGATGAATACCGTGCAAACACTTGGCAAAATTTGAACTTTTCATTGATACGAAAATCACTACAGAAGGTAGGGACAGAGCCCGGTTACATCAAAAGTGTTGAAAGCAAAAATACAAAAAAGAAAAGAAAACTAAACTAAGGGGGATAGATTGGTGAATTCGTCCTCGCCGGCATCCAGGTTAATGGTTGGACTGGTATCTTGGGCACCGGGCTCCTCATTGCCGGGCTGCTCTTGCACCTCGGCCTCTTCTTCCTCAGAATCTGTCTCCCCGTCTCCTTCTTCGAGTCCTTCCTCGGCCTCAGCCTGCAATGCGCTGAAGACGTCGTTTGCATAAGGCACGAGGTAGACCGGTAGCGAAGCTGGAGGAGGGTTGGCAAATACGTCGGTGTCAGAGCCCTGGCCGAGGTGTTCGCAGGCGGACTTCCAACCGGCCTTGAAGTAGATGTCTTGTGTTGCAAAGACCTGCTTCTTATAGCTCTGCTCGGCCTCGTTAAAACCGGCGTTGTTGGCTGCCCGGCAAGCCTTCTTCTTGGACTTCTTCAGGGTGTCCACCTCGGTTTGGAGCTCGTTTTGTTTTTTCTCGGCCGCATTCAGCTGACCGAGCAGTCTGTTATTGTCGGCGTTGGCCATCTCAAGGGATGACTTAGCCCGGCCTAGCTCGGCTTGAAGGCTCTCGACCTGGCTGGTTGTGTCGTTGGCCTTCTGCCGGAGTCTGTGGATGCGCTCCATGACCAGGTGCTGCTTTTGGATGGCCTGCAAAATTAGAATTTGATCAGAGAAGAAACCGGGCAAACACTTGCGAAAATTGAAACAGAGGATTGAACTTGTTACCCTGGTCATGGACTTCACGGCAGATTTGACCAGCCGGGTGTCAGGGACATGGTCGCTTCCAACCACATCGCTGGGAAGCAGCAAAGCCTTGGAGAGATCGAAGGTGAGTAAGTGCTCCTTGTCTCCCTTGATCGAAGCATTTGCCGGGATCTCTTTTCCCCGGTGCTTCAGCTGCGGCCGCCATGCTGGGATGGAGCTGACCCTGTCGACCGGTTGCTCGGTTTCCAGCTCGGTGATGAGCTCGGCAGAAGGATCGGCCCGTGGTCTTTTGCCCGCCCGGCGTGTTTCTTGGCCAGACTGCCCGGCAGCTGGAGAAGCTAGCGCAACCACGGCGCTGCTCGATTGACCGGTAGCCGGGGAGCGAGCGACGACACTTGGTATCTCGGCTGAGGTCGCGGTTAGAAGGTTTTTGATTCGACTTCTTTTGGCCATTTCTTGCTCGTCTGTTAACCGGATTAACGGGACGTCGGGTAGGGTTGGATCTGGAGGTGGCGAAGGAGCTCTGAGGAAGTCAGTTACTCTACTCCGGCGCGGAGCAGAATATCTATAAGTCGGGGTGTAGTCGAGTAAGTTGTTGCAATCTCGGTGGGAATACCGAAGCACGGTCCGAATGGCCTCAACGTTGGGAAATTGATAATTGGCTTGCAAGGCTTGGATTGCTGCAAAAGAAACAGGAAAACCGGTTAGTTACAGAGTAAAGAGTTAGGCTGACCGAGCAAGTTTGAGTGGCTTACATGAAGAACCGAAGTCCTTGTTTATAAACCAGCCCGGCACCTCGGCTGTTTCGTAATTGCCCGACACCCAGAAAAAATCGTCGTCGTGAAGATCTTTATCTGGGGTGCCGGTTATAATTTTTTCCTTGCCCGGCCTTATCTTCAGGTAATAAGCTAGGCCGTCCCCGGTGTGGCCCATTGTGTATTGCCTCAGTATCTCGGCTAGACCTAAGTTGGTGCCTAGCCGATTGTTCAATTCATGAACGCCGTTGATTATTCTATAAGTATTGGTGGACACTTGTGTGGGTGCTAGCCCGGTTCGGCGGAGGAACTCGGTTATAAGTGGGTTTAGTGGGAAACGGAGGCCTCCTTCGACAATTGAGAGCACGGTGAAGGGGCATTGGTCTATTTTGCCCCAAGGTGTTGTCTCCTCTTCAGCCAATTCGAGATGGACGTCGGCCGGGATGCCGTACTCCTCTCTGAAAGCGGCTAGCGCGGCCGGAGTATCCACTAGGAAGCGGAATTTCCCCATTTCTGGCCGGCTTGTTATAGCCCGGTTGAAGGGTTTGGCTCTGTGGTAATTGGTTGCTGCTCGGTCCTGAGAGCCTCAGGAATGACAGTGGTCCCCTTGGACTCTGCAGGAAAAGGATGGCAAGGTAAGTGTGAGCGCGGTCGCGCAAAAGGTGCTGGACTTTAGCTTGGTCATTTAGAGTGCCAAACAACCTCGGTTATCTATTCTAACTAAGGAGCCCGGTCGCCCAAGCAGACTAGATCTTAGCCCGGTTGAGCCACCAAGCCCCCTTATTATCTCGGTTTTTGCTGGGGTTGTGACGAACTTGTTATTTGCTCGGTTAAGCTGGTTTTTTGGATCAAAAAAGGGACCAGGAGCCCGGTTCGCCCCAGTTCTTCAGTGTTCTTCATGAATATGAAGAACACCAAGAACAGTGGGAAGCTGGGGACGGATTCTATGGCCTATGCCCTAAGAGCTACGTTTTGTACCCTAATGTGTGTAGTATGAAGGAAAATAGCAACAAAATAAGGGTAGAATGACTTACCAGGGAAGGGCAGGACCTAATCCCTCAAACACGAAGGATGGCAGAAGAGGACAAGTCAAGAATGCTGGAGCTCTGAGGTCAAATATCGGAGTGGCAGTAGGAGTTGGAGTTTGGGGGGGGGTCTTGTATGTATAGGCAGAAAGGAGTCCGCCCAAATTCAAATTCTGGCAAAAACGGCGGGTTGGCTGCCCGATGACCAATGGCAGCCCGCCACGTGTCCCCATTTATGGCTACGTCAGGACTGAAGCGACGGGTTGAAAAGACGAAGAGCCAACCGAGCTACTTTCGACGAAGAGGATGTCAGCCGAGGAATATAACCGGGCAAGTTTGCAGACAATTATGTTAACCAGCCCGGTCAAGGTTTGGCGTCTTGAAGACCGGAGAAATGTTATCTCGGTCGAAGTGAGTAATCCCAGTCACGCTTTCACGGACAGAATTAAGGGGCAATTGAGAGGGTGATTTATGATCTGGAGTTGGGCCGAGGTAGCGACCGAGCAGGTTGAGAGCCCAGCAGCACATGGGACCGAGATGATCGACTATTTGCCGGACAAATGGGCTGCCAGAACTTGGGCTGGGCAGAACTTGGGCCGAGTACGTCCCGCCCCAGACCGTAAAGAAGCGGCTCGGTAAGGCAGTGCTCGGTCGGACCGGGATGCTCGGTCCGAGGATAGCCGAAGCCAGACAAGCCGAGTGACCGACGCCCGGAAAGGCACGGTCGGCCGAGGTTACCGTTTGACCGGCAGGAAAGCTGACCACGGGGTGCTTCGGGCTAGGCTTTGCCGAGATGCCGCTTAGCCGATCCTCCTCGGTCTTTGCCAGGGAAGGGCTTGGGTATGAATCACGGCGCGGCGCAGCAATGCAAAGAGCAGTTCGGCTGCCGAGCTCCAGTTGTGATGGCGGGCAGTTGAGATTAGGTGATGTTCAGCAAGGTCTATGCTGACAGATGGGATAGCAAAGCCACGTGTCAGGAGATGACTGGGGGTGGACATGGGGCTCAGAAGGTATATAAGCATGTCTGCGCCCCCCATACGCGACACACGAACATCTCTGTAAGGAATTCTCACACTCAAACACTCTCTCCCTTCTCTCTATCCATCCTAAGGTGTGTGCTAACTTGATCGTCGGAGGGTTTTTCCGGCCACACACCGCCGGGTAGCTCACCGTTACTTGCTCGCAGGTGATCGGACATCGACGGAGCTCGGACGAAAGGAGTACGGGCTTGCCGGAATATTTGCTCCCCGTACAATTGTATTTTTGGTATTTAGTGAATTTTTAAAAGATTTTTTTTACAATTTTTAAAATTTTTAGGTGTATTTATGTTAGGTGTGTCTAAAAATTAAAAAAAAATACTTAAAATATTAAAAAAATTCAATAAAAACAATATAACACGGAAACACAAGAAAGTATAATTTTCTCAAAAGAGTTTTTGGAAAACTCTAACCTGGCATAGTGATTGTTGTTTTGAGACAGTTTCATATATATACAGTCACAAAATGGTTTGAATAAATTCTAGTACTTTTTTCTGTCGCAAAAAAAATTTAAAAAAACAATGTCTTCTTACTCTTTTGATATAACATTTCTCTTTTCATTCATTTTTTCATCTTCATGTCTCTCTGTCTCTATCTCTCTCTCTTCTCTTTATCTCTTTCACTCATCACTCTTCTTTCTCTGTCTGTCTATTTCTCTCTCTCATTTTCTCTCTGTGTCTCTCGCCTATCGCTCTTCTCTCTATGTCTCTCATCTGTTTTCTCTCTCTGTCTCTCTCGCTCATCTCTCTTCTCTCTATCTCTCTCATTTCTTTTCTCTCTCTCTCTCTTATCTTTCTATCTTTCTCGTCCATTTCTCTTCTCTCTCTGTCTTTCTCTTTTTCTGTGTCTCTCTCTCGCTCATCTCTTTTCGCTCTATTTCTCTCTCTTTTTGTCTATCTCTCGCTCATCTGTTGTTCTCTCTCTTTTTCTATCTTTCCCTCTATCTCTCTCTCTCTCTCTCTCTCTCTCTCTCTTTCTCTTTCTCTCTCTATCTCTTTTTCTGTCTATCTCTCTCTCCCTGTCTCTCTCTTACTCGTCACTCTTCTCTCTCTCTCTCTCTCTCTACTTGTCTATTTGTCTATTTCTCCCTCACTATGTTTGCCTTGCTCACTCTCTTACTCCCATCTTCTCTATTTATCGAGCTCCTTATCGATTTATTGATCCACTATAAACGACGTCGTCTTACTCTTTTGAACATTTCTCTTTTCACACATTTTTTCATCTTCTTATCTCTCTGTCTCTGTCTCTCTTCTCTTTTCCTCTCTTACTTATCATTCTTCTCTGTCTGTCTATCTCTCCATTTCTCTATGTGTCTCTGTCTCTCTTCTCTGTCTTTCTCTCACTCATCACTCTTCTCTGTCTGTTCGTCTCTCTCTTTCTCTCTGTGTCTTTGTCTCTCTTCTCTTTCTCTCTCTTACTCATCACTCTTCTCTGTCTGTCTATCTGTCTGTCTCTCTTTTTCTCTGTGTCTCTCGTCCATCTCTCTTCTCTCTATCTCTTTCATCTATCTTCTCTCTCTTTTTTTTTCCTCTCTCGCTCATCTCTTTCTGTCTCTCTCTCGTTTATCTCTTTTCGCTCTTTTTGTTTTTCTCTTTCTGTCTCTCTATTTGTCTATATCTTTTCACCAATTTTTTCATCTTTTTCTCTCTATTTTCTTTCTCTCTCTCATTCATCACTCTCCTCTCTCTGTCTGTCTATTTGTCTCTCTCTCTCTCTTTGTGTCTTTCATTCATCTATCTCTTCTCTCATCTCTTTTCTCTCTCTCTCTCTCTCTCTCTCTCTCTCTCTGTGCCTCTCACTCATCTCTCTCTCTCACCACTCATCTCTTCTACCACCTTTACCACTACTGCAAACGCCATTTCACTACCACCACTACTACCACGGTCGCCATTTCACCTCTACGACTACCATTACTACTACCATCGCCACCACTTCACTACCACCACTACCACTACTACTACTACCTTTACCTCTCTTTCACCCTGCTGCTCCGTCTACTCTACTACTACCACAACTTTACCACTAATCTCCTTTGTCATCACCACCACTACCACCACCACCATCATCTCTTATCCACCACCTTCACCACTGCTGTCGGTTCCTCTTCTCTACCACAAAATATTACCTCTCTTTTCTCTTTCACTCATCACTCTTCTCTACCACAAAATATTGTTTCTTTTATTTTTCTATATGTCTCTCTCTATCTGTTTCTCTCTCTGTCTCCCTATATCTCTTTCTCTCTTTGTCTCTCTCTCACTTATCACTCTTCTCTCTCTCTCTTTCTCTGTCTATGTCTGTTTGTCTGTTTTTCGCTCTTCTCTCTCTCTCTTTCTCTCTATGTGTCTGTCTGTCTGCTTGTCTCTCTCTCCCATTGTATTCACCTTGCTCACTCTCTCCCTCATCTCTTCTCTATTTACCGAGCTCTCCACTACAAGAAAATGCACTTTTAGCGACCACTTTATCTCTCTCTCACTCATCACTTTGTCTCTGTCTATCTGCCTGTCTCTCTTTCTCTCTCTATATCTCTCTTCTCTATCTGTCTCTCACTCATCTCTCTCTCACCACCCATCTTCTCTACCACATTCACCACTACTGCAAATGCCATTCCATTATTACCACTACTACCACTGCAAATGCTACATTGACCACAAAAAATTAACTTTATTTGAATGGAAAATATTATCCCTACTTCTACCAAATAAAAAAATAATAATAATTTTTTATTCATTAAAATAAATATGAAACAAATAAATTTTCAACCTTACTAAATGAAAAAATAAAAATAAAAATTCATTAACTATAAAAAAATTATTTTAATAAAAAATAATTTTTTTTAGCAATGACATCCTTTGTTGCAAAAAAAAAAAAATCATTTTATTATTTAAATATTTATTTGTAATGAAAATAAAAATAAAAAAAATCCAAAAAAATTTCCACCCCCCCTCTTTTCATTCCCGCCCGGTTCCCCCCCTCCCTCTTTCCATTCCCGCTCCCCCCTCCCCAAAAACCCAAAATCCCCAATTTGTTTCTTGTTTTCCATTTCTTGTCTATGATGTTACTGCATGTCAAAAACATTCAACTTTGCTTTTGTGCAGTTTCACAGTCAATTCAACAATCCCTCCCCAACAAGGAAATTGTGTTTTTTTCTTTGTCGCTTCAACTTTGTTATTCATAAGAATGTACTGCGTGGTTGTTTTGGCATGAAAACATGTACTTCCTGACTGCCTTTTCATAATTGGCAATAGATATGCTTTTTGCTTGATTTTGATGATGATTTACATGATTCTAACAGGGAAGAGCACTCTATTAAATCATCTGTTTGGGACCAACTTTAGGGAGATCCGTTATTTTAGCTCTTATTTCTCATTCTCTCTCCTTTTTATTCTTGTTAATATTTTGACAATTAACTTTACTATAGACAAAATAGGAATATATAAATATATATATTAAAAAAATAACATACACAAAATAGACATAAAGGGTATGTGTGAAGCCCACCAATTGGTATGGGGTTACTCACGCTAACCCTTTTGTCTATTTGTTACTTTGTGCTTTTTATTGTCTCAATATGTTCTTTGTTTTAAAATACTTGGATTGATCTCAACAATAATGTCTACAAAAGTTCAAAAGCCTGTAGCAATAAGTAAGAATTTGAAATATGAATATATAACAAGCTTAATTCATGAATAATGCCTAACCTATGAGAGACAATGTGATAGGTTATTTATTTTATTTTTTTTATAGAAATATATAATAATAATAATAATAGGTCCACATCAGGTGAAATTTCCCAACTCTTGTTTTGAAGAGTAATATATACAGATGCCACCAATTAAACTCAAAGCAACTACTTGGTCATGGAGAGAGAACAATAATTAACTAAAACTTTGGTAGATATTAATTTTTTTACAAACTTATATAGCATGCAAAATAAAACTGTTGTGTGTAAAATGGGACTTGTTGATTATTTGGGTTGTTAGTATAGAGTTTGTGTGCTTGACAAATTTTTTTCCCCCTTCTTTTGGGGTGAGTAAATATAGTTTGTACTCCCTTTGAATTAGTATATATAAGATCTAAACATATAAAACCTCTTCTCAATGATCACCTATTGTTTTAATCAAGCGAAACTGTTGTCACCTTCTTAATAAATAAAGTTTACATTCAAGTCTCTAATAATATACATTGTTGGGTTTTGACAATTAGCAAGGATACACAAAGAAATTGATCACAAAAGACTAACCTAATTAAAATTAATATATACTTTTGAACAAGAATGTAGCTACTAGGAAGGGCATTTTATATATTGTATTATTTCTTAGTAACTAAAAAAGAAAGGGAAAAAAAAATGCTACTTTCAAATGCTAATAGATGATTCTGTGCAAGTCATATACAATTAGAAGAAGCAGTTGACCAGCAAAAAATAAAATAAAATTTGACAGAGATCCAAAAATTTGTGATAAATTGAAAATGTCTAAAGAATCAAAATAAGAAATAAACTATTTGATCTGCACACGACTGCATGATCTTCTATTTTTCAAAAAAGATGATCATTCATCTTAGAGCAAATTACACTGATAGTCCTTACATTTTGCCTTTTGTGTCATTTTAGTATTTACGCTTTCAATTGGGTTAAATTTGACCATTAATTTTAAATTTTGTGTCAATTTATTTCAATTGATATCGCCGTTAGTATTTTTGAAGAAAAATGATTAACACTTGCTGAGTTGAGCAAGTTTAGAATTTTGCCTTTAAAAGCATATGTCACTTATGTGCATATTTTTTATTAAAAAATGTTAACAATTGTAAGTAATTAGGTTAAATTGAAACAATCATAAATTCAAGATTAAAATCGAGCCAATTAAAATTACAAGAACCTATATGACACAAAGACTAAAATACATAGACCATTAGCGTAATTTTCCCTTTGTCTTATTATTAGGTAGACACAAAAACAGGTGGTATAAGCCTGACCTACCAACAATCCTTGTGAGTGTTATAGTATTCGCAACACTTCTCATAAAATTAAATAAATGGGCCTTCTAGTTTCTTCAAGGTTTCAGTTTGATCATTCTACTTTGAATTTCATCAATTTGGTCTTTGAACTTTTCAATTTGTTCCAATCTAATCCTAACAATCTTTCTAAGATTTTGTTTATTATACTCTTGCCGCTTAAGTTTTGTCGCATTATAAATTTTTTTATTATTATTTATTTATCAAAATCTATAATTACAATTATTGATTTATATATGTTTAACAATAGCTCTGTTTATTATTATATTTGTAAGTTGTTTGGTTTTAGACCTACTATGCTTCCAAATACAGACTAATTTATTAACAAATGTGGATTAATTTATTTATAAATCTTGTAACACTGATCTTTGGAATTCTACAATGGATGCATTTAGGGGAAGGCATGTGCTCATAAAGCTCTCATGTTAGATCACTTTTGTTTTTGACCAGACATCATAAACTTAACAAGATCCTCTTCTCTTTTCTTCTTTTATTTTCTTTCTTTCTTTCTTTCTTCTTCTCTTTTGTTTTTTTTTTTTTCAGGTCTCAAACAACTAAAGGTATTTGGTTGGCAAAATGCTCTAGCATTGAACCCTGCACTCTTGTTATGGATTTGGAGGGTACTGATGGAAGAGAACGAGGAGAGGTAATTTCAAAACTTAGTTTATGATTATATGGATAGATGGTTCTGACTTCATCTATACATACATTTTTCATATACAAAGATTTTTCATATACATAGCTTGAGTTATTGCTCTTTGGTTTTCTCTTTCTCAAGGCCATGTTTCTTTCAATTGCATGGGTATTCACTTTGTTTCTGTAGCAACATAGTTATACAATTAAATAAAATCTATATACGAAGTGTAAAATTCAAGTTAAAGTTGTAATTTTATTTCCCAAAATAAATTCAATTGTATTGGGTTTCACTATAACCATCCAGGGCTGAAATTTAACTGGACAAAGAATTTAAATCATGCGGGATTTTATAATTTTGTTGCTGTTGAAGCAATCGAAGAAAGATGAAAAACACAATTATAAGTGCTTCTGAATTTTTTTGTAGCATCATCTCTTTCTCTTCCCCGCACGTGCGATTGCATGATTCGATTGAGATTCGTGGTTCAGGCTTGCAAATTGTATCAGTATGCATGATTCTAATGCAATGATCTGAGAATCCAATTGGTGTAGGATTTTGATTTGAAACATAGGATGTAGCAACTAGGCATGCACATGTTGGTTTTTATTTTTATTTAGTTGAATTATTATTTTTTATTTTGGCTTTCTGTCCCTCATTTTGGTTTTTCAAATTGTCCTTTCAGGATGATACTGCGTTTGAAAAGCAAAGTGCCCTTTTTGCTCTTGCTGTTTCAGATATAATGCTAATCAATATGTAAGTTTGTTCTTATTTTAAGTTACATGCACTGCAATCAGTTAAAATTTATGATGGTCCTTGTGCAGGTCATGATGCGATTATTTAGTCCACGTAAAACAACATTAATGTTTGTAATACGAGACAAAACAAGGGTATGTTTCCCTCTTCTTATTTCATGTTGCATTTCTACATTGATATTCTTTTATTTATTTGGCTTTGTTGAATTGAACTGAATCTTAATAGTGCATTTAACCTTTCTTCTTATTTTTTTTTTTTAAAAAAAATTTGTTTGTGTAGACGCTGTTGGAAAACTTGGAACCTTTTTTGAGGGAAGATATTCAGAAGGTAATGTTGGAACCTGTTTTGAGGGAAGATATTCAGAAGGTAATGTTCTTGGCTTTTGATATAGAGGCTACTGGAGAGATGCGATGGTGTTTCAAGCAAGGAACAGCTTTCTCTAATCTTTCCGAGGAAACCCTTCCAATTACAATCATGGCATAGATTGGGTTAATCTTATTTGATATGTAATTAAAGCAATTCTAGTATTAATGTAGCTAGTGACCATCTTATGTACATCTTTTTTTTTTTTTTTTTTGCCCTTGGCTTTGTTTTTATGTTGTAGTGTTTCAGTGGTACTTTACATTTGATTAGAAGATGGAATTGTTAATATTAGAATATAATTTGCTTTTTAATTATGGATGAATTTTTATTTATATATTGGACTTTTTATATTATTATATAATTATTGGTTTTTTTATAGTTATTTTTTATTTAATATAGGTCATTTTCATATTTTTAATAATTTTATTACAGTTTTTTTTTTTAATTTTTTTTGAGACGGCCGAACACCCTGTCTCAAAAAGAAAATTGAAACAGGCTTTTTGCGACGGCACTTACACTGTCGCAAAAGGTAGGGAATATAATTGAAAAATAAGGTCTTTAGTGACGGTATCATACCCGTCGATAATAGTCATTAGTGACGGTTTAGGTTGCTGTCTCAAATACACTTTTAGCGACGGTATTTTTGCCGTTGCAAAAAACCCTTTTAGTGACGGCAATATTGTGCCGTCGCAAAAAACTTAGATTTTCATCCATTATTGGCGACAGAAATTTACCGTTGCAAAAGCAAAAGTGTCATCTCTAAAACCCTTTTGCAACCCCTTTTGTTGCGACCCCCACTTGCCGTCGCAAAAAGTCATTTTACCGTCGCAAAAACCTTTTGAGACGGCATTTGGGGTATTTGCGACGGTGTTTTGCCGTCGCAAAAATTTTTTTTTTTTTGTAGTGAATATAAGGATTTTTTAACAAATTGGTGCGAAATGTGGAGGGCTATTAGCAGTGGACAAAAGAACCAAGACTTTTGAAAATCTTTTTGAGGCAAGATTAAAGGTGAAAGGATCGACTTCTGGGTTTTTACCATCAACTGTGGAGATTTCGACAGATGAAGAAGCAATCACAGTGTGTGTGAAGTCTTGCTTTCAAAAGCTGTTAAACGCAGAGAGGGCCATCGGCAATGGAGTTTCCAGCATGGGCTTTCATCGGAGCTTGGGGTCAGAGGTAGGGAAGATGATAAGGTTGAGGGGACAGCTGGGACACGTGGTTGCCTGGTTCCCAAGGAAGTTGGGGTTCACGAAGAGGATCGTATTTTCGAATCAAGGAATGTCAACGATGAGGGAAGGTCAAGGGGCGATATAGTTTGTATCGAACATGGGCGATACAGATCAAGAGAGGATTTTTTAGAAGGAGATGGACTGATGGGTGATATTGGGCCTAGGCCAGTTTTGGGCCTCTTTCATGAATCAAATAAAAAATAGATTGGTAGTGATGAGGGTATTAACTTGGGCTCAAATTGCAACCATAATTTGGGCCAAGATTTTAACCATGTGGGAGATGGTACATTGGGTCATAAAAGTCGTGCTCATAATCTGAGGTGTGATGGGCTTAACCCAGATCACTCGGGTATTTTTGTCCTAGGTTCAAAGCAAGGGCTTTGTTGGGTTAGGCAGACGACGGGTATCTCCAATGGTGAGGTCGACAGGACCTAAACAACGAATCAGAGGGGAGATGGGTCTTATGGTAGCGACAGTCGGAAACTACAGGGTGTAGAGTTTGCGACTCGTAATATCAGTATGGAGCATGGGATTGATCAACGAGTTCTGAATCAACAGGACGGGTTAAACCCAAATGAAATTCATTTGGGCTTGGCAGATGTGGTTGATCGATCGACAGGGCAATTCCTCCAGATTGGGCGGCCCATTGGAGTTGATGGTGTGGATGAAGCTGATAATGATGCACTTGAAGTTTTTCTTGGTGTTGATCGAATGATTAATGAAGTAGATGTGGGTATTTGCGATCCACAAGGGGTGCTCCAAGCATTGGAAGGTTATGGTTCTCATGAAAGCTCTGATGAATCTCTGGGCCCCAACGAGGAAGCCGCTGCCTGCACCGAGGAGGAGAGGGTTGATGATTTTGATCCAAATCTCAATCGGCTTTTCCATGAAGAGGAGGTTCCATATTCCTCTTGTAATCAGCACACTGTGGGGATTGAGGGTGAGGCAGTTTTTGACTTTGGTGAAAAGGTTTGTGATTCTTTTGATAGGGACGACATGAATTCTTCACCTCCTTCTCGTATTCAGGGTATTCATTCTGTGTCTGTTAGGGAGGGGTGGTGAGGGAGTCATCTGCGGGTATAATGGTTTCTAACAAGAATGATAATTGGCCTCTGTTAAATACAAATAGGAACTTTACTAGTGGCAGTTTGAACGCACATGCGAGTAACATGGACACTCATAGAAATGATCTTTTAATGGATGAGTCTCCTAATCATAAACTTCAGAGGAACAATGTTTGTGGTCATGATGGTGATGAGTCCGCAAAGTGGTTAAGGAAAATGGGTAAGTATGTGTCCTTCCCTTTGAAGGAGGATGATGTGCCTCCCTTTGCACAATTACTTGACACTCTTGGGTTGGCATTAGTAAGTAGAGGTGGGAAGAAGGTTTGGTCTAGGAGGGAGGGGTTTACATTTAAGGGGGGTGGCAGTCATAGAGGTTTGGGGCGAAGGAAAGGGTTGAGGGAATTAAGAAATCTTGAAAGTAGCATCAATTATGAGGGTCGGGGAAATGAGACAAGGGGTGATGATGGTTCTCGATGAAGATCTTCAGCTGGAATATTAGAGGACTACGGTCTCGTAGGAAAATGGACGTAGTTAAAGAGGTTCTGAAAATGCAACAACCAGACATAGTGATGTTTCAAGAGACAAAGTGTGAGGAGTGTGATAGGGTTTTTATTAGGAGTGTTTGGGGGACTCGATTTAGGAGATGGGCTGTCTTGCCTTCTACAGGGAGATCCGGGGAATTCTGATTATGTGGGATGATAGAGTCGTATCGAAGTGTGAGGTAGTTGCTGGGGTATTTTCATTGTCTATTAACTTCAGGAATAGGGATAATAAGGTATGGTGGCTGACAGGGGTTTATGGTCCTAATAAACCCGGGAGTCGACAGGAATGGTGGGATGAGTTAGCAGGATTATTTGGGCTTTGTTCCCCTAATTGGTGTGTGGGTAGGGATTTTAATGTGGTTAGGCTCGCTTCGGAAAAACTCAATGGGGTTTCCACCAGTAGGAGTATGAGGGATTTCGATTCTTTTATAAGGGATTGTGAGTTGATTGATCTTCTCTTAAGTAACGCACGGTTCACCTGGTCTAACCTTCAGGAAAATCGGTGTGTTGCAAGTTGGACAGGTTTCTTCATACTTTAGGATGTGAGGAGTTATTTCCGGACATAATTCAAGAGGTTGGGCCAAGAGTTGTGTCAGATCATTGTCTTGTGATTCTTGAGAGTTGTCCTTTTAAATGGGGTCCCACCCTATTTAGGTTCGAGAATATGTGGTTGGAAAATCGATCTTTTAAGGAGTTCTTTAAGGATTGGTGGGAAAATGGTAGAGTCCATGGGTGGGAGGGCTTTAAGTTTATGCAAAAGTTGAGAGGAGTCAAGGATAATTTAAAAGTTTGGAAACAAGAAGTTTTGGGAGATATAGGTGCGGTGAAAGCTGGTTTAATTCGGGATATTGAGAAATTAGATGTGAAGGAGGCCGAGGAGGGTTTATCTGGAGCGTTAAGGGATAGGCGGTCAATGCTCAGAGTGAAGCTGGAAGAGATTGTTTTTAGGGAGCAGATTTTTTAGGGTCAAAGAGCTAAGTTGAAATGGGCTAGAGAGGGTGATACCAATTCTAGATTTTATCATAGAGTTACGTCGGGAAAGAGAAAGAAGAGTTTTAAAAAACTTGGTAGTGGTTCAGAATGAGGTTATGTGTAAAGAGAAGCTTATTGTCAAGGAGATTTTTAATTTTTATTCAAATTTATATTCTAACGGGGGTGCGGATCATCCAGGGATTGTTGGCATTAATTGGGCTCCAGTGGAGTTAGTGATGGCTAATTGGCTTGAAAGGCCTTTTGAGGAGGATGAGATAAGACAGGCTGTATTTGAGTGTGAGAGAGATAAGGCTCCAGGTCCGGATGGTTTTTCAATGGCCGTATTTCAAGATTGTTGGGATATTGTAAAAAGTGATCTCTTGAGAGTGTTTGGTGAGTTCTTTGAGAGTGGGAAGGTTAATTTGTGTACCAACGCATCCTTTATCTGTCTAATTCCCAAGAAAGAGGGGTCGGTCAAGATTGAGGATTTTAGACCCATTAGCTTGGTTACTTCTCTCTATAAGATTTTAGCAAAGGTGCTTTCTAGGAGACTTAGAGTTGTCCTTGGGGAAACTATTTCCTTGGCACAAGGTGCGTTCGTGCAGGGTCAGCAGATATTGGATGTAGTCTTAGTAGCTAACGAGGTTGTGGAGAAGTATAGGGGGCTACGTAAGGAAGGTGTTGTATTCAAGGTAGACTTCGAGAAGGCATATGACCATGTTGATTGGGGCTTTGTGGATTTTGTTTTGGAAATGAAGGGGTTTGGAGTTAGGTGGAGAATGTAGATTTGGGGGTGCTTGTCGTCATGTAATATGTCGGTCATTGTGAACGGCAAAGCTGGGGATTTTTTTCTAGCATCTAAGGGTCTAAGACAGGGTGATCCTTTATCACCTTTTTTGTTTATTTTAGTTGCTGATGTATTGGGTAGGATTATTGATTTAGCTAAGGGTAAGGGTGTCATTGAGGGGTTTGTGGTGGGAAGGGATATGATTGGAGTTACTCATTTACAATTTGCGGATGATACTATATTCTTCTCATCAAAGAAGGAAAATAAAGTGGGGAGTTTACTATAGATTCTGAGAATTTTTGAAATTGTGTCGGACCTTAAGGTCAATCTTAACAAGAGCAGTGTTGTGGGTAGTAATTTGGATGATAGTTATGTGCATAGGGTAGCAGATATGTTGGGATGTTCTATTGATTCCTTTCCTATCAAATACTTAGGGCTTCCATTAGGAGGAGATCCTAGATTGGCGTCCTTTTGGGAACCTGTTCTTGTCAAAATTGGGAAAAGATTGGAGGGCTGGAAGCGAGCTTTGTTGTCTAAGAGGGGGGGGGGGGAGGAGATATATTTTGGTACAATCTATATTAGGATCTGTTCCTATCTATTTCCTATCAATTTTCAAAATCCCGATTAGCATTGCGAGGAAAATTGAGAAATTGATGAGAGACTTTCTTTGGGAAGGGTGTGAAGAGGGAAAATGGGTTCATTTGGTTAGGTGGGATACGGTTTCTCTTCCTAAGGAAAAGGGTGGATTAGCTATTGGAAACATCGTTGCTAGGAATATTGCTCTTTTGGGCAAGTGGTTGTGGAGATTTTCGATTGAAAGTGATTCGCTGTGGTGTTCAGTTATTAAAAGCAAGTATGTAGTTCAACCCAATGGTAGAGATTCTAATGTGGTTAGTAGAGACAATTGTCGTTCACCGTGGAAATCCATTTCTTATTTGTATCCCCTTGTGTCTAACTATTTTTCGTTGAGAGTGGGGAATGGGGTGAACATTCGCTTTTGGGAGGATGTTTGGTTAGGGGATATCTCGTTTGATAGATTTTTTCCCCTTCTTTACCGGTTTGTTCGTTCTTCAAATGTTTTGATAGCGTCAGTGGCTTGCTCTTCTATGGCATCCATCTCTTGGAATTTTGATTTCATTAGAAACTTGAATGATAGGGAGGCGGGGGAGCTAGCATCTTTGTTGGTAGTGCTTGAGGGGTTCTGTCACACCCCCAACTTGCCCCTAAAAGTTCGGGCATGACCCATTCAAAAACAGACATATAACCTGGTATATATATATCATATGGGGCCTTGACGGAAGCACAAAACATACAAGAATACAAAATTAAACAAATTCCATCGAGCTATTTCTAACATGCCAGGATCTCATACATTACATGCACCATAAGAGGTTGATAGAATCCAAAAATATTTCTTGACAGTACAAATATATATATACATATACAGACCCAGCCCTGTAGTCGGGCATGTAACAAAAACTATTGGAGTTATTCACAATCAACCTTGGAAGGGTAGCCAAGAAATAAGCCAATTATCTTAGTAGACTTCACAAAATGGGTGGCCTTGTGAGTGCTTGGCTACACGAAGGTTGTCAAAAGGAACCGGGCATCATAGGTTAGGATTGACCACCTGGTTGGTTGCCTACAGAAACAGAAATATCAGAGAGTGAGCCGGGCTCAGTGAATAGTAATACATAATGAAACAATGCTCAACTTGAAACATGACATATATTAATATTTGTGTAAATGCAGGGATTACAAAGTTAGCCTGATTCTGTAGTCATCTTATAACGGCCTTAGGCCCAATCTTGAACATAAAAGCTTGATATATCACATTCTTAATTCATAACGGCTTGAAGCCCTTAAGCATGGTGGCATAATGCCCTTGAACATAGTGGCACAAGGCCCTTAAACATGGTGGCACAAAGCCCTTATAACATATGGCACTAAGGCCCTTGAAACGTGTGGCACAAGGCCCTTGTAACTTGTTGGCATTGAAGCCCTTGAAAGTGGCATAAAGCCCTTGAAAGTATACTTATACGAACTCAAGAGGTGTCTCACACAGATTCTAGAGGTGGCTCACGTCGTAGCACATAGTTCCGTGTAGCACTTTGCTTCATATCACAATAGCTTATAATGAGTGGCCGTAGGCCCAGCGTCTTGTAGCATAAAGGTATTTTATCTTTCCCATTCCTTTCTTTACATACTTGGAACGTGCTTGAACATTAACATACATACATGAATCATACATACTTGAAACATTAATCATAGTTGCGTACTTGAGACATTAACATAGTCGTGTAAACGAAATGCTAATGAAAATCATTAGCCATATGTAAAGAAGGTAATGATACTACTACTCACAGTGTTGCGACGACGCGCTTGTTCCTCCCGGAGTGTGCCCTGCACACATTCAACCTTTACAATTTAGCTTCCTTTCCATATCAGATTACTTTCTGTTTCGTTTTATTTCGAAGGAATTAATACATATTAAAAGGCATCAAATACATATTTCAACAACATTAGAGGGTTTTACACGCAAAACGGAGCGATCCGCATTTTTCAGCATGGGCCGCACGTGCGGCTGTGAGCCCCGCACGTGCGGCAAGCTCTCCCGCACGTGCGGCAAAATGCCCCGCACGTGCCTTTTAGACAGTGGCCGAGCCCCTGTTTTTCACCATTTCCCGCACGTGCGGCCATGACTCCCGTACGTGCGGCAGCACCTCCCGCACGTGCGGCCATGACCCCCGCACGTGCGGCGATTCTGCTAAAAAATGTCCGAAAATTCTTACAAAATCCCTCCTTTTGGCACATATATACAAGGCTTAAATTAGCATTCTTACTTGATAATACAGGGTCCAAAATCATGTGAAGATGATGGCAATTACATCAATCTAATTTAGTTCATCATTCTTAGGCTCACAACATCCACATGTCCACGAGAATTCTAACTTCACTCATCCATAAACATATATCCACATACTTGAATTCAAATTAAAAGCTCAAATACAACTTCTCCACGGTTAATTCAAAGTGCATCAAACAACCAAGTAAGGGTATTTTACCCATTAACTGCTACACATACACAAGGTTACAATTACCATCTTCAAATACCATAACCAAGGGAAAATCTTACTCAAAGCTAAGAGAAAGGTTGTAGAAAATGATTAGATTTACCTTAAGCTTGTGCTCCTTAGATTCTCTACCTTCTCCTTGTTGAATTCCTCTCAAACCTTCACTCTCCCTCTCATCCTTTCTCTCTTAGGAAATAGCTTGGAGAAACTCTTCTAAGTCCAACATATATGAACATAAATATATACTTATATATAAGCATATCATAGGTGAATAAAACAAGAATCATTTAGTTTAATCATCATAAATTGAAATTTCATAAACATGCTTAATATTACCTAAAAATTATACTGATCACATATATAAAATCACTTTCAGATAATTAAGCCTCTAAGGCTTCCAATTTCTAATTTAAGCTTTCTCATGTAACAGATATTTTTCTTGTTGAACAGATAGACATTCTTAATCATATGGTTCACTTACTTAATTTAAATTTTCCATAGGATTTCATAGTAAGCATTCAAATCATCAAAATAGGATCCGAAAATATAACAAAGAACATGTACGAGGGTCGGGTTATTACAGGTTCTCTCTTTCTTCGTCTTGTGATATTAGGGTGTGGAATTTGGGCTCTTCAGGGGTCTTTTCATGTAAATCCTTTTTTGATAAGTTCATTGATAATCCTTTTATTCCCTTGTTTCCTTCTCATAAGAAAATTGGAAAGTGGATGTCCCTTATAAAGTGAAGTTTTTCATATGGTCATTGGCTCAAAAGGGTGTAACAACTAATGATGTTTTCCAAAGGAGAAGGCCTAATCACTCTCTTTGTCCTCAATGGTGTGTGATGTGCAAGAGGAACTTGGAGGAAGCGGATCATTTATTTCTTCATTGCCCGGTGGCTCGTGTATTATGGTAGCGGCTGTTTGGCTTATGTAATGAACAGTGGGTTGCTCCGCAGGATTGTATTCAAATGCTTCTTATTCGGTTTATAGGGCTTGGGAGAACCAAGAGAGCTAAAACAATGTGGACATGCATTGTTTTTGCTATTTTTTGGGCCATATGGTTGGAGAGAAATGGTAGAATCTTTGATGGCAAGGAAGCAAGTGTAGAGGCTTTGTGGGATAGGGTGAATTATTTGGCGTCTTTTTGGGCATTTGTATCCCCTCCTTTTAAAGGAGTTCCCTTGTTCTTGATCTCTAGGGATTGGGCCGTTGTTTGCCTTCCCTAGGGCTATGAATTTTATGTTTTTGTTTCGCTCTTTTTCTTTCTCTCTTTGTATGAGGACTCCTTGTCTTCTTTTTCATTTTTAATAAAATTTTGTTGTTGCTCAAATAAAAAAAAAAATACAGCATCATGCTTGAGAACTTTCGAGTGATTCATTACAGACATTCCATGCAAAAACCCAGGTTTGTATCCAGGGATGGATCTAGGAGGGGTGGAGGGGGGGGATGCGGTCACACCCCTAAAAATTATAAAAATTATGTATATTATACTAATAATAGTAAGATAATTGCAAAAAATGAGAAGTTACATTACATGTGTATTTGGCCTCCAAATTTTGAATCTTGGATCCGTCATTGTTTATATCCTCATAAGCTGGATTTTTGACCTAGAACATTCTCAGTCCATCTTACCATCATTTTAATAGTTTGCCTAATCAGAAATTATAGTAACACCTTTATTTCCAAACAAACATATAATTAAAGATATACATATAACAATTAGGCATAATTTTCAACTTTCTCCTAAAATAAGTTACCAATATGTTCAAGAAGCACCTGATAGTGGCTGGCATCACTATCCCTCTCCACAATTGCCGAATTACCCAACACTGCTGACCGAACCGTTGAAGCAACAGTCGAAGCACCGTACGAGGCCATCCTCGAGAGCGAACGAAATGAAGCCGGAATCAACCCATTGGCCCGGCCCAGCCCTGGCACAACTCCATCACGTTTCCGGCCATCATTACTCATCTCCAGAACCACCAGCAGCAGCACCCCCGCCAAAAGAAGAGAATACAGAAATAAAAAGCTTCTGATTCCCCAAACTCTAACTAACACTGATCATAACCTCAAATTGGTGCCTTTAAATGCAGATAAGAACACTACAATGTCACAAATGGCAACAAATCACAACTCACAGGTGTCTCCATCAGGTTTCCGGCCATCATTACTCATCTCCAGAACCACCACCGCCAGCACCACCGCCAAAAGGAAGAGAATACAGAAATAAAAAGCTTCTGATTCTCCAAACTCTGACTAACACTGATCATAACCTCAAATTGGTGCCTTTAAATGCAAATAAGAACACTACAAAGTCATAAATAGCAACAAATCACAACTCACAGGTGTGTCCATCAACTGCAAACAGCAAAACAATATCCGAATTTGGAAAACCCCCAAAACCCTCGAACAAACTTCCGAATCAGAACAAAAAAAAACGCTTCCGATTCCCTGTCCTGCTCTACTTCAATTTCCCCCCCCCCCCCCCCCCCCCCCCCCAACGAAGTGAAAGTAAATCCAAAAGTGCATCCGAAAATCAATCAAAAACCACAAAATTTTCAAACGTTTCACGTATAGTATATACGAAAGCAAGCTAAAATCAAACGAATATTTTTTTTTTACAAATTACAACTAATTTCCGGGCAAATAATTGGAAATAAAATAATGGTTTGAATTAAAAAATATTAAAGATTCATAGGCAGAAATGTGTATTTATTGATAACATATCGGGAAGATGTACAGATACAGATACAGAGAGAGAGAGTTGAGATAGTGAAAGAGAGGGGGGGTGGAATTATGAAAGACTACTGCAAACGAATCGATTGTTCATCAACCGTTTGCGCTTGGCTGGTTAAAATTGCTTGAATTTGATTTTTACGCTTGTTTATTAATTGAGCTAAGTTTAATTAGTCTTAAATTGAGTTCGATGAGATTCATTAACATAAAAATAAATAAATAAATAATTATTTTTTTAATAATGTATTTTATTTTTTATTTATGTTTAATATTTGTTTAAATTTATTTTTAATATAAGTATTTTTGTATATTTTGTTCATAATTTTTTTTATATCTTAATAAGAAAATTAATTTTAAATTTTTTTTTGGAGGATGAACTAGAGACGTCGAATTATTCTGGATGATGTTTGAGGGCAATGTGGTGTGTATGTTGAGACTCTGAGCCATTTCTTGTGAGACTGTCAGGTGGCTAAACGGGTGTGGGCAGAGAGCCCTATTTTTTCTTTATTCATGGGCAACCTACTTTGGATTTTGAGTCTTGGGTGGAAGAGGTGGCTATAATGGTGTAAAAATGGCCTGTGGCTCGTGGGGTGGTTCGAAATTTGCCCGTGGTTCGAGGTGGGCCTGGCCCGTTTAGAACCATTTACGCCTAGGCCCAAGCCTAGCCCGATGCCTTGGGCCTGGGTCATCATTTTGAAACTCGGCTCAGCTCGTGGCCCGACCCATCGACCTACTCAAAAGCCCAGCCCGCCCAAGACCCAGTATTATTTTAATAAAAAATAATAAAAATTTGGTGGAAAAAATAAAAAAATAAAAAACTGTTTAGGCTGACTCAAAGCCCGAGCCTAGACCCAGCGGTTTGGCCCAAGGCCGGCCTGCTGACCCACCTAAAGCCTGAATTTGGGCTTGGGCTTGGGCCTAATTTTTTTGCCCGTGGACCGGTCCGGCCTGGCCCCGATTTTTTACGGGAGCTTGCAAAGCCCGACATGGGTCGAGCCTGATCCGAGCCCGGATGGGCTGGGTCGGGCCAAAATTACACCCCTAGTGGCTAGCGGTTGTGATGAAGAGGGGATGGGTGTTTTCTTCTCTATTTGTTGGGGGATTTGGCTAACTAGGAATAAATTGTTATTTCAAAAATGGGCCTACTCTAGCGAAGGAAGTTGTTAACTTGGCTTGTGGCTTGATTTGTGATTTTGCTCATGCTCGTGAGAGTGTTTCTAGGCTGGTTTGTCGAAGTAGAGACTTAGTTTGGATTCCTACGGCTAATGGAATCTTCAAACTGAACTTTGATGGCGTCGTGTTTGATCAACATCGTGGGATTGGGATGGGTGTGGTGGTGCGTGACTATCAGGGGGAGGTTATTGCAACGTTATTGGAAAAGAGACCGTTTTGGGTGAATGCAGACTGTGCTAAGGCTTTTGCGGCAGCCCGAGCTGTTGCTTTTGCCCATAAGTTGGGTCTTCTTGATGTGCATTTTGAAGGGGATTCGATGACTGTTGTGACAACTCTCCAAAGCAAGACGGCAAATCTATTGTCTTTTGGCCTTGTTCTTGATGGTGTAGCAGAGGAATGCAACGGTTTCGGTCTTGTTGCGTGTCTCACGTGCAGGGGCGGAGGAAATTAAGGACGAGGTGGAGTACATGCCCCCTCAACTTTTGAAAAATTGCACTTTTATCGTTAGTATAAAATTTATAAAAAAAAAAAAAAGTTTCAATTTAATCCATTTAAATATAATATTAAAATTTTAAATCACTATTTTCTTTACATTTTCTCTTCAAAAAAAACTTGTTTAATATATTGTTACATGTCATCAATTTTTTATATTAGAGAAATATTATATGTCATTGAATTTTTTTGTTATATCACCTATTATATAAATACTCATAATTAGTTTCATTGTATAGAAATACTTATTACACAATTAACAACAAGTAATAATATATTATTATGGAATTCAATGATTCAAAACTGTAATAAAAAAAATTTAAAAAAAGAAAAGAAAAAGTGATATATAGCAGTGTTTTTGTATTATTTATGTGCCTTCTCTCTCATTTCTTTTTCTTTTTTTTATATTATTATTATTCCTATCTACATCTGTTTTGTGCGTGCAAGTTAACATAATTTCATTTTCATATTTTATAAGGTATGTAATTATTTTTCAAACCATGTGATCATCATATATAAAATCAAATTAAAAACAAAAAATGATTAAGATTGGTTAGTTCGAGCTTATATTTAAATATAACATTTGCATTATAATGCTTTTTATTCCTACCATAAAATAAAAATTAGATTCAGTTTAATTGTAATTTTTGTTAATATTTCAACTCAATGGTACTCTCTCTGAGCCAAAATTCTGACTCCGCCACTACTTATGTTGCGTCATGGTAATGAAGTTGCTCATCGGTTAGCTCGTATGGCCTGTGCTGGGGTGGCCAATGATTCTAGAGTTTGGATGGAGCAGGTTCCATCGTGCCTCACCTCTTTGGTGGCTGCTGAAGTGCCTTGTGCCCTCTCCTGGACTGCTTTAATTTGTGTTTCTTTTGAGTGGTTCTTGTTTTCTGATTTCTATCTGTATTTCCCATCTAAAAAAATAAAAAAATAAAAAACAAAATAAATCATTCAAATTATTGAAACAAAGCTCGCGATAAATCCTTGAACCCGAACAACAACCTTGAACCGGAGGAAATCCAAGTCCATCTTGAAGAACTGAGATTTGGGTTTGGTGTTTGGGCTTTTAGTCATATAGTAGTTGAACAAACAAAAACCTTCCCGTACTTCTTGCTCGTACTCGTCTTTGGATTGCCAAGTTATTGAGTAATGCTATAGCAGAGCCAGGTAAGTATTTAGTAAAAATTTTATTAAAATATTTAGAACTTTAAGTATTTTCGTAGTTTGTTTTGACAATGTCATGGTAAATTACTTTTCAGTCTAGGTGAGAAATAGTTTCGCTATACGCAAATTTCAATCTGTTTTTTTTTTTTTTAATTTGTAAATACATTTTTTATGTTTTTGATTATTTTTTTTTCATGTTTTATTATTTTTATTAAATTTTTTATTTGACATATGCACTTAACTTAGATGAACATTAAAAATAAAAGAGCAAACTACACTAACTTTCTATAAAATTTTAAAAAAAATGTAATAAATCTTATAATTTTGACATAATTACATTAAGTTTCATTGTGATTTTAATTTCTATAACATTTGGTCATCTTTCATCAATAATTTATTAGTTATAAAGATAAAAAATAATGTTGCCATTTTTTTACACAAAAAATGTATACTTTAAGTTTTTTTTTTTTTTCCCACCGTAACATCTGCATTAATTTTAATTCATTTAATCTTATTAAAAAGAAGATTAGTATAGTTATGTCAAAATTATAGAATTTACTTTTTGTTTTCAACAAAATAGAATGTTTGTAGAAAAATCTTTAAAAAAAAAAAAATCAATAAATACCAAAATATATATAATTGTATTTTTTTTATATTTAGTGAATTTTTAAAAAATATATAAATATTTTATTTTAAAGGATATTTAGGTTAAGTATAAAAAAAAAAATTTAAAAGGCATAAATTTATTTTCTTTTTTGTCTTTCAAAGACCAGAACTTGGGCCATTTAAACGGCATATTTCTGGACCATTTCGACCTTTGGTTTTTAAGAGGCCAATTAATGGGCTTTGTCAGCTGTGTAATTGATGGGCTATTAACTGAGGCTTTAAAAGACAAAATGCTAGTTATGGACCATATGGCTTTCTTATGAGCTAAAATAATATGAATTTGAGACCTTAGGGTGATTTTATCTGCGTCTAAAAAATCATTCAACATGTTTAATTTTTTAATACTTCATTAAATTACGGGATATTTACAAATAAATTCTATATCTATGATTTATGAATCATTTATAGAATAAGTCCTAAAAATATTCTTATGAATTCATAAGTCTTATCTCATATTAAAATATCCCAAATAAAGTATACTTACATTTAGATTCATAATAAGACAATAATATTGTCACATTTTAAGAATTACACATTTCACACACAAATGTCTCATTGTCACATTTTAAAAAGAATATCACATTTGACAAAAGTTTAATAAGACAATAATGCTTACATTAGAATGAAATCATATTGTCATATTTTAATAATGATACATTTGACAAAAGTATAAATGTCATATTGTTTTAAAAGCACGACACATTTGACAAAAGTTTAACAAGACAGCAATACATACATTAAAATGATGTTACATTGTCATATTTTAAGAATGACATATTTGACAAAAGTTTAACAAGACAATAGTATATAAATGAAGCATACTCACATTTGGAATCTGTAGAAAATATAGTAAAAGGACTTCACGGTGAAACTTTTCAAATTCAATAAGATTTAGACATCATTTGACAATAGATTTTTTTAGTTGGCTTTTTGATTTTTTGACTATTTTAACTTGGGACTAAAAGTTTGTTTGACTTAGTTTTTTTTTTACTTTTATGAGAAAAAAAAAGAAGTAAAATGATTATGGTTTAGATGTGACATTTTGTCTTATTAACTTATTTAGCTTATTTTGGTTAAGTGTGGAGGCAATTTTAGTCACAAAAAGACAAAATAGGCTTTTTAACCTAATAAGACAAAATGTCACATCCAACCCATAATCATTACGTTTTTTTCTCCAAAAAAATCAAAAAAGTCAAAAAGTCTATCCCAAACTAAACTTTTTAACTCACTAAAAAAGTCAAAAAATCAAAAGGCTAACTTACTTCCCGAACGAACTCTTTGTCTTTATACTTTTTTAACCAAAAAATTGATTGCCAAATAAAGCCCTAATAGTTTATTAAAAAAATTATGGAACTTTCCTGTACATCCTTTTTTGAAATGGGGCTTTTAAATAATTTTTTTTTTTAAAAACTATTGAAAATTATAATTTAGTCTTAATACATTATATATATTTTCACAAATTATTTTTAAAAATAAAATCATAATTTTCGAGACAGTCAAATTATTCATTTATGTAATTTTATCCTTATTCGTCTTCAACTGATCCTTCATGGCACGACTTCAGTGCTTTTCCTTCATATCACAACTAGTCTATCACCCGTGCTATACATAGAATAATTATAGATATTTATATTTGTTTTTGATTTTTTTAATATATAAATTATGTTTATGTTTTTTAAGATTTTTTATAAAAATAATTTAACAATCTTATCACTAATCATAATATATAGCAGTGTGGTTGAAAATCAGCACCTGTGCTCTCCTGCTGAGTTCTTGTTTGGCAGTGTGGTCGGAAATCAGCACCCACAATTTGGCGTGGTCTGTGGGAAACGTAAGAAGAATAGATGGTCAATGACGAGCAGAAAGAAAGAATTGGGGGCGACATCCCTAGTGGTAGTGGTAAAAACGCCAAACCTAACGTAGAAGAGGACAACTATAATGAAGAACCTCGAGATAAGAATCCCGGAGAAAAAGACGTCGGCCAAGAAGGAGACGTACCGAAAAAAGCATGCCAGGGCGGGTATTACAATGAAAGCGACCTCCAGGTATAGAAAGATAGATGCTTGAGGAAGGACGTCGAGATGAAGGGGATGGCAAACAAATTGACAAACCTGCAATCGGTTGTCAATTTTATGATGCAGAACAACGTCATGCAACCACTGTTCCCATTGGAGGACACACTGATTCCAGCGGCCAAGAACGATGCCCATAAAGGGGGTAGAAAGCAATCCCCGCAGTCCCTCAGCCTAACAGGGCGATGGAGCATTCGCATTGGCCTTCATGGGAGGTCGGGTGAGGAGAATCGATGAGAGGAGAGTCTCAGAAGACACATCGTGCCAAAGAAACCTACGCCAAAGAACATCGGCATGTTCAAATGAAGGAGCTTTGCTTTGACACAACGAATGGAGGGAGGTCCAAGATGACTCATAACGACATTAGGAGTAGCGCACCAAAAAGACTGAAATCCGTTGATAGCCGAGCTCCTGGACGGACTAAGGAGGATTTGAGGGACTACCTTTAGAGAAAGCGACAAGATGTCGAGGTCACGTCCCTGGTCAAGCCAAGAACACCGTTTTCTGTAGAATTGGACAAGTTTGAGGCCCCAAAAAGGTTCCACATGCCGAGATTCCAGATATACGACGGTAAGTCTGATCCCAACTTTCATGTTGGCTTATACTTGAACTCAATGGCACTGTACACTGGGAACGAGCCGTTGCTCTACAAGGTATTCCCTTCATCCTTTAGGGAAATCGCATCAGATTGGTTTCACATGTTGCCGAAAGGAACTGTGAAAAGTTGGAAAGGCCTGGCCGAGATGTTTACGGCCACGTTTGTTATAAACAAACTGCAGCCGTTGAGGGTAGACTCCCTGATGGCTTTAAGAATTGGTGAGGATGAAAGCCTCAGGGCTTATGCTAAGAGGTATTATGAGGTGTTTAATCGAATACTAGGGTGCAACCAAGAGGTGGCGGTCATGTCTTTTAAGAACGGCCTGAACAATGACTGTCTGCTTCGAAAATCACTGGCAAAGACACTGCTAAAAAGTATGGAGGAACTTATGGTTAGAATCGAGAAATATGCGAGAGCAGATGAAGACACGCCAAGGACAAAGACGTCAAAGCAAGAGAAGAGGAACGGCTCGCCGAAGCGAGGCCAAGGTAACACAAATTTTAATAGATAAAAAACAAGATTAAGGGCTGCACATGCAGTCACCACAGTGTTCCGGATCCCGGTTTACAAAGTCTTGGAAAGGATCAGGAGTTAGCCTTACTATAGAGCTCCAGAGAAGATCCCTAGCGAATTTACGGAAAGAAGCCTGAGGAAACACTGTGCCTACCACAATCAGGATGTACACCTGATTCAGGGATACAGAGCCCTAAAGGCACGTCTGGAAGACCTGGTAAGACAGGGTCACTTAAGGGGCCTGGTAGATGAGGCCAGAACAAGGGAAGAGCAAGCAAGGCTGCCCCAGGCACCAACAGCACCACCTCCATCAGCGCCACAACTGCAAACAGACGGACCTCAAGTGATCAATGTAATGCATTCGAAGGTCAATGAGAATGAGGTACGTGGGGAGACTTAGAGGGTGAAACACTTACAACATGTGTATCAGGTCCAGCAAAAGAGGCCTAGGGCAGACAAAGGACCAATGGTGTCCTTTATTGAAATCGACCTAGATATGGTACAGCATCCACACAATGATGCTCTGGTGATATCCCTGAAGATTGGAGAATGCTAGGTAAGGCACATTTTGGTTGACCAAGGCAGCTCTTGTGACATCATGTATGTCAGATGTTACAAGGAACTCGGCCTTCACCAAGATGATCTGGAGCAGTCCAATAGTCCAATGGTCGGGTTCAATGGAATGCCGACATAGCCCTTGGGAGCAATAAGTTTGAAGGTGTAGGCAGGCACCAAGAAGGTAAGCACAGAGTTCACAGTAATTGACTCTCCCTCCCCTTATAATGTTATCTTGGGAAGGCCATGGTTGCACCCAATGAGGGCTGTTCCCTCAACACTGCACCAGCTATTGCGGTTCCCAACAGAGCATGGAATTGAGGAAGTCAGAGGGGATCAGGTGCAAGCCAAGAATTACTCTATGGTGTAAACACCCCATTTTTGACCGTCACCGTTGGAACACTCGGTGATCATCCATGTTTGTGTTCGTTTGGAGTTCCCGGAGGTCTCGGCTACGCGCCTTGCCTCAGGATCTCCGAACTCAACCGTTTAGTGTCTGGTTCTGCACCAAACACTTGCATTTTGCCTTGGAGGGGCAGGGAATGCCTTGTGAGGCATCCCCACACACCACCGGCAGTGGCTAGAGGTCACCGGCTGGTTTTTGCTGCCATCGGCACATTTTGTTGCCGGTCGGCACTCAATTTTGTCAAAATGACATTTTTGGCCGGCCGATTACTGTGCATCTGCTTTTGCAGATATTTTAAGACAGCTGTCTTGCTTTTTCTCCCCTCCATACACGTGTATGGAGGGATCTCCCTCTTGGAAGCTTGTCTTGTAAGCTTTACAAGACAATAAGCTTCTATATAGAGAGAGGCTCTCTCTTGTTGCAAAAGGTTGGAGAGTTTAGACATTTGAGGGAGAGAAAAACACTGACCAAGCTCTGGTTTTAGGGTTAGGGTTAGATACACTTCCTATCTCTCTTTCCCTCTCATTTTGTACTCTAGGTGTTTTGTGTCCTATTATTGCACATAAACACCTAGTGTTTCACCTTCCTCTTGAAACTAAGGTTCTAAGAGCTTGTTCTTGAGGTTCTTGACTGGTTTAGAGCCTAAGGAGGCCATTGGAGCACCATTGTTGAAGGGATCATCAAGGGTAAGAATCTAGTCCCATTATTCCCCATTTTTGCATTGATTTTCTACCTATCTTAGAGCTATTTTCGTGCTTATTGTATAATACAAAAAAGTTATTTTTTTAGGCCCTCTTGATTGTTTATTAAGAGTGTTTTGTGGTTTGAGGGTGTTTGACCCCTCTTAGGCCTTGAAAGGCCTCATTTTGTGCTATTTTGTGCTAGTTTCGGGACTTTGGTGTTTGGGCCTCTTCACCACTGAAATCTTGAGGGATTTCAGTGGTGGAGATGGTGCCTTGAAGTCTCCAAAAGGAGAGGGCCATCCCCTCTCCTTGTTGTCCTTGAAAAGGACCATTTTTGGCCTCTTGAGAGAGCTTCATGTTAAAGTGTGTATTGACCATGCCTTGGCTGCTTTTTGTGCTTAATATGTCATATTATGCCTCTGTTTTTACTTGGTTTTGGTACTCCATGCATGCTTAGCATAGTTGCCATGTGATGCCTTGTTTATGCCTTAATATGCCTTAGGTTGTTAGCCTTTGTTGGAGCATGTTTTAGGCTTAGTCTTGTGAAGATTATGTGCATATTTTGCCATGTTTTAGGTCTGTCCATGGTTGTTTGGGTCGGATTTGGCATGCATCATATAGCCCCTTTGCATTTTGGCTTGTTGGCCTTAAGTGTGTACATGTATAGCATGACATCTTTGCATTGATTTGATGTTTTGGAATCATCCACCATGTCATTTCAGTCCTATTTGCATGCCTATATGTTTACCTTGAATGCATCTTTAATGCTTTGAAAGCATGTGTGGCATACTCCATGTTTTGGCCCTTATGCATGCCTTTGAATTTGAGCCATTTAGATGCCATCTAAGTGGTCTTTTGGGCTTCATTTTATGTGCTAAATTTCTGTTTTTAGTCATTTAGTTCATACCATGTTTGGCCTTGCTAAGTGTAGTCCAATGCTCCATTGGTTTGCTTTAAGTGCTTGGACCATTTGTATGCTAATATTTAGCCTATCTTGTTGCTTGGTTTGACATCATCCTAACATGATTTACAATGCTTGTGTTGCATGCTAATTGTCCATGATTACCTCCTTTCAAGTGTGCTTGAGAGTTATACAATTTGTGCCTAAGTGTTGGTCCTTGTGTGCATGTGTGTGTGCATGCCATTTAGCCCTCATTTTATAGCACTTTGGCCCTTGTTTTAGGCCTAATTAGAGCTGCCTAAATCATGCATAAGTCCATCTTTGTATCAATTTGCATTGCCTCATGTATGCTTGTATGCTTGCATAAGTGCCTTGCCATGCCATGTTGCATCCTTAGCTTGTATGCCTAGGTTGCATTACATCTTGCATGCATGCCTTGTTCCTTGACTTGATGATAGGAATTGGGCCTTAACTTGTTTGATTGGTTTGCATTTCATTTGACATGAAAGTTGCATACTTGATTCCTTGGGCCATCATGCATGGAAATGCGTGATTGGTGGTCTGAGAATCGAGACACATGCCCTTTTGAGTCATTACCATGATAAGGGACATGGTGGGTGCATATATGCCTTGAATTGTGCTGCCATGCTTTGCCTTGCCCTCTGTTGCTGTCATTTGCAGATTCTGCAGGAACACTCTGCCGACCGGCAGTATATAGTGCCGACCGGCAATCATTTCTCTGCCGATAGCTTCTCTGATGGCCGGTGGCCACATGCTACTGCCGATGGCGATTCCATTCAGCCGGTGGCACTCCTCATTGTCCAGAAAAGCAGTCCTGAGGTTTTGGCAACCTCCAGAGGAGTGAAGGGAGGAAAACAGAGGTAGCTCACGCATGGCGGCGCATTTCTCGAGGCGATTTACTGTTTTCTTAGCTTGATTAAATTTGCTTAGTTGATTAGGCAATTTGTAATATTTAATTAGCTTGCGTAGTTAATTAATTTGTAATATTTATTCGGTCCCTCCGAGCGAGGGCGAATATGTAATAAGCGTGGGTGAGTGGTGTGTATGTCTTCCAATCCCCACTTCTTTCTTCCCTTTTACTTACCTGCTTTGATGGTTAGTATTAGGGCACGTTTAATTTAGCATACCTTATGCTACGCATGCGTGCATTCATGCATTTGTATTGCATACACTAGGCTCGGTACATCACGCTAACTGCATTTGTACTTCAATTTCAAATTGAATACGTGCATCAATTGATCGCATTTCACATGACATGTTTAGGATTAGCCGAGCTTATCTAGTTGCATCCTGTATGTGTTGCATTAGTCAAATTGACATGAACTAGGACATGCATGTTTGCTAACTAGTTTATTGTTTTGGCACGGGGTACGATGTAAGTATTTATGCTTTAGCATCTCGCATGCGTGTGAATGTTACCATGACAGTATGCTTGCCATGCGGCTAAATGCTTATGTGTTATTACTGTTTGAATGCCTGTGGGTGAAGGTTGGATTGTTTGAGTTGGAAAAACTCGTTGAAATCCGTATTTTAGCCTACTTGCGAGTAGCAATTTCCAAAGCACTTTTTAAAACAAACGGATATGCAATGCTTATTTCCAAATTAGGCAATCTAGTCTATACTTGTTTGTTGTGCGCATAACATAGTAATTCTAGGCTAATAAATGGAATAAGAACGCATAACGTTTTCAAAAACGGATATCACGGTTAGTAGAGGCCGGTTTTCGGACCGGGCGAAAGGGGGTGCTCATAGCTAACCTTCCCCGATCGTACCCAAGCTCCCGAGCCGAGACAACTCCGGTGATGACGGACATGTGGCCTTCGGCACCGAGTCAGGGTTTCCTAAATTTCCCCATTTTAAAAAATATTTAGGTGGCGACTCTGTATCTGGCAAAGCAGTCCATGTTTGGTACTACTTTTCAAAATCTGTTTCTCAAAACGATTTGCCGGATTTGGACTCTTTGGTTCAGATTTAGAACCGCAACACACAAATCGAGAGTCCGAACTGTAGTAGCATAAGGTCCCCTCCGCGGGCGCGTCTACATATGGCAGCAATGAAATCCACCTACAACATGTGAGAGGCAGGGATAGTAGAGGTTGAGGACGAGGACATGGAGGTCCAGGATGACGTTGGCAAAGAGGCGGCCGACAAAAGCGAGGAAGCCTTGAAGAAAATTCTGGTCTAGCAAGGGGATGAAGAGCTCTTTTTCCTTCTCGGCTCAGGCTTAGCCGAGAAAGAGGAAATGAAGTTAGAAGCGTTCTTGCGAGCAAACATAGAGGTGTTTGCCTGGACGCCATACGAGATGCCTGGCATAGACCCCGAGGTTACATGCCACAAACTGAACATAGACAGATCGGCAAAACCCGTCATCCAGCGAGTAAGGAGGCCGACGTTGGTCCATGTGGAGGCAATAGAAGAGGAAGTGGACAAACTGTTAGAGGCCAGAGCCATCCGAGAATTGGAAAATACCCTACCTGGCTGTCCAACACTGTGGTTATGAAAAGAAGAATATGAAGTGGCGGGTCTGTGTGGATTTCACTAGCCTGAATAAGGCTTGTCCCAAAGATAATTTCCCACTCTCCAAGATCGAGCAATTAGTGGATGCCACTTCAGGACATGGAAGGATGAACTTCCTGGATGCATATCGGGGGTACCATCAGATAGCAATGTACCTCCTGATGAAGAGAAGACTGTATTTATCATCCCAAAAGGGTTGTATTGTTACAGAGTGATACCTTTCGAGTTGAAAAATGCAGGAGCGACGTACCAGAGGCTGGTGACCAAGATGTTCAGATATCATATTGGCAAAACGGTAGAAGTATACATCGACGACATGGTCGTGAAGACCAAGGAACCTGAGGATCATCTGGTCGACTTGAAGGCAATCTTTGACATCCTAAAAACATATCGACTTCGACTCAATGCTTCAAAATGTGCATTTGGTGTTGGGTCTAGTAAGTTCTTGGGGTACTTGGTTACCAGAAGGGGCATTGAGGCAAGCCCAGATCAAATCAAGGCCATCTTGGATTTGAAAAGCCCAGAGTCAGCAAAATAAGTGCAGATGTTGACAGGAAGGGCCGCAGCCCTGAACAGATTCATAAGCAGAAGTTCAGATAAGTGTAAACTATTTTTCAGCCCGTTGAAAAAGGTCACAGACTTCTTGTGGACAGAAGAATGTGAAGTCGCCTTAGCCGACTTGAAAAGATACCTAACCACAGCTCCAGTTCTCTCGAATCCAGAACCTGGAGAGGAGCTATTCTTGCACTTGGCGGTGTCAGAGCATGCAGTGAGTGCAGTGATAATTAGAGAAGAGAAAGGAGAACAAAGGGCAGTATACTATGTGAGTAAAACCCTAGCAGGCGCAGAGACTAGGTATTTACCCTTGGAGAAATTAACATTGGCCTTAATAATGGCCTCTAAGAAGTTCAACCATTATTTCCAAGCCCACAAAATTGTGGTATTGACTGAGCACCCTTTGAAGTCTCTGCTACAGTAAGGAGATCTAACAGGCAGGGTGGCCAGATGGGCAGTGGTATTGGGTCAATACAATTTAGAGTTCAGACCCAGAACAACAATCAAAGGCCAGGTTCTGGTTGAATTCGTGGCCGAGTTCACACTTGGTGCCATCTCACGTCAAGCTCTAATGAGCTGCGACTTAGGATGTCTAGAAGAACAAGAAGAGATCCAGCTGGGAATGAAAAACCCCACAACAGAGTAGAAGAAAGAAAAAAGACTCAAACCCTACGGCATTTACATCGGCGACTCCTTCCGCCTGTTTGTTGACAGGAGTTCAAACCGTTAAGAAGCGGTGGCAGGAGTAATGCTAGTATCGCCAGATGGGCGGATGCTAGAACAATCTATTCGACTAAGGTTTAAAGCCTCAAAAAATGAAGCAGAATATGAAGCACTGATCGTGGGATTGAAGTTGGCAGCAGCAATGGAAGCTGACGAGGTGGTGGTCTTCTGTGACTCCTAGCTTGTTATGAACCAAGCAACAGACGATTATGTAGCCTGAGATAAAAGAATGATACCCTATGTTAAAGAGGTTGTTAAACTACTAGCTTTGTTTCAGGACTGCCAACTACAGCAGGTTAGCCGAGATGACAACAGCCATGTCGATGCCTTAGCTAACTTGGCTAGTGCAATGAAATCAGGGGAGGCAAGGACAATAATTGTTAATTATTTGTCAAGTCCAAGTGTGGAACCACTGATCACAGAGTACGAAGCAATGTGTGTGGAGATGAGATCGAGTTGGATGGATGCAATAGTAATATTCCTTAGAGATGGGAAGCTGACAGATGATCGCAAGGAAGCACATAAGACCAGACTGAAGTTGGCTAGGTTTAGTCTGACAACAGAAGGACATTTCTACAGAAGGTCTTTTACTGGTCCCCTTTTGAGATGTGTGCATCCTCCACAAGTTGAAGACTTTTTGTATGAAATACACAAAGGAGTATGTGGAAGCCATGCTGGGGACAGATCATTTGCTCATAGGGCCATTACTCAGGGGTATTGCTGGCCCTACATGCAGAAGGATGTTGAAGCTTATGTCAGAAAGTGTGAGAAGTATCAGAGGTTCGCACCTTTAATACATCAACCGGCAACAGATTTAAACTCAGTGTCCAGTCCTTGGCCATTTGCCAGTGGGGCATGGATCTTATTGGACAACTACCCCAAGCGACTGGACAAAGGAAGTTCCTGTTGGTAGCAACTGACTATTTCACAAAGTGGGTAGAAGCTGAACCCCTCACGAAGATTCGGGACATTGATGTGAAGAACTTTATATAGAAGAACATCATCACCAGGTTTGGGATCCCAAGGGCAATAGTAGCAAACAATGGTACACAATTTGATAGTAAGCTAATCAAAAGCTTATGTGCAAAGTACAAGATTAAGAACTATTATTCCACTCCAAGTTTCCTTCAGAGTAATGGTCAGGCGGAAGCATACAACAAAACTATCTTGGATTGGATCAAGAAAAGATTGGAAGCAGCAAAAGGGAAATGGGTGGATGAGTTTCCCAATGTACTCTGGGCATATCAGACTACTCCGAGAAGATCAACTGGGGAATCCCCATTTTTCCATGGCTTATGGCACAGAAGCAGTCATCCCTTTATAAGTCCGCACCCCAGGGATCAGAACCCAAGGAGTAGAGAAAGGGACTAACGAGGCATTATTGGCCCGAGATCTGGACCTACTTGAGGAGAAAAGGGAGAGAGTAGCAATTCAGCTGGGGGCATACCAGCAACAACTTGTTAGGGCCTATAATAAGAAGGTTAACCCAAGAGAGTTCAAAATTGGGGACTTGCTGCTAAGAAAAGTAGTCGGTAACAAGAAGGATCCTAGAGAGGGCAAGCTGGGCCCAAATTGGGAGAGACCTTATAGAATCATCTCAATAGCCAGCAATGGTGCATATCGGCTTGAGGACAATGAAGGCAAAGAGTTGCCAAGACCCTGGAACACTTGCAACTTAAAGTTTTTCTATCATTAAACCTTTTTGTTTTTCGAAATTTATGTCATAATTTTCTTAGCCGAGGTAGTAATAAAAATTTTTAGCCTGATTTTTTAAGAATTTGAAAATTTGTGTAATTGGACTGACCAGTGCTTTGGCGATGTTTCTGATTGAAACATGACGAATAACTTAGACTTATTATATGGCAGAGTTGAATTATACTTGCATATAATAGAGTTGAACTAAGTTTCTGATTGAAACATGACGAATAACTTAGACTCATTATATGGCAAAGATGAAATTAGATTTGCATATAATAGAGTTGAATTAAGTTGGTTTAGCATAGTCTTACTATGTCGGCAGAATTAAGCTTAGAATGAAACTAAGTGCATTTCAGTTAGATTAACAAAGAAACTAAGGTTGAGAACCTCGGCTAGTCTTTGTTTGAATCTGACTTCGGCAAAAACTATACGTACTTAATGTGGACATAAGTGAAACTTAAGTTCACATTAGGGGGCAAGGAGGTAAAGAATGATAAGTAAAAGTTTAAAATGCTTGGGAGTTGGAATTTTATAGAGAAATTTATAAAATAGAGTTGGCTTAACACTTTTTGGAATTTTTAAAAAATTTACAAGTTGAAGTTAAGCCGAGATAATATTGCAAGAAGTACATACGTACTTGCCGAGATGACCAAGTTGCCAAACTTGGGAAGTATAGAAGACAGAAGTCTTGATAAGTAAAAGTGAAGTGTCAAGTTTAAAACAACACTTGTGAAAATATTTTTACAATGTTTTCAAGTGTTAAGCTAAGGTCGAGATAAACAATTAGAAGTTATGTCCTAGGTATTTTACTCCGAAGAGGTTATACAGATAAAGGTGTACATTAAAGACATGTAAAATTATTCTAAGTATGAAAGTGGAAAACATACATAAGAGAAAAGAAAACATTCAACACTTAACAGAAATGAGGAGTCTTGCATTCAAAAGACAACTTGTTTGGAGTACAAAAAGGGCACATCAGCTAAACTAAAGCTACATTGCTCAAAAGAAAAAAGTACAAAGTACAAAAAGAAAAGCTTCAAGTTAAACTACTCGGCGTCAGTGGCTGGCTATGTTTCGGCCTCAAAAGACAACTGGGAAATCTTCTCGGCAATCTTCTTAGCCTCGAGCTCAGCGTCAATTTCTTGGAGAGTTTGATCGAGGCTCTTCTCGGCGATGTGTACCTCGGACGTAATCTTCTTGGGGGAGGCACTTTTTGAGACCTTGTCCTCCTCATTCTGAGTCAAGTCCAGGACTTGCTCATTTAGAGTTAGGGACTTGGCCCCAGCAGCACCAACTCCACCAGACTTATCGACTTCGACATCCTAATCTGTCTCAGCCTTGTCCTCGGACTGGCTTGAAGTAGGGGGGAGTGGTAAAACAAGTCGGCTAACATCGTACAATGGCGAATCTTCAGGGACAACCAACTTCTTCAAGGCAGCCATCTAATCAAGGATGTAATCCTTGTTGCATGCCTGCTTCACTTGCCTTTTGTACTCATCATGTACATCAGCCGCCCCCTCAGCGTAGGCTTTCTCGTCGGCCGTCTGGATTTCGGCCTCCTTCGTCGATAGTGCCGTTTGAAGCTCGGCTTGGGCTTCGGCCTCCTTCTCTTTGGCCTCTTTCGCCTCGACCTTGGCGGCCTCGGCTACATTTTCTGTAGCCTTGGCACAGTCCTCGGCATTTTTAAGGGCCAACTCAGTAACCTTGGCCTGGTCAAGAAGGCCTCGGATATGGGGCCTCAGCCTTGTTCAAAGAAGATAGGAGCTTGGCTGCCTCCTTTGTCTTTTGAGTTAGCTCTTTCTTGAAGTCATCAACCTTAAATGCAAGAGAGTGACCCTGCTGGATAGCCTGCAAGAGTGCAAAGAAAATTTGTTAAGTTTGAAAGCCAGAGTTGAAGTTAAATTAAAAAATTACAAGTGTTGAGACTTACCAAGACATAGTGGTGCATCATCATAGCGTAATTTTCATACTCTGAGAGTTCGGCCATCTGGTTGATGTCGGCTGGGAGTAGGACAGCGGTGGATATGGCGGCACCGACCTCTAGGCTATCGAACGCACTGTCCCCAGCTAGAAGAAGTGGGTCCCCAACCGTGACAGTTGGAGTCCATGAAGCGTCAGCTCGGAAGTCGGAAGGCTTAGAAGAGCTGCCAGACCTTGGCTTTTTGGATGGCGAAGGGTGAGACGCCTCGGCCTCGGTAGGCCTTTTTTCAGCGGACTTCTCAACTTCTGCCAATTTTGAGATTGGGATTATGTCTTCAGACTCTACCTCGGTGGCACTAGGTTTGGCCTTGGCCCTTTTTACCTTTTTTGCCTTGGGTTTTGGCTGCGATTGGGAAAGATTAGAGGAGTGGACTAACACCACCCCCGGGATATTGGCTTGGAGGTCGTCCAGAATGATCTTTGTGTGGCCCATTTCTTCGGCGGTGACGGCAACAGTGGCCTTGGTGCTTCGACGTTTTGCAGTGGGTGGGTTTGTTGGGTCGTAAGCTGATGCCTCAATGCTTTGACGTTTTCGGCTATGAGTTCTGCTTGCTGGAGCGATGAGTGGAGCTCAGCGTCGGCGTTGGCGCTGGGTAAGAGGAATCAGTTGTGGAGCAGATGTTGATGGCTGCTCCGCTGGATTAGAAGTTTAGGCTTGGTCAGGTCGTGGTGATGAAGTGGTAGGGGGAGTTGTTGCTGAAGGTGGAGACTTGCTCTTCTTGGGGACGTTGGGTAACATGGATTTGTAGATTGGAATGTAATTGAGCAGTAGAAGGGCTTTACGCTGGTCAATTGGTAAGCCCAACAACTTCTTAAAGTCCTTGCTGGGGTAGAAGGTTTTGCGGAAGTCTTTTGATGGCTGAGGAAGAGCTGCAAGTTCAAAAATCAAACATTAGAACATATAAAGGAAATAAAGTAATAAAGACTTAAAAGCATGTAAAGTGACACTTGGTTCTTACCATTACCCTCTTTAAACACTGTTCAACTCAAAGGATAGAAGTAGAGGTCGTCATCAGGTGAGAACTCCCAGTTGCCCAAGACGATGAAATAATCACCTCCAGCACCTTTGTTGGAGTCTGGGAGGTCGGTTATGAGTTTGTACTCAGTGGATCTAGGCTTGAGGTAATAGATGTAGCCTTTTTCAGATTTCAAGCCACACATGGTATAACAGTATTGGATATCGGCTAGTGTTGTCCTAGCATTTTTTTGGCTAACTAGGGAAATTATACCATTAATGACTCTATAAGAGTTAATAGCTAGCTGCATTGGGTTAAGTTTGTAATAATAAAGGACTTGTCGGAAAATGATGTTTAGAGGGAACCTAAGTCCACACTCTATGAAAGCGACTACGAGAAAAGGCATGGAGTCCTCCTCCCCTGCCAGCCTAAGGTGAACATCAGCTGGGATGGAGAAGTCTTTCCCAAAGTACTCTAGCTTGGAAGGGATGTCGACTATCCACCTGAACATGCCCATTATCTCGGCCAAAATGGGTCCAATTTCAGGTTTTTTGGTAAGAGGTTTGGAAGATGGCAAGTTATTTTGGCTAATCCCTAGGGAGCACTGGAGTAAAGGTTTCTGAAAATCTAAGGGGGTTTTGGTTCGGTTTTCCTAAAGACCAGAGTTCTAGATCAAGTTCCAAACCTAAATCTATGCAGATATAGGAATCAAAGGCAAGAATCTGGAAATAAAGCAAGAACAACAGAAAAGAACAATGATTCAGACTCAAGAAAACAAATAGAAATTCAAGAAACATTGAATAAAGTGTGTATAGACATGCAAAAGCCAAGGACCGTGGCAAATCACAAAAACATCAAGTGTATGAGCAGTTCATCTGTGCATTTGCAGACCTAGAAAAAGATTGGAGAAACACAAAAATTACAAACAAACATGCTCAACACACGAATGATGAAATTTAAAACACAGATGAAGATTCAAGAACACGAACGGATTCACAATGGCAACGAACAATGTAATAAAATTTTGAAATAAATTAAAGATTGAAAATGGGGAAAATAGTGACTCACCGAAGAGAATGACGCCGGTATGAGGTACGCCGGAGTCAGACGATGACAGCAAGTGGAGCAGGACAGTGAACGCTTCGCCAGAGGAGGTGATCGGAGCAAGTTACAGAGCTTAAAACTTGAAGCAATGGCGGTTTTTAGGAGAGAGAAAGCTTGAGCAATAATAAAGAAATGTAAAGTGAAGAGACGGAGAGAGAAAGATGTTTTGTTAAAACATGAAAATGGTGGCAAATCACAATAATGTGCCTTGGACGATGTGTCTGTCAAGCGGCGTGCATAAAAGCGACGCGACCTGATGGCACGTGTTAGATACGAATCAATGAGAGAGAGACGCGTGGCGAAAACGGTTGAGAAAACCATGCGTGACAGCTCATGTGCAGATAGAACTGTTGGAGTTCTTGATTTAATGAAGCGAGAATCTTAGCTAGAGAAACGGTCCTGGTTAAGGAACTTGAAGAACTTGGTTCTTGGTTCTTAGTCATTGATAAAATAGATTGCAGAGTCCTAGTCATGTCAAGCCGACGAATGATGATCTCAGTCTTGAAAAATGGAGTACGTCTTAGCTGACGTACTATACGGACAAACGATATAGGTTCCATCCCTCAGGATGCCGAGGTAATAGAACCTAGGGGGGCAGTTGTGGGGACATATTTTGTGAATGACAAACACGTAGCCAAGGTGGCACCGAAGTGTCAACCGAGGTGCCACGCGTCTTGGTTATAGCACCGAGGTGATCTCATCTAGCCTGAGGTTATCTATGGAGATACCGGAATCCGAGATGAGCAGATGAGGGTTAGGAGTCCTAGAGTTGAGGAAGACCTAAGTATAGATAAAGATAAAGCTCTTAGGGAGTTTATCTCTAGCTGGCTGGGAGTCCAAGATGATCATTGAGCCAGAGTCCATTAAAGCTAGGCTTTTACAGGAATCAGGTTAGTGCTGACTATAAAAGTAAGGCACTCTTGTGGGTCTAAGGTATGCTTTTTGTATTCTGGCTAGTGAGTTAAGGATTAATTGCTATCTTTGAGAGATAATTGAGTACTGACTTGATCGTCGGAGTGCCCGAATGTAACAACCCTTATTTTAACTTAGTCATACTTGTATACATTTATGGATGATCTTGTTTTAATATGTGTATTTGCGAATCTTGTCTTGTTTTGCTTGAATGATTGCTTGCATGCTTTGTTCTTGTCTGGTGTGTTGTCGAGGTCATCTTAAGTCTAGACACCTTCGAGACCTTTATCACTTAGAACTATCTTGGAACCCCTTGGGTTGACCTCCACCTTCACCCTAGCATATTGGCCGAGATGTCACCATCTGGGCCGAGGTGCGCGTCGCCTAGGCCGAGATGTGCATCATCTGGGCCGAGATGTTAATATCTAGGCGTTCTAGATCCTCGATCCTTGCATGAGTGATTTTGTTCCTGGAACGGTATGACCTAGACTGAGGTGTGGCACATCTAGGCCAAGGTGCGGCACAGCTTAGTCAAGAGTTGTCCTTCTAAGCCGATGTCATTGTTACCCTGCTTGCCAAAGCTTTGTCCTTAGCCGAGATCATCACTTGCCGGAGTACTCTTGCTGTTTAGCTTGCTGAATACACTTTGTCTTGGTCTTGTCTTGTCAAGTCAGTCACCTTTTCGAGTAGAGCCAATCAGCCGATGCCACGTGTCCCGGCAGAGGGATTAAGTCAGTGATTGTCGTGAGAAACATATCATTTGTATCAAGTCTTGCCTTTTAGAGAGAGAAACTCTAGGAAGAAGAAGGAGAAGTTTAAGCTAGAGAGAGTGAACTTCCAAGCTTGATCGTTGGAGCTTGAACCGTTAGATTCGAGTTTTGAGGTTAGAATCGTAACCTATTCTTGTTGTTCTTATTGATCATCTAGCTGTATTGCACGATCAAACCTGTTCCGCACGCCATACATCGATTTAAAGTTGGTTTTAGAAAGAGAAAATGGTTTTCATGTGTTTTTGAAGAAAAGCCTCGTTTGATCCGAAAGTTTGCATTAAGGCTCATGTCTTTGTGTTTGTTTTGATAAGATCTTTGAGTATGGGTACCCAGGTCTATGTTTTTGAAATTATAGCATGAAATTTCAGCTTTTGTAATAGCAAGTTTTGATCTTTGCATTCATCTTCCTCATGTTCATGTTCTTCATGTTTATCAAGAGGGAAACCCAGATTTTCCCGACTTCGCTTTTGAATGTGGCCATCGAGGCCACACCTCGGCAAGGAGGTGTGGGACTTCGGCCTAGACTTGGTGGTTGCCCAGCTTGTTTTTCCAAAGATAAGAAACTGTGTTTTGACTTGGTTTGACTTAGTTTTTGAAGAATGCCGAGGTCATTTGCATGCGTGCTAGACTTGTTTTGAGTAGTGCATTCAATAGACTTTGCCATGTGTTTGTAGGACTGGGACTTGCCTCGACCTCGACGTTTGACGAACTATGTGAGTGGTATTTTTAATAAAGATATGTTATACGTTTGATAAAGACTTTGCTTTGCTTTGTTTTGAAAGTGTTTGTTAAGCATGAATAATTGTCCCTGTTTTGTATATCAAGTATGATCTTGTCTTGATGACCTTCTCGGAAAGTCCCTTGTGCTAGAGGACTCTAAACTTTCGCAGCACATCTCGTTTGAAAGTCCCTTGTGCTGGAGGACTCTAAACTTTCGCAGCACATCTCGTTTTGGAAGTCCCTTGTGCTGGAGGACTTTAAACTTTCGCAGCACATCTCGTCTTGAAAGTCCCTTGTACCGGAGGACTCTAAACTTTCGCAGCACTCTCGTGTTAAAAGGCTACGGGCCTTTGTAACATAGGTCCCTTGTGCTAGAGGACTCTAAACTTTTGTAGCATCCTTGTTTAAGATGCCTCTCTTGCCTTGCCTTGTTTTGCCACGGACGGTTTACCGCGTCGATACGTTTGCCGGAATGCTATTATTTGTAATATGTGATGCTAGTAAGTATCCCTTGAAGCTTTGAAGATCTGTTAGATGGACGAGGTCCATTTCTTGTTATATATAAAGTTTTGTCTTATATTGTTTTGAAAGGACTTCGGCTATTATTCATGCAAACCCCTCTATTATTTATACCATTCACTGAGTATCCAAGCTCACCCTCGCTATATATATGTAAAAATTGATGTATTATTGATTGATATGTTGATATATTGAATGTTACAATGATTCCTATATATAGAACAGTAGGTGGTAGTAGGTGGTAGATGGAGTAGGTAAAGTGGAGGTGGTAGGTGGAGTAGGTGAAGTGGAGATGGTAGTGTAGTGGGTTTAGTGGAGTAGGTGAGGTGGTAGTGGTGTAGTGGGTTAGGTTTAGTGGGTGAAGTAGGTGATAGGTTTTAACAGCCCCCCGCAAACTCATGGGGGATAGGAACTAACCAACTTGAGTTTGGAGAGAGTTACAAAACAAGAAAATACATAAAAATAAAAGAGGATAGGTGACACTGTATGGTCGTGTCAGACCATTGGTGAAGACACTGGATGGTGGTGTCATAACGTTGTAGAGGACACTGTATGGGGGTGTCATAACGTTGTAGATGACACTGTATGGTGGTGTCATAACGGTGTAGAGGACACTGGATGGCGGTGTCAGACCGATGTAGAAGACAGTTTATGGGGTCATGTCGGACCGTTGTAGCAGACAATGTTGTGACAGTTGTTGTGACAGTTTACAGAGTCTTGCTGGACCCTTGTAGAAACTAACCGGAATCAATGTCGGGACAGTTTACAGAGTCTTGTCGGACCCATGAATGAGCTAACCGGAATCAATGTCGGGACAGTTTACAGAGTCTTGTCGGACCCATGAAGGAGCTAACCGGAATCAATGTCGGGACAGTTTACAGAGTCTTGTCGGACCCTTGGAAAAGCTAACCAGAATCAAATGTCGGGACAGTTTACAGAGTCTTGTCGGACCCTTAAAAAGTCGCACCCTCAAAAGGGGTGCCCAATCTTTCCAAAAGGCGTGCCATCAAAAGGCGTGCCATCAAAAGGCGTGCCCAATCCATAAAAAGGCGTGCCATCAAAAGGCGAGCCCAAGTCATAAAAAGATGTGCCGGACATGATGGCGAGGCGCGTCACCACATTGGCTTGCGCGCCCGTTTTGTCGTCTGGCGTCAAGTGGCGCGCGATGCGCGTGTCTGCCTTGGCTATTTAACCAAGACGGAGGCTGAGGCGAAGGCAGAGGCTGAGACAAAAAAACCTGCGAAAATCCTTTGAAAAACCTCTTCTGTTTCTGAGAAAGAGATTCTGGAACACTCTGTTGCCCAGAAAATGGCCTCGTCTTCCCGTTCAGCTACCCAGAATATGGCCTCTTCGTCCCGTGGTCTGCTCACTCTCTTTCCCGACCTCAACGAGTCAACAAGAGAGATAACTGGTACGGTGGCCAGTGAACCTCAACCAAGCGCCTCTGGTTTTGCTCCGTTGAACTTTCCGATGCGGTCGGTGGAGCAAAAAATGGCGGTGCAAACTGATATTGAGGCCAATCAGTATACTTTGAAGTCATGTGTGGAGACCATGACGGCAGTCACAAACTTGTCGCACCGGCTGCAGAGTAGGACAAATGAGATGCAGCAGTTAAACGCCCAACTGGCTCTGCTCCAACGCATGTATAAGGATGCGCGAGCAGAGATAAGTGTGCTAAAGGCGGAAAACAAGGATCTGAAGCGGAAGGCTACCGTGATGTTCCGATTTGGAGGTCCTCCATATGCTGCAGTGGAGGAGCAGGGAGTAGTGATCGTGCCCAGTGGAGTGGGAAACAAGGAGGCAACACCGTCAAGGGCCGCCCAGGACGAAGGCAAGAAGAAAAGACCGGCGGAATAGGCGAAGAAGTGAGGTCGGTTGGTGGCCGGCTGCAGAAAAGAAAACAAAGTTGTTGTTGTTGTTTTTTTTTTTTTTTTTTGTGTAAAATTGTGATCGGGGTGGATCCCTGAGATGAATAAAATATGGTTTGGTGTGCAAAGCTATATGGTATGAATGGAATTGGAAAAAGATTAAAAATAATGTGAAAGAAAAATAAAGAAAAAATAATAAAAATATATTTGAAATCAAAAATGAAAGATGGGGGAAATAAGGAAAGTGGTTTGGAGAAAAAAAAAAATAATGGAGTTGGAAATCAAACGGAGGAGAGATGATGATGTTTTTTTTTTTAATATAATATAATAAAAAGATATATATATATATATATATATATAAAATAAAGAAAGTGGGGAACAAGAGTGTAATGAAAAGAAAAAGTATAGGTTGGAGAAGCTGAACATCGTGGGTCACATGGGTAAGTAAAAGAAAAAAAATAAAGAAATGAAAAGAGGGGGACAAAAGTTGGTGTCTGGGTGTGATGATAAATAAATAAGAAAAGAAAAGAAAGTGGAAAGAGAGTGTGAATGTGCTGGTGAGCTCAGCAAATAGAGAATAAAGACATTTCCAACTTGCTTTCAGATTCTCTCTCTCTCTCTCTCTCTGCTTTCATTTGCATTTTCAATAGCCACTGTTGAGGTTACACTGGCAGCAACAGAGAAAACAACGGCCAGAAATTGAAATAACTGAGTTGAGTAAGACCCAGCCAGAAGAGGCAGTGGCAGCACCACCTGCCCCAGAGCTAGTGACTGAAAAACCAACTGAGGTGGCAGCAACAATAGAGGAGCCAGCAGCTGCACCGGCAGTTGAAGCCAAGATTAAGGAAGTTGTTGAGGAACCTGAAGTTGCTGCTGAAGAGGCTCCAGAGGTGAAGGCAGAGGCAGCTGAAGCAACGGATGTTGTACCAGTGTCTCATACAAGGAAAGCAGCTTTACAGAAGCAGGGAAGAAAATTGTTGCGGTAGACAGCCCCGTTGGACGTTTGGGTCTGACAGTTTGCTATGATTTGAGGTTCCCTGAGATTTATCAGCAGTTGAGATTCAATCATGAAGCACAGGTGTTGTTGATACCTGCGGCTTTCACAAAAGTTACTGGCCAGGCACACTGGGAAATTCTTCTTCGTGCTCGTGCCATAGAAACGCAATGTTATGTTATAGCTGCTGCACAAGCTGGAAACCAAGGAAATGTTGTTGAATCTCAAGTTGTATTCGAGCTATGAAGTGTTGTTGAAGAATCTGCCATGAAAGAAGAAATCAAGGAAATTTGGGTTTGTCCGGCGGGCGGCCAAGGCAAGATTGCCGCCCGCCGGTGAAACGAAATTAGTAGGTTCTTAACCTTGCTCTGATACCATGTAAAAATTGATGTATTATTGATTGATATGTTGATATATTGAATGTTACAATGATTCCTATATATAGAAGAGTAGGTGGTAGTAGGTGGTAGATGGAGTAGGTAAAGTTGAGGTGGTAGGTGGAGTAGGTGAAGTGGAGGTGGTAGTGTAGTGGGTTTAGTGGAGTAGGTGAGGTGGTAGTGGTGTAGTGGGTTAGGTTTAGTGGGTGAAGTAGGTGATACGTTTTAACAATATATATATGTAGGTGATGAACAAGAAGGCGGTGACGTCTAGATGTGATTCTGGAGCTTATTTTGGGTTTTTGATTATGTCGGCTTAACCTGTATTTACGTCGGCAGTCTTGAAAATTATGCTTCTCGATTTGTACTACTTGTATGTTGCATACGTCGGCTTGAGAAGCCTTTTGATCAAGATGTGTGTTTTGTATGATTGTTATGTCGGCAAAGAAGATGTCGGCAACCTGGTAGACTGTGTTCTTAGACCTGTAATTTGTACATTTTGTTTATGTCGGCTTGTGGAGCCCTTTGCTAATATGTAAGATGTAATTTGTACTTTGCTTTGTTTGTAAATAAGTTATAACCCATATGTAGATGGTTGCTACCTCATTTGACTTATGCACAGCTCTTATGGACTAATCTGATTGTATGTATCGCTTCCGTACTTGTGAGCCCCATATATTTATACTCTGTTGTGTGGAAATTTTGAAAGTTGGCCTTCGGTAATCTCGGATTACTGGCCATCATGGCACCAAACTACTAGGGGCGGTTTGGGGTCGTGACACCGAACCACCGCCAGAGTCTTATCTTTCTGTGACAGGTTGTTAGAGCGCGATCTATTCTGCCTATGCTCTCTTGCTGAGTTCCTGTTTGACAGTGTGGTCGGAAATCAACACCCACAATATATTAGATTAATGTTTATGTGAATATTTACATCTTCTTTGATATATTATTTAAAAAAAATATTTTTTATTATTATTCTCATTTATTATTTGATTTTATTTAAACTTTCTTCTATTTAGAAATAACAACACAATAAAAAATAATAATATTAATGATAATAGTGAGTTTTAGTAGAGTAGATTGAAATTTTGAAATTAGAAAGAAAATAAAGAATAATAATTAAAACTTCAAAAAAAAAGATGAAAAAACTTAAATATAAAGAATATATATAAGTGATTAAAATATATCATAAAAAATATTTTATTTTAAAATTTAATATATATTATCCTTATTAATAAATTTATACTTAGATATAATAAGAATGAAAATTTTAAAATTTTAATTTAACGGACAAAACATTTGGTGAAAATAGAATCAAAACCCTATATCAAAGGGCTTAACAGGCTATTTATTTGGATAATTCTATTTACACATAAATCTTTCAATTCACACCAATTTTTTCCCTTTTGCTCAGTTCACACTACACCTAAATTGAAAAGTCTAATTTTATCTCATTATTATTTATTTATTTTAAATAATGCCAAATTACCCTTTTCTTCAACAAACCTAAATCCTAACCCTAATCACTACCACCGTCAGCTATTGCTACCGCCGCAGTCTCTCGCCTTCGGTCATCCCCCCTCCACAGCCTTCCTCTCCTTTTGCCGTCTCCATCATTGGTTTGATCTCCACCACTTCATTCTCCTACTCTCTATTTCAAATCCACAGAGCTCTGCAATTTTTCAGAAAAAGAAGACAGATGGGTCTCCTCCAAGAGCGCGGATTCTCGGCCGCATTACCCAGCAGCCGTTTCCAGCAGCCCCCAAAACGACGTCGTTTTGGGGGCAAATTTAAAAAAAAAAAAAACGCAGAGGAAGGAAGGAGAGGAAGAGGGAGGAGGAGGAGGAGGAGGAGGAAGGGAAGGGAAGGGAAGGGCAGGGCCGGACTGGAGGGGGCCATAACCAGTGGGGGAGAAGGAGGAGGAGGCGGGGCCGGAGGCGGAGGAGACGGCGGTGCAGCTGCTGCGACGAGGTGGGTCGGACGACGATCGGACGGCTGCGACGGCCGGCGGCGAGGCGACGGTCGCAGCCTCCTCCCTCCTCCTTCCTCCCTCTTCTCCCTCTCCGCTCCCCTCCCTCTGGTTTCTCTGCGAAAAGAGAGAAAGCAACAACGAAGAAGAAGAAAAGAAAAAAAAAAAAAAACCCCAAAACGACGTCGTTTTGGGGGGCTGCCGGGTAGGACTGCCGGGTAGGGCGGCCGAGGATCCGAATTCCTCCTCCAAACCTACACTTTCCCATTGGAATCTGAAAAAGTTCCATTTTTAGTAATCATAGACGTATTTGTTTCATGGGTTTTATCTACAACCCTTCCTCCTCCAACTCTCTATTTCAAATCATACACAGAGCTCTGCAATTCCTCAAAAGCAGAACCAGTACTAGTGGTACTTGAAAAAAAGAAAGGCCAAAGAGACTTGAAACATTGGGAGAAAGAAAGGGGCATGAATAGAGACATTGAAGAATACAAGACCGAGAACAATGACAGCGACCACAACCCCTAAACCAAACCTTGAAATGACCTTTATTCTTCTAGGCGATGAACAAATACGAAAACTGATTTGAAAAGGCAAGGCACCGTTTGGATTAGTTTTGAAATTATGATTTAAGTGTGGAGTTATGATTTAAGTATGGAATTGTGAATTAAGTTTTGAAAAGAGAAAATTGGTTTGATTATGAGTTTTAAAAAGTGTTTTGAAAAGAGTTTTTGAATTTTGAAAAGAGTGTTGAGTTTTATTTTGAGTTTTGAATTTTGAGTTGTATTTTGAAAATTTTGAAATTTATTTTTTTAAAATAGTATTTTAGGAACTTCTGTACCATTTGGTCCTACGTTTTAAATGATTGATTGTGGAGTCTTTATTAAATGTAGTGTGTGATCAGTAAGTCATTTTTCAAACGTGGTTGAGTATTGGTTAGACAAATATACCTTCACTAGTTAATTTGGAAAGTTTTTTTTTGGAATGTGTGACAGGTACGGTGTGATATTCCAATGTGACAGGTATTAATGTGACACTCTAACGATGGAACATTCTACAAAAGTTAAAAACTTCTCAGTATACTTTTTCCAAATGTTACAACACGGCAAGTATAATATGATACTCCAAAATTTTTACTCATCCTTAGTGTATTTTTTCCAAATGTGACAATGTGGTATGTATGATGTGGCACTTTAAAAAAAAAAAAACTTAGTATGTTTTTTTCAAATGTGACAACGTGGCGGGTATGTTGTGACACTCTAAAAAAATTAAAAATTCCTTAGTGTACTTGTTTTAAACGTGACATGTGAGACTCCAATGGGACGACCCAATTTGATTGAATTACTGCGCGTCTTCACGTTACATGTCAAAAAACAATTAGTAAGGAATTCACGTCTCACACTGTACGTGTTAAAAACAACCAAACTTTAAAAAGCTACTAGTACGCTTTTCAAACAACGTGATACACAAACACCCAACCACTTTCTCCATACGTAACCACGCCACATGTCCCCCAATTGTACTAATAATGGCAAAACAGTCAACAGATAATTTAAGGGACTACTCAGTTATCAAAAAAAATTTAGGACCTTATGGATTACAAGTTTACAAAATGGGATTTACCGGTCAATTTCCCAAAAATATTTAAGAAAATTTTATTTTTTTATTTTAAATATATAATTTTTATTTACATATTTTTTATTTTGTAAATATTTTAATTTTTTTAATTTTAATATTTTAAACTTAAAACATAGCTCCACACTCAAATCGTAACCAAACATATGACTTGAAACTCCACACTACTTTCAAAATTTCACACTCAAATCATGATCAAACAAACACATAACAAAAAAATAAAATAAAATATTTAAAAATATATTTATAAAATAAAATAAATATTTAAAATAAAAATTACATATTAAAAATAAAAAATAAAATTTTTAAAATTTTTAATATTCAAAAAATATATTTAAAATATTTTAAAAAATACAACACACAAATGTATGAAATATAGTGCACATTTAAATAAATAAATAAATATTTAAAATATAAAATATTTAACCTAAAATGATAAAATTAAGAAAAATTTAAATATTAAAAAAAATTCAAAAAAATTCAAAATACAACTCAAAACTCATAATCAAATAATTTTTTTTTTCAAAACTCAATTTAAAACCCATAACTCAAAACACGACTCTACACTCAAATTAAAAAACAAAATGAAAAAATATATTTATTTATTTATTTATTTTTTAAAATAGAGTTTTGAAAAGTGTTTGATTTTAAATTTTGAATTGAATTTTGAGTTATGTGTTTGGTTATGAGTTTTGAAAATAATTTTTAAATTAAGTTTTTAATAGTTATAAGTTATGAGTTTTAAATTTTTTTGATTCCAATCATAATTTCAAAAGAGAACTAAACACATGTCGAGTTTCTTCAAATCCATTGCGGACGATGATGGCGATTATAAAGAAGAACCCAAACATCACCACACACCACTAGAAGAAGAAAGAGATGTGACAGAGGAGGGAGAGAATTACCTGAGAATGAGGAAGTGACAGTGACAGGAGGCGGTGTCGGCGGTGTCTAGAGTTAGGGTTTGTGGGGTGGGGTGATGCGGATTGAGAGATGATTGTTTTGTGTAAAATTTAAAAATGTAACTAACTAAAATGATAAAATTGTAATAAATTATTTTTTTTAAGGAAATGATGTGTGTTAAGAGAATTGAAGGTATGTAAATAGAATTTATGGATTGAACTTAATACCCAACAAGTAATGCTCCAAATTAAATTAATTAATAGGTCTACATTTTTTATTTTACCCAATCTATTCATTCATGATTCTCAAATTCTTACAACAAAACTACTCTTAGCAGCAAAAAGTACAAATTTTAAAACTATATCCATAAATATTTCATCCACAACTTGTCAAATAATAAATTTAACAAATAGAACTGGTAATCGTGTCAATTTAAAGGCGGAAGGAAAATTTAAACTTATGGGCCCTTTTCGGACAATGTGTTTTAGACTTTTCAAAGTCCACTTGTTAGACCCTATTAGGAGACTTTTTTTTTATTATTCTTTGTCAAGAGCCCCATCAATTTGTCCAAATGAATAGTTTTACGGGATTTACTCACCAATCCCATTGGCCAGATCTATTAATATATAAATCTTGATCATTTTTTTATCTAATAATATAGTCAAAAAGTGTTGGAACAAAATAAATATTTTTGAATTTATTGATATATTAAAAAAAGAAATTTTTATTGATAAATCCTATTTAGAAGTGTTTTAACCCAAGAAGTCCATGAATGAATTTTTTAACCCATTTAGTCCCATATATATATAGTTTTATTCCATAAAGTCATTTTTCTTAATTTATACTATTTTCTTGGATACTTATGCCCTTATATTTAATTTTGATATCCTTATAAATATTTTTTGAACGGTTAGCAATTTTATGATGTGAACATTCATATTTTAAAATTCATATTGGTAGAAATGTAAAATTTGCCAGTGGGCGACACAAAACCAGCCAGCGAGCCGGGGCGGGCCTGGCCCGTTGACAATGTAAATATTCACATTGACATGCTAACATTCATATTAATAGGAGTGGAAAATTGGCCCGCGTCCCGTGGCGGCGCGAAACTCGCCCGCGGCCCATGGGTGGCCCGGGGTGAGCCCGGTCCGACCTGTTGACAATGTGAATATTCACATTGACATATTAATATTCGCATTGATAAGAGTATAAAATTGGCCCGCGGCCCATAGGCGGCCAAAAGCCCGCCCGCCGCCCGGGGCGGGCCCGGCCCAACCCGTTGACAATGTGAATATTTACATTGACATGTTAACATTCACATTGATAGGAGTGTAAAATTAGCCCACGCCTCGTGGCTGCCCGAAACCCGCCCATGGCTCATGGGCGGCCCAGGGCGGGCCCGGCCCGGCCTATTGACAATGTGAATATTCACACTGACATGTTAACATTCACATTGATAAGAGTATAAAATTGACCAGCGGCCTAGGGCGGACCCGACCCGGCCCATTGACAATGTGAATATTCACATTGATATGTTAACATTCACATTGATAAGAGTGTAAAATTGCCCCGTAGCCCGTGGGTAGCCTGAAGCCCGACCGCAGCCCGAGGCGAGCTTGGCCCGACCCGTGACAATGTAAATATTCACATTGACATGTTAACATTAACATTGATAAGAATGTAAAATTTGCCCGCTGCCCGAAGCTTGCCCACAGCCCGGGGGTAGGCCCAGCCCGGCCCGTTGACAATGTGAATATTCACATTGACATGTTAAAATGCACATTGATAGGAATGTAGAATTGGCCTGCGGCCCGTGGGCTGCCCAAAGCTCGCCCACAGCCCGGGGCAGACTCGTTTCAGTCCGGGCCCGAGCATGTCTGAAACCTTAGGTTAGGGCCTAGGTCATCACTTTGAAGCCCGGCCCGGCCCATCGGCCCACTTAAGGCCCATTCAAGGCTCGGTCCGAGGCCCAGCCCGCCCGAGGCACAATGTATTTTTTTGTGAAAAATAATAAAATTTTGATAGAAAAAATTAAAAAGAATTTAAAAAAAAATAGCCAGGCCCGCCCAAGCCCGACCTAAGCTCGAGGCTAGGCCCAGGCCCACCGGCCCGACCCGAGGCTCGATCTATCAGCCCGTCCAAAGCCCGAATACCCTTGTGCTAGGGCTAGGGCCTGGGCCTAATTTTTTGGCCCGTGGGCCGGCCCGACCCGCCCCGGGAAAGGCTCGTTTGGGCCCAGGCTCGAGCCTAGGCTGTGACCCTAGGCTAGGGCCTGGGCCATTATTTTGAAGCCTGGCCCGGTCCATCGGCCCGATTAAGGCCCATTCAAGGCTCAATCCGAGGCCTGGCCTGCGCCGAGGCCTAGTGTCTTTTTTTGTGGAAAATAATAAAATTTTGATAGAAAAAATTAAAAAGAACTAAAAAAAAATAGCCGAGCCAGGCCAGGCCCGCCCAGGGCCACCTACGGGCCGTGAGCGGGTTTCGAGCAGCTACGAGGCACGGGCTAATTTTACACTCCTATCAATGTGAATGTTAACATGTCAATGTGAATATTCACATTGTCAACGAGCCGAGCCGGGCCGGGCCCGCCCTGGGCTGCTGGCCAATTTTATACTCTTATCAATGTGAATGTTACCATATCAATGTGAATATTCACATTGTCAACAGGCCGGACCGGGCCTGCCCCAGGCCACCCACAGGCCGTGGGCGGGTTTCGGGTAGCCACGAGGCGCGGGCTAATTTTACACTCCTATAAATGTGAATGTTAACATGTCAATGTGAATATTCACATTGTCAACGGGCCGGGCCGGACCTGTCCCGGGCCATGGGCGGGCTTTTGGCTGCCCATGGGCCGCGGGCCAATTTTATACTCTTATCAATGTGAATGTTAACATGTCAATGTGAATATTCACATTGTCAACGGGTCGGACTGGGTCCGCCTCGAGCCGCCCATGGGCCGCAGGCGGGTTTCGCGCCGCCACGAGACGCGGGCCAATTTTACACTCTTATTAATGTGAATGTTAACATATCAATATGAATATTCACATTGTCAATGGGCCGGGCCCGCCCCGGCCAGACTCGAATTTTTTCGGGCACCCACGAGGATCGACATGGGCCGGGCCCCTACATATTAACGATATGAACATTCACATTGACGGTGTGAACATTCACATTAAGGGTATTTTGGTAATTATGTCAACCATAGGACTTATTGAAACATAAGAAAATAATATGAACTAAATGGAACGTAAGTAGATGAGAATGGTATTTTGGTCCTTTTATCTCAAATAGGACTTATTAGAATAGTAAAAAAGAATATGGGTTGGATGAAATAAAACTCTTAGAAAGTGGATTTATCAAAAAAGCTCCTTTAAAAAAAAGTGTCCAAGACTTTTAAATATCTAAACTCATCACATAGGACTAACTGATAATTTACTGATAATTTTTTATGGATGCTAACACTATTACTAAAAGTAGAAGAGATCATATGTTATGATTAATTTTAAAAAATTAATAATACTTGGACATCTAATGATATTTTGACACATTTATTTGAGTTTTAGACAATTGGATCTCATTTACACATGAATAGTTTAAAAATCATCATATAACAATCTAAAAAATTACAGTAGAAAAGAAAAAATAATATTCTTTTACAATTATCTAATAACCTTTGAAATTGGGAGACGTTGGAAAATAAAAAATAAACAATTTATGAGGCCAGTTGACAATAATATTGTTCTTTTTTTTTGCCTAGCTATTTGAAATGAAGTCTTTGTTTTTAGATTTTAGACCAAAAAATCTTTTTATTTTATAGGCCTTTGGACAATAAGTATTTTTAAAATTTGCCCTTTGGACAAAGCTAGTTTTTGGTTCATTAAAATAAAAGTAGAATCGAATGATTATTTTAACAGAATGTTCATTCTCACATTTGATTTATTAAAAAAATAATAAAAAACAGAATTATTTATTATAAAAGTAGTTTGTGGCTCAGGAATGGTGGAATGAAATAAACATTCTATGTCATGTTTAGTGTACGGGGGGTGAAACATTCCCAGTTATGCCGTATTCCTTGAACCCAAGCTTTACGTAACGCTGCCTAACCTGAAAACCAAAAGATGGTGAGTTGCCCGGCGGTGTGTTGCCGGATAAACCCTCCGACGACCAAGTTAGCACACTTGGAGAAGAAGAATAAGAGTGGAGAGCGCTCTAAAGAGACAAAATTTGGAATTCCTTCAGTTTTCGTACCACTAACGTTTCCAGGTTTCTCTTTTTTCTAGTCTGGCCATGCAGCCTCAGAGATTGTGAGCGCACTACCTCTACTGTTCTTCTTTGGGCAGGCGGCTGTGCCCCCTCTACCTTCCTTACACGTATAGCGACGAAAACCTCTTAACAGTGTTTGTCGAACCACCAAACGGTATTGATGCATACCAGGAGTGGATTTTCCCTCCATCATTGGTCCAAGTGGCTTACGTTACCGGGCTATCACTTGGAAGAGGTAGACATCACAACAGACTTGGTCAGCCGAGCTATAATATACTGATCCATCTGAATCGACTGGTCGTAGGGTGCGAGGTCAGGCATCTCGACCTCGCCCTACTATCTCGTAGGACGTCTCGGTCCTACATTAGGCCGGATTGATAGTAGTTTGGCCCAACACATCAGTGCGGATCTAGCCCAATATTAGATTTCACTGAATAATAGCTTAGTTGAGCACCTGCACGCCTTCATACTATGGTCGACAGTTTGCCCAGCCCAATGTAATGGGCTGAGAAGCTACGTTGGTTTTGTTCGGTCAGGCATATAGTCTTTGGCCCTCCCAAGGCCCAGCATCACATCCCGTGCTACCATAACTCGGCCCATTTGTTCAGCACAAATCTCCCTCTTAATTGCCCCTTAATCCCATCTAAGCTGAACGTGAGTGGGATTGCCCTTTTAACCGGGCTGTCCATTTTGGCCGGCCGTCGAGACTTGTGCCGGTCGTCATGTCATCAATCAATCAGTCGCACTGACGACCCATCAATTGTACTGACAGCTAATCACTCCCATGCCACGTGGCACTTCCCCAAAGGCTCTGTGCTGTCCTCGTAGCTATCTTCATCACACGCAAAATTCAAAAAGTTGCTGCCTTTTGGTTTCCCCCCTTTATATACACGTGAGGGGCCAAACAAGCCACCACTGTTCATCTTCTCTATCAAGCCAAACCCTAGCTTCCTCAGAGCCCTCGTCGTCGCCACTGTTGCCGCTGCTTCTATTCATGCCATTCCCAATGCTTTTCACCGCCTAGGACATCGCACCAGGGGCCAATATCGATTGGATCTCAATTTGTCTTCCAAGTGTATAAGTTCCCCTTGCTTCTAACCCCCTTTTCATTGTTGTTCTTTGTGTTCTTCTTGTTTTTCTTGTCTAGGACTGTTGATACCTTGCCAGTGCCCCTTCTTTAAGGTAAAACTGGTAGGTAAGTAGACATTAGGCAGAACTGAAATCGAAGAGACAAATAGGGCCATCGTGCCCCTTGTTCCCCTTAATTTCAATGTACGAACTTCACATTTGGGACGAATAGCATAAACTTTGGATAAGACCGAGCAAAATCCCACTTTTAGATCCAAAAACATGATTAAGCCGAGCTGAAACTAGTTTGTGGTTCTGCCAAGGGGCGGTGACCGCACAGGGGTTGTGGGGCATTGAACCGAGACAAGCGCCAAATAGTTAGTACTTGGCCCAAAATCGGCCGAACATATCACGATCGGTTTAATACTTAAAACCTTGTAGAAATTTAATACGCGAAAACTTTTGAGAGCCGTGCACTCGTTGTCGTGCTAACACTTGCACTAATTTTTAATAATGCAGAACTAGGACCGACTAGGCACATCAACATCACATCAGTAAGGTCAAAGACCGAGCAAATAATAACCGGAGCGGTTCAATTTTGATTGAGCTACCAACCAATTCACTATACAAATAAAATCGGGATAGATGGGGAAATACCGTTTTATGGTCAGCTCTCCTAGGGCAATGGCTGAATTCCATAGAGAGTACAACATCCCAGACGATGTCCACTTGGATTTGGCCAAGAAATGAGACACTCTCTGGGGCGAGCTGGACAAATGCCCCTTTACGGTCGTGTTTATTGTGGAATGCGGCTTACGCTTCCCGATCTAACCCTTGATCTGCGAATTTTTGAGGCAGACTAGGTTGTGCCCCACCCAAGTTTCCAATTGTACGTACAAAATAATAAATGGCGTGGCCGCGCTGAACCGAATGCTCGACCTAAATCTCGGCCTTGCCGAGATATTTCACCAATACACCTTTAGTTAAAAAAAAAAGGCGGCTTCTGCTGGTACCTCAAGGTTAGAAAAGGCCGAGCAAAGCTCATTGAGGGCAATCCAGACAAAGAAGTGAATGATGATGATTTCCTATGGGTGTCTGGGAATTACAAAGACACCGAAGCGCCCATACAGGGCTGGTACATACATAAAAATTTTGGGAGCGCTGGTGAGCATCATAGCACAGTTTAATTATTTGGATTCGATTCGTTTTAACCGATCTAACACTTGATTTTATTTTTGCAGATTACAAACTTTTGGCGGACGATTATTCTAACGCCAACTAGGACGCTATAAGGGTTACTCTTTGGCATCCGGCGGAAGAAAGAGAAGCCCAAAAACTACTCGGATTTCAACTGAGTTACCGATATACTATATCATGCAAGAGCCGGGTCACCGATTTTCTTCTCGCTCTTTCTCAAGAACCAGATCCCACTCTTCCACCGATCAGACTAGTTCCCCTTATAGTCGAAGAGGAGATGACAAAAATCCACGCTATTAAATCGATGATTACGGGCAAGCTGAACGACTGGTCGGTCCAAGAAAAGACCGAGGTCGGCACAAACCGAGAAGAATCTGGTCGACGAGGATTCAGCTGAGCTGCCGTCGTCTAATCAGGGAGACCAGACTGAACTGTCGTCGGGCAATCCATCCAATCAACCACCCACCCAGTCTGGTCGCCCGAACTAACGTACAAAGGTTGAGCAGTGTCGGTGGCTGATTCAGTATATGCCGGCAGGGACTATTCGCTCGGCTTTAACATGACCAAGGGTTTACTACTCCCTGCAGACCTGAAGAAACACGACGAACTATTTGATCTGAAAGTTCTCTGCTTGGCGACAAAGTCAATCGTTCTAGTAAGCAGTTAAGTCTCTCTGTTTGTGTTATTTTTCTGTAAGTTATTGATCGGTTCCCCGTACTAACTGTTGTCCGTCTGCAACCTGTGTAGAAAAACTATCTTGCTCACGAGCGAACGATTTCTGTTCGGAAAAGTCTGCGCGAAGCCATCGCGGACAATAAAACAAAAACGGTTGAGCTGGAAAAGTTAAAGACCGCACAAGAAGAGGCGGTGACCGAGCGCGATTGGCTCACAGAACGGCTTGCTAGGGTGGACGAGGATAAGCAAAACGCCCTCCAAGTGACCAAGGCCAGATACATTGCCGAGCTACACAAACTCCGCGAAGCCCACAAGGCCGAGATGGATAAGCAGGTCGACGATGCTGAAGACCACGACTATGCGGAGGGTGAAAAAGCTTATGAACGGCAGGTGTAGGGGACAAAGGACATTTTTTTCCAACGCAGTTGGAAAGTCGCCGTGAAAAAACTTGGCCTTGGTCAAGACTCTGACTTGCTCTGAAATCCCCCTGTCGCCTTTATTCCGGCTCACATGCAAGCTTATGCCAGCGTTGTGCAGAAGAAATTGATAGAAGAGGCAAAGTTGGCAGTTGTGGCAGAAGCTTCCACCGTGCAACAAACCGATCAAAACCCTCCTTCTGAGGTGTCTAGGGAAGAAGAAGTCTAAGAACATGAGCTTGAACAAAAGGTCGATGTGGTGGTCAGCGCTCAGGTGGAAGATGTCGGGATAGAGGCGATTGACTAACCAAACACTGTGGACCTGGATTGATATGTCTCTATCTCTTTTTTTTTTTTGGGGGGGGGGGGGGTTTCGATGTAGTCGAGCTACGCCCCACTTTTATAATCAGAATTTATCATGAATGAAAAATGAACTTTTTGCTGAAATTTTTGTTTGCCTTGTGGTTGTCGTTTTCTTTGATTTTTCTGAGATAAAATCTTCCTGTTGCATTCTAAGGGTAATGGTCTCGAGCAAACTTATCTTGGTTTAAAATATAAGTTAAACATAACACCAATCGTTCAATAGGCCGAGCAAGGCCAGCTCAGTTCTAATAAGAACTAGGTAAAGACACCAACTGTTTAAGCGGGCGAGCAATGTTAGCTCGATTACAATGTAAGTTGGGCGAAATTGATTCTATTTGTGTGGTCGAGCAAAATTAGCTCGGTGAGTGAGCAAAATTAGCTCCACAACGACAAACATGAAATAGCTCGGGTAATCATGAGCGAAATCTACTCTTCAATCGGCGAGCCAAAATCAGCTTGGTCCATGATGAGCAAAATCAGCTCGGTCGATGTCGAGCGGAAATTAACTCAGATAATTATGAACAAAATTGGCTCGACTCTAATACAAGTTGGGCAAAACACCAACTGTTTGGGCGGTAGAGATAGATCAGGTCGGTTCAATGAGCAAAATCAGCAAATAACCGGATAACCGTTCATTCTGCAAGAGTGAGTCCGGTTTGGAACACTTGTCCCTGGCACTCACAATATCTCATTATCCTTACAATATTTTTGTACAGAAATGCATAGTATAATAGAAAGATGGGGTTATCTTTTATTTCACGTCACAGATTACATCTAATACAGAAAGGCCAAGCTACAAAAAAGCAAAGAAGTAGAAAAGATTACATTTCAAAAGTAAAATAGCTTGAGGTTGGTCACATTCCATGGTCTAGGATAGTTTTGCCATCTAAGTCTTCTAAATGGTATGCCCCTTTGCTTGCAAGGCTAGTGATTTTGTATGGGCCCTCCCAATTTGATCCTAACTTGCCCTCTCCAGGGATCACTGTATTGCCCATCACTTTCCTTAAGACCCAGTCTCCGATCTTGAATAGCCTAAGATGTACGGTCTTGTTGTATTTCTTGGAGAGCTCTTACTGGTAGGTGGCCATGTGGATTAATGCTCGCTCCCTTCTTTTTTCAGCTAGGTCAAGTTCCAAGGCTACAACTTTATTATTTGAGTCAGGTTCAAAACTTTCGGATCGGATGGTTGGCATGCCAATCTCCAATGGTATGATTGCCTCCATGCTGTAAGCCAAGGAAAATGAAGTTTCTCCAATTGAGCGCCTTGGTGTAGTGCGGTATGCCCAAAGCACATTGGGGAGCTCTTCAGCCCACCTCCCTTTAGACTTCTCCAGTTGCTTCTTTAGGCCGTCCAAGATGGTTTTGTTTGAAGCTTTGGCTTGACCATTTGATTGAGGGTAGGCCGGTGTAGAGTTGTAGAACTCAATCTTTAACTCATTGCAAAACCCGCGAAAGAGTTTTCCGTCGAACTGAGTGCCATTATCCGAAATAAGGGCTTTTGGGATACCGAAGTGGGTGATGACATTTTGCCAAACAAACTTTTTAACATCTTTTTCCTTGATGGTGGCCAACGGCTCGGCCTTTACCCACTTAGTGAAGTAGTCGGTAGTAGTGATGAAAAATTTACGGTTATGTAGACGTCCCCGAACGTCCCGGGAAAATCCCGTTTTGTTAATTGGGCTCACTACAGATCGAGATTGATAAAGTGCAATACGATTCTTAATCTGATCTCGTAAAGTGCAATACGAGATTGATAAATCACCAAAGAGTCCAAATCCGGCAAATCGTTTTGAAAAACTGATTTTTAGAAAGAAGTGCCAAACATGGACTGCTTTGCCAGATACAGAGTCGCCACCTAAATATTTTATTTTGGAGGAATTTAGGAAACCCTGACTCGTGCCTAAGGCCACGTGTCCATCATCACCAAAGTTTCCTCGACTCGGGAACTTGGGTACGAGAGGGGAAGGTCATCTATGAGCACCCTCACTCGCTCGATCAAAGATCGGCCTTTACTAATATGATATCTTGTTTTTGAAAACACATGTGCTCTTATTCCGGTTTATTAGCCTAGAATTGCTACGTGATGTGCACAGCATACAAGTATAGATTGGATCGTCTAAATTGGAACAAAACATCTCATGTTTGTTTTTTAAAGTGGTTTGTTACTTGCAAGTAGGCTAAAATGCAGATTTTTCCACCCTCAAGTGGGCTTAGAAAACATGGTGATTTGCCACTCTCAAGTGGGTTTAAAACTCGCAATCGATAAATTGTTCCAATTTAAATAATCCAACCTTCACCCACAGGCATTCAGGCAAGTATATCACATAAGCAGTTAGCCTTATGGCAAGCATGCTATCATGGCAGTCACTTGCACGCATGCAAGGATGCTAAAGCATAAACGCTCACCGAGTACTCCAAGCCAAAACAGAAATTAGTTAGTAATCAATGCATGATCCTAGTTCATGTTAAGATGACTAATGCAACACATGCGAAATGCAACTAAGATAGGCTCGGCTATTCTAAGATGGCATATGAGATGCTACAGATAACTGTATTCGACTCGGAATTGAAATACAATGCAGTTAGTCTGATACGCCGAGCCCGGTGCATGCAAGACAGATGAATGGATGCAAACATGCGAGTATAAGGATGCTAATTGAAACATGCCCTAAAATTAACCATCGTAAGTTGGTAAATAAAAAGGAGAAAGAAATGGGCGTTGGAAGACATGCATCACACACACGCAAACTTATTACAAAATTTGCCCTCTCAATGGAGGGTCTGAATAAATAATACAAAACCAACTAGCTAACCTAAGCTAATCTAATTAAACTAGTTATTACACAACGAAATGGATAATAAGCTACAACTAATTATTACACAACATTAACTAAGTAAGCAACCTCAATGAGCATACAAACTAAATGAAAGTGGGCTGCCTTAGCTCTGCTTTGAACGACAAAGGACGCATGCATGCTTGAATTGCCTTGTTTGAAAATCCCTCGCAACGCCCCAACTCGCCTTTGTTTGCAATTGATCTCAGAAACTTGCACAAAGCTCCAGAGAGATGAAATTCCACCCTGGGAATTTGTGGGAAGGTTGCCGACCAGCTTATGGGCATGGGAGACCAACTACCGACCACCTTTTGTGGTGGAAACCAAAAAAGGTGGTCGGCTTGCCAGTAAATCTGGTCGGCCGACCAGTTTCCTCTCCTGGTTTCTGGTTTTTTGCAACAAAGGAAAAGAGAGATGCACAGCAAAGTATTTGCAACACATGTGTGCACGACCACTCTCCCTATCATTACATAAGCTCAAGGGAGTGTAGGTCTCGACCCTCGGGCCACCAATCACGCATCTCGATGCATGATGGCCGAGAGGCCAAATTGCGCAACTCAATATGGAATGAATGCACATACAAACACCTAAAGCCTAGAACTCCATCATGTATAGTCAAGAGTGTCGGCGACCGGGAATTGAGGCACATTTCATCATTTCGAGTATGAAACGCTTATCGTTTCTCGTGTTTGGACTAACACCTATTCCAAACACAAATGCAAAGCAAGCATGGCATACACAATGCGACTCAAGCCTGCACCTCAATGCAATACAACTTAGACATGCAAACATGCAAGGGACAAATATGCTAGTCATAATGCAATGCAACACAAGCATGCAAATAACATGAGCATGCAAACAACAATATGGCATACACAATGCAAACAACATGGCATACACAATGCAATGTAACATGGCATACACAATGCTCAATGGACTTAAACCGAATATGGGTAGACCTCAGTCATGCCCAAAACAGAGGCCATAATGATGAAACTAAGGCACAAAAGGGCAAGGTAAGCATGCTCAATGCAATGGCCCATTGGCTAGGCATAAGAGCACAATTCTCAAGAGTGCTCAAGGAGTGACAAATATGGAAGTGTAACAACACTAAAGGCTCTGAAATCAAGTGTGAAATGATACCAAATCATTCAAACAACACAAGTAAAGCATGCAAGGGTCCCAAGGCATGAGAACTATCAAAGAGGGCTACACATAAGGCATGTAATGCATGGAAAATATGCATGAACTAAGCATGGACAGAGTTGAAATAGGTCTTAACAAAGACCAAAATGTGCTAAGATGAGGGCCCAAAGTCCTAGGCATGCAAGCATACACACTAAAGCATGAACTAGGCAACAATGCATAACCATCAAAGGCATTCAAAACATGAACGAAGTGAGAACATGGCAAGTCTATATGTTCTGAAATGTGATGTTAAGTGATGCCAAATCAAGTACACAACACAAATAAAGCATGCAATAGTGCTCAAAGCTTGCGGTAAGCAAGAGCAGTTACACTACAAGTATACAAAACATGAAGCATGTGATTAAGGCAACAAAAAACAGTCCTAGTACATGTAATATGAGACTAAAACATGCATGGATGGAAGCCAAAATGTGCTAGCATGAGGGGCATGAGGCATAATGCATACAAGGCAAATAAGGTGGATTACACTACACCTATTAGGACCAAGCATGGGATGACTCAACCAACAAAAATCAGAGTTATATAATGGCAAAATAACCCCAAATAAGCACTAAAATGATGGCTCGCAAGTAAAGGCATGATTGCATACACAATGGCTCATGTTAAGGCATAAAGGGGGAACCCTCCAACGCATTGATTGAGTGACAAATGCAAATGCACGGTCATGAAACATGGACTGAAATAGCATAACTAATGATGCCAAATCATTGAAATGAGCCAAGTAATGCATGCTAGTGGACCCGATGCACAAGGCAAACAAGCTAGGTTGAACCAAAACTATACAAAGTAAGTCATGGATGACCAAGACAACCAAAATCAGACCTTAAACATGGAAAAACATGAACAAAGTCTTCTTAAAGTCAAGCCAAAAGCACGCTAAAAAGACATGTGCCAACATGATGCATGTTAGGCTATTTCATGGGATTGCATGGCAAGTGTATGGAGCATGCAAAGGCCAATCGAACCAAACCAAAATAGAGTCATGACATGGTAAAACATCACCAAAAACATGCTGAAATGGGAAGAAAACAAGCTAGAATGACATGTCAAGGCATGAAGCATATAAAGCTAGTTTAAAGGATTTACACTACAAGTGTATTAGGCATGCAAGAGCCAACCAAACCAACCTAAAACAGATCTAAGACATGTTAAAACATCACCAAAACCCTACTGAGATGGCTCAAAATCAAGCTAGAAACACATGCTCAAACATGAGGCATACAAGACTAGATTGTGTGATTTACACTACAAGTGTATTGACCATGCAAGGGGTGACCAAACTAAGCAAAAAAAAGTGGTATGCCTCAGCAAAATAACCACAAATACAAGCTAAGACATGGCCAACACACACTTATCGAAGGTGCTCAAACACGAGGCAAATGAAGCATGTAAAGAGGATACAAAGGAGAGAGGGTGACCCTCTCCTTCTTAGGACTTTAAAACACCATCCCCACCACTGAAATCCCTCTAGATTTCAGTGGTGAGAAGTCCAATACAAGGTGGTCCCACAGCTCACAAAGATGGCACAAAAATGAGGCCAAACAAGGCCTAAGAGGGGGTAAACAATCCCAAACACCAAAGTGATCTTAAACAAAGATCAAAATCATGGAAAAATACAACTTTTATCAGTTATAAGTTAAGCTCAAAAAAGCATGCAAGATAGGCTAAAAGCTCAAGCAAGAAAGGGGGATTTAAGGTTCAAAAACTCACCCTTAATGAACTTCTTCAAAGCTGCAACTCTAGCAGGTTTTTTTGAGCTTAAACCAAACCAAAAACTCTAGAAACAACCTCAAGATGCCTCAGAAACAAAAGGGTGGTGCTTGGCTAGGAGGTTGTGTGCACAAGTGAAGAGACAAAGCACTTTAAGGCACAAAATATGGAGATATAGAGGGAGATATATGCTCAAGCTTTATGCCAAAATTCAGATCCTGGAGAAGGGGGAGAAGCCTCCTCTCTTATAGAAAAACAAAGGTTAAAGCTTCTTGGAGAAGCTTAGAGCTTGTGTAAATCCCTCCATACACGTGTATGGAGGATACAGTCTGTGCTCTCCAGCTGGCACAGCTGGTATCCACAGACTCTGCAAAATCTGCAGGAAGGCCGCCGACCAGAAAAAGTGGTCGGCCCGCTACTTTTTTTGGTCGGTCGACCACTTTTTCTGGTTTTCCAAAAAAAAAGTGGTTGGTCAGGGTAATTGGTGGTCTCCATACTGAAAGAAAGCCAGTGGTGTGGTGGGAAACCAGCAAATGTGGCCCAAAGACCAAGAAAATTGACTGGTGGGGTGAGAAAAGGTCCCCAAGGATAAAAGCTGGTTTACAGGGGGAATTGGTGGTCTCTACACTGAAAGAAAGCTAGTGGTGTGGTGGGAAACCAACAAATGTGGCCCAAAGACCAAGAAAACCAGTTTTCTGACCAGAAAACTGGCTGGCGGGGAGAAAAGTGGTTTTCAAGGATAAAAGCTGGTTTCCCACCCTTGTACCACCTTCCAAACAAGGAAAACAAGGTTCGTGCCAAGAACGAACCAACACAGACGCAAAATGAGAATTCGGGAGGCAAAGCGCACGGTCGGGTGCCTCGAAAACTGGCTGTTGAGCACAAAAAATGGCGTATGACCACAAAAGTGGTCTCCCGGACCACAATGCCCCTCTAGACAGAGGAAACAAGGTGTGTTCCAAAAACCGTGCCAAACGAAAAGTGTTAAGCGGTCCCGAGCCAAGGCATATGGCCGACGGCTCTGAAAATCGAAAATTATTCTCCAAACGGGAACAGTGGCCTACGACCACGAAAGTAGTCTACGACCACTGAGAGATGGTCTACAAGACCTCTCCCTCCCTCCAGGAAGAGAAACAGAGTTCGGTCCTCAGACCAAGCCGAAGCACAAAAGAGTTCAGAGGCCTGAAGGCAAGGCTCTCAGCCAAAACTCCGAAACCTCTAAACGAGCACAACATGCACCAACACTGAGCGCTCAATCGATGACGTCTGAATCTTAAGGTCGGTCAAAAATGGGGTGTCTACAGGTTGCCTGGAGCCGCTGGAAGAGGTCCGACAATGTCTAGCCCCCAAAGCGCAAATGGCCAAGGACTCGTAAGGGGAAGCAACTCTCTAGCTGGTTGGTGAATCTGGTGAGCGAATTTTGGACAATTTTCACATTTGCGAACATATTTCTGCGCGTCCGCCTGTATGCATGGCCACCAATAACCTTGGGAAATTTCTCAGTAAACCAAAGATCTCTCCCCAATATGAGTCCCGCAGATGCCTTCATGAATCTCGAAGAGGAAAGCTTCAACCTTGCTGGGGTGGACACACTTCAAGTATGGCCCAGTGAAAGATTTCTTGTACAAGGCACCAGATAGAGAGAGCCAAAACCACTCTGATTTGGCCCTGACTTGTTGGCCTCCTTTTTTCCAGTGGGTAGAATTCCATCCTTCAGGAAGGTGATGATTAGATCCATCCCGAACGGTTCCAAGTCAGTGCAGAGTACTTCGGGCACTTCTGGTTCCTTAATGCTTGGTCGAGGTAAGAATTCTATCATCAAACGATTGGGAAAAGTCGTTTGCATAGATGCTAGGCCCGGCCAGTTCGTCGGCTACATTGTTTTCTTCGTGGTTGATTTGTTCCATTCTTATTGCGACAAACTTTTTAATTTCTGCACGTACCAGCGCTTGATACTTAGCTATCCTTTCATCCCTAGTCTCATATTCCTCGGAGACCTGATTGACCACCAGCTTGGATTCGTTGAATACCATAAGTTCTGATGCTTTTATTCTCAAAGCGCTCTTCAATCTGGCAAGGAGGGCTTCATATTCTGCCTCATTGTTGGATGTTGGAAACCTGAGTGTGATCGCATGCTCAATGGTCAACCCACCCAGGGATGTCAATACGACCCCTAGCCCGGCGCTATGTCTATTGGAGGCCCTATCGACGAAGAGTTTCCATATCTCGCCAATGAACAACTTCTAGCAGTCGGACGGATTTTGAGAGTTCCTCAACTCCGAGGTACTGGTCGGTTCATTCTGATCTCTTTCTGCATCTCTGTCGAGCTTGTATTTCGGTAAATTGACCGGTTCTTTCATTTCATGCTCAGTTTTCTCTTACCGTTCTGCTACTTGTTGTCCACCACTTATTTCTGCTATCCGAGCCGTGGGCTACGCCAAGTCGGCGCTAGCCAAATTGACAGGGTAAACAGGGTGTGTTCTAAGGGTAAATTCCGTCACGAAGTCGGCAAGAGCTTGAGCTTTGATAGTATTGTATTGCCTCAATTCCACGGCCAACTTCAAAATTCTGCCACTGAAATCTGCATTTTCAAAGAGCATCTTGAGCGAAAATTCGGTTAGCACGACTATCGTGTAGGCATGAAAATAGTGTGCCAGCTTTCTAGAAGGCATCATGAGAGTGAGAGCCAGTTTTTCTAGCGGCAGATATCTTGATTCATCTGGAAACAGTGTCTTGCTAATGTAAAAGATGGGGAGGTGCTGGATCCTCTCAGCGCAGATGAGGACAACGCTCACCGCGTGCTAAGAAACTACCAAGTAGAGATACAGTTCTTTACCCGGTTTTGGTGTGACCAGGATTGGGGCCGAGGAAAGGTATACTTTTAGATCCTCCAGCGCATGGTCGCATTCGTCATCCCAAAAGAACTTGGCCCTCAAAGTTTTGAAGAAGGGCCTGCAACGATCTGAAGTCCAGCTGATAAATCGATTCAACGTGGCTACCATTCGGGCGAGATGTTGCACGTCCTTTGTGGAGTTTGGCCGCTCCAGTTCTTATATTGCCTTGATCTGGGAAGGGTCGGCCTTGATTCCTCTGTTTGTGATCGAAAAACCTAAAAAAAATTTGGTTCCAACTCCGAATGCACATTTGGAGGCATTTAAACGTAGCTTGTGATGTTTGAGTATGGCAAACATTTCTGCGAGGTCGGCAAGGTATTGAGACTTGTCTTTGCCCTTTACCACCATGTCATCGATGTAAGCCTCCATAGTGCGGCCAAGAAGGGGGTAAACAATTTGGTTACCATCCTTTGAAAAGTTTCCTCGACATTTTTGAGACCGAACAATATGACCTTGTAACAGTACAAGCCTCTTCGAGTGGTGAACGAAGTGATCTCTCGGTCTGGTTTGTACATGGAAATCTGGTGGTAGCCGCGATATGCATCCAGGAAGCTAAACCTTTGATGGCCAGCGGTTAGATCCACCAGCTGGTCGATTCTAAGGGGGGGAGCTGTCCTTTGGGCACATATGGTTGACCGTCTTATAATCGACGCACACCCACCATTTACTATTCTTCTTCGATACTACCACCGTGTTAGAGATCTATCTAGGGTACTGCACTTCTTCTATTGCTCCCGCTTCCAGCAAGTTCTTGATCTCCTCCGCCACTATCTCGGCATGGTGCAAGGCCGAGCACCGCGTCCTCTGGCTGACCGTTTATGCATTCGAAAAGACATTTAACTGGTGGCAAATGAAGCTAGGGTCGACGCCAGGCATATCGTAAGGCATCCACGCAAAGGCCTCCATATTGGAAACCAAAAAGTTGACATAATCGAGCCGCTCAATGCTGGACAAAGATGATCCCAAAAGAAAGAACTTATTTGGATCATTCTTATCAACGTGCACTTCTACCAAATCTTCAACCGATTTCTCCTCGGCTTTTCTTCCCACGTCTTGTAGGACTTCCTTTCCTTCTAGTCCTTCTATCATTTGGACAAAGCCTTTGGTAGCCCAGTATCCATTTACTGCGACAGAGCACTATTTTGCCATTACTTGGTCCCCTTAAACCTCTTCTGCTTGTCTGGCCAGTGTTGGAAAGTGCAGGACCTGGTGAAAAGTCGACGCCACTGCCTGCATGGCGTGCAACCATCCCCTTCCTAGGATTAAGTTGTAGGTTGATGGGACCTTAAGCACCCAAAATTCCACGTGTTTCGTGACCAACCCAGCTTTGACCAGCAATATAATCTTTTCGATTGGCCATTCGGGCTGAGAGTTGAAGCCAACCAAATGGGACGTTGCTGGAGCCAAGTCTTTGTCCTCCAACTTCATCTGTTTGATAGCGTCATAATACATGATCTCGACCGAGCTCTCCTAGTCAATTAGAATTCTTTTGATATCGAAGTCCTTGACACGAAGGGTTACCACTAAGGCGTCATTATGAGGCGTTTGAATTATCTCCAAGTCCTTTCTTGAAAAAGTCAAGACGTCTTTTACCTCGGTCCTTCCTTTCTTCATAACGAGCGGAATCGAGAGCATTTCCCTCATGGCCTTTTTGATCATTCCTCTCAGCTTGCAAACCCGCGCTGGTTCGATGATGCCGTAAATGACATTGATTACGCCTTGGGGTGCTGCATCCAGGACAGCAAGGCTATTTGGCTCAGTCTGTCCTTGTGGAGTGGCCCTCATTCCCCCGTCTATGTACTGGTCCAGATGGCCAGCCGCCACTAGCTCCTCTAAATGTTGTTTGAGTGGCACACAGTCCTTCGTTCGGTGCCTCCTTTATTCATGGAAGGTGCAGCGATACCTCGAGTTGAAGCCCCTCTGCGTGTCTCCCAGTTTGGCCGGCCAACGCACGTAGGGCTCACCTCGGATCTCACTTAGGATGCGGCAAATCGGGATCTTAAAGACAGTGGTGATGCCGGTTCATGCCTTCAACTTTCTCTTGGCATTTTTCTCTTCATTACGAGGAGCGTTAGCTCGGTCGTTTCTACGATTTTTGTTTCTATCATTGCGGTTTGAACCCTGATTTTGGTCTCTAGCTCGGTCATTAGGGCGGTTGTCCTCCTGCCCTATTAAGTGAACCTTCCCAGCCACTTTTCTGTCCGCAGCAACTGGATTTTCCTTCTCAGTTACGGTTGCGGTGGCAGTGGCGGCATCATCTTCTACTCGGATATGTTCGTTGATCCGCTGGATTAAGGATTCTATGGTTGTGGGTTGGTGCATCGTGAGCGAGTCTCGCAGCCTATGTCCGACTGGGAGACCTCGCTTGTATTGGGCGATCGCCAGATTGGTGGGGCAATCGAGGATCTCATTGTAGGTTTTCCAATACTTGGCATTGTTTGCCTTCAAAGAACCTCCAGATTCCATCTTGACGCTCAGGAGATGGTCCACCTCCTTCGGTGTTCGAGTGTTGGTTTCGAATCTGGTAACGAAGGCCTCTGCTAGTTGTTGCCATCCCTCGATGCTCCCTTCCAGGAGTCTTTCGAACCACTTCAGGCCTAGTTCTCCCAAACTTGTTGGAAATATGAGACACATCAAGGTGTCATTGCGCCGGTGGCCAGCCATTACTTACTGGTAATGACTCACGTACATGTACAGATCCGTCTTGCCGTCGTACAGTGTGAACTTAGGTTGGTGGAATCTGGCAGGGAGGGGCATGCTCTCGATCTCTAGGGATAGTGGGGTAGCGGTAAGTCTTGCTAGCTCTCTGTCTATTGGTGCTAGGGCCATCATTCTGGGTGCTGGCATCGCCACTTCCTCATTGCAACAGATTTGGGGACTCAACCTTTGCAACGCCGGCAATCTTTAAGTCTCGCTATTGCGAGCTCACTCCTCCAACATATCCCTTAGATCCCCCGAACGAACGGAGTAAGAGTATCTCGATGTCATCGACGGACGTGAGGGACGGTAACTGCTGTCGCGAGTGTAAAATCTCTCCACTGGTGGGTTAGAGTCTCAACCTCCATAGCTTCTAGTGATGGTGAGAGAGGGCGTCCCATCTTGGCAGCGACTGTTAGAGCGACGGGGTGGTGTGCGCTTACTGTGGTTGCCCACTCCAGCAACACCGTTCCCCTTGATCTGGCACTTCAGCGTCTCCATTTCAGCCGCCATCTTCCGAATGAGGGCGTCTTGGTCTCTGAGTTTGTACTCCAAGCACTAAGCATGTGACTCTTCTCGTCGTCGGTGACCCTCTGGACTCTTAAAGTGTTCAGTGCTCCTTGCGTGTTTGTCTCGCGCATCTCTGGAATAGGTTTCTAGTCCCGCCATGGTCGGAATAGTAGCAGGGGCATCCCTCCGTCGGACAGACTCTGGTGTGATACCGTCGACAACAGACAGCGGTGTTTCATCATTGTTAGCCATGGAAACAGTTGAAAAATCTTGGAGAACGAGGTTTGTTTGTCATAGTTTTCCCACATATGGCGCCAATTGTACATGGGTGAAATATTCCCAGTTATCTGTACTCATTGAACCCAAGCTTCACGTAACGCTGCCTAACTTGAAAGCCAAAAGATTGTGCGCTGCCCGGCGGTGTGCTGCCGGATAAACCCTCTAGCAATCAAGTTAACACACTTGGAGAAGAAGAAAAAAAGTGGAGAGCACTCTAGAGAGAGAGAATTAAGAATTCCTTCAGTTTTGTTATGACTAACATTTCCAGGTTTCTCCTTTTTCTAGGTTGGCCATGCAGCCTCAGAGATTGTGGGCGCACTACTTCTACTGTCCTTCTCTGGGCAAGCGGTTGTGCCCCCCTCTACCTTCCTTACACGTGTAGAGACCAAAACCTCCAAACAGTGTTTATCGAACTGCCAAATAGTATTTATGCATACCAGGAGTGGATTTTCCCTCCATCATTGGTCCATGTGGCTTACACAACATGGTTATCACTTGGAAGAGGCAAACATCAAAGCGAACTGGGTCAGCAAAGCTATAATATATCGATCCATCTGAATTGACTGGTCGTAGGGTGCGCGGTCAGGTATCTCGGCCTCGCCCTGCTATCTCATAGGACGTCTCAGTCCTACGTTAGGCAGGATTGACTGTAGCTAGGCCCAACGCATTAGTGCGGATCTAGTCGAATATCGGATTTCACTAAATAATAGCTCGGTTGAGCACCTGCACGCCTCCATACTCTGGTCGACAGTTTGCCCGGCCCAACATAATGGACCGGGGAACTGCGTTGGTTTAGTTCGGTCAGGCATATAGTCTTTGGCCCTCACAAGGCCCAGCACCACATCCTGTGCTGCCGTAACTCAGCCCATTTGTTTGGCGCAAATCTCCCTCTCAATTGCCCCTTAATCCCATCCGAGCTGAACGTGAGTGAGATTACCCTTCTAATCGGGCTATCCATTTTAGCCGGTCATTGGGACTTGTGCCGACCGTCTTGTCATCAATCAATCAGCCGCACTGATGACCCATCAATCGTACTGATGGCCAGTCACTCCCATGCCACGTGGCATTTCCCCAAAGGCTCCATGCTGTCCTCGTAGCTGTCTTCATCACACGCAAAATTCAAAAAGTTACTGCATTTTGGTTTCCCCCCTTTATATACACTTAAGGGGCTAAACAGGCCATCACTGTTCATCTTCTCTATCAAGCCAAACCCTAGCTTCCTCAGAGCCCTCATCGTCGCCACCGTTGCCGCCGCTTCTGTTTGTGCCATTCCCAGTGCTTTTCGCTGCCTAGGACATCGCACCAGGGGTTAATATCGATTGTATCTCAACTTGTCTTCCAAGTGTGTAAGTTCCTCTTACTTCTAACCTCCTTTTCATTGTTGTTCTTCTTGTTCTTCTTGTATGGGACTGTTGATACCTTGCCAGTGCCCCTTCTTTGGGGTAAAACTAGTAAGTAAGTAGACATTAGGCAGAATTGAAATCGAAGAGACAGATGGGGCCATCGTGCTCTTCGTTCTCCTTAATTTCAATGTACGAACTTCACATGTAGGATGAATAGCATAAACTCTAGATAAGACCGAGCAAAATCCCATCAATAATTTATTAGTTATATAGATAAAAAATAATGTTGCCATTTTTTTACACAAAAAATGTATACTTTAAGGTTTTTTTTTTCACTGTAACATCTGCATTAATTTTAATTCATTTAATCTTATTAAAAAGAAGATTAGTATAGTTTTGTCAAAATTATGAAACTTACTCTCTTTTTTTTTTCAACAAAATAGAATATTTGTAGAAAAATCTAAAAAAGAAAAAAAAATCAATACAAAAATGTATATAATTGTATTTTTTTTTATATTTAGTGAATTTAAAAAAATATATATAAATATTTTATTTTAAAGGATATTTAGGTTAAGTAAAAAAAAAAAAATTAAAAGGCATAAATTTATTTTATTTTTTGTCTTTCAAAGACCAGAACTTGGGCCATTTGAACGGCATATTTCTGGGCCATTTCGACCTTTGGGTTTTAAGAAGCCAATTAATGGGCTTTGTCAGCTGTGTAATTGATGGGCTATTAACTGAGGCTTTAAAAGACAAAATGCTACTTATGGACCATATTGGCTTTCTTATGAGCTAAAATAATATGAATTTGAGACCTTAGGGTGATTTTATCTGCCTCTAAAAAATCATTCAGCATGTTTAATTTTTTAGTACTTCATTAAATTATGGGACATTTACAAATAAACTCTATATCTATGATTTATGAATCATTTATAGAATAAGTCCTAAAAATATTCTTATGAATTCATAAGCCTTATCTCATATTAAAATATCCCAAATGAAGATTCATAATAAGACAATAATATTGTTACATTTTAAGAATTACACATTTGACACACAAATGTCCCATTGTCACATTTTAAAAAGAATGCAACATTTGGCAAAAGTTTAATAAGACAATAAAGCATAAATTAGAATGAAATCATATTGTCATAGTTTAATAATGATATATTTGACAAAAGTATAAATGTCCCATTGTTTTAATAAGAACGACACATTTGACAAAAATTTAACAAAACAGTAATACACACATTAAAATGATGTTACATTGTCATATTTTAAGAATGACATATTTGACAAAAGTTTAACAAGACAATAGTATATAAATGAAGCATACCCACATTTGGAATCTGTAGGAAATATAATAAAAGGACCTCACGGTGAAACTTTTCAAATTCAATAGGACTTTTAGTCATAGTTTGACAATAGACTTTTCGACAATGCTAGGTAGCTCAAATTTTTGTGGCTCAAATGGCTCAAATCTGTCAAAACGACGTCGTTTTGACAGATTTTGAGTGTAAAACGACGTCGTTTTGACAGATTTGAGCCATTTGAGCCACAAAAATTTGAGCTACCAAACATTTTCCTAGACTTTTTTAGTTAGTTTTTTTGATTTTTTGGCTATTTTAACTTGGGACTAAAAGTTTGTTTGGTTTGATTTTTTTTGGCTTTTTTTACTTTTATGAGAAAAAAAAAAGTGAAATGATTATGATTTGGATGTGACATTTTGTCTTATTAACTTATTTAGCCTATTTTGGTTGGGTTTGGAGCTATTTTAATCACAAAAAGATAAAATAAACTTTTTAATCTAATAAGATAAAATGTCACATCCAATCCATAATCATTACATTATTTTTCTTCTAAAAAGTCAAAAAACCAAAAAGTCTATCCCAAACGAGGATTTTTAGCCCTAAGCTAAGGCCTCGTTTGGCAAGTGACTTTTTTAGCCAAAAAGCTAAAAAGTCATTAAAAAAATCAAAAAGCCAACAACCTATACAAAAAAGTCAAATATTCTATTTTCTCTCTGCTTTTTGCACATCTTTTCTTAAAAAGTCAAAAAGACAAAAAGTTACTAAAAAGTTACTAAAAAGCCTGTTCTCAAACGAGGCCTTAATAATCAAAAAGTCAAAAAGTCAACCTACTTTCCAAACGAATTCTTTGTCTTTTGTACTTTTTTAACCAAAAAAATTGATTGCCAAATAAAGCCTTAATAGTTTATAAAAAAAAATTATGGGACTTTCCTGTACACATTTTTTTGAAATGGGACTTTTACATAATTTTTTTTTAAAACTATTGAAAATTATAATTTAGTCTCAATACATTATATATATATATATATATATATATCTTCACAAATTATTTTTAAAAAATAAATCATAATTTACGTTATAGTCAAATTATTCATTTATGTAATTTTATCCTTCTTCTTCTTCAACTGATCCTTCATTGCACTACTTCAATGCTTTTCCTTCAGATCACAATACTCAAATCATCATATCGCTTTTCCTTGATGATCAATCTGAATAATGTAATAATCAAACAAACGTGTTTCAAGATCTAAAAGAATAATAATAAAAAATCTATTCATATATTAAATTAGTATTTATGTGAATACTTACATCTTCTTTGATAGATTATTTAAAAAAATAATTTTTGATTATTATTCTCATTTATTATTTAATTTTATTTAAACTTTCTTCTATTTAGAAATAACAACACAATAAAAAACAATAATATTAATGATAATAGTGAGTTTTAGTAGGGTAGATTGAAATTTTGAAATTAGAAAGAAAATAAAAAAATAATAATTAAAACTTCAAAAAAAAAAGAGATGAAAAAACTTAAATATGAAGAACATATATAAGTGATTAAAATATATCATAAAAAAAAATTATTTTAAAATTTAATATATATTATCCTTATTAATAAATTTATATTTAGATATAATGAGAATGAAATTTTAAAACTTTAATTTAATGTACTAACATTTGGTGCAAATAGAATCAAAACCCTATGCTCAGTTCACGCACAAATCTTTCAGTTCACGCCATTTTCTCCCTTATGCTCAGTTCACACTACACCTAAATTGAAAAATCTAATTTTAGGGAGGTTTTATTTACACACATCCGTTACACTCTATACACTTCCTTCTCAACAAATAATTTGTTCGGAAGTAGCATTTCGAAAATAAACAATCTGTTCAGAAGTAGCATTTCAAAAATTATCATTTCTTTCAATAGTAGAATTTTGATTTTTTTTTTCATTTTTTCGACATTCAACTTCCGAATGTGTTTATTTGAATTACATGTGATGTCTATAATAGTAATGTCACTTGAGAATAAAATTTTAATAAAAATAATTATCATTAATTGTGTACATAGAGTGAAATCTGTGTGTGCAAATAGAAGCACCCTAATTTTATTTCACTATTATTTATTTATTTTAAATAATGCCAAATTACCCTCATCTTCAACAAACTTGAATCCTAACCCCAATCACTACCATTGCCGGCTGTTGCTGCCGCCGCAGTCTCTCGCCTTCGGTCATCGCCCTTCCACAACTTTCCTCTCCTCTTGCCGCCTCCATCATTGGTTTGATCTCCACCCCTTCTTTCTCCTACTCTCTATGTCAAAACCACAGAGCTCTGCAATTTTTCAAAAAAAGAAGACAGATGGGTCTCCTCCAAACCTACACTTTCCCATTGGAATCTGAAAAAGTTCCATTTTTGGTAATCATAGACGTATTTGTTTCATGGGTTTTATCTAGAACCCTTCCTCCTCCAACTCTCTATTTCAAATCATACACAGAGCTCTGCAATTCCTCAAAAGCAGAACCAGTACTAGTGGTGCTTGAAAAAGAGAAAGGCCAAAGAGACTTGAAACATTGGGAGAAAGAAAGGGGCATGAATAGATACATTGAAGAATACAAGACTGAGAACAATGACAGAGACCACAACCCCTAAACCATACCCAGAAATGACCTTTATTCTTCTAGGCGATGAACAATACGAAAACTGATTTGAAAAAGCGAGGCTCCGTTTGCTTTAGTTTTGAAATTATGATTTGAAATTTTGAGCGTGGAGTTATGATTTAAGTATGAAATTATAAATTAAGGTCAAGTTTGGCAATACTAAAATAATTCATTTTTTTATTTTTTTATCTTTTTTTCATCGCATCACCTCTCTATTTTTCTGCACATCTTTTCATAAAAAGATAAAAAATACACTTATTTAGGTCATTCCAAACAACCCCTAAGTTTTGAAAAGAGAAAATTTGTTTGGTTATGAATTTTAAAAAATGTTTTGAAAAGAGTTTTTGAATTTTGAGTTGTATTTTGAAAATTTTAAAATTTATTTTTTTTAAATATTATTTTAGAAGCTTCTGTACTATTTGGTCCTACGTTTTAAATAGTTGATTGAAGAGTCTTTATTTGATATAGTGTGTGACCAGTAAATCTTTTTTCAAACGTGGTTGAGTATTGGTTAGACAAATATACCTTCATTAGTTAATTTGGAAAGTTTTTTTTTTTTTTGGAATATGTAGCAGGTATGGTATGATATTTCAATGTGACACTCTAACGATGGAACATTCTAAAAAAGTTAAAAACTTCTCAGTGTATTTTTTCAAAATGTGACAACGTGACAAGTATGATATGATACTCCAAAATTTTTACTCATCCTTAGTGTATTTTTTCAAAATGTGACAATGTGGTATGTTTGATGTAACACTCTAAAAAAAAATTTCTTAGTATACTTTTTTCAAATGTGACAGAGTGGCGGGTATGTTGTGACACTCTAAAAAAATTAAAAACTCTTTAGTATACTTTTCTTAAACATAATATGTCGCACTCCAATGGGACGGCCCAATTTGATTGAATTACTACGCATCTTCACGTTATGTGTCAAAAAACAATTAGTAAGGAATTCACGTCTCACACTACACGTATTAAAAATAACCAAACTTTAAAAAGCTACTAGTGCGGTTTTCAAACAACGTGACACACAAACACTCTACCACCTACTCCATACATAACCATGTCAAATGTCCCCCAATTGTATTAACAATGGCAAAACAGTCAACAAATAATTTAAGGGACCACTCAGTCATCAAAAAAATATTTAGGACCTTATGGGTTACAAGTCTACAAAATGAGATTTACTGGTCAATTTCCCAAAAAATATTTAAGAAAATTTTATTTTTTTTATTTTAAATATATTATTTTTATTTATTTTGTAAATATTTTAATTTTCTTAATTTTAATATTTTAAACTTAAAACACAACTCTACACTCAAATCGTAACCAAACAGATAACTTGAAACTCCCCACTACTTTCAAAATTTCACACTCAAATCATAACCAAACAAACACATAAAAAAAAATTAAAATATTTAAAAATATATTTACAAAATAAAATAAAATATTTAAAATAAAAATTGCATATTAAAAATAAAAAATAAATTTCTTAAATTTTTTAATATTCAAAAAATATATTTAAAATATTTAAAAAAATACAGCACACAAATGTATGAAATATAGTGCGCATTAAAACAAATAAATAAATATTTAAAATATAAAATATTTAACCTAAAATAATAAAATTAAGAAAATTTTTAAATATTAAAAAAAATTCAAAAAAATTCAAAATACAACTCAAAACTCATAATCAAATAAATTTTTTCTTTTCAAAACTCAATTTAAAACCAATAACTCAAAACACGACTCCATACTTATATTAAAAAACAAAATGAAAAAATTTATTTATTTATTTATTTTTTAAAATAGAGTTTTGAAAAGAGTTTGGTTTTAAGTTTTGAATTGAGTTTTGAGTTATGTGTTTGGTTATGAGTTTTGAAAATAATTTTTAAATTAAGTTTTAATAGTTTTAAGTTATGTATTTGATTATGAGTTTTGAAATTTTTTTATTACAATCATAATTCCAAAAGAGAACTAAACACAGACCGAGTTTCTTCAAGTCCATTGCTGAAAAAGCGAGGCTCCGTTTGGTTTAGTTTTAAAATTATGATTTGAGTGTGAAGTTATGATTTAAGTATGAAATTGTGAATTAAGTTTTGAAAAGAGAAAATTTGTTTAGTTATGAGTTTTAAAAAATGTTTTGAAAGGAGTTTTTGAATTTTGAAAAGAGTGTTGAGTTTTATTTTAAGTTTTGAATTTTGAGTTGTATTTTGAAGTTTTTAAAATTTATTTTTTTTAAATATTATTTTAGGAACTTCTGTACCATTTGGTCCTATGTTTTAAATGATTGATTGAGGAGTCTTTATTAAATGTAGTGTGTGACCAGTAAATTTTTTTTCAAACGTGGTTGAGGATTGGTTAGACAAATATACCTTCACTGGTTAATTTGGGAAGCTTTTTTTTTTTTTTTTTTTTTTGGAATATGTGACAGGTATGGTGTGATATTCCAATGTGACATGTATTAATGTGACACTCCAACGATGGAACATTCTAAAAAAGTTAAAAACTTCTCAATGTACTTTTCCAAATGTGACAACGTGGCAAATATGATATGATACTCCAAAATTTTTACTCATCCTCAGTGTACTTTTTCCAAATGTGACAATGTGGTATATATAATGTGACACTCTTAGTATGTTTTTTTCAAATGTGACAATATGGCGGGTATGTTGTGACACTCTAAAAAAATTAAGAACTTCTTAGTGTATTTTTCTTAAACATGACATGTGACACTCCAATGGGACGGCCCAAATTGGTTGAATTACTACGCGTCTTCACGTTACGCGTCAAAAAACAATTAGTACGGAATTCACGTCTCACACTGCACGTGTTAAAAGCAACCAAACTTTAAAAAGCTACTAAAGCGCTTTTCAAACAACGTGACACACAAACACCCCACCACTTTCTCCATACATAACCATGCCACATGTCCCCCAATTGTATTAACAATGGCAAAACAGTCAACAAATAATTTAAGGGACCACTCAATCATCAAAAAAATATTTAGGATCTTATGGATTACAAATCTACAAAATGAGATTTACTGGCCAATTTTCCAAAAATATTTAAGAAAATTTTATTTTTGTAAATATTTTAATTTTTCTAATTTTAATATTTTAAACTTAAAACACAACTTCACACTCAAATCGTAACCAAACACATAACTTGAAACTCCCCACTACTTTCAAAATTTCACACTCATATCATAACCAAACAAACACATAACAAAAAAAATTAAAATATTTAAAAATATATTATAAAATAAAATAAAATATTTAAAATAAAAATTACTTATTAAAAATAAAAAATAAAAATCTTAAATCTTTTAATATTCAAAAAATATATTTAAAATATTTTAAAAAATACAGCACACAAATGTATGAAATATAGTGCACATTAAAATAAATAAATAAATATTTAAAATATGAAATATCTAAACTAAAATAATAAAATTAAGAAATTTTTTAAATATTAAAAAAAATTCAAAATACAACTCAAAACTTATAATCAAATAAATTTTTTCTTTTCAAAACTCAATTTAAAACCCATAACTCAAAACACGACTCTATACTCAAATAATAATTCTAAAAATAATTTTAAAAAATAAAATGAAAAAATATATTTATTAATTAATTTATTTTTTAAAATAGAGTTTTGAAAACTGTTTGGTTTTAAGTTTTGAATTGAGTGTTGAGTTATGTGTTTAGTTATGAGTTTTGAAAATAATTTTTGAATTAAATTTTTAATAGTTTTAAGTTATGTATTTGGTTATGAGTTTTAATTTTTTTTTGATTACAATCATAATTCCAAAAAAGAACTAAACACATGCTGAGTTTCTTCAAGTCCATTGCTGACGATGATGATGATTATGAAGAAGAACCCAGACATCACCACACACCACTAGAAGAAGAAAGAGACACGACAGAGTAGGGAGAAAATTGCCTGAGAATGAGGAAGTGACGGTGACAGGCGGCGGTGTCGGCGGTGTCTAGGATTAGGGTTTGTGGGGTGGGTTGATGTGGATTGAGAGATGATTGATTTGTGTAAAGTTTAAAAATGTAACTAACTAAAATGATAAAATTGCAATAAAAAAATTTGAAGGAAATGATATTGAGAGAATTGAAGGTATGTAAATATAATTTATGGATTGAACTTAATACCCAACAAGTACTGCTCCAAATTAAATTAATTAATAGGTCTACATTTTTTATTTTACCCAATCTATTCATTCTTGATTCTCAAATTCACACAACAAAACTACTCTTAACAGCAAAAAACACAAATATTAAAACTATTCGATAAAAATTTCATCCACAACTTGTCAAATAATAAATTTAACCAATAGAACTGGTAATCATGTCAATTTAAAGGCGGAAGCAAAATTTAACCTTAGTTTTAAATATGGGCCCTCTTCGGACAATGTGTTTTAGACCTTTCAAAGTCCATTTGTTAGACCCTATTAGGAGAATTTTTTTTTTTTTTTCATTTAAAAAACAAATTTATTCTTAGTCAAGAGCCCCATCAATTTGTCCAAATGAATAATTTTAGGGGATTTACTCACCAATCCCATTGGCCAGATTTATTACTCACTATCAATCCCCTCACTATCAATCCCCTCCATTCTATCTCCCAAAACAAACAGGGCCTTAGTGCTTCTACAAACAAATAACAAAACCCTCTCACTCTCTCTCTCCCTATCTCTCATGGCTTCTATTTTTGTTGTGCTGTTGATCTTCTTTATCCTCTTTGCAGTAGGGCCGGCTTGAGATTTAGAGAGTTTAGGGCGAACTTCGAAAATGGATTCTTCTTACATTGAAAAAAAAAATTATGGAAAAAACATAAGGTACAACAACTTTTTTTATTTGTTTATAGTCACAAAATAATTTAATAAAACAAAATTATGACAAAAAAATTAGGAAAAAAGTATTCAATTAAAATTGATAAAGAGCTAGGTAAAAAAATTATGGCAAAATTATTTATTCCACTAAAATCTAATAAATAAAGAAGGTAAAAAAAAAAGGAACAAATTTATTATTCCACTAACTGATAAAGTGAGTGAGTGAGTCGCCAAAGGAGTGTGTGTGTGTGTGTGTGTGTGTGTGAGAGAGAGAGAGAGAGAGAGAGAGAGAGAGAAAGTGAGTGAGTGAGTCGCTCACTCAGTGTTGTGCTGCGTCTGCTTGCCCTGCTTTATGCTCATGCTTCCTTCTTCCTTCATCACTTCGTAAAAGAGGGAGAGAGAGAAGGAGATTGAATTGAAAGCACTGAGAGCACAACACTTAGCTCATATATTGTATATATTGTTCTTCTTGGGCCCAAACACTTTATATATATATTTTTCCTTTTGGTAAATATGGGCCAAACTACACTTACAAATAAATATGAACTAAACTATATATGGACCCAATAAAATATTTTGGGGCCCTTCAAATTGATCCTAAAAAAAAAAAAAAAAAATTGGACCTATAACATTTTACTAAATTTGGAGACCCTATTTTTCTGTCAAAATTTTGGGGCCTAAGGCACAGGCCTTACTAGCCTTAGGCTAGGGCCGACTCTGCTTTGCAACCATGGAAGCTCAAAAAAAGACCTCCAATCTAATAAGATTGGGTTCTTCTCTGTCCCCCATCAGCAAACCCAATTCATGGCTCTTACCTTCCGACCTTTTCGCATTCGGTTTCTACCCAGAAAAGAATGGATTTGCAGTAGGAATATGGATAATCGGCCACCCAAACAACACTGTTGTCTGGACTGCAAATCGAGACTACCCACCCGTATCCTCAAACTCCACAATTGAGTTTACCAGAGATGGTAGGCTCATTCTAAACCATACCTAGCAAGGCACAGAGTTGGATATTGCTCATTTCAATGCTGACCGTCGTGCTGTCTCTGCTTATCTGCTCCACTCTAGCAATTTCGTGTTGTACGAGAACGATTCTTCTGTTATTTTGGCAAAGCTTTGATTTCCCAACTGACACCATACTAGGAAACCAAACTCTGTACTATGGTACAGAACTAGTTTATAGTGTGTCAAGCTCATCAGACCACTCAAGTGGCCATTATCGTCTTGAAATGCAGTACAATGAAAATCTCGTCCCCTACCTCGTGAACTGTATTGATTCTCTTGATGCTTACTGGTCCTTTGTTCCAGGAATGAGTGAGTACTTATTGAAATTGAGCCTCAATTTTAATGGTCTTCTCTACCTAGGTATAATATTTCCGATATACAACACACTTTGGCAAAAAGCTCTGCCTATGACACTGTAACTGTAATAATTTACCGCGCAACGCTTGATGATGATGGGATTTTTAGGTTGTGTTCACACAGATTTGCGAGCAATACGAGCCCCATTGTGTCGATGGAGTGGTCTGTGATGCAGGATCACTATCAAGTCCATGGTTTCTATGGATTCAACAGTTTCTGCTCATGCAACAGCTATGAAGCAGACTGTTATGGTTATCCTGGTTTTGTTCCTTTTAACCCCAGTAAAATGTTCCTGGATTGCTATAGGAATTTTACCAATCAACGTTGCAATAGCGAAGAAGCCTTTGGTTTAGTGAACATTACTAGTTTGGAGAATTTAATGTGGGGAGACCACGCTTACACTGTTGTACCGATGCAGAAGAAGGAAGATTACGGGAAATATTGCCTAGAAGATTGTAATTGCACAGCAGCGCTGCATTTTAGCGGACAATGCAAAAAACATAAGCTTCCTTTTGAGATATGGTATGAAAAGTTTAAGCGATTCAGCAACAGTGTGACAACTCTCACCACTGATTAGTGCTAAACTGTGACTGAGCATGATTAAGTAACAGATTTGACTGACATTCTGAACTGATTGATTGAGTATATTAGTTTAAATGCAAATCTATCTGTTTGACTGCTAAATGATCTGTTCATGTTTTATGTTTTAAACTACAAATTGAAGGCCTTATCGGCGGCCGAATCCGAAACTGATTAGTGTTTCGTGTTAATTAGAATTAATGTGATTTTATGGTAAATTTAGTTGAAATTTGACTTGGTATGATTAAATTAGATTAAATGAAGTTAAAATGCATCAACTTTAGTTATTTATCAAAATGCCACTTAGTGGACTATTTCATGAGCCATTTATTTGATTTCTTTATGTTAGCATTATCATAACATTTCTTTAGCCATTTCTTGAGCCAAACCGACTAGAGAGAGAGAGAGAGAGAGAGAGAGAGTTAGGAGAGCTTTGGTTTCAACAAGATTTGCTTGGAAAATTAGAAGAATTGAAGAGTAGATTGCATAATTGAGCTTCTAGACTTGAAATTGAGGACATAAGGTAGGATATTCATCTTCTTGATTATGAATTCTAGTTGTACCTTGCATGGTTAATGAGTCTTTAGTGATCTAAGTCTAGAATTGGTTCTAACATGTTAAATTGAAGCTTAAATTATGCATGCATGTATACATTGTTGAATTTTGAGGTTGTTTTCTTAGAATCCTCACATGCATGTCCATATTTGGGCTATAGTCCATGAACTCATCATGTTTTGGAGTGAATTGACTCATTTGATCATGCATTGGAAGCTTTGATTTCAATTGAACACTTGCATGTTGCATGTACATCATGTTCTTGAAGTCTTGTTTGGAAATGGGTTCAATTGAATTACCTTTGGGCTTTGATTTTGCAAATTGATCTTTGAAACATGTCATATTATGAGTTTTAAAGTGTTTTTCAGAAAATTAGCCCAAAATGATCGAATTTGATGCTTTAAATGTTGAGTTTCATGCTTGGAGACAAATCTGGAAATTCCAGATTTTGGATCCACGCTCGAGCGAGGAACTTCACGCTCGAGCGTACACTCTGAGTTCATGCAGTCCGCTCGAGTGGGGGGAAGTAACGCTTAAGCGTGAAATGCGTGTATCCAGTACTTTGCATGTGTTTACAGTCTGCTCGAGCAAGGACTTGTGTCTCACGCTCGAGCCAAGGTCGAGCGCCCGTCGAGCGTGAATTTCTTGCATCCAGTACTTTTGCAGTCCGCTCGAGCGAGGTAAGTCACGCTCGAGCGGAGATCTTTTGTTTGCATGTCCGCTCGAGCGTAGAAGGCCACGCTCGAGCGAGACCCCTATTTTCTGAAAATTTTAAAAAGTGTTTTAAAGTACATTTTTGTATCCTCATTTTATCCTAGGCATTCCTAGACCTTGTTTAAGGCATCTTAATGAGGATATTGATGTAGACCCACATCGAGTCAAGATAGGGACTAAGTCATTGATCCCCAAGGGTCTAACTTAGTGTGTGTTCGTTCTGTAACTGTGTAGGGTTGGCATCCGAGGACGCTCACTAGCCTATCTGTAACCCAGAACTCTGTGAGTAACAATGTTGTAAAGATATATTCAATTATGAATATTTTTTGAATGATCAACTGTACTGCTTTCTGAAATGATATTTCTTACTGAATGAATGCTTGTCCTATTTGCGAATTGTATTCGTGGCATCCATAGCAATTTACTTTTACTGTACTGCTATTGTCACAGAGATCTCTGTCGGTTCTCATGTTTGGAACCACTACTGTTTACTGATATGATGGCCATCAACTGACTGTTCGGTATGTTAAGACCTACTGTATTGTTTGCTATTGGATGTACCACTTATGACTGCTATGATCGAATAACTGATATACTATTCAAATGACTGTTTTAGATACTGAAAGGACATTCATTCCTATCCCCTTTACGCAAATGTTATTCACTAGGCTTTAGCTTACTGTTTATATATATATATGTAGGTGTCCAGGCACCGGATCGGAGCTATGAGCGTTGGGTTAAACTCCCTTTTTGTCAAGCCAACCAACGTGCCTCACTGCGAGGTTCCAAGTGTGTTCAAGCTTAGGATTTTTGGGTGTCTCAGTTCATCCTTCTGTCTCTGTTTTGTAACAATGTATAGACTTGTATTGTACTGTTATGGTAGAGATTTGGTCCCTAACCTGAATGATTGTATATGTATGTATATACTGTTTTGTTTCTGAATGTGAATATGTATGAAAAGTTTTTTTGCATACAGACTGTCACAGCTCATTGGACATATTTTATTACTGTTTTGGCTTCCGCCAGCCCCTGTACTCTGTATTACTATTATTACTGTTAAGCAGGCCTTCGGTAATCACGGATTACTGGCCGGTTACGGTGCTAAACCCATAGGGGCAGGTTTGGGTGGTGACAAACAGCTTTTGTCAAGATAAGTTCAAAAACAGAAATTCCCAATCAATTAATCATCAGTAATTCATACACTCCGACTGAAAACAAAGGAGATCTGATCTTGATTCTTGCTGTAAGTTTGGGTTCCTTTGTGTGCCTCTATATTGTCATAGCAAGTTCTAGTATCTTTGTGTATAGGCACTGAGTTCACAAGTGCAGGAAGTTGTCGGACAATGCAAAATTAGGCCTAACGACTGAAGAGTTCAATTTGCGGTTATTTTCTTACAATGAGCTTGAAGAAGCGACACAAGGTTTCAAGGAAGAGTTGGGTAAGGGTTCATTTGGAACAGTTTATAAAGGGACTCTATCTGGAGGCAATAACAAAAATATTGTTGTTGCTGTTAAAAAACTAGAGAATGTTCCAGAGGAAGATGGAGATAGCCACAGGGAGTTCCGGTTGCAAACAGAGGTGACTGCAATTGGGCGAACACATTATAGGAACTTGGTTCGATTACGTGGTTTTTGCGTGGAGGGCCAGAGGAAGCTTCTTGTCTATGAGTACATGAGTAATGGCTCGCTTGCAAATGTTTTGTTCAAAGCAATAGATCATCAGAGATGTCCTGGGTGGAAAGAAAGAGTGAGAATTGTTCTTGATATCGCTAGAGGGATTCTCTATCTACATGAAGAATGTGAAGCCTGTATCATTCATTGCGGTATAAAGCCTCAAAACATACTCATGGATGATTCTTGGACTGCAAAGATCTCTTATTTCGGTTTGGCAAAGCTTTTGCCAAATTATATGAAAAGCATTATAGGACTATCCAGAGGAGTAACAGTAACCTCTGGCCCGGTGTCATCTTACTTGGCACCTGAGTGGCCGGGGCAGCAGCAACAACAACAGCAACAACGGTGGAAGCAAGACTTGATATCAGTAAAAGCGGACATATACAGTTTTTGGGTGGTGTTGTTAGAGGTTATCTGTTATAGGAGGAACATAGAGGTTAATGTGTCCAATGCAGAGGAGATAATTCTTCCTATTTGGGTATACAAATGCTTTGTGGCCGAAGAGTTGTATAAGCTTGTTGGGGATAAATGAGAGGAAGAAATTAGGGCAGACTTGAAGACATTGGAAAGAATGGTGAAGGTGGAATTATGGTGTGTTCAAGATGATCCTGGTCTGCGCCCTTCCATCAAGAGTGTCATCTTGATGTTGGAAGGAACCATGAACATATTGGTCCCCCCAAACCCGTCTCCATGTTTCATTCTGCATAATCCACGATTGATCTATGTTTGCTAGAAGGAATCATGTACGTGTTTGATTGTTTTCGTTTACATGTGTGTGATTGTGTGCATGAGCGTACGTGTTGCCTTTTAATTATGTACTTTTCTTATAAATATTACTTAGATTGAAAGCTAGAATAGAAAAAAGAAAACAAAAATAATATGTGCTCTGTGCAAGTGCAATCTGTAACACACAAGTTACACTTGCACTGGGTAGAAAATACACTTGCACCTATGCACATTTGGTACTTGCACCGAGCATAAGTGACACTTGCATCAAATTGTGTTTCGCAACACCGAGGGTTGTGGGTTTGGGGTCTCGACAATGAGGGGCTTTTTGGAGGTTAGGTTTTGGGTGAAAGAGGTAGTTGTGTATGGAAGGATTGCTAGGAGTGGCAAGAGAGAAATGAAGCAGGGTGACAGTGATTGTAATGCCCGCATCCTTTAATCCTTTGGAGAGTGTGTTTAATATCCTTATTTTTATCTTGGGAATCTTTGAAGTTGTTGTCTATTGGTTTTGAAGGAGTACAATCCGATTTAAACTCGTTGGATTTGTTTGTTCGCGTTTGTTCTTGTCAAAAGTTCCTTGGAAACTTAGAAATTTTGCCTTGGGGTCGACACTAGCCTTCCTAAGGGTCGACCCTTGCTTGTTGTCAAGTTTCTGGAGGTGTCGCTGGAAAATAGGATAGACACCAGTCTGGCGAGGGTCGACCCTTTTATGTTGCAGAATTTCTGTGTTAGTTGCTGGAAAATAGGGTCAACCCCCTCCTGTCTAAGGGTCGACCCTCTTGCTTGTACCAGATTGCCTTTTCTACGTAAAGGGTCGACCCCCCTGCCCAAAGGGTCGATCCCTGCGTGTTTTTTTTTTTTCTAGATTTTTGGGCTGATTTGGGCCCTACTTTTTGGGAGTTTTGACTTGTTCCTTTCATTTGACTTTGGGGCTATTATTCTATTATTACCTCGCTACTATAAATAGGCTCCAAACATATTTTATTTCACTTTTTCTTCCTTTTCCTGTCTCTTAAACCGTGAGTTCTCTTCTCTCTTCCTCTCTCTCTCTAAACTCAAGCTTTTGGCACTAAGATCCCTAGATCTACTCACCTAGAGTGATCGATCTTTTCACCATGGTCCTTTGAGAAAAAGATTAGATCTCGTCAAGGGCATCCCTTTGGTCCGAAGAGTTCGTGGTTTCGTCGCCATTGATGTTTGGGTCGTCATCTCTTGGCTTCAAGAGGTAGGGGTCTCTAGTTCTCTTTCAACACCCTCGTTTATGGATAGATTTGTGGTATTTTCCTTATATAAACACAAAAGTTTATATTTTTATGCATATTGTGATAAATCACGAGATTGGGAGTTAGGGCTTGAAGAGAGTTGGGTTTATTTGTTAGGTTATGATCTTGGGTCATTAGTTTGGCTGTAAAAGTAATAGAAGGGTTGGAATAAAAGGTGTTTTGTGAAAAGTTTTAATTTCTCTTAAAAACCCTAAGTTGATTCATGATGATAATTAATGATTTTGCCCCAATTGAAAGTAGAATCATGGAATTGAGGTATTGAATTATATATATACAAGTTTAATTGAATTTTGGAAGTGTTTGAAAATTATGTTAAAAATTAGCGAATGAACCCTTATTATGGACATTGTAAATGATGCCATACTGTGAAATGAAGATTCGGGAAAATGATTTATTAATGATATGGATGACATGAGGCTTGGGGTGAAATGATGAAATGAAAGTTTAAGAGTTCACCTTGAATTATGTTGAATTGTGTTGAGTTATGTAGAATTGTGTTGATTATGTGAAGTGAGTTGACTATGTTGAATTGTGTTGAATCATGGTGAGTTGTGTTGAATTGTGTTGTGTTGGGTTGTGTTGAGCACGAATTGTGTTGTGTTGGGTTGTGTTGAGTTTGAGTTGTGTTGTGTTGGATTGTGTTGTGTTGATACCCGAGTGGGGAGTTAAAAAATAGTTTTTCGGTAAATGTGAGAGATTGTTTTAAAAATTGAAAAATGGTTTTTCGGTGCCCACAACCGTCCGCATAATAGCCGGTAAATGTGGGGGTGGTTTGAATTCAAGGTGCCCAATTGCCCTGTCTAGGCTTATCGCCGAACAAATATGGGAAAAATGTTTTTGGGTGTCCACACAGTCCTGCCGTATTGTAGCCGGCGAAAGTGGAAAAATGTTTTTGGGTGTCCACACAGTCCTGCCGTATTGTAGCTGGCAAAAGTGGAAAAACAGATGGTTTTCGAAAAATGTGTTGGGTGCCCACGTCCTGCCGTATAATAGCCAGGAAATGTGGGGGTTAGTTTTAAAAAGTTGAAAATGGTTTTCGGAAAAAGACATGGTTTTTGAGAAAATAATTTTTGGGAGTTCACGTCCAGCGTATAATAGCCGGCAAAAGGTGGAATGTGCTATGAATTGGGTGCCCGCTATCCCGCCGTATCAAGTCGACAAAAGGTGGAATGTGTTATGACGTGTGTTGAGATCGGTGATGATATATGTGACTTGTGAAATTACTATTTGATGTGTAAATTGGTATGGAATGGAGATGCTTATGGAAATTATTTTGAAAAGAATGGATAATGAAATGATAATTGGATAACAGATTGGTGATAAAGAACTCACCGGGTTGTTTGTGTCTATAAGGAAAGATTAAGAGTTTTGCTTTGTGATTAATTGAGAAATTGAATTAAAAGGATCTATTATCCTTGTGATATGTTGAATTATAGTTGATAATGCAAGGGTAGATGTGATGTAGTTGTTAGATAAGTAGGAGTTGGGTGTAGGATAACAATTATTGACTATAAAAGAGATTTGGATTTTTACATTGAGGAGTTACAGCAAATAGGAATAGATTGATGAGAATCGCATGTATGTCGGATGTTTGGAGTATTAAGGGAACTTGAACTTGATGTTATGACGTTATAATAAATGTAATTAGAAAAGGGGAGAATGAGAAATAAAAGAGGAATATTTTGGAATGTGTTAACAAATATAAAATGATGTTGTTCCTTAAATATATTTATTTTCAAAAAGGATTTTATGTTTTTATAATAAAAAAGGATAGTTTTGATGGTGGAAGGTTTTCTTTACAATGTTTCAAATAAACTTTGAGAAAAATGTACTCTACGTATGATATTTTGAAATTACAAAACATTACTTTACTATATGGTATCACCCTGCATGCATGATCATTTCTATCTATAGGATGGTTATTGTCTTAGAACTGCGAGTTTCCTACTGAGCAATTGTGCTAACCCTTGTTGTTTCATTTTTTTTTACAAGAAGAGACTTCGGATTGTTTGGTTGAAGGATTAGGAAGTTCATATATCTCTTATGTGTAATCTCATTGTACATTGATGTTTGTATTTATTTATTTGTAGCTCCACAGTGGAAGTGAGAATGTATTATTATTATTGTTGTACTCATCATGAGGGAGAGAACATGTACTCTTATGTTTCTATTACTCAAGGGTAATAGATATTTTTAATTTTTTTTTTTTAAAAAAAGGACCTAAATTTCAGGCTCTTGATAATGTTTTCGAGTAATTAAAATTTGGGGCGTGACAGTGATAGTGGGGACAACAGAGGACTATGGAAGGGGTTAGAGGTGGTGAGAAAGTGCATAGTTGTAGTGGTCGGTGGTAGGTGACCGGTCATCAGAGTTGCATAGGGAAAAGTTACAGGAGTTTTTTTTCATAATATTTTAAAAAATTAGACTATTTACAGAAATAACGCACTAATCCAAGCTAATCTATTTTTTGAAATTACATTTTTAAAATGTAATTTTATGACAAAATCGCATCTTCGAAATACATTTTCATGATGACATGGCTACATGAAGTTGCCAACGTGACTATATTGAAATCTCATTTTGAAAATGCAAGTTTATCTTAAAGTTGCATTTTCAAAACGTAATTTCAACACTGTCATAAAATTACGTTTTTAAAACACAATTCAACAGTAATACAAAAATGATGTATCAACAGTCATTTTGAGCCGTGATTTCAACATAAGATTAGGTATGCTATTTTGAATATGAAAAAAATAAGATTGGGTATCATATTTTGAAAACGAGATTTTAGTTAAATCGATTTTCAAGAAATCTTAGGAGGTGTTTGGCATGCGCTAAAATAACACATGTTATTTGAGCACATTATCCTATTTGGGTTACAATCATTTTATTTGAGTTACATCACCTCTCTACCACATCACTTCAAACTCAATCCATATTTTTTTTATGTTTTTTTGCAAAAAGTATACTTATTTAGATTATCTCAAATACCCCCTTAATTTAGGAAATACGATTTTACCAAATCACAATTTGAAAAAGCAAAAAAATGAAATTGCAATTTCAAAATGTAATTCTATTTTGAAAAATAGTTAATATAGCAAACTTGTATTTGTACATAATCCAAATCATACGATTTCATTGCATAAAAATAAAAAATAAAAAGTTTGTTATCTTAACTATTTAATGAAATCACATTTATGTACTAAATAAAATTTTGCTATCTTAAATATTTTTCAACATGGAATCGCATACCAACTCTATATGCTAACTCTATTTGGTTTCACTTTGAGAATTTGATTTCTACCAATTTTTTTTAAAAAAAAACCTTGAAACTAATTTAGTAAAAAAAGAAAAATAAAAACATTTATTACATTGACATGATTTTATCTTCTCTAAGAGCACAAATAATTTTTAAAAATTAATTTTTTTTTTTAATTTTTATTTTTGTCAAATTAATATTTTTTTTCTTAAAAAAATATTAATAATAGAAACATATTCTTAAATTAAACCAATCATTTTTATTTTGTATTTTGAAATTGTGATTCCAAAAAATCATGTTTTCTAAATTACGATTTCTTGAAAATTCACTTAAAATGTGATTTAATTGAAATCTCCTTTTTAAAATGGAACACCAACCTTATGTTGAAATCACATCTTCAAAGTAAAATTTCATATTGAAATATCATTTTCAAAATGCACACGTTTTTTTGAAATCGCATTTTAAAAATGCAATTTCATGTCAAGGTTGAAATTGTGTTTTGAAAATGCAACTTCAAAGTGAACTTGTGTTTTTAAAATGCGATTTCAACATGCCTACATCAGCACCTTTAGGTGGTGATGTCAACATGAAAGTGCATTTTGAAAATGCGATTTTGTCATGAAATTGCATTTTGAAATGTAATTTCAAAAAGTGGATTAGTTTTCTAAATAGTTTAAAAATAGTGTTATTCTCATAAAGAGTTTGATTTTTTAGAATATTGAAAAAAAAAAAAAAAAAAACTCATAGTTACAGAGAATAGGAGGAAGAGAGAATGTAGCACTTGTGTCCTTTAAAGCTTCTGGTAAGTGTATTTGAACCCTTTATTTTATTTTGGGAATCTTTGGTGTTGTTGTACCTTAGTTTTGGAGGTGTGCAAATTGATTTAAACTTGTTGGGATTACTCGTTCACGCTTGTTCGCGTTGAAAAGTTGTTTGGAAACTTAAAAATCATGTTCTGGTGTCGACACCGGTCTTGGTGGTGTCGACACCTTCTCTTTTAGTTAGCCACAAGGGTCGATACCAATCTGGGAAGGGTCAACCCTTGTTCTGAAATTGCTCACTGCATTTTGGTGTCGACACCAGTCTGGGAAGGGTCGACACCTTGCCTGTTGCACTCTTTGCTTTTCTGCCTGAAGGGTCGACACCTCTACTGTAAGGGTCGACACCTATGTTGCTGTCAAACAAAGTGTTCTAGCTTTTCTTCATAAGGGTCGACACCTCAGCTGTAAGGGTTGACACCTGCGACTTTTTTCTGATTTTTTAGTCCGGTTTGGGCCCTATTTTTTGGGGATTTTGACTTGATCTTTTGAGTTGACTTTGGGACTTATTTCTATTTTGACCTAGTACTATAAATAGGCTCTCACTTAACCATTTTCTTTATTTCTTCTTTTCTTTTCTCCCTCTAAACCGTGAGACTCTCTCTCTTTCTCAAAAAGCACTTTTCACTCAAAGATCCTTAGATCTACTTGCTTGAAGGCCTCTCCACACCTTGCTCCTTTGAGATACATTGTAGAGCTTGTCGAGGGCTTCCTTTTGGTCCGAGCGGTTCGTGGTTTCGTCGCCGGTGATTTTTGGGTTGTTTTCTCTTCGCTTCAAGCGGTAGGGATTTCTTTGCTCCTTTTCAATACTTCATCTATGGATAGACATGTGGTAGTTTTTATTGCATAAAAACCATATTCGTTATGGATTTTCTTGAAAGCCGTGAAAGGAGATCTAGGGTTTGATATTTTATGATTGGTGTTGTTAGATTGTTTGTTGTTGAGTTATTTGGGGAAATGATTTTTTATGTTTTGGGAAGAAATAGAGGAAGGCCCTAATTTGATATTATTGATATAATGGATTTAAAAGGGAGGGAGTTGAATAATCTTTATATTTTGCTAATATGGGTTGGATAATTTTATATCAAAAGAAAATAAAAAAGAGAAGTAACCACGGTGTTGGTGTTGTTTTAGACTAATCACGTGAAGTTGAGTTGAGTTATGGTTTTGGTACCAAAGGAATTGGTTTTGTAAGATAAAGATGATGGATTTGGTTTTGGTTTTGTAAAATGACGAGAATGAATTCTTAGAAAATGGTTGGGGTTGTGTGGATTGAAAATAGAAACAAAAGTAGTATTTTTGAAAGGAAATGAAATTATTACTCTTTGTAAACGAATAATAAAATTGAGGTCAGATCTTGGAACCTACACATATTATCATTGTTATTGGACTGAAAGTCTTGCGAGAATTGGGTTTTTGTTTTCCTTTCGTATGAGATGTAGAAATAGATAGTTTATCTATTTTGGAGATTGTATATATATATATATATATATATGTTTAGAAATATCTGTTTTGGGCTATCGGTGGAGGATAGCCATGATTGTTGTAGAATCTGCATGTGGATTAGGTGAATTGAAACCTGTCATTTAAATTTACCTCGTTGAATATGATGGTAGATTGAGATGTTGAATATGTGTCATAGATAGTCATTGTACATGATGATGCTTTTAATAGATTACATACGTATAATTGTTTGGGAAGAGATAGGGGATGGACTCCATTTACAATTAAGTTGGCCGGAGTGTCCAGGGTGAAAGTCCAGAATTCTTGTGCATATATGGATGTCGGTTCCTTCGGATGAAAATTCCATAAAATGGCAGAATCTTCAAATCATGTGCATATATGGGTGCCGGTTCCCTCGGATGAAAATTTCGTAAAATGGTAGAATCTTGAAATCATGTGCATATATGGGTGCCGGTTCCCTCTGATGAGAATTCCGTAAAATGGCAAAATTGAAGTGTTTGTGTAATAATTGTGTTGATTGAGAACCACTGAGTTGTAGCCTTAGTTTGGTGTCCAATATGAAATGAATTGGCTCATGAATTGAGATGAAATAAATTAACTTGAAATGAATTATCATGAAATGAAGTAAGACTAAAATGGCTTAAGGTGTATACTTGAATTGGCATTTTGTTATGGAAAGGTGTATCCTTGAATTGGGATTTTGTTAGGAAAATGGTGTATCATTGACTTGGCATTTTGTTATGGGAAGGTGTATACTTGGCTTACCGTGCTTAAGGTAGGTAGAGCAGAATTCATTTATCATTATTGTCTCAGTGTATCTGGGTATATCATGAGTTATGATGGTTATTGTTTTGGAAGGCCGTATTGCCTCAATTATTGAAGTAGATAGTTATTGATTGCTTGTTGTTTTCCTTTTGTATTAAAGGCATATTTGTATAGTTATGAATGTGTTGGAAACGGATGTAAGTACTGTGTTGAGATTATGAAAGATGTAAAAGACTTTGAATACTTGTGAACATGTTTTGAAAAAGGCAAATCAAGTGTAAATATAGAAAGTAGGAGAAAACATAACGGGCCTTGCGGAATTGTTTTCAGGAACTTGTTATTGTCATATGAATTTTGGGAAAAAGAGTAACATGAAGAAAGAAAAGTAAATTGCTAATGTTGTTGAATGAGATGAATGATTTTGAGAAAAGTTCCTACATAAGTATATTTCTGTATAAACTGTCGCATTATGTATATGATATGATTTGAAGCATTCATGATCATAACTATCTGTAAGTTGCTATTGTTTAGGATCATGTTGAGATCCCTAGTGGACTTTATGTTCATCTCACGTTGCTAATCATTTTTTCAGGTGAACATCAAGAAGTGTAAAAGGGTTAAACCCTTTCTTTTGCTTTTAAAGATGTAAGCCTGTGGGCAATTTATTTAGTTATGTACATGTTGCATTTTCGGATGAGAGAATCTTTATTTATTCTTACAAATGATGTAAAGAGTTTCCGCATGTTATCTCTGAAATTGAATAAACTTAATGAATTTGGTAATGGATTACGAGTAATAAAATGTGGGGCATTACAGAGAAGGAATGGGCAATTTGGTAAATTCAAGAATGAAGAAAGGCCTTTTTGTCCCTTTCTTCTTCTTCTTCTTTTTTTTTTTTTTTTTTTTTCATTTTTTCATTAAAGAGATTTCACATTTTTGCAATTTTTTTTAACCTTCCATGTCCTTGGCAAATATTTTTATTTTCCTATTCTTTTGCAATTTTTTTTACCATTTATTTGCAATAGGGTAAATTACACTTACCTCCCTTGAAATTTGAGAAAAATACAATTAATCTCACACTTTTGACATAATTATACTAATTTCCATTTTATTAAAGCTTAAACAGCTAAAACTAATATAGATTGTACCTAGACACTGACATAAATAAAAATGAATGCACATTTAAGTAGAAATAAATGACATGATGATTTTTTTTTTATTAATATGCATAACCAATTTTTGATGAAAAATTAATTATTATGTGAATTCAAAAAGATCAATATAATTATATAAAAAATGTAAGATTAACTGTATTTTTCTCAAATGTAAAGAAAGACAGAGTGTAACCCTTCTTAATATCTCCTTTATTGAATGAACATTCTGAACAATTTGTTCACAAAATGGGTCAAGCTGACGACCATTTACTGTGTTTACTAAGGATTCAATCATGTCAAAAAGAGGTTGAATTTCAAAACACACAACTTATACATCATATATATATATATATATATATTATTAAAGTAGTATTTTTTTTTCTTGCTTAGGTGGCAAAATTTAAAGGCTTATTTTTTTCTAAAATATCCACCTCAGCATGCTTTTTTCATTTAAATTCCACAAAAACTTAATTTCAATTATAATAATCAATTTTATATGGACTCTATTTAATAAATACTTATTTTTTACATATATAATTATAATTTAATTATTATGATATTTGAAAAAAATTATCTCAATATCCCACATCGAAAAAAGAATAAAAAAATGAATTGTTTCATTTATATAAAATGAACCTTATACTACTAATTTAATATTGTAATGTTATGTATATTTTAGTTTAAGATAGTTTAAATTTTAAAATTAAAATAACATTTAAAAGTTTTAATTAATTAATTTTTGTATAAGTTGATTGGTCTTTTGACCTAGCCGATTAGGCTGAACCGTTTTCAATTTAACTGATTCGTTGGTTTAACTGCGATCCTAGCAATTTTATCAAAATATATTGGCTAGATTTGTTTGATTCGAAATTGATTCGAAATAAACTAAAGATTGATGTAATTAAAGATTAAATGACTGATATTGTTTGATTCGAAATAAACTTCCTGCGTGTACAATTGTTAATTTTTATTTTATACAATCTCACATCGGGAAAATAAGAAAAAAGTGAGTTGTTTCACTTATATAAAGTAAACCTATGCTCCCATTAAATATTGTAGTGTTATGCATATTTAAGTTGAAGACCGTTTAAATTTTAAAATAAAATAAAATTTAAAATTTTTAATTAATTAATTTTTGTGTAAGTTGGTTAGTCTTTTGACCGATTTTAATGATTTTATCAAAAAAAATATATTGTTTTATTTCTAAAAGGTATGTTTAAGTTTTACGACAAACTTTAACACAAAAAAAAAAAAACTAAAACTAAAGAAATTATAAAATGAAATTTATTTTTATTTTATCATAAATATAATTTTTTTTAATTTATTCTATTTTTTTTTCATCTTTACCAATTAAATTATGACATCTATTTTTTATTGTAAACTTAGAATATACAATAATGACATAACAACTACAATATATATTATAATAAAATGATTGAAGTTTAATTCATTCTAAATTATTTTTATATATTTTAAAAATAAATTTTATGTTATTATTTAATTTTAAAATTATTTTAAAATATTTATTTAACCCGTGCATCGCATGGTTCATATGCTAGTTTTTATATATAATTAGTTGGGGTGCACGTGCGTTACACGTGGTATTTTTTTTTTTTTTTTTTTTTGAGTTATATGCTTTTATAATAGTTTTTAGATTTTTGCGTTTCCTTTTTGTAATAGTTCTATTGAGACCGTGGACATTAAATGTATGATAAAAGAATAAAAATTAATGTAACCATTTCACATATTATCTTATATGTTTATATTAATGTTTAAGTATTAAAATTTTGAAGTAGTTTGAAACCAATCACATAAAATAATTGTAGTCCATATCACATGGTTAGACTTATTACTATTAAATATATAATTCACTAGGTTCTTTCACTTTTGTTATGCGTATATATGTAGAAACCACTTGGTAATTAAACATCCAACTAACATTTTAATATTAATATTATTATTATTATTATTATTATTATTATTATTCTTATTATTATTTTGAAATAAAATAAGTAAAGAAAATCGAAAGTTAAAGTACTTTTATAAAATTCATTCATTCTCTAATTTGATCATTTTTGCGATTAAACTTAGGGAATTTGTTATATTGCTATTTTCCATTCCATATTGATTTTCGTCATTTTGTAGTTCTTCTGTTACTAATGTGCGATCCTTGTCATTCATCTTGTTTAGCCTTGTAAAAATATGTATGTATGTATAGAAGTAAGTTTTAGCGCCTTCTTGCAATAACAATAACAAGAATATAATTTTAAATTATATTCTTTCCTTTGCTATGTATGTATGTTACTAATGTGACACTGCTTATGCATTTGATAAACTTGCCTTTTCTTTGGATGCTGTAACGCCCCCAAAAAGTAATAAGAATAATCCATTCATAAGATCTATGAGCATAATGAAAATGATATACTTTCATTCATCAGAGTTTATATTACAAAAGGTGTTACATGCACTATACATTCATAAACGTTCATTCTGAATCTACAACATGTAATACAAGTTACTAACAACAAAATAAATGCCCTACGGGCTTACATCTTTCTAAGATAGGACTTGGTTACAACAAAAGAGAGTCATAAGCTCTATACATTTAAAGCCCTAGGCTTGAATAAACATTTAAATACAAAAAAATAACAAAATAGAGCCTTCAGCTCCTAATTCCTTCCAAGCTATGTCCTTGGAGGAAGCATATCACCTGTACTTGAAAATGGTTTCCCAAGTAGGATGAGCCAAAGCCCAGTAGAGATAAATTAACACAATTTATGAAGTTTAACTAAGATATAAGTGTCAGATAAATGTTCAATATTCATAACCAACTTATATTCTTTCCATGACCCTTCAATATAGATAACCATACCTCAATCCATTTCCATTCATTTATTTCAAGTTAATCTATTAACCAAATTCATTATTATCTAATCAACCAAAATGACGCTACAACTCAATGGTTCACAATTCAATGCATTCATCACTCCAACACTTCTATTTTGCCATTTTACGGAGTTCTCATCCGAGGAAATCGGCACCCATATATACACAAGATTTCGGGACTTTTACCAAGGACACTCAGACCAACTTAATTTTAAATGGAGTCTATCCGTATATCTTCCCAAACAATGGAGTACATCCCCTTTTTCCTCCCAAACAATTATACATATACAATGTATTAAAACACCGTCATATACAATGACTATCCACAACACATATTCAATGTTTCACTCATACTGTCATTTTCAACGACATAATTTAAATGGCAGGTTTCAATTCACCTAGTCCTAATGCAATTTCTTCAACAATCATAGCTATCTTTTACCGATAGCCCAAAAACAGATATTTCTAAACACATATACAATCTATAGAACAGATAATTTATCAAATTTCCATAGGTGAGTGATTAATCAAATCCAACTACACCATATTCACACATCTTCCCAATTTCATATTTCCCATATCAATTTCATTATTTAAACAAAATAATTATTTAACACAAATTAAGGCAATTTTTCCCATTTTTCCAAATATCAACCCCAAGGCCAAATTTCACCATTTTAACCTAAGGTAACCTCATTTTCAATACCCCATACTCATTTATGGAACCCAATATAAGAAACCCCTCTTTTTAATTTGAGCCCAAACCCTAGTTTACCCAAATCACCCCCAAATCTCATTATTTATACAAAACAACAAATATCTAGGTTAAAACTCATATTAAGGTGTAGAATCTTCCTACTTCAAAGAGAAAAGATGAGCCAAGCAAGAGAGAAACTCCAAAAGTGCCGAAATCCAACTTTAATCGGTTCAAAGAGAAGATCTTGAGAAGCTCTAACTTTTTATCAAAGGATGTAGGGTGAATAGATCACTTGATCTAGGCCAAAATGTAGAGAGAGAGAGAGTATTTTAGAGAGAGATGCTCTCAACTTTAGGGTTTTGGCTGAAAAGATATGAAAAAATGATGTAAAAAGTACTTTTTGCGATCTGATATAGGCGTAGTCCGCTCGAGCGGAGAGTTTAACGCTCGAGCATCAGACACAAACTTTTGTTCCGCTCAAGTGCAAGAAGCGACCCACTCGAGCATAGAATACATGCCTCCAGTATTTTGCAGATAACAGACTATCCGCTCGAGTGCCCACCCACTCGAGCGTAGAAAACATCGCTTGAGCGTGAAAGACACTCCTCCAGCACTTTTGCAGACGTGCAAAGTAATGAAGGTTTGCAAATCTCGCTTGAGCGCAAGAAAGTCCGCTCGAGTGGAGGACCAAAATTAACATAGCTTGCTCGAGCGCAATAATGGCCGCTTGAGCGGAAGACCAAAAATCTAGGCAATACAAGGTTTGAAAACTAAGTAACACATCTGTTCCAAACACACCCATAATCACCCAAAGACCAATTTCAAAGGTATACAAGGGAAGGAAGAGTTAAACAACAATATAAAGGCACTAAACCCAAGTCCGGAACATCACAAGAGCCGGGTCAAAATGGGGATAGCTATAGATGCTATGAATTAAGTTGCTGGAAATCTAATAATTTTCTCAGCCGTTTCAAATAATGTGACCTAGAATTGTCTTTTTCCATCTCCCACTTAAAGCTTCATCAAATATCTGATATTTGATGTGGCAAATGTAAATAAATTTCGAGGTTATAATTTTGATTTTTAGCAAATGCTAAGCATTAATTTGTGTTGTTATGTAGAACTATTGCATACCTTGGATGATGCTCTAAATTTGAATTCTTGCATTTACTGCATGGTACTTCTTGTTCACTTTGATAAACTTTCTTATTGCATACTTTGCAAGCAATATACCAAGGTTGGTCCAGATTGTCTGTATGAATGATTGTCATTTTGAAGGAACAATGTGTAATCCATATGAATATTTTTATTCATGGTGTATTGATTGATATTAACATTAATTTGGTGAAGTAAAACCAGAACTACGGACGAAGAACAAAAATAAATTATGAAATAGAATTGATTGAGAATGTGATCGACTGTTCAATTTTCATAGTTAACATTATCATAATTGGTTTATATATATTGGGTTTTCTATACAAAAGTGAAATAGATGATAAAGAAACTTAGGCAATTAAAAATCAATATACTAGAACTATATACAGAGAAAGCAAATATAGCAAAAAGGATGATGAAAACTTAACACAAATCAATTAAGTAGATGATAAAGAAACTTAGACCATGAAAAATCAACAAACCAAAACTATGAACGGAGAACGAAAATAAATAAAAAAAGTTTGTGAAACATAGTTGATTAAGAGACAACGCGATCGACTCTTTGGTTCTGAAACAAAGTGAGCTGTTATGTTTTGATTTAAAACCATTGGGCTATATAACAGATTTGGTCCAAAACATCTGAAACATAGTGGGTAATGCTTATTGTGGAATCTAAAACTTTTTAAATGTATACCAGTGGGCTATATATCACACTTGTAAAGAGATTTATAATCTCATAAAACTTTTTACATCATGAATTTAAGTAAAAATTTGAAAACAAAAAATAAGGTCAAAATTTGAAAATGAAAAAAGAAAAAATAGGTAAAATAAAATTATATTTCATTCATATTACAGTCACCTTTTCTTTTTTCTTTCTTTCTTTTTTTTTTTCTTTTTTTTTTTCAAATCACTATTTAAATTTATAATTCAAATACAATCTCAAGCTCATCACATTTTTTAAAATCAAATCAGAGTATATTTTTCTTTGTGAAACCCATAAATTAGCAATCCAATCCCTACCCAAACAGGTAAACAAACTTATCTTAAAGGAAGACTTGTGGTGCTCATGTTTTTGGCTAGCTTTAATTGAAGACTTCGAGGCTCATGGCAGTTAATTGAGGGATTATTGTGCAAAAGAGTCCATCTTTGACCAGAAATTATCAATCCAATCCCCACCCATGGCAGTCAATTGAGGGATTATTGTGCGAAAGAGTCCATATTTGGCTAGCTTTAATTGAAGACTTAGAGGCCCATGGCGGTCAATTGAGGGATTATTGTGCAAAAGAGTCCATCTTTGGCCAGAAATTAGCAACATAGCAGTCAATTGAGGGATTATTGTGCAAAAGCGTCCATCTTTGACCAGAAATTATTTCATGGGTCAAGAAGATCACGTGGTTATGTGCTTACCCAATATGAAATTTCAAGAAAATAGATAATTGTTTCCATCTTGATGACGAAATTTCTATCGGGTTTGTTACGCGGCTTATATATAAAAAATAAAATAAATAAATAAATAAATATGCATTTCTAAAAAGGCAAATAGTCAAAAAGTTATGATTTTTGTGAAAGTTGCAAACGTTTGTAACATGTTAATGGTAGTGTTTGGGAATTTGGTTTTTGGGTTTTTTTTTTTTTTGTTTTTTTTTTCACTACAAGTCAAATATTTTACAAAATAAAAAAAAATAAATCCAAACAAAATATCACATTAAACCTCATAATCATTTCACTTTTTCTCTCACAAACATCACATCCAACCACAAAAAAACCTAACTATCTTTCTAAACACAAAAAAAAATTTCTCCAATAATATCCTACAATTAAAAAAACTTACAAAAAAATCTACTTCCTAAACACCCACAATGTCAATTTGTGATAAATTTACATATGACGAACTTAAGATGTGCACTTTAAAATGAAAGTAATACATTTTGTGGTGAAAAAAATTATGCTATTTTATGGTTTATGTTATAAAATTTTGTGGTGATGTTATAAAATGTATACATACACATGCACTCTTTTAGAGGTATGTATATAGTAGCATCTTCTTGTTTGGCAAATGCTAAAAAATCACAATTTTTTTTTTTCTCTTTAGTAAAATTTATTAAAAAAGTTACTTTACACATTCTAGTCTATGCACATAAAAAATGATTAAATAATAATAATAATAATAATTATTATTATTAAAGAAAAAAATCAATCTCCACCTACACTTTCTCAATGACATAACTCTTTTAGCAATTGTCAAATACAACAATTTTTTAAACTTTATTTTTAAAAAAAATTAAAAAAAAAAAAAGAAATTTGCCAAACTAGCGTGAGTATCCTTGACCAAGAATTTTTACTCTAATTATCATAAAAAATATTTTTGTTAAATTAAAAGGAAATACTCGATTTTCTCCACTAGACACAAAAACATGGGTCACACATTTATTTATTAATGTAGATCCTATTTTCTTTGTCTCTAGTGATAAAGAAATCGTGCGAAATTTTTTTATGTATAACATTACTCAAGTTAAAACTATGCAGGAACCCTTCAGTAGACACACCACCTGGAGATTTTGTATTTATTATTTGTTTTAAATTATAATTTAATTAGAGTCTTATTTTAGTTAGGATTTTTATTAATATTAGCTTTTCTATTCTATTAAGATTTAGTGTCCTATGTTAATTGAGTTATTCATTAGGAGTTTAGATTATGATTCAGTTTCCTATTTTGATAAAATTTTGTAGTCTATTTATCTATATATTATATAAATAAAAAGAGATTTTTAACCCATAAGACCTCTAAAAACTCCAAGTTTCTAAATTTCATAATTTTTTTATTTTTAAAAATTAAAAAAATCTTCTATTGGCTAGCTCTTATTTGAGGAAAAAAAGAAATAAAAAAAAATCCCTTGATTTATGATTTTTAAATGGAAAGTATATCAAATTTATAAAAATAAAAATATACTAATCCATTTTAAAATTCAGATTTGAGTGTCACTAAATATGGAAACAATCTATTAATATAAATTTAAAATTGGCATAATATAAATTTATGATTATAATGATCTATCCTATGATTTATAAGTTTTTAAAAAAAATTTAAAATTATCATAATTAACCTATAATTTTGTATTAAGAAGCAATAAGAGTGGCGTTGAGATTATTTATATTTATATATTTTTAAAAAGAATGCTTTTAAAAAGAGATATCATGAGAGTTTCAAAATCTCATCCAGAATCTATATACTATTATAAATGCAAAACATTGTCATCTTATTAAAGTTGAAAGTTGCAATTCTTTTTTTTTTTTAATTTTTTTTATTTTGTTTAATTTTCGTTAATATGTGTCACAATATGATTGGTGTATAAATTAATTTTATATTCTTAAAATAAAATTTTAAATTTAGATTCTTCCTTAAATTATGTTACCAGAATAAGATCAATATTCATTCCTTAATTTATGCATCTTTTATTATTTAAATTCGTTTTTTTAATTATGTTACTACAATTAGAATGAGATCAATATTCACATGTGTTATAATGATGTATCATAATATTATTGGTCTAAACGTAATATGTTATTAAATACACGTATTCAAATTATTAATCGCTATTAAAAGTTTATATTTTTATTTTTTTTTCATTTTTGGTTTTAAATTTTATTCTTTTTTTTATTATTTTTTATATCATTCTAAACTATAAGGACTTAAACAATAAATTTTTTTAATACAAATATTTTTTTTAACAAAAGACAAAACATTAAGAAAATGAATGACTTTTTAAACAATTGTCAAATATAATGGATTCTATTAATTTTTTTTTTAATCTCAATTGTCAACTAAACAGATTAAAATAAAAAATAAATTTTTTTGGCTTAAATAGTTAAGAAGTGACTTTTGGTAAAATCAAATAGAAATAAACATTTTTTTTTTCTATTAAAAGTTCTAATTGGAGAAACTTATATAATAAAAAAAGAAAATGGGAGTTACACGCGATAATTTATTATTTCAGCAGTGCTACAGACTCACACTTTCACCCATAATGATGTGGCAAGAAAGTTGGGCCCCATGTCATTGATTGTATAGCAAATTAAGAGGTAACATATATGATACTACATCATTGTAGGTACAATTGTGGGTGCTTTTTTGTGGGTCTTAAACATTTTTCTTATCATTTATCTAGACTTTTTTAGCACTTGCAAAATGGAAAATGAGTTGGACCCCCAGTGGGGGTGCTGGGGTCATCTCTGATTGGCTCAAAAACTGTTTTTTTTTTTTTTTTTTTTTTCTTTGGTTTTGGGCCAGTGACAGTGTGCCAACTGTCACTGGGGGTGCTGGGGGTCGCCCCCCACTGGGGGTCCCCAGCATTGCTCCTTGCAAAATATGGTGGATCCTATTAATTTTTTTTTTTAATCTCAATTGTCAATTAAACAAACTAAAATTAAAAAAAATGAAAATTTGTTGGCTCAAATTACTAAAAAGGGACTTTTGCTAAAACAAATATAAATAAATGTTATTTTTATAATAAAAGGAATGGTTTGTGAAATATCTTTTTTTATTTAAAAAAAAAATGCGGGTTATTGGTGATAATTTAGGGGGACTTACATGTAGGTCCTACTAAGTTGACTTATTGTCCTAATTAATGGCATTTTTCATCATACGCTATTAAAAAACGTCACTAATTGTTAATTTTCAGTCATGGTTTGAAAATTTTGTTACAAAAAATGTCACTAATTTTAAGTTTTGGAGACAATTTAAAAAAATCATCACAAAAAAGTCACTAATTTTTAATTTCCAGCGACAGTTTGAAAAATTTGTCACAGAAAAACGTCACTAATTGTAAGTTTAACGACAATTTATAAAAATCGTAACAAAAAAGAGTTACTAATTGTCAATTTTTAACGACAAATGTAAAAAACTGTCACAAAAAATTATTTTTAGTGACGATTGTACTAAGACTTATTTTCAATAAGACTTGATAGGAATTAAGTCCAACTATTATGACCTATTATTAGTTTACTAGATAATTTTTATTAGTCATTTAGAAGTGGGTTGGCTTTTTGGCTTTTTGGTTTTTTTGGCTATTTTAGCCTGGGCTGAAAAGCTTGGTTTGGGAAGGGCTTTTTGACTTTTTTTGTGAGAAAAGAGTGTAATGATTATGGGTTGAATGTGATGTTTTGTTTTTGTGACTAAAATAGCCTATTTTATCTTTTGTAGCTAAAATAGCCAAAAAAACCCAATCTAGCTCTTCCCAAACGGTGCCTTAGAATTATTTTCATATCAAATGAGAATACCATTATAAATTTCCTTCTTACCTTTTTAAATTTTTTTTTTTTATCTAGATACTTTTATTTTGTAAGAAATTTAATTTTATTATATTTAAATATTTTATTGTAATTTTTAAATTAAAAAAAATTTAGAAAAATCATATTTAAATTATTTTATGTCATTATAAAATGTAATTTTTTTAATATCAACTTATTCGATGATTCCTTTCTAAAATATGTATTTGCTTTTGTTCATTAATATTAAGTTTTAATTAATCTTATTTATTATTAGAAAAATAAATTAGCAAATAATTTTATATATTTATATATACAATTTTGTTTGGTGCTTCTACCCAAGTCCATTCAAATTTAATCGAATTTTTGAATTTTACATAGGTTCTTACCGAATTAAAAATTATGTTATCCGATCCTTAAAAATTTATAGGCTTGACTCAAGTTGCTTGGGTTCAACTCGCCTAAATTTATAACTTTAGCAAGGGGATTGAAAGTTACATGATTGAAGTTGTGACAAATTAAAAATTGATACATAAATTGTTAAACTTAAATTATAGATTTCAATAATTTTTTGTTTTCATAATTTACATAAAAAATCTAACTATTTATATTATTTTATATAAACATAATTTATTAATTTTTTCATGCCCCGTGCATAGCATGCGTTTTCACTAGTATATATATGTATATATTAGGGTTTTGAATTGTAGACTTTGTTACGCATTTTTATGACAAATGTTATGTAATCTTTTCATAGAATAACAATAATATACGGTTCAAAATTGAAATTGCGTATTTTTGTGATAATATTATGCATTTTTTCATTGAGACATTTATGAACCACAAATGTTTATGGTAATGTTATGCATTTTTCATTTCTGAATCTCAAATTGTCATAATTCTACCAAAAGAATACGCAACAATTGTCATAAAAATGTGTAACAACACGATATTGAGCGAATTTTCTCTTGATGGTGAGGTGATACTGAAGGCTTTCATGCTTAAGCGAATGCTCAAGTCAGTCAATGGTGAAATTTTTGCACCTAGGTTAGGTGGGTCCAGCTTGATGAAGGAATTTCTACTATACTGTCACATAAGGTTGAGAAGAAGAAGAGTTTTTCAACAATGCTTGGACACAGACAGTGAGGCTCACAAAGAAATTTCAAAGAAACGACAGCAAAGAAATGAGAAATTTATGAGCATCCAACTTGGTAAGGAAATTTCTATTCCAAAAGTTAGATGAAAAAAAAAAAAAGAAAGAAAATCAGCGACTAAAACTTTCGTCACCCTAGATCATTAAAGTTTTGGCGACAACAATATTTAGCCTATCAACGACTAAATATTTTTTTTTTGTCGCCAATACCTTCACTTTTGGTGACTAAAAATTAGTTGCCATTTTAGGATTTTCGGCGACTAAATATTTTTTAGTCGCCAATATCTTCTCCGACAATCATCCCATGACAAATCCGGCGACCAAAATATTTAGTCGGGAAAATGTTTCGGCGACTAAAATATAACTTTTGGCGACCAAAAATTTAGTCGCCAAAAGTGAAATTTCTTGTAGTGAATGGACAGGACTGAGGATTTCAAGGTCGAGAACTTGACTAGTACTGAAGACTAATAATACTAGAAATTTCTTCAAATACTTCATTTTCAATTGATATATGATTGATCCAAAAAATCTTACTTCGACTACTTAGGTAATATCAAATATATGATTATCAAGATGAATATTTTCCTTGTTACCTTTTTGTTATGCAATTTCAACATCTTCATTTACGTTTTTTTTATTTATTATATTCTTCATCACGCGAGTATTTTCATTGTTGTCCTCCTGTTGTATTTTTCTCAATATCTTCTAACCCGTCACCTAAATTTGTTTATTAACAACAAACTTATGAAGAGCTCCTTTTTTCCTTTAAGTCCTCTCATGGGTTCGAGATTTTCTATTTTCTCAATACTCATATTCCTAGTGTGTGTAACTGTGGAATCCCAACAAAATCATTCAAGCAAGATAGTAATTAGTTTAGGCTCTTCACTTTCTTGCACAAATACTCCCACATCATGGTCCTCTCCCTCTGGCCTATTTGCATTTGGTTTCTACACACAAGATATCGACTTTAAGGTCGGAATTTGGTTTAATCACTGCAAGACAGTTGTTGTTGGAACAATCTTCTGTGTAAAATAAAATAACTTGAAACAACCAGCTTTACTGTACAACTATTTTCGAAGCCTTGAAACAAGATTGATAATTTCGAAGCCTTGAAACATCAACAATCCGCTTTACTGTACAACTCCCCGGTTCAAATGAAAATTCCTGCCAAATGAATGCATTAGAGACTTGCAAGCTCAATCAACCAACAAATATTTTCAGTGTTTCAATGGTCACTTGGTAATTACTAATGTGTCCAGACCTGATCACGGAATACAGTAAGACCTTCTTTAAGACTAAGCTGAAACCAATCTCGACATGTCACTCTGCAAAAAAAAAAAAAAAAAAAAAAAAAAAAAAAAAAAAACCAAAGTGTCAACCAAAAGAGAAAGATTGGAAGAAAAAAAAAGTTATACAAAAGAGTAACAAGATTTTAATAATTGAGATAGAGTAGCAATGTAAGCTAACCTGTTACCAGTCCAGTTGTGAAAATACTTAAATATACACAAGAAACAACACCCAAATTAATACAAAATTTAAAATATATATATATATATATATATATCTCTAAGTTTCCTGCTTCTTATGAGATAAATGATACACCTCATGGCCAATAACTCCTAAAATTGTAGCATAATCTGCATCTGTAGCAGTTTCTGGAGATGCCAAAACAAGCTTAGAATTGAATATCTGTCAACAACCAAGTCAGACAAGCTTCAATCAAATGAAATGCATTGTAAATGGAAATAAAGAGTCAAAAAAAATTTCACGAAGCATACAATCAAGCTCTTGTTTTCCATGGCTCCCCTGAAACCAATACATGAAATAATTAGTAATTTAAAAGGGGAAAATTGTAGGACAATCTTCACTGTATTTAAAAGATTTAATTCTATTGTGTACACAACAACAAATAGAATTTAAAGAAATAAAGAAAAGGAGAGAATTTGTTTGATTACAAAAATCAAACTCGAAATAAAAAATAAATAAATAAAAACAGATTTTATTTTGTTACAAAAACAAAATTAAAATCTGATTTAAATAAATAAAAACAACACTGAAAATAAATTAAATAACTTACTTGATTTAATTTCTTTGAATTATTTTCTGATCAAGTCCAGTGTTTGACACTGTGTCCTTAAGACAGATTCGTCCTCTCCACGGTGCTTTCAGAATTCGGACGTCTATCTCCCAGGATGAAATGATCTACCACAAACAATAGCAGCACTTCTAATTGTTTGCCTTACGAATACACTAAGTGTTTACACTCTTTCTTTCGGAAATAAAATGCAGCAAGATGAAGAATATAAATAGCAGAAGTGAAATACGAAATTTCTGAATGGAAAACATCAAATGAGGGTGGTCCTATTTATAGATGTGAAGGTGGCTCTTGGATTTGAATTGAACAGGTATGTGGCTCTTGGTTTTGAATTGAACAGGTATGATACCTGTTGGTTTTGAATTTCAAACAGATAGCAAAACGGGAAGGGCCCTGTTTGGGTGTGCACTAATTCCAAACTAGTTTATTTCTGTTTGAAAACGGGAAGGGCTCTGTTTGGATGAGCAATAAATCCAAACCAGTTTAATTCTGTTTGAAAAACGGGAAGGGCCTTGTTTGGATGAACAAAAAATCCAAACCAATTTAATTTGAATTCTGGATTTTATTTTAATAAAAAATAAAATTAAATTCAAATGTTTTTGGCCCAAAAAGATTAGAAGCCCAACCCAACCACGCATGGTCTAGCCCATTTTGTCTATAACCTCTTCCTCTAAAACACTTGGGTACCCCTTGGGGCACACCCCAAGTATCTCACCCTAAGCCTTATAAACCCTTTCAAAACTTCCCACCAAATCAATGTGGGACAAGCCAATTTACAACCTTAAGGAATTTCCACCAAAACTCCATTTCCATGGAGCACACTTTGGCTTCAATTTCCCATTCACTCGGTAATGGTTTTGAGCAACCAAATATACCACGTGAATCACAACGCGGCATAGAACGCGTTACCACTTTGACCCGAGTAAATCGACACTCGGGGCCCACCTAAAAAATAGACCGAACTTAGGAAAAAATTCTGGTTTTATCCAGAATTTTATAACCATTTCCAACAAAAATCACAAAACACATCAAATATTAAGGAAAATGACATACGTGAGAAGCATTGAATATGTTGAGACTTAAATGTTAAAATCTGGAACAACAACAATATTGAAGAAATCCAGGTCATATTGATAACCAATAAAGAGAAAACAAAACCCATTAAGCAGCAATTTAACTTGAAATTCAGTAACTAATATGATGAACTGACAATGGTTGATGATGATGACATAAGTGACAAAATTCTGTTATTTTTTAACAAGTAAACAATGAAAGATTTTATGACAAATACACCCTTCAATCCCAGATAACAAAATTCACCAAGGATCCTCTAGAGTGAAATTTTCTTAAAGTTTCCTAAAGTGCTATATTGTGTGGTTGAGATTTACTGACAAGTCACATCAAAAAAATTGATGTGACTTGCCAGTAAATCTCAACCATACACTGTAGCACTTTAGGAAACTTTAGGAAAAAATCACTCTAGAGGATCCTTGCTTTGTTTATATCCAGTCAAAAGTTAGCCAATAGAAAATTAATCCTAAAGAATGGCAATCTAAGAGTTAGATTAAGATGCTTCTCCCAAAGCAGGAAAACACACATCCATCTCAAGACTAGTCTCTGCTTTAACAATAGTAGCACCAACAGTGGCCCCAGAAGGCATACGTGCAGCCTTTTGAGCCCTGACATGAGTTTGTTTATTGTCATATGATCCAAACTGCTTTTGACTTTCATTTCTAGCAGACATTGAGTTCAGTGAACTGTAATTGGAACCAGTCTGCTGATATGGTAAGGGGGAAGGACCCGAACAAGACATTGACTATCATTCTTTTAGATACAAAAGTGCCAAAATAAGTAAATTTATAAAGCAACATCATTAATGTGAGAAGCCATAGGTGCAGAGAATTTGCTTCTTATAGAGAGCATTTAAATATTTAGCACAAAAAAAGGCAAGGTGAAATAATACTTGGAGGAGAATAAAGATATACGTTAATCTTACCAAAAACATTATTAAAATGTTGTTCATTTTGAAAATTTTACTAGAGTTGTCTTGACCCCAACCTATTTCACAATCTAGACCCATTTCTTCCCAAGTCACACACCTTACAGGAAATAGGTGATAAAGTAGAAAATTCAATTATAAGCCTAGAGTTGGAATGGAGGCTTTGAAAGTCTCCATTTGAAATAGAGGCTCTATAATAGTAAGCCTCCACTACAAAAGAAGGTTTTTGCCATTGCAAATTTTATAATAACTACGACACATTAAAAAAATAATTGGCCTTTATATAAAAATCCGTTTTGAAAAGTTACTTGATTGATGTTCAAAGTTTCTTGAATTATGATTATCTACAGAATATATACTTGTGTCCTGCCTTTTATTGTACAGGAATGTTCAAATGAGTTTTCAGAGCTAATGGTTACATAATTTTTGTATGATGTCATTCGCACCTTAAAACTGGAAACTTAACATTTTCCATTTCCTTTCATCTCATTTTTTTTTTGTATCACTCTAGAACGACTAAAATAACCACACACACACACACACACACACACAGAGAGAGAGAGAGAAAGAGAGAGAGAGAGAGAGAGAGAGAGAGAGAGAGAGAGAGAGAGAGAATAATAATTTAGGGTGATGCAAATAACACTCACTTATGTTTCTTGATAGCATTGTCAAGTTGACTAAGCATCAGTGTAAAGGACACCTTAATACTCTGCAATAAGAAAATACCTTGAGCATACTTTATCAGGAGTGAAAATGAAAGTACACTAATAAAAATGCTAAGAGGAAAAAAAATGAAAACTTGAATTTCTACAACATCAGAAATGCAAGAAATACCTGAGATTAAAAGGTAAATGTAAAAGAATCTAATTGTTACAATATATATATATACATAGCATCAAGTAAAGCAATTTTGTTAGTGACATTTTAAAACAATGACACTTGTGTTTTAAATCACAATTACTCCTCAAAAATTGAATTTTGTTCCTAAATAATAATAATAATCGCAATAGAGAAGAGGGCAAGATGTACCTAGCCTTAACCCCATTTGTGGAAATGTTGTTTCTGTAACAGGTAGGTATATAGATATATAGAGATTGAGATACAGAGAAAGAGGGTTCTTACTTCTAACCAGCGAGAGAAATGAGAGATGGCGATGATAACGATGATATGGCCACAACACTGGCGATCAAAGAGAGAGCTAGCTCCTAAACCCCCCAAAGCAGGACACACAACCGTAGGGACCCCAAATTTTTCCTTGATAAAATCAAATGCCTCACTGTACCCAAATTTTTCCCCCAACAAAAACAAAGACAACTGCAAAATTAGCTAGACAATCTACCAATGCAACTCCAAATTTATTGCAATTTGAAGAAATTAAACAAAAAACAAGCTAAACAGGAAAGTAAACTAAATAATCATATAAACCCTAGAGCAAGAGTGAGAAATAGGGAAATAGAGAAAAGGGGAGAGAGAGAGAGAGAGTGTTGAAACAATCTTTTGTGTACAATAAATAAATTGAAACAAAATCAAACAAATAAAATAAAGAACGTACCGAATTTATTTTACCAAACCGAATGAATATTTAAAGACCAAGTCGAGTATGTGACACTCTGTTCTTAAGACAGATTCGCCCCGCTACAGTGTTTACGGTTTTGTGGCGTCTATCTCCCAAGATACAATGATCTTCACAAATTTGTAGTAGCACTCCAAAAAAATTTGTCCAGCAAACTAGAACCTTGTGTTCTATACTCTCCTTAATTTTCTCTAAAACTAGAATGAAGAATAAATAATGCAAAGGAAAAAATTGGACAACAAACATATAAATTTCAAACTGATTTTCGGATGCCTCAACACTGTTGGAATGATATGAATTTATAGGCAACACAAACTGCCCGAATAGGTATGAAATCAACCTGAACAGGTGCACTTTTGAAATGAACAGATACGGTTTCAAACTGCAATAGATTTGCTGGCAGTTATGGACAGATAACTGCCCAGCAATTTGAATCTGTCCGGGTGCAAAATTTTGTTATAATTTGTTATGGAATAAAAGGAAGAGACACAATTGTTGGACAATATTTTGAATTTCAAATTCAAATTACAAAATTTAAATTAATTTTTTCCGCAAGAAAATTAGAAAAAATTCAAATAAATTTTGTCTAAAAAATTAATATTAAAACCGACCCAACCCACCACCGTGCCCGGCACAGCCAGCCGGTCCGCGGCGGCGGCGGCACGCGAGCTCGTGTGTGGTGGTTTGGGCCAAGGTTCCATTTGTCTATAACTCCTCCCTTCTACAAACTTGGGTTGCCCCTTGGGGCCCAACCCAAGTGTTGTAATCTAGTGCTTATATACACACAAAAGCTCTTTTAAAGTTTAAATGTGGGACAATCCATTTCAAGGAAACCCACATTTACTTCTTTAATTGTCCATTCCACGAACCGGAAAACGACGTCAACTTCCCATTAACTCATAAATGGTTTTGACGAACCGTCTTCACTGTGTGACTTACCATGCGGCAAGGAACATGTCACCTCTTCGGACTCGCCCCAAAAGACGTTTGGGGCCCACTCAATTTTGGGCTCAAGATGGCCCAAAATAAGCCTTATAAAACCAATTTTTCCAACAGAGAGAACTTACCTGTTTGTATTGCGGCAGTGGCAGTGTGATTTGCAATGGTGGTGGTGGTGACTTACGGTGAGCGACTGTAGTGAGGTGAGGTTTGGTGGTGACTTGTTCTGTGTGTGTTTGTGTGTGTGTGTGTGTGTGTGTGTGAGAGAGAGAGAGAGAGAGAGAGAGAGAGAATGAAAGAACCCCTGTTTTAAAAAATACTGAAAAAAACTGGACGCCATCTTTTGATGTTTCCCTCTAAAATTTATATACCTTTGGCGACTAAACTTGTTGTTTGTCACCAAAAGTTAATTTATAACGACTAATTTATTTAGTGGCCAAACATTTAACTAACAACGACTAATATTTTAGTTGTCAAAAGTAGCCATTTTGGCAACTAAACATATTTTGGTCACCGAAAAGAAATATTCACCGACCAAAATTTTCGTCACCAAATATAAAAGCAAAAATTTATACTTTTTATTAATGACTAAATTATTTTAGCAGGCAAAAATTACCTTATAGCGACTAAAAATTTTTTAGTCACCGAAAATAAATATTTGCCGACCAAAACTTTGGTCGCCAAAGTTTAATAGCAAACATTATGCTAACTTTTTGGCGACTAAATTTATTTTAATAGCCAAAAAGTGGTATACCACGACTAACAAAAATTTTAGTAGCCTAAAACATGATCTAATGCCGACTAAAACAATTATTAGTCGCCTATTGTGGCATATTTAGCGACTAATTTTTTTTAGTCGCCAATAATTAAGATATTGCTACTAAAAAAAATTAGTAGCTAAAAACCATATTGAACGGCGACCAATGTAATTTTTAGTCGCCTATTCTACAACTTTTGGTGACTAAAAAAAGTATAGTCGCCAAAAGTGTAAATTGTTGTAGTGAGGTTGTTGCAATATGGAAACTCCTGCATTACAGAGAAGCTCACCATGCAATTGTTTTCATATAGTGAGCTAAAAAAAGCAACCAATGGGTTCAAAGAAGAGCTGGGAAAGGGGTCATTCGGAGCAGTTTACAAAGGCACTTTGTACAAAGGAAAGATGTTGATTGCAATGAAGAGACTTGAGAAGGTTGTGGAAGAAGGTGAAAGAGAGTTTCAGGCAGAGATGCGCGTAATCGGAAGAAGGCACCATAGAAACTTGGTCCCGTTGCTTGGATACTGTATTGAGGGTTCTAAAAGGCTTTTGGTTTACGAGTACATGAGCAATGGCTCTCTTGCAGAACTTCTTTTCAAATCTACAAGGCGCCCAGATTGGAAAGAGAGAATTGGAATTGCCCTAAATGTTGCGAGAGGGATCCTCTATCTATATGAAGAGTGTGAGACTCCTATAATTCATTGCGATATAAAGCCTCAAAACATATTGATCGATGAGTTTTGGAATGCAAAAACCTCCGACTTTGGGTTGGCCAAGTTGTTGATGCCTGATCAAATGAGGACCTTTACTGGAGTTAGGGGGACTACGGGATACTTGGCTCAAGAATGGTAGAGAAACAACCCCATATCGGTCAAAGCTAATGTTTACAGTTATGGGATAGTGTTGTTGGAAATTGTTTGTTGCAGAAAAAACTTGGAAGTTAATGTATCAACTCCAAAAGAGGTGGTTCTCTCTAATTGGGTCTATAGGTGCTTTGTTGGGAGGGAGTTGAACAAGTTTACTGTTGTGGGTGATGAAGAAGTTCACATGAAGACACTAGAGAACATGGTTAAAGTGGGACTCTGGTGCATTCAAGATGAACCAACTCTTCGTCCTTCCATGAAAAGTGTAGTTATGATGCTTGAAGGCATTACTGATATATCAATCCCTTCATGTCGAACTACGTACTAATGCTTCTAGTTCAAAAAAAAAAAAAAAAAAAACTACATACTAATGGATGTCATCTATAGAAGTTCATTAATAATATACCAGCATCATTTTCTGTTAGAGATCAAGGATTAGCAATTCTAGAATGGACCATGTGACTGCAATAATATTTATTTGAAGGATATCTTAGTATATAATTAATTGTTGCTTATGTATAATCTATTAATGAAGTTATGTAATTTTAATAATTTCCTCTCTTAAAGTAAATGTGCAAATAGTTTGCAATGATAAATTTCAATGTTGTTGTTGTAAGGGAGTTTTTTTGATAAGTTTCCTTTCTAAGAGTTTTATTCCATTCAACTTATATTCTTTTTAACTATTTCATTATGTCCTATTTAAGGTAAGAAGACCAAAACACCCTCAATCTGCTGCCCCCATTAATGTTGATTGTCATTATGTTTTGGTAGTACCCATAATCATTCCTATTCCCCATATCTTCACTCTAAAAAAATGCATTAACTATACACCACTATTTAATGTTGATATATATTACACATAAAAAATTAAACATGGTTCTTTAATGATTATCATTATGTTTTAGTAGTTCCCATGTATCCAAATATTGATTGTATATGATGGCGTGAATGTCCACATTAGATGACATGAATGTGAATGTTCACATCAGATGACGTGTGATAAAGGTGATGTTAAGGTTCATATCAGCATTGCATCAAATTACACAACCACAAGCCTCAACTTTTATTTGAATACAAACATGACTATACGTGATGACATGAATGTGAATATTCACATCAGATTAGAGAGAATGTTTACATTATTTTTAATATGTTGTTAATTAAAAATATATTCACATTATATAATAATATAAAATAATAACATCAATGTTATTTAATTTGTGTATGAAATTTCTTATGCCTTGGTTATTTTCCTTCTCTCTCCTCCCCCAACATTAAATATCAATATTAAATATAAGAGTATAAGAGTCTAAGAAAAGAGTGTAAATCAAGAAAAAAGACTTTATGGAATAAAACTATAAATACATGGGACTAAGTGGGTTAAAAAATTTCTTCATGGACTTGGATTAGAACACTTCTAAATAAGATTTATCAATAAAAATTCCTTGTTGTAATCGAAGTATTGTCGTTTGGTGATGATGAACAGACCTTGCTGAATCGATTGGAGTTTAATAATCGACCCAGCCCCAAGCTTCTTTTCCATACTCCATCTATGATATGTTGGTCATGACCCATTAACAAACATAGCATTGATTCCATTGAGTTCCGTTCATTGAATCACCCACAAAAACTACTTTCTTCCCTCTGATAAATTCCGGCATTTTTGTTGCATTGAACCTAAGGAAAATAACAATATATATATATATATTGGTAAGTTCTTTTCCCAAATCTGCCCCATTATTGATCTCAAAAAAATATACTTCTGAATCAAATGTTAAAGCATAACCCATCTGGATTCTCAAGGCCACAAATTCCAAAACCCACTTGTTAAATTGTTATCTTTCTTGTGAAATCAATCGGACCACATAAAACCCATTTTCTGGAATTCCCCAAATTCGTTTTTTGTTTTTTTTGGGGGCTTCAATCATAGCCCCCAAAACCGCAATAATTATCTTTGGAATTTGAGGTGTGTGGTTGGATAAGTTGAAAATGCTGTGACCCTTAAGCAAGAAAAGAGAGATGTGGTTCCAGATACTTGTTTTCTGATTTGGGTTTCTGTTAGAAAAATCTTCAAGCTTTCTTTGATGGCTTCTCATGGGTGCCCTCCAGCTCCAGGGCTTGTGTTCCACCCTGAACTGGTTTCGGGCAGGGATTCTAAGGTAGATAATTGGTTGATTCATATGTTCGTGATTTGATTTTATTGAATTTGTATATCTGGGTATTTGTGATTTTGTTGGAATTTACTTTTATTTTAGCGAGGTTGATGATGAGTTGTTGTGTTGTGACTGTTAATGTAAAATGTAAATTGTAAAATGTAAACTACCACCCACCTACCACCTCCACTACCACTCACTCCACCTACCACCTCCACTACCACCTACACCTACTACCATCTTCTCCTCTATATATATATAGGAATTGTAATATACAGACACATCAATCAATATATACATATCAATCAATAATATACATCAATTTATTTTAACATGGTATCAGAGCAAGGTTAACAACCTAGTCATTCTGCTTCACCGGCGGGCGGCAGTCTCGCCTTGGCCGCCCGCCGGACCTCTACACCTACCTTCACTCAGCAGCCGCAGAAGCCGTGCTCCTATCCCATTTTTAATCATCAACCTCATCTAGCTCCTCAGTCAGCAAGTCGTGCTCCTCCTCCGCAGAAGCACCGTGCCGCCGCTACCAACACACACCATTACTTTGCGGGAGGAGGGTCTCTTCTCTCTCTCATGGCGATGAACACCACCGAAGCCTCGTGGAGCTGCTCCAAAGCAGATGCAGCTTCTTCCCCAGCCGACTCAGTTTCCATCCGAAGGGACTGAATATCTTCGCCTCCGCCGTCCGATCCAAACCCTTCCCCGTCGATCACAAGCACGGGATCTACCTCGTCCTTCCTTCCGTGGACGTCACCATGCAGGATTTCTATCGCGCCGTTTGCGGCTTCCACTACTTCACTTCAAAGCTGGCCTCACTGACCCACACTCCAAACTCACATCATGGAACGAAGACGACGACAATCGCTGCAACTGGGTCGGCATCCAATGCGATCCGAGGACTAATCGGGTCTCGGAGCTCCAACTCCATGGCTTCTCTCTTTCGGGCCATATCGGAAGAAGCCTTTTGCGATTGCAGTTCCTCCGAGTCCTATCTTTGTCCAACAACAATTTCTCAGGAACAATCAATCCCATTCTGTCTCTCTGTCTCTCTGCCACCATGGGCGAGAACTCTAGCTGGAAAACAAAGCCCCACCACCGAACAAGCCCACCACCACAAACCACCTCAACAACCATGTCCGACCTATTGCAAGCTCGGCACCCAAAAAGCATATCTGCTGGAACTGAACCCGTCTTCACACCAGGGCCCGGGCCAATCAGTCCATTACGGCTAGCACAATCTGTGTGCGTCCAATGAAAACACAAATCACAACCAATCCATCGGCAAGTGTTCACTTCAATCTGTGTGCGTCCAATGAGAACACAAATCACAACCAATCCATCTGTGGTAGGAGTGCACACAGAACTCACAACCAGTCCCAGTTTTTTTTTTTTTTTATCACCCACCAACCCCACTCCATTTTCTTTCATTATAGCTACCCAATCCACCGCCCACTTTCTTTTTTTTTATTTTATCACACAAACTCTCTCTCTCTCGTCCCTTTTTTTTTTTTTTCCACTAGCCCCACTTTCATATTTCCCTTCCTTTAAAACCACACTTTATTTTTTATTATAAAAGCCATTAGATAATTCATATGTACATCTGCAACTTCTGGATACACACACCAAACACAAAAAAAAAAAAAAAAAAACATCCACCGCCCAAACTTTATTTTTTTATTATAAGCTTCATTGGTGCTCTTGCTTCGCCCTGTTCCCCACTCCCACCTTTATTCTTTTTATTCATCCTTCATCACCATGCTCAAAAAAAAAAAAAACAAAAAAAAAAAAGTCACAACCCAACACAATTTACAAATTTGCACACTCACACATATTTTATTCATCTCAGGGATCAACCCCGATCACCATTTTACACAAAAAAAAAAAAAAAAAAACAAAACAAAAAAAACAAAAAAACAAAAAAAAAAAAAACAAAAAAAAAACAAAACAAAACAACACAAAATACAAACAAACAACCACATTCACAGGTGAGTTTTTCTTCTCTACTCTGCCGCCGGTCTTTTCTTCTTGCCTCCGTCCTGGCGGCCCTTGCCGGTGTTGCCTCCGTGTTTCCCACTCCACTGGACATGATCACTCCTCTCTGCTCCTCCACTGCAGCATATGGCGGCCCTCCAAATCGGAACATCACGGTGGCCTTCCGCTTCAGCTCCTTGTTTTCCGCCTTTAGCACACTTATCTCTGCTCGCGCATCCTTATACATGCGTTGGAGCAGCGCCAGTTGGGCGTTTAACTGCTGCATCTCATTTGTCCTACTCTGCAGCCGGTTCGACAAATTTGTAACCGCAGTCATGGTTTCCACACATGACTTCAAAGTATACTGATTGGCCTCCACATCTGACTTCACTGCCATTCTTTGCTCCACCGACCGCATCGAAAAGTTCAACGGAGCAAACTCCGGGGCGCTTGGTTGAGGTTCCAGTGCCACCGCACCAGTTCTCTCTCTTGTTGACTCGTTGAGGTCGGGAAAGAGGGTGAGCAGACTGCGGGAAGACGAAGCCATTTTCTGGGCTACAAAATGTTCCACAGTTTCTCTCTCCGAAGAGGCAGAGTTTTTTTTCGAGAAGGGTTGGTTTCAGAGGTTTCAGACTGGTATGCACAGCCTTCGCTTCAACCTTGGTTTAAATAGCCAGGGCCAGCCACGCGCATCGCGCGCCTCTTGACGCCAGACAAACGGGCACGCCAGCCAAGGCACTCACGTGCCTCGCCATCATATCTGGCACGCCTTTTGATGGCACACCTTTTGACAGATTGGGCACGCCTTTTGAGGGCACGACTTTTGAGGGCTCGATATATATCTACATGTATATTTTTTGGGCAGCCTATCTACACACTCATCCAGTGTCTTCTACAACGGTCAGCTTTATCAATCCCTTTGTTTCAACCTCAAATAGGTTTCTATCTTCACACCTATTTGAGTTTGAGGGGGGGTTATACATATATCATGGTGAGCACGGTTACACACCCTGCGAACCACCCAAGCCACCCCATGGCGCACTCCCTAAGTCGCCCCCTTGGTGCACCACCATATCCTGCTACACCGGTCCGACATGACCCCGTAAACTGTCTTCTACATCGGTCCGACATGACCCCGTAAACTGTCTTCTACATTGGTCCGACATGACCCCGTAAACTGTCCTTCTACAACGGTCCGACATGACCCCGTAAACTGTCCCGACATTGATTCCGGTCAGCTTCTACAACGGTCCGACATGACCCCGTAAACTGTCTTCTACATCGGTCCGACATGGCCCCATAAACTGTCTTCTACATCGGTCTGACACGACCACACAGTGTCTGCTACAACGGTCCGACATGACCCCGTAAACTGTCTGCTACAACGGTCCGACATGACCCCATAAACTGTCTGCTACATCGGTCTGACACGACCATACCGTGTCTCCTATCCTGTTTCATTTTATTTATCAGTTTACTTTTCTGTTTTGTTACTCTCTCCAAACTCAAGTTGGCTAGTACCTATCCTCCTTGAGTTTGAGGGGGGCTGTTAATGTAAAATGTAAATTGTAAAATGTAAACTACCACCCACCTACCACCTCCACTACCACTCACTCCACCTACCACCTCCACTACCACCTACACCTACTACCATCTTCTCCTCTATATATATATAGGAATTGTAATATACAGACACATCAATCAATATATACATATCAATCAATAATATACATCAATTTATTTTAACAGTGACGATTAGGGTTGTTGATTTATGGCAATCCTGTGATTTACTTTCATGTTGAACAAGTCATTTGAGTTCGATGATATATAGGTTGCTCACGTATATTATATGTATCTATATCAAATCTTCGTTGGTATTTTGTTTATGATTCTCCTGGATTAATTGAATAAGGTTGGTATGGGATTGAATTAATTATGAAGCACAAATGCTTCTAGAAGCGAGTCATATCCATACAGATAATCGGATAATTGTGGATGTGCATATGATATTTTCTAAACTATTTGATATTTGAATTTAATTTTGACAAGTAACCCATACTTTTTGGGTATTTTAAATCACGTACCATAGTAGTTTTCCAATATTATAAGGAGAAAAAAGTGAGATTAAAGAGTAGTTTACTTTATTCAGAATTTATCGAATAAACATATCCTTAGTTGTAATATATATATGTCTTATATCTATATCTATACTGATAAATAAGAAGTTTTAATGATATTAAAATTGGATTTTAATAACTAAACAAGCAAGTTGCATACGACACTTTCACATATAACACTTTTTGTTAATTTGTTCACTAGATAATCTCCACATTAAAGTTGGATTGAAATCATTGTTTCAATGGGACTGTGTTCCTAATCTCATATTTGGATGTCGTCCAAACCTCTTGTCAGGTTGATGTCTTTTTGCCTTAAGAAGATTCATTCCTGATGTATTTGTTGTGCAAAATTTTCTTGACTGAATTAAGCCCGTTATTGGTTGGATTCTTTATATCTGCAAGGCTATGGTTCTGCACCACTATTCTTGTTTCCATATCTATTCACGTGTCTTTAGTAATTTGACAGCCATGTTTTGTTGCTTTGAACTCTATTTATTTTCTCTATATATCACAGTGCCAATTTCATTCTGAGAATACAACTCTTTAGATATTTAATTAGTTCCATTTACATGTTTAAGATTATCTTAGTGCAACCAACCTGGTCCTAATATCACGGTGATAATGTCTTGAATGTTTGATTATGTTTCTTTAATTGATTAATGAATTCTGTATTATCTGAGGTTATTGCAGGATTGTCCATCTTTTTATCATATTCCTGGATCGAGACATGATATGATAAGTTTAGATACCCTTAATATGAGCCACATCAGAGTGAGGAGCCATGGAAACCCATAAGTGGATTTTCGGAGACTACCCAACTTGTCAAGGTTGACTCAGCCATTACAAGGCCTGTACTTATCGATGTGCAAGGTTCATAACTGGCTACTTTCTCTTTACTTTTTACTGTTTGAATGTCATTTTACTGTTAATATTGCTATGAATTTTCATAAATATGGGGAGGTTTGAAAACTATGCGAAATCAAGCGACACAATTGTCTACTCTGTAGGCCAATGCATTGGTGATGAGCCCACTTTGTAACATATATAAGGTCATTTCACCAAATTCAACTACTGTTGTGAATGAATTTTTTGTTCTTATTTGTGGAAGTCACTTGTTCATAGTTAATAAATCAGTATGTCTTAATCAGATGGAGAGTTTGTGTTGATAGGCTGCTTGAATTATTGATCCGAAGATTTAGTTACTTACAAAGTTACAAGTTATTGCTATTATGTAGTAAACCAATTCACTTCCAAATATGACATATTCATGAGAAGACAGTAGTGAATGTGTTAATGTCAGTTTGAGTAGAAAGAGTAACAAAGAACAACGTAGGAACCAGGCACCGGCAGAAAAAGGGAGTTGCCTGATTGGGTTATAGAAATAAATATGAGGAATACACTTGAGATTGGTTTGATCTATAAAATATGGACTATTGATTTGTGCGTCAAAGATGTAAAGCATCAGAATTTAGTAACGTGATTCATATTTCATGTTGACAATTCCTCTTTATGTGTTGCTTACTCTTTTTTTTTTTTTTTACATTTTTGTATTGCTGTATTATGCTCTGAAATCTTATATTCCTTAATTACTTTGGTTGCAGACACTCACCCAAACTCAGTAATGTTCAGCTTTGGGATTGGTGAACAATGCTCAAGACATGACAAAATTATGCAGTTCCTCACGTCTGGGTCAAATGAAGTAAAAGGATGCACTACGCCAAAATTGGGCATTAGCGGCGGTTTTTTACCGCCGTTAAAGGCTGTAAAACCGCCGTTAAAGCCTTTAACGGCGGTTTCGTTACCGCCGTTTATGCGCGTGTCGGAAAAAGTACAACCGTCATAAAAAGGTAAATTACCGTCGTTAAAAGTCGACCAAAAACGGCGGTTCTTTACCGCCGTAAATAGGTTCAAATTTTTCAAAAAATAATTCTTTCTTCTTGCACTCCCCAAGTCTTGAACCCTCAACCTCTCATCCACCCACACCAACCACTCCACCACAGCCACTCTTCATGGAATATATTTCCTAAATAAATATTTAAACATTACTTTTACTTTATTGTAGATGGTCATATTCAACCCTAGCCGCACGTGGTCACCACTCACCGGAGCTCCGCCGGAGCTCGGCCGACAAAGACCGCCGTCATTAACGGCGGTAATGAGAGGGCTTTAGCGGCGGTTTCATTACCGCCGTTTAAAAATGGCTTTAGCGGCGATTTTTTAACGGCGATTTCATTACCGCTGTTAAAGGGTCATTACCGGCGGTTTTGTTAACGACGGTAACGAAAACCGCCGTTAAAGATACATTAACGGCGGTTTCGTTACCGCCGTTAATAGTATCTTTAAACGGCGGTAACGAAACTGCCGTTAAAAAAACCGCCGTTAATGCCCTGTTTTGGCGTAGTGATATGAACTGGATTAAGCATTAACAAGAAATAATCTATATGGTGCTGAGGTTCAGCCTTCCCTTATTTACCATCCAAGTAATGAATTTTTTGCCCCACTGCCTCTCTTGGAGCTTGTTGGGGATTTGGCCCGTAATCAAAGATTGAACTTAACCCAGATGGATGAGTCTGATTCACAGGTGATAGCACTGAGTTGAAGGATATACTTTCAATTGTGGCTGAGCATTACTTGTCTATGAACTCAAGCTAAGCATAACCCATTAGACGTGGTACAAATTAGTTTTAGGGGCGGTACAAATTAAATTTTTGGTGTGGTTAAAATTTCCTTTTGGATATTAAATTTGATTAACCCTCTATTATGTATAGAATTACATTATTGAGGTTGGATTGTACTTGGTTCGTATGGAATTTGTATTACATTTAGAATAGGACGTTCAATATGAATTTTTTGGATGGTTGGAAGTGAAATGTGTGCATGTTGTCGAATGGTTGATAATATATTCAGTATTGATGGATTATATTGTTTATACAAGGTCCAGGTTGCACTAATAATGGATACAGGTAGTTCAGAAATTTAAAAAAAAAATATTTAACGTAGTATTTGGTGACTAAATATGTTGGTAGCTAAAAATCAAGGAAGAAACTATTGCTGACTAAGGGGTTGTTTGGGGTGTCCTAAATAAGTGCACTTTTTATCTTTTTAGACTAAAAAGTTGAGGAAAAAAATATGATTGTTTGGGTTAACTTTTTGACTTTTTATAGAAAAATGTGTATTAAAAAATTATATAAATTAGTGTGTAGGGAAAAATTAGGATTGAGAGTTGTGCAGCTGTAATTTTTGACTTTTGATGAATAGTGATAACTTTTTAACTTTTTGAGTAACTTTTTGACTTTTTGATAACTTCCCAAACTTGGCCTAAATATTTTAGTCACGAAAAACACGCAATCCTTTGGCGACTAAAATGCTTGGTAAAAACTAATGAAATGAAAATTAAGAGGCTTTTGGAGACTAAAGTTTGTAGTCGGTAATAGTAACGACGACTAAACTATTTGGTCGCTAAATGTATGTATTATATTACCCGGCTAAAATGTGTAGTTACAAAATGTATTATTATCTGCGACAAAAAATCTGTTAGTGACTAAAAATTTAGACTCTAATAGTTGAATTCAATTTATGTGAGAACTTTTGACAACTAATATTTTAGTCGCCAAAATATAATCTTTGCTGACTAACCAAAGTTTAGTACCCAAACGTTCACTTTCGGGGATGAATGTTTGAGTCTCCAAAATGTAACCTTTGCAGACTAACCATAGTTTAGTAGCCAAACGTTCACTTTCGGCGACTAAAAAAAATTTAGTTGCCAATACTGTCACCGACAGGGTATAAGCGGCGACCCTGGCGACAAAAAAAAAAAAATAGTCGCTAATGAGTTTCAGCGACCAAAAATTAGGCTTTTGGTAACCACTATTTTAGTAGCCAAAAGTGGCATTTCCTGTAGTGCCACTGGAAGAAGAAAGAGATGCGACAGAGGAGGAGAGAATTGCCAGAGAAGGAGGAAGTGATGGTGACAGGCGGCGGCAGCGACAATGTCTAGGGTTAGGGTTTGTGGGGTGGGGTGGTATGGATTGAGAAATGATTGATTTGTGTAAAGGTTAAAAATATAACCGACTAAAAAGATAAAATTGTAATAAATTTTGTTTTTGAAGGAAATGATATGTATGGAGAGAATTGAAGGTATGTAAATAGAATTTATGGATTGAACTTAATACCTAACAAGTATTGCTCCAAATTAAATTAATTAATAGGTCTACATGTTTTATTTTATCCAATCTATTCATTCATGATTCTCAAATTCTCACAACAAAACTACTCTTAGCAGCAAAAAGCACAAATTTTAAAACTATATATCCATAAAAATTTCATCCACAACTTGTCAAATAATAAATTTAACCAGTAGAACTAGTAATCGTGTCAATTTAAAGGTGGAAGCAAAATTTAACCTTAGTTTTAAATATGGGCCCTTTTCGGACAATGTGTTTTAGACCTTTCAAAGTCCATTTGTCAGACCCACTTTTTTTTTTTCCTTTCATTTAAAAAAAAAAAATTATTCTTAGTCAAGAGCCCCATCAATTTGTCCAAATGAATAATTTTAGGGGATTTACTCACCAATCCCATTGGCCAGATTTATTAATCTATAAATCTTGATCATTTTTTTACCTGTTAATGTTCTCAAAAAGTATTGTAACAAAATAAACATTTCTGATCTCATTGGCCAGACTTATTAACCTATAAATCTTGATCATTTTTTTTTTATCTAGTAATATTGTCAAAAAGTGTTGGAACAAAATAAATATTTTCGAATTTATTGATATATTAAAAAAAAGTGTTCAGGACTTTTAAATATCTAAACTCATCACATAGAACTAACTCATAATTTACCGATAATTTTTTATGGATACTAACACTATAACTAAAAGTGCAAGAGATCATATATATATTGTGATTAATTTAAAAAAATTAATAATACTTGGACATCTAATGATATTTGGACACATTTATTTGAGTTTTAGACAATCGGATCTCATTTACACATGAATAGTTTAAAAATCATCATATAATAAAAAATAATATTCTTTTACAGTCTTCTAATAACCTTTAAAATTGGGAGACGTTGGAAAATAAAAAATAAAAAAATTTACTAGGCCATTTGACAATAATATTGTTCCTTTTTTTTGCCTAGCTATTTGAAATGAAGTCTTTATTTTTGAATTTTAGACAAGAAAATCTTTTTATTTTATAGGCCTTTGGATAATAAGTATTTTTAAACTTTGCTCTTTGAACTAAGGTAGTTTTTGGTTCATTGAAATAAAAGTAGAATCGAATGATTATTTTAACATAATGTTCATTATCACATTTGATTTATTGAAAAAATAATAAAAAACAGAATTATTCATTATAAAAGTAGTGTTTGGCTCTGGAATGGTGGAATGAAATAAACATTCCATGTCATGTTTAGTTTATTAAAAAAATAACGAAAAAAAAATTACAAATGAAATTATTATTTAGCATTAAAAAAGAATTGTCATTTCATTATATTCAACTTTTATTCTAATGAACCAAATGTAATATAAGAGTGTAAAAATATGAGGCAAAATAAATTATAAAATCAGGAAAAAGTTTATCACTTTAATTATTAATATTGATAAATTTTCCCACTGATTTATAATTTGTTTTGAAAATTAACACTGAATGACAATATTTTCAAAAAAATAAAAATAAAAATAATAATAATAATAATAACAAGAAAGGAAAGAGATCTTAGGCAACCGCCTATCTAAGTGTGCTGTAATTTTTCATTGGTAAAACGACCCCATAATACTCCACGAAGTGTTTAATAATTTTTATGTTAGCACAGAGGTTGTTGGTCTGCTTTTGTTTCTTGTGCTTTTTTCTTTTTTCGTTTTTAATAAGAAAAAAAGATGTTCTGAGGCCTAGGCGATGGAAAAAAATGTCTATATTAGCTGTATGCTCTATTAGTGCTTCTACAAACAAATAACAAAACTCTCTCTCTCTCCCTATCTCTCATGGCTTCTATTTTTGTTGCTGTGCTGTTGATCTTCTTTATTCCCTTTGCAGCCATAGAAGCTCAAAAAAAGGCCTCCAATCTAATAAAATTGGGTTCTTCTCTGTTCCCCATCAGCAAACCCAATTCATGGCTCTCACCTTCTGGCCTTTTCGCATTCGGTTTCTACCCAGAAAAGAACGGATTTGCAGTAGGAATATGGATAATTGGCCACCCAAACAACACTGTTGCCTGGACTGCAAATCGAGACTACCCACCCGTGTCCTCAAACTCCACAATTGAGTTTACCAGAGATGGTAGGCTCATTCTAAAACTTACCCAGCAAGGCACAGAGTTGGATATTGCTCATGTCATTGCTGACAGGCGTGCTGTCTCTGCTTATCTGCTCGACTCTGGCAATTTCGTGTTGGAAAACGATTCTTCTGTTATTTGGCAAAGCTTTGATTTCCCAACTGACACCATACTAGGAAGCCAAACTCTGTACTATTATACAGGGCTAGTTTCTAGTGTGTCAAGTTCATCAGACCACTCAAGTGGCCGTTATTGTCTTCAAATGCACTTGCAGTACTATGGAGATCAAATGGAGTACTATGGAAATCTCATCGCCTACCCAGTAAACAGTACTTTTTTGGATGCTTACTGGTCCTTTGTTCCAGGAATGGGTGTGGTCTTGAACTTGAACCTCAATTTTAATGGTATTCTCTACCTAGGTAAGAATATTTCCCATATACAACAGACTTTGGCAAAAAGCTCAGCCTATGATACTGCAACTGTAATAATTTACCGTGCAACGCTTGATGATGATGGGATTTTTAGGTTGTATTCACACAGATTTGCGAGCAATACGAGCCCAATCGTGTCGATGGAGTGGTCTGCGATGCAGGATCACTGCCAAGTCCATGGTTTCTGTGGATTAAACAGTTTCTGCTCGCGCAACAGCTCTGAAGCAAACTGTTATTGTTATCCTGGTTTTGTTCCTTTCAACCCCAGTAAAATGGTCCTGGGTTGCTATAGGAATTTTACCAAACAACATTGCAATAGCGAAGAATCCTTTCGTTTAGTGAACATTACTAGTTTGGAGAATTTAAGGTTTGGAGACCACGCTTACTCTGTTGTACCGATGCAGAAGAAGGAAGATTGCGGGAAATATTGCCTAGAAGATTGTAATTGCGCAGCAGCACTGCATTTTAGCGGACAACGCAGAAAACATAAGCTTCCTTTGAGATATGGTATAAGAAATTTGAGTGATTCGGCAACAGCTTTTGTCAAGATAAGTTCCAAAACAGGTGTTCAACCTAAAATTCCCAATCAATTAGTCACCGGTAGTTCATACACTCCAATAGTCGTGACTGAAAACAAAGGACATCTGATTTCGATTCTTGCTGCAAGTCTGGGTTCCCTTGCGTGCCTCTGTATTGTCATAGCAAGTTCTAGTTTCCTTGTGTATAGGCACCGAGTTCACAAGTACAAGAAATTGTCGGACAATGCAAAATTAGGCCTAACAACTGAAGAGTTCAGTTTGCGGTCATTTTCTTACAACGAGCTTGAAGAAGCGACACAAGGTTTCAAGGAAGAGTTGGGTAAGGGTTCGTTTGGAACAGTTTATAAAGGGACTCTATCTGGGGGCGGTAACAAAAATATCGTTGTTGCTGTTAAGAGACTAGAGAATGTTCCGGAGGAAGATGGAGACAGCCACAGGGAGTTCCGGTTCCAAACAGAGGTGACTACAATCGGGCGAACACATCATAGGAACTTGGTTCGATTACTTGGTTTTTGCGTGGAGGGTCGGAGGAAGCTTCTTGTCTATGAGTACATGAGTAATGGCTCGGTTGCAAATGTTTTGTTCAAAGCAACCGATCATCAGAGACGTCTTGGTTTTAAAGAAAGAGTGAGGATTGTTCTTGATATCGCTAGAGGGATTCTCTATCTACATGAAGAATGTGAAGCCTGTATCGTTCACTGTGGTATAAAGCCTCAAAACATACTCATGGATGATTCTTGGACTGCGAAGATCTCTGATTTTGGTTTGGCAAAGCTTTTACTGCCAAATCATATGAAAAGCATTACAGGACAATCCAGAGGGGTAACAGTAACCGCTGGCCTGGTGTCATCTTACTTGGCACCCGAGTTTCAGGGGCAGCAGCAACAACAGCAACAGCAACGGTGGAAGCAAGACTTGATATCGGTAAAAGCGGACATATACAGCTTTGGGGTAGTGTTGTTGGAGGTTATCTGTTGCAGGAGGAACATAGAGGTTAACGTGTCCAATGCAGATGAGATAATTCTTTCTACTTGGGTATACAAATGCTTTGTGGCCGGAGAGTTGTATAAGCTTGTTGGGGATGAATGGAATGAAGAAATTAGCAGAGACTTGAAGACATTGGAAAGAATGGTAAAGGTGGGATTATGGTGTGTTCAAGATGATCCTGGTCTGCGCCCTTCCATCAAGAGTGTCATCTTGATGCTGGAAGGAACCATGAACATATCGGTCCCCCTACACCCGTCCCCAGGTTCCTTTCAGCATAATCCATGATCGATCTATGTCCCCCGTTTCCCTTCTGCATAATCCATGGTCGATCCATGTTTGTTAGAAGAAACCATGTATGTGTTTGTTTGTTATTGTTTGCATGTGTGTGATTGTGCGCATGAGTGTACGTGTTGCCTTTTAATTATGTACTTTCTAAAAAAATAAATAAATATTACTTAGATTGAAAGCTAGAATAGAAAAAACAAAACAAAAAATAATATGTGCTCTGTGCAAGTGCAATATGTAACACACAAGTTATGCTTGCACTGGGCACAAAATACACTTGCACCTATGCACATTTTGTACTTGCACCGAGCATAAGTGACACTAGCATCAAATTGTGTTTTGCAACACCGAGGGTTGTGGATTTGGGGTCTCGACAATGAGGGGCTTTCTGGTGGTTAGGTTTTGGGTGAAAGAGATAGTTGGGTATGGAAGGGTTGCTAGGAGTGGCAAGAGAGAAATGAAGCATGGTGGCAGTGGTGGTGGGGGACGGCAGAGGACTGTGGGAGGGGTTAGGGGTGGTGAGAAAGGGCATGGTTGTAGTGGTCGGTGGTAGGTGACCGGCCATCAGAGTTGCAGAGGGAGTAGTTACAGAGAGTAGCAGGAAGAGAAGAGGAATGGGCAATTTGGTAAATTCAAGAAAGAAGAAAGGCCTTTTAGTCAGGAGCCTCTATTTGCACACACCACTTCCCCTCTCCTCACACACTTAATAATATTTTTTTTATTACATATTTATCCTAAAATAAAATTACCAAAATATCCCTTTTTTCTCCAACCAAAACCCTAAGCCCTAACCCTAATACCCAACAAAGTGCCTCCCTCTTCGGTCATCTCCTTCCTCCCTCCGTCCCCTCCCTCCAGCCTCCTTCTTCTCGAAATGAAGCCCCACCCCACCCTATCGTTCATCGCTCACTCACCCTCCCCACCACCCCCGTAACCCCTCACTTCGGGACACAACACCACCGCCGCTGCAGCTTCCACCCCTTCGCGACCCTCAATTTTGCACACAGAGAGAGAGAGAGAGAGAGAGAGAGAGAGAGAGGAGTGAAAGAAATATTGAGAGAGTGATTGAAAGAGCTAATAAGCTTTTTAATTCAAAAATGTGTATTAAACCTGAAGAGAAGGCTCCATTATATAGGAGAGCTGATACAACATCATTATGATACTACAGCATGAAAGAAAACATATAGAAATAAAAGGCAGCCGAAAGCAAGGCATCTGATGAGAAGGCACTACCTATACAACTAAGCAAAGCACTACAACAAAGCATCTGATGGAGAAGCACTAACTAATATATATATTAAATATATATTAATGATATAAGCATGCAGCTGGTATTATTATATTAACAATAGCTTGATTTCCAACACTCCCCCTCAAGCTACGTTGTAGATGTTAATCAATCCCAATTTTTCCGTCAGATCTTCGAAGTTAACTCGAGCAAGAGCTTTTGTGAGAATGTCAGCCTTTTGATAGTTTGTTGGAGTATAGCTGACTTGAAAAACTCCTTCTTCTATCTTTTCCTTGATAAAGTGTCGATCTATCTCCACGTGTTTAGTTCGATCATGATGAACCGGATTCTTAGCTATACTGATGGCGGCTTGGTTGTCGCAGTATAAAACCATGGGATGCTCAGATGGAACCCGTAATTCTTCTAACAGCCTGTTCAACCAGATTCCCTCACAGACACCTAGTGCCATAGCACGAAATTCTGCCTCAGCACTACTACGGGCTACCACTGACTGTTTCTTGCTTCGCCATGTAACCGCGTTCCCCCAAACAAACGAACAATAGCCAGAAGTTGATCTTCGATCAGTCAATGAACCTGCCCAATCTGCATCTGAAAAAATCTCAATTTTTCTATTTGTTGTTCTTTGGAAGAAGAGACCCTTTCCCGGTGTCCTTTTTAGGTACCTCAATATTCTGATCACAGCAGTCATGTGTTTTTCGGTTGGATTATTCATGAATTGACTGACCACACTAACAGAGAAGCCGATGTCTGGCCTTGTATGAGAAAGATAAATGAGTTTTCCCACAAGACGTTGATATCTCCCTTTATCACTTGGTGCACTACCGTCACTTTCTTCCAGTTTGATAGTTGTGTCCATAGGTGTTTCTGCCGGCTTGCATCCTAGCATCCCTGTTTCATTCAGTAAGTCTAGAACGTATTTACGTTGTGAGACTGTTATACCTTTCTTTGACTTATCAATCTCTATTCCAAGAAAGTACTTAAGGTTTCCAAGATCTTTAATCTCAAATTCCTTTGTTAGGAATTTTTTAAGTAAGCTAATTTCCTCTTCATGATCACCTGTTAGAATTATGTCATCCACATAAACAATGATAATTGCCAATTTCCCTTCTAGGGAGTGCTTCACAAATAATGTATGATCGGATTGACATTGAACAAAACCGTACCCTTTCACTGCCTTAGTGAACCGTTCAAACCAGGCCCTGGGAGATTGTTTGAGACCATACAAGGATTTTCGGAGTCTGCAAACTTTGTTGAAATTTGATGTCGTCTCAAGTCCAGCAGGAATGTCCATGTAAACTTCTTCCTTTAAGTCACCATTGAGAAAGACATTTTTCACATCAAGTTGGTGAAGTGACCAATCGAGATTAGCTGCCAAGGATAAAAGTACACGAACAGTGTTGAGCTTGGCAACTAGAGCAAAGGTTTCTTGATAGTCAATGCCATAGGATTGGGAGAATCCTTTGGCGACCAACCGAGCTTTATAACGTTCTACATTACCATCTGCCTTGTGCTTTACTGTGAAAATCCACTTACACCCAACTGGTTTCTCACCTCTTGGAAGATCAGTAATTGCCCAAGTACCATTCTTTTCCAGAGCCCGAACTTCCTCATTGACTGCCGCCTTCCACTTCGGATACTTGAAAGCTTCCTGAATATTCCGAGGAATGGGTATCTCCGTGATGCTAGAAATGAAGGCACGAAACGAAGGTGATAGCTTATCATAAGAAATAAAGTTCCTAATGGGATGCTGAGTACATGATCTAACTCCTTTTCTTCAAGCTATGGGCAAATTAAGAATACTATTTTCTAACTCAGAATTATCAGTACTATCTGTGGGAGGAAGATTGTCACCTGGAATGTTGCTTGGATTAGAACCCGGTTCAGCCTCATGGGATTGTTGAGAAAGTGCTCCTTCCTCCGTTTCCTCTTGGATGTGCTCATTATCCCGCAAGTCAACAATGAACTCGGAATTTTCGGCAGGTAAAGATTGATTCAATGACTCAGGAGGTGTGGAATTGTTGGTGGTGATAAATGGCTCACTAAATGACTCAAGGGTCCAAAATTGATATTCCTGGGTTGGAGTCTCCCCCTGAATAACGATTTTAGGGTAGTAAGACTGAGTTTCAAAAAATGTGACATCCATGGAATTGTAGAATTTCCTTGTGACCGGAGAGTAACACTTATACCCTTTTTGATGTGACGAATACCCAATGAAGATACACTTGAGCGACCTGGGATCAAGTTTACTTCGATACTGTTGATGGATATGAACAAAGACAGAGCACCCGAAAATTTTTGGTGGGATGGTGGAGATGAGGCGAGTAGTTGGAAAGGATTTTAGGAGAAGTTGACAAGGAGTTTGGAATTGTAGTACCCTAGATGGCATCCTATTGATAAGGTAGGCTGCTGTAAGAACAGCTTCCCCCCAAAAGAATTGTGGAACATTTGTGGAAAACATTAGCGATCTAGCAACATCTAACAAATGCCTATTTTTCCGTTCAGCGATGCCGTTTTGTTGTGGGGTGTCAACACATGAACTTAAGTGAACTATCTCTTCTTTGGCTAAAAATTCTCCTAGAATGGAGTTGAAATAGTCCCGAGCATTATCAGACTTTAGAATTTGGATTTTTGGCTGGAATTGTGTCTGAATCATAATTTGAAAATTTTTGAAGATTTGGCTTGTTTCAGATTTGTCTTTCATGAGGAAGACCCAGGTTAATCTAGTATGATCATCTATGAATGAGACAAACCACCTAGTACCAGTTACATTTTTTATTCTTGATGGACCCCAGATATTACTATGAATTAGTGAGAATGGATGAGACGCTTTATAGGATTGAATGGGAAAATGGGACTGTACATGCTTAGACAATTGACAGATTTCACAATCAAAAGGTTTTGGAGTTTTAAATAATGAAGGAAATAAATGCTTGAGATACATAACATTAGGATGACCTAAGCGATAGTGCCACAACATAATTGCTCTATCGTTATTTTGACACGAAACCGAAAAAGAACTACCACGAATTGCCGTTTGAGGTTGTTCCTGTGGATAGTGGCTTTCCTTAAGGATGTAGAGTCCAGAGCATTCCTCAGCATTGCCAATCGTCTTCCCCGAATCCAAATCCTGAAATTCACAATAAGTGGAGAAAAAATTAGTAACACACCTCTTTTCCTTAGTGAGTTTACTAATTGACAATAAATTACAGTCCAAGTCAGGAACAAGGAGAACAGAGTTGAGAATAAGATTCCTAGACAGCACAACTGAACCTATACCGGCAACCTTTGATAGTGAACCATCTGCTATTCGGACCGTTAAATTATTTTGACATGAGCTATATGTATCAAAAATTGTTGCATCTCCCGTCATATGATCAGATGCTCCTGAGTCCACAATCCAAGGTTTTTTACATTTCTTACCAATAGTAAAGGCGTTCAAAGAATTACCTTTGTGAGCCAAAGTTTCGGATCCAATGATGTGGTTGGAAGACGAACCAGATTGTGACTGTAATAGTTTCTGGAGCATCTCCATTTGCTCCTTGGTGAAAGGGCTTGCTTTAGGTTGTGGTGATAGTTCATTTGTACCTACATGATTACCTCGTCCTTCTTTCTCAAGAGGCTGACGTGGCTTCCAATCTGCTGGCTTTCCATGAATCTTCCAGCAAGTTTCTCTCGAGTGACCCGGCTTTCCGCAATGATCACACCAAGGCCTACCTCCTTTATTTTTCTGACGGTTGTCAATAGGAGCGAATTGAGTCTTAAGAGCCGAGCTTTCTGCCATATTCAGTTGTTGATGGGATCCCATCATGAGTTTTTTCCGGCTTTCTTCGCGACGGACTTCAGAGAATGCCTCTCTAAGGCTAGGTAGCGGTTTTACTCCCATAATTCTTCCTCTGATTTCATCAAGATTTGTGTTCAATCCTAACAAGAATGTAAACACACGCTTCCCTTCGACAATCTTTTTATACAACAAACCATCAGCAACACACTGCCAGTTATGAACCTCAAACGTATCAAGTTGACGCCATAGACGAGTAAGGGTATTGAAATACTCAGTTACCGTAAGATTGTCTTGACGTAAATCGTGGAGGGAGCTTTCAAGCTGGATGATTTCAGATGTGTTTTCCTTGTCTGAAAACGTTTCTTTTGCCATGTCCCAGATCTCTTTGGCAGTATCAAATGACAGAAAATTTTCGCCAATGTCAGTGGTCATAGAGTTGACGAGCCATGACATGACCATGTTATTTTCAGCTATCCACCTTTTGTAGGTTGATGCTGTGGTTTCTGGTAGTGCTGAGGCTCCGGTGATGTAGTCGTCTTTCTCCTTTCCCCGTATAAACATTAATATGGATTGAGACCATTGCAAATAATTTTGCCCATTCAGTTTATGGGCGGTGATCGGAAGATGAGAGGTTTCCATTTGATGAGAGGATAAAGATGATGAGATGATAATATCAGAAGAAGAGGAGGATGAGTCGATAGCCATTCCAAAAGCTGGACTGTATTTAGGCATGAAATAGAAGAATAGATTTGAGTAGAAGAGAGAGACAAAAAAAATTAAAACAGAAAACTCGAATACTGACTGAAGAGGCGAAAATGATGAGACAGGATTACACCTGCTCTGATACCATGAAAGAAATATTGAGAGAGTGATTGAAAGAACTAATAAGCTTTTTAATTCAAAAATGTGTATTAAACCTGAAGAGAAGGCTCCATTATATAGGAGAGCTGATACAACATCATTATGATACTACAGCATGAAAGAAAACATATAGAAATAAAAGGCAGCCGAAAGCAAGGCATCTGATGAGAAGGCACTACCTATACAACTAAGCAAAGCACTACAACAAAGCATCTGATGGAGAAGCACTAACTAATATATATATTAAATATATATTAATGATATAAGCATGCAGCTGGTATTATTATATTAACAATAGCTTGATTTCCAACAAGGAGAACCTAGATCTAGAAAGAATCAACATCCGAAGCCCCCCTTTTCGCAACTGAGAGGGGAGAGAGAGAGATCGAGGGGATGGGGTGGGCGTCGCGGTAGTGTCGCCGGTGGGTGGAGGAAGGGGTGGGAATGGTGACTGGAAGGGAGGTGGTAACGATGGTGTTGCATCTCCGCCGGCGAGGTGGTCGCCGGTCTGGAAGGTGTATGGATTGGGAGAGTTGGAAAGTTGTGTTTATGGGGTATATAATTGGAATAAAAATGTGTAATGAGTAAATATTTTATTTTTTATTTTTTTAGGTGTGTGAATTAAGAAGGATGTGCAAATAGAGGATTGAGTGTGTGCAAATAGATGCTCATTTTTTCATTAAAGAGATTTCACATTTTTGCAATTTTTTTTACCATCCATGTCCTTTGCAAATATTTTTATTCTCCTATTCTTGTGCAATTTTTTTTACCATTTATTTGAAATAGGGTAAATTACATTACCTCCATTGAAATTTGAAAAAAATATAATTAATTTCACATTTTTAACATAATTATACTAATTTCTCTTTTAGTAAAATTTAAATAGTTAAAACTAATGTAGATCGTACCTAGACACTAAAATAAATAAAAATGAATGCACATTTTAGGAAAAAATAGATGACATGATAATTCTTTTTATTTTTATTCATATGCATAACAAATTTTTGGCGAAAAATTAATTATTATGTAAATTAAGAAAGATCAGCATAATTATATAAAAAGTGTAATATTAACTATATTTTTCTCAAACCTTCATAGTGTAATTTATCCCTTGTTATATCTCTTTTATTGAATGAACTTTCTAAACAATTTGTTTACAAAATGGGTCAAGCTAACGACCATTTACTGTGTTTACTAGGATTAAATCATGTCAAAAGAGGTAGAATTTCAAAACACACATCTTATACATTTTTACATATAACTAGTAGAGGTATATGTGCGTTGCAAGGGATAATTTTTTTATTTTGTTTTTGATTATGAACTTTTATAGTAGTTTTTAATTTTTTGTGTACTACCTTTTTATAATAGTTCCATTGGCTTAGACTGTATGAGTGGACATTGAATATACGGTAAAACACATTTCACATATTATTTTATATTTTTATATTAATGTTTAAGTATTAAAATTTTGAAAGTAGTTCGAAACCAATCACATAAAATAATTACAGTCTATATCACATTGTTAGACTTACTATTAAATATATAATTGACTAGGTTGTTTCACTTTTATTATGTGTATATATGTAGAAATCACTTGGTAATTAAATACCCAACTAACATTGTAATATTATTATGAAAGGTGAATAAATAAAACATCCAACTAACATTTTAATATCATTATTATTATTTTAAAATAAAAGAAGTAAAGAAAATTAATAGCTAAAGTATTTTTATAAAACAACAATGATTCATCCCCCTTTTCCTCCCACCCCCTTTGACCCCCTCTCTCTCTCATTGGTTACCTTCTCTTTTTCTTTTTCTTTTTTTTCCTGCTCTCCCAATCACCACCCGCCACGTGGCAAAGGGGGGGGTGAGGGGGTGACCCCCAAAAGGGGGTCCCAAGCATTATTCTTTATAAAATTCATTCATTCTCTAGTTTGATCCACTTTGCAGTTAAACTTTGGAAATTTGTTATATTGCTATTTTTTATTGCATATTGATTTTCGTCATTTTGTACTTCTTCTCTGCTATAATCTTTCCAGATGTGCGATCCTTGTCATTCATCTTGTTTAGCCTTGTGAAAAATATTTATGTGTGTCCAAAAACAAGTTTAGCTTGCAATAACAATAACAATAGTAAAGTTTTAAATTAAATTCTTTCCTTTGCTATGTATGGATGTTACTAATGTGGCACCGCTTATACATTTGTTAAACTTGCATTTTCTTTGGATGCTATGAATTCAATTGCTAGACATCTAATAATTTTCTCAGCCGATTCAAATAATGTGACATACAATCGTCATTCTCCATCTTCTAGTGAAAGCTTCTTCAAATATCTTATATTTGATGTGGCAAATGAAAGTAAATTACGAGGTTATAATTTTGATATTTAAAAAATGTAAAGCATTAATTTGTGTTGTTATGTAAAACTATTGCATATCTTGGATGATACTCTAAATTTGAGTTCTTGCATTTGCTACATTCTACTCCTTGTTCAGTTGGATAAACTTTCTTATTGCATACTTTGCAAGCGATATGCCAAGGTTAGTCCAGATTGTCTATATGAATGATTGTCACTTTAAAGAAACAATGTGTATTCTATATGGATATTTTTATTCATAGTATATTAATGTTAATATTAATTTAGTGAACTAAAACCAGAACTATGAATGAATAACGAAAATAAATAAGAAAAGGTTGTGAAATAGAGTTGATTGAGAATGTGATCGACTGTTCGGTTTTTATAGTTAACATTATTATGATTGGTTCATATATATTGGGTTTTTTCTACGAAAGTGAATTACATAATAAAGAAACTTAGATAATTAAAAATCAATATATCAAAATTATGTACAAAGAAAGCAAATACAACAAAAAGGATGATGAAAACTTTACACAAATCAATTAAGTAGATGATAAAGAAACTTGAGCAATTAAAAATCAATATACCAGAACTATGAATGAGGACAAAAATAAATAACAAAGGTTGTGAAACATAGTTGATTGAGAGAAAATGAGATCGACTATTTGGTTCTGAAACAAAGTGGACTGTTATGCTTTGATTTAAAACCATTGGGCTATGAAACAAATTTGGTTTGAAACATCCGAAACAGAGTGAGTAATGCTTATTGTAGAATCTATTTTAGATTGCGAAACAGGGTTGTTCTGAACCCTTCGGAGTAGAGTCAATTATTATTTGTGAAAGTGTTGCAGTGTATTATGACCGACAGTTGTTCCGAACCCTCCGAAATAGAGTCTATTATTAATACACAAAACCCAATTGAAAAAAAAAAAAAAAAGGAGATTTGGTGATAGATCCCTCAATGTCTAACTTGTCTTTTAAAAGGACAAGAATTATACGGATCATTTCAAAACCCTTTAATATTTTAAAACTTGTCTCTTTTACTATAATACCCTCATATATGTGTGTTTGTGTATTAGATTGCAATCACTCTCTTTCATCTCAATCTCTCTTCTTTCTGTTTCGCTCTTATCATTGTTGTTTTCCATCGGTGCCATTGTCGCTCTATATCGGCACCACCGCCGCTTACCGTGGAACTCATTCTCTACCGTCTTCATTGCCACCGTCACTCGTTGTATCCACAATCTGAGATCTAAGATCATTCACAATCGTCGTCGTCGAAAAATGATGATTCGCGACGGTTTGCAAACCTCAGATCTGAGATCCTTTACTTTCTCCCTCTCTCTGGTTTTGATTGTTCGTGCTTTCTTTATGTGTTTACGTTACTCACCATTTATGCTCTCTCTCTCTCTCTCTCTCTCTCTCTCTCTCACATTCTTCTTCTTTTTTTTTTCTTCTTATTTCTCATGATCCTCTATTTTCGAACCTTGTCTCCCTATCTCTCTTTCATCTTCTCATGATACTTTGTTTATCGAATAGTAAAATTTTACTCTGGTTTATGACACAACACTCTCCTGTAAATTCATCCTTGCAGCTTGTTTCAAAATAAAATTTTATTTTGAATCATATTAAACTTTACTCTAATTCAGAGTAAAATTTTACTCTGAATCAGAGTAACATTTACTATGATTCAAAGTAAAATTTTATTGTCGTTAAGTAGATTAGCATGTTTTTAACCAAAGTAAAATTTTACTGTTATAAAAAATGGAGTAGATACTAGATGAACGAACTAGAGTCAAATTTTATTTTTAAATCTATGAACGAACAAACAAAAAACTCTTGATTTTTCATTGCAATATCTCGATTTCCCATTTTTCTGTCAAATCTGAGTTTTATTTTATTTTATTTTATTTTTAATCTTAGATCTCAAGTTATTGATTTCAAATATGAGTTCGTAAGTATCGAATCTGATATGGTGATGGTTTGACGGTAAAAATGGTGGTTACTGGCCGACGATGAGGATGGTAGAGACGATAAATAACTGTCGAGTTGGTGAAGAGAAAGAGAGTGCTGTAAAAGAAAGAGAAGAGAAAGAGAGGGCATAATGGTCAAATAACAAATTTTGTCCTTCATGTAGGACTTTATAATTATAAGAGAGTTTTGAAAGTATTTTATTTTTATTTTTATTTTTTTATTTTTTTAACAAGAAAAGGAAACTAGAAGGGATTTATGGCTAAATTTCTCCCAAAAAAATCAAGGGCTATCAGTTTGCTAGAAAGACCACTTTGAATCATCATCACTTATTCAAAGTTGATTAATTGTAAAAATATTTATTTTCTTTAGATATTTTCATGATTTTTCTTGATTTGAATCTCACAAAATTTCTCTCACTCGCCGTTCATGAGAAGGTAGTAGAAGAGACAAATATTAGCCTACGGTAGTGGAATTATTAAAAAAATAATCATATTATAATATTTGAAAGTATTTGATGTTTGAATATTCACCGTTTATGAGAAGATAGTGGATGAAACAAATATTGAACAGGCCACAGTAGTTGAATTATTAAAAAATAATCATATTATGGTGTTTGAAGGTATTTGATTGTTCAGTAAATATAGGTTATTGTGCGATATTTAATAAATTTGGAAGTATATTTTCGAGATACGAAAAAATAAAAAAATATACACTCTTCAAACTTTTAAAATAATAATAACATATACATACTTTCTATATATTTATATATCGTTTTTATACATTTACAAACATTATGGCTTTGTTGTTTTACAGCGGGTAAAATAATTTTTTCACCTTAAAAATTTCATGGAACAGGATTCGCACCTCCCAACCCCTCATGAGAAATCCCACACTTGTAAAGAGATTTATAATCTCATAAAACTTTTTTATTTTATTTTTTATTTTAATAATCTCATAAAACTCTTTGCATCATGAATTTCATTAGAAATTTAAAAAGTAAAAATTTAAAAAAAAATAGGTAAAATATAACTATATCTCATTCACATTACAGTCACATTTTTTATTTTCCTTTCCCTTTTCAAATCATTATTCAAATTTATAATCCAAATACAATTTCAAGCTCATCTCATTTTTTTAATCAAATCTGAGTATATTTTTTTGTGAACCCCATAAATTAGCAATCCAATCCCTACCCAAACTAGCAAACAAACTTATCTTATTGTTGTGTTTAGCTGAAGGATTTGAAAAAAAATTTAGAAAGGAAAAAAAAAAAAAAAAAAGAGCAGGTAAAATGATATTTCATCTAATTTTGCACACCTTATTCTATCTTTTTTTTAAATTTCTTTTCAAACCTTCTAACCTAACGCAGTGTAAAAAGAAGACTTGTGATGCTCATGTTTGTGGTTGAGTTCCGATCGTTTGCCGTGATTTCTTGCCGTGGCTCACGGCAGTCAATCGAGGGATTATTGTGCAAAAGAGTCCATCTTTGACCACAAACTTATCTTAAAGGAAGACTTGCAGGGCATGTTTGATTGGCTCACTAAGGGTCGGATTGGACTATTAGTGAGCTACAGCAATGAATGCTCATGTTTGTGGCTAGCTTTAATTGAAGACTTAGAGGCTCATGGCAGTTAATTGAGGGATTATTGTGCAGAAGAGTCCATCTCAGGAAGACCACGTGATTATGTATTCACCTAACATGAAATTCCTAGAAAACAGATAATTACCTCCATTTTGACGAAGCAATTTCTACCAGGTCTGTTACACTGCTTATATATAAAAATAAATAAAATAAATAAATAAATATACACTTCTAAAAAAGATAAATAGTCAAAAAGTTATATTTTTTGTGAAAGTTACAAATTTATGTAACATGTTAATGTCAATTTGTGATAAATTTATATATGGCGAATTTAAGATGTACACCTTACGATGAAAGTAATACATTTTGTAGTAAAAAAATTATACTATTTTATGATTTATGTTATAAAATTTTGTAGTGATGTTATAAAATACATATATATATATATATATATATATATATGCACTCTTTTAAATGTATGTATATAGTAGCGTCTTCTTGTTTGGCAGATGCTAAAAAATCACATTTTTTTCAATTTTTTCTCTCTAGTAAAATTTATTAAACAAATTACTTTACACATTCTAGTCTATGCAGATGTAAAATGTTTAAATAATAATTATTATTATTAATATTAAAGAAAAAAAAAATCAAACTCCACCTACACTTTCTCAATAACATAACTTTTTTAGCAATTGTCAAATACATCAATTTTTTAAACTTTATTTTTTTTTAAAATTAAAAAAAAAAAAAAAATTTGCCAAACTAGCCCAAGTATCCTTGACCAAGAAATTTTTACTCTAATTATCATAAAAAATAATTTTGTTACATAAATTAAAAGGAAATACTCCATTTTCTCCACTAGACACAAAAACATGGGTCGCACATTTATTTATTAATGTGGATCTTATTTCCTTTGTCTCTGGTGATAAAGAAATCTTGTGAAATTTTTTTTATGTATAACATTACTCAAGTTAAAACTATGCAGGAACCCTTCAATACATACACCACATGGAGATTTTGTATTTATTATTTTATATTATTATTTATTTTAAATTATAGTTTAATTAGAGTTTTATTTTAGTTAGAATTTTTATTAATATTAGCTTTTCTATTCTATTAAGATTTATTAGTGTCCTATGTCAATTGAGTTATTTATTAGGAGTTTAGATTATGATTTAGCTTCCTATTTTTATAAAATTTTGTAGCCTATATATATATATATATATATAAGGGTTTTGCATTGTAACATACACTTTGTCACGCATTTTCATGACAAATGTTATGTAATCTTTTGATAGAATAACGATAATATATGGTTCAAAATTGAAATTGCGCATTTTTGTGATAATATTGTGCATTTTTTCGTGGAGACATTTATGAACCACAAATGTTTATGGTAATATTATGCATTTTTCATTTCTGAATCTCAAATTGTCATAATTCTACCAAAAGATTACGCAACATTTGTCATAAAAATGTGTAACAACATGATATTGAGCGAACTTTCTCTTGATGATGAGGTGATACTGAAGGCTTTCATGCTCAAGCGAATGCTCAAGTCAGTCAATGGAGAAATTTTTGCACCTAGGTCAGGTGTGTCCAGCTTGATGAAGGAATTTCTACTAAACTGTCACATAAGGTTGAGAAGAAGAAAAGTTTTTCAACAATGCTTGGACACAGACAGTGAGGCTGACAAAGAAATTTCAAAGAAAAGACAGCAAAGAAATGAGAAATTTCTGAGCATCCAACTTGGCAAGGAAATTTCTATTCCAAGATAAAGTTGAGAAATGGACAGGACTGAGGATTTCAAGGTTGAGAACTTGATTAGTACTGAAGACTAATAATGCTAGAAATTTCTTCAAATACATCATTTTCAATTGATATATGATTGATCCAGTAAATCTTACTTCAATAAAAAAAAAAAAAAAAAAAAAATAGTTAATCTTACTTGGGTAATATGAAATATATGATTATCAAGATGAATATTTTCGTTGTTATCTTTTTGTTGTGCAATTTCAACATCTTCATTTACGTTTTTTTTATTATATTCTTCATCACGCGAGTATTTTCATTGTTGTCCTCCTGTTGTATTTTTCTCAATATCTTCTAACCCTTCACCTAAATTTGTTTGTTAACAACAAACTTATGAAGAGCTCCTTTTTTCCTTCAAGTCCTCTCATGGGTTCGAGATTTTCTATTTTCTCAATACTCATATTCCTAGTGTGTGTAACTGTGGAATCCCAACAAAATCATTCAAGCAAGATAGTGATTAGTTTAGGCTCTTCACTTTCTTCCACAAATACTCCCACGTCATGGTCCTCTCCCTCGGGCCTATTTGCATTTGGTTTCTACACACAAGATATCGGCTTTAAGGTCGGAATTTGGCTCAATCACTGCAAAACAGTTGTATGGACGGCAAATAGAGATGATCCACCAATCACCTTCGGTTCGACCCTCGAGCTCACCAGGGATGGGAAACTTGTTCTGAGAACAGAGCACGGAGAAAAGAAACAAATAGCAAAGACTCTGGCCTCTGCAGCCTCTGCCTCCATGCTCGATTCTGGAAATTTTGTTCTGTACAACAATGACTCCGAAATCATTTGGGAAACTTTTGCTTTTCCCACTGACACCATTCTAGGAGGACAGAACCTGTCAATCGGTGGGACGCTGGTCTCTAGTGTATCAAACACTGACAGCTCAACCGGGCGGTATCAACTCAAGATGCAGGATGATGGGCAACTTGTTTCGTACCCACTAAACACTGAAGAAACCCTAGAAGATGCTTACTGGAGCTCGAACACTTGGGCCCCCGATTTCCTTTACCTCAATCATTCAGGCATTCTGGCTATCATAAACAGCACTGGTTTGGATATGATCCGAGTCTGGTTTGGTTACAAAAACAACAACAACAAGAACAACAGCACCATCATTTATCGTGCAACACTTGATTTCGATGGAGTTTTCAGATTGTATTCTCATAAATTCAATGAGAGTATTGGTGAAAACCAGATTTCAATTGAGTGGAAAGCACTTGACAATCCATGCCAAGTGAAGGGTTTTTGTGGCTTAAACAGTTACTGCACATTAGATGACTACCAGCCATACTGCCTTTGTCTTCCTGGTACCGATTTCATTGATCCCAACCAGCGGTCTCTTGGTTGTGGCAGAAACTTCTCCCAGGAAGGTTGCAAGGGTGGGGTAGAAAACACCACCTCATTTAACATTACTACCATGGACAATATGATGTTGGGTAATGTTCCGTATGCACAGGAATCAATGTCTACAGATGATTGCATGACGTCTTGTTTGGAAGATTGCAATTGCGAAGTAGCTCTGTACGCGGTTAATAAGTATTGCTCGAAACATAGTCTTCCACTTAGATATGTCAGAAGAGATACAACTCCATCCAAGGTTTTCTTTAAGGTGGGCACAGCGAGTGTCATCAAAAGCGAGAATGGGACAACTCAGTTCGTGAAGCCAACACCGCAGCCACCACTAGTTTTGGTGAAGAGCAGAAACACAGTAATGCTAATACTTATAACTATGGGTTTACTTACAAGTTCATGTGCTGCTCTTGCCATCTCTGGGATATACGTTTACAAATTTAGAGTTTTGAAGTACAAAAGGTTGTTGCAATATGGAAACTCCTGCATTACAGAGAAGCTCACCATGCAATTGTTTTCATACAGTGAGCTCAAAAAAGCAACCAATGGGTTCAAAGAAGAGCTGGGAAAGGGGTCATTCGGAGCAGTTTACAAAGGCACTTTGTACAAAGGAAAGATGTTGATTGCAGTGAAGAGACTTGAGAAGGTTGTGGAAGAAGGTGAAAGAGAGTTTCAGGCAGAGATGCGAGCAATCGGGATAAGGCACCACAGAAACTTAGTCCGGTTGCTTGGATACTGTGTTGAGGGTTCTAAAAGGCTTTTGGTTTACGAGTACATGAGCAATGGCTCTCTTGCAGATCTTCTTTTCAAATCTACAAGGCGCCCGGATTGGAAAGAGAGAATCAGAATCGCCCTAAATGTCGCGAGAGGGATCCTCTATCTACATGAAGAGTGTGAGACTCCTATAATTCATTGTGATATAAAGCCTCAAAACATATTGATGGATGAATTTTGGAAGGCAAAAATCTCCGACTTCGGGTTGGCCAAGTTGCTGATGCCTGATCAAACGAGGACCTTTACGGGACTAGGGGATATTTGGCTCCAGAATGGCAGAGAAACAACCCCATATCGGTCAAGGCTGATGTTTACAGTTATGGGATAGTGTTGTTGGAAATTGTTTGTTGCAGAAGAAACTTGGAAGTTAATGTATCAACACCAGAAGAGGTGGTTCTCTCTAATTGGGTCTATAGGTGCTTTGCTGGGAGGGAGTTGAACAAGCTTACTGTTGTGGGTGATGAAGAAGTTGACATGAAGACACTAGAGAACATGGTTAAAGTGGGACTCTGGTGTATTCAAGATGAACCAGCTCTTCGTCCTTCCATGAAAAGTGTAGTTCTGATGCTTGAAGGCATTACTGATATATCAATCCCTCCATGTCCAACTACGTACTAATGGATGTCATCTATAGAAGTTCATTAATAACGTACCAGCATCATCTTCTGTTGGAGATCAAGGATTAGCAGTTCTACTGAATAGACTATGTGACTGCAATAATATTTTTATTTGAAGGATATCTTAGTATATAATTAATTGTTGCTTATATATATATATATATAATCTATTAATGAAGTTATGTAATTTTAATAATTTCCGCTCTTATAGTAAATGTGCAAATAGTTTGCCAGTGTATGTAATGATGAAATCAATAAATAATAGTCTTTTGTTTGGCTGAATTTTCACCATTTTCTTGATGAAATGGTTGAACAGCTCTTGCTTCTTGCCTGCCTTATCTTTCTATATATATATTTTGTTTGTCAAGAATACTACTGATGCTACATATTCTTTTATTATATATCTTCCTTTACTATGTTTATGTGCACAAATATCTTATAACAACACAATCTATTGAGTTAAACAAGCAATTAATAATAATAATAAGATAGATTTAGAAGTGTTCAAGTTGTGTAGTTACTAATCAAGCTCTTTATTACTTATGTTCCTTTATTAAGTCAAACTATTGTGCATGCTTTAGTTTTCAATCCTGGCTGGAGATATATAATTTTTAGTAGTAATTGATAATTAAATTAACTAAAATGTAAAATTTGTTCTGCCCACTATTTCGGTACATACCCTTAGCTATTGTATGTATAACATTTGACAAGTTTATTTACACCCGCTTATATCTCTAGTGGCCTTTGATTATGATTTTATTGGTATTTTGTTATGCCACATTATGATTTGAAGTAGTTTTGACTTGTGAGGCCGTTTGTGTCAAATCAAAATAGGTTATAAATTTAGTAATATTTGATTATGACCCGTAGTGGTCTTTTTGTTAAGATTCATAGTGGTGGTTCTTTGTTATAAACTAAGTAGTGTTTGGTTACAACCCACAATGGCGATGGTTATAAGTCAATTTAATGACTTAAATTCATTTTTTAAAGATCTAACGGCTAAAAGTGACAATGCATATAGTAAAAGAGGTGTATAGTAGTTCTCTCCTAGCATTTAATTTTATAGTCAATTTATTTAATGGGTGAAAAATAGGTACCTACTCAACTCCGTACTCCACCACCCTAAATTATGTAACAAGATGCATATGATATTACTCATCTTTTAAAGAGTGCGGCCGAACCAGTTAACTTCTCACCCTTTTGATTTTCACTCCCTACAAGACCCAGCATCTCTCCCCTCTCTTTCATTCTCCTTGGTTACTCTTTGCTTCTTTCTCTCTCATATATCTCAATTTGGTACTCCGCCACCATCCTAAATTACATAATGGTGCATACACTACAAGAAAAGTGGGTTTATGAGACGGGACTATTTGCGACGGCGCACTTGCCGTCTCAAAAAGTCACTTTTTGCGACGGCAGAAAATGCCGTCTCAAAAAGGCAGAGTATTTGCGACGGCACCATTTGCCGTCTCAAAAAAGCATAGCATTTGCGACGGCACAATTTGCCGTCTCAAAAAATGAGAGCATTTGCGATGGTATTTTCTGTTGTCGCAAATACTCTGTTTTTTTGAGACGGCAAATTGTGCCGTTGCAAATGCTCTGCTTTTTTGAGACGGCAAATGGTGCCGTCGCAAATACTCTGCCTTTTTGAGACGGCATTTTCTGCCGTCGCAAAAAGTGACTTTCGTGTTTTTTTTTAAATTTTTAGTGAATATTTTTAAAATTTTAAATATTTTTTTTAGATGCACCTTACTTAGATGTATCTAAAAAAAAATTATGAAAAAATATTTTTAAAAATTAATAAATACATAAAAATACCAAAAAAAATGTATTGAATTATTGTATTTTTGGTATTTAGTGAATTTTTAAAAGATTTTTTTTACAATTTTTTTATTTTTTAGGTGTATTTATGTTAGGTGTGTCTAAAAATTAAAAAAAAATACTTAAAATATTAAAAAAATTCAGTGAAAATAATATAACACGGAAAACAAGAAAGTATAATTTTTTCAAAAGAGTTTTTGGAAAACTCTAACCTAGCATAGTGATTGTGGTTTTGAGACAACTTCATATATATACAGTCACAAAATGGTTTGAATAAATTCTAGTACTTTTTTCTATCGCAAATTTTTTTTAAAAAAACAATGTATTCTTACTCTTTTGATGTAACGTTTCTCTTTTCATTTATTTTTTCATCTTCATGTCTCTCTGTCTCTATCTTTCTCTCTTCTCTTTATCTCTTTCACTCATCACTCTTTTTTCTCTATCTGTCTGTTTCTCTCTCTCATTTTCTCTCTATGTCTCTCGCCTATCCCTCTTCTCTCTATCTCTCTCGTTTGTTTTCTCTCTCTATCTCTCTCGCTCATCTCTCTTCTCTCTATCTTTCTCATTTATTTTCTCTCTCTTTCTTATCTTTTTATCTCTTTCGCCCATTTCTCTTCTCTCTCTGTCTCTCTCTTTTTCTGTGTCTCTCTCTCGCTCATCTCTTTTCGCTCTATTTCTCTCTCTTTTTGTCTATCTCTCGCTCATCTCTTGTTTCTCTCTCTTTTTCTATCTTTCCCTCTATCTCTATCTCTCTTTCTCTTTTTCTCTCTATCTCTTTTTCTGTCTATCTCTCTCTCCCTGTCTCTCTCTCACTCATCACTCTTCTCTCTCTCTCTCTACTTGTCTATTTGTCTATTTCTCCATCACTATGTTCGCCTTGCTCACTCTCTTACTCCCATCTTCTCTATTTATCGAGCTCCTTCTCGATTTATCGATCCACTATAAACGACGTCGTCTTACTCTTTTAAACATTTCTCTTTTCACCAATTTTTTCATCGTCCTATCTCTCTGTCTCTGTCTCTCTTCTCTTTCCCTCTCTTACTCATCACTCTTCTCTGTCTGTCTGTCTCTCCTTTTCTCTATGTGTCTCTGTCTCTCTTCTCTGTCTCTCTCTCACTCATCACTCTTCTCTGTCTGTCTGTTTCTCTCTTTCTCTCTGTGTCTCTGTCTCTCTTCTCTTTCTCTCTCTCTCACTCTTCACTTTTTTTCTGTCTATCTGTCTCTCTTTTTCTCTGTATCTCTCGTCCATCTCTCTTCTCTCTATCTCTTTCATCTATCTTCTCTCTCTGTCTCTCTTCTTTTTTTCTCTCTCGCTTTCTCGCTCATCTCTTTCTGTCTCTCTCTCGTTTATCTCTTTTCGCTCTTTTTTTTTCTCTCTCTCTATTTCTCTCTTTGTCTATATCTTTTCACCCATTTTTTCATCTTTTTCTCTCTATTTTTTCTCTCTCTCTCATTCATCACTCTTCTCTCTCTGTCTGTCTATTTGTCTCTCTCTCTCTGTGTCTCTCATTCATCTATCTCTTCTCTCATCTCTTTTCTCTCTCTCTCTCTGTGCCTCTCACTCATCTCTCTCTCTCACCACTCATCTCTTCTACCACCTTTACCACTACTGCAAATGCCAATTCACTACCACCACTATTACCACGGTCGCCATTTCACCTCTACGACTACCATTACTACTACCATCGCCATCACTCAACTACCACCACTACCACTATTGCCACTACTACCATTACCTCTCTTTCACCCCTGCTACTCCATCTACTCTACTACTACCACAACTTCACCACTAATCTCCTTCGTCACCACCACCACCGCTACCATCATCTCTTATCCACCACCTTCACCACTACTATCAGTTCCTCTTCTCTACTACAAAATATTACCTCTCTTCTCTCTCTCACTCATCACTCTTGTCTCTCTCTCTCTCTCTCTCTCTTTCTCTCTCTGTGTCTATTTGTCTGTCTCTCGCTCTTCTCTCTCTCTCTTTCTCTCTATGTGTCTGTCTGTCTGCTTGTCTCTCTCCCCCATTGTGTTCACCTTGCTCACTCTCTCCCCCATCTCTTCTCTATTTACCGAGCTCTCCACTACAAGAAAATGCACTTTTAGCGACCACTTTGTTTTTCTCTCTCGCTTATCACTTTGTCTCTGTCTGTCTCTGTCTCTGTCTCTCTCTATCTCTCTTCTCTATCTGTCTCTCACTCATCTCTCTCACACCACCCATCTTCTCTACCACATTCACCACTACTGCAAATGCCATTCCATTATTACCACTACTACCACTGCAAATGCCACATTGATCACAAAAAATTAACTTTATTTTAATGGAAAATATTATCCCTACTTCTACCAAATAAAAAAATAATAATAATTTTTTATTCATTGAAATAAATATGAAACAAATAAATTTTCAACCTTACTAAATGAAAAAATAAAAATAAAAATTCATTAACTATAAAAAAATTATTTTTATTGCAAAAAAAAAAAATCATTTTATTATTTAAATATTTATTTGCAATAAAAATAAAAATAAAAAAAATCCAAAAAAATTTCCATGGCCACCCCCCTCTTTCCATTCCCACCCGGTTCCCCCCCTCCCTCTTTCCATTCCCGCTCCCCCCTCCCAAAAACCCAAAATCCCTAATCTGTTTGTTGTTTTCCATTCCCCCTCCTCCCAAAAACCCAAAATCCCCAATTTGTTCAGTCTTTGATGGGGCAACCAGGCAAAGAAAAGAGAGAGAGAGAGAGAGAAAAGATCATCGATCTCGTGGATCATCGATCTCGTCTCCTCCCCAGCCCCTCTCTCTCTCTCTCTCTCTCTCTCTCTTATTCATCCTCTTCAAACCCTAATTTCTGCCTCCGATCCACCTCTCGTCGTTCAATCTTCCACCCCTTGTTTCTCGTTGTGTTTGGGAATCTAGGGTTTTTTTTTCTGTGAAACCCTAAGAATTAATTGAAGAGGGAGGGAGGGAGGGAGGGAGGGAGAGAGAGAGGTTTGATGGCGCAAAATGGGCAGGGGATGGACCCTGCCGTTCTTGATGACATCATTAATCGACTTTTGGAGTTTCGGCAGGTGAGGAGTGTACGCCAGGTCCAGGTCCAGCTCTCCGAGGCTGAGATCCGTCAGCTTTGCACCGTTTCGAGAGAAATCTTCCTCCAACAACCCAATCTCTTAGAGCTCGAAGTCCCCATCAAGATCTGCGGTAAAAGTTTCATCTTTTTCTTTGTTTATGTTATGTAACTCTGTATTTGTTTGCTGTTGGTTTTGGGTTTGTAAGATATTTGTTTGTTTGTGGGTTGTTCTTATCTTGGTTACACACATACATATATCCGTAGTTGTTTTTGTTTTTGGTCTGTTTTTGAATAGGATTTAGAGGAGTTGTGGATAACGTTGGGGACAAGTTGTGGATAAGCCCTACTGGCAAATGCTACTTCCTTTTTCCTATGCCATTGTATCTGGTGCTGTAGGATCATGCTCGGTGTTGTTTGCAAAATCCCTGTAAGTAAGCTGAAGCTTTAAATTTTTATATTACATTGACCTCCCATGCCATGTATATGTAATGTTTTACTTTATGCATTGAAGAATTTGTTTATGAAAACATGAGATTGAATATGGAAATATTTGAATAGGTTGTGGGTTTCAAACAAAGCAGAGATACAGATTTGGGTGGTTCAGCATGAAGCTCAAGTTGGTGGGAGGTGACTCTGCTGGTGTTGTGACAGCTTATTATGAGGCACCAGCTTTGGTTTGATCCCACTGAGGACTTTGACTCCTATTCTATCCTCTGGAATTCTCACCAGATTCTGTGAGTCTCTCTATTAATTCATTGATTTGTTACTACTATTTTTTTAACTTCAAATTGTCAAAGACTTGCACCATATAATTTATTTCTCTCTAGTCCACATTCATGTGAGACAATTGTGTTGAGTTATGTAATCCATTTCCGTTTACATCTTTTTAAAAGACAGAGGGTTTGATTGTGGAAAGAATTGGTTATGATTTGTAAATGATTGATTGTAATTGTGGAGTGGGTACTTACGTATGTATGGTGGGGCATAGCTGGCAGCAGTGCCAACATCGGCAAGAGAGAGATGTGTAAAAAATGGCAAGAAGAGAGAGAGGCATACAAGGAGGAACTGCTGGGGATTCATTGACACCCTCTTTCTGCACAGAGAAAAACACCAACTGATTGATGTTGGAAAGTGCTTATAATCTTTACATACATGTCTTCAGTTTATATATATATATATACAATTTACAAACTATTGAAAGTCAACTCATTGATTTTAATAATGTAGAAGGTTTCAACAAACATTGAAGGCTGAGATATGAATATGAAATAGAAGTTCTGACTTTGCGGTTTAAGATTTTGTTAATTTGTGCTCTCTTAACATATATTAACGGTTAGTATACACGATGTATATATATGCAATTTAAATCACTACATATTGTGTGTGATTTAAGGATTACCTGACCGAAGTTCAAGTTCCATTTTTTTTTGTTTGTTAAATGAGTTGATTAATTGTTTTAACTTTAAAAAATAATAATATCACTTGCATTTACAAGTGAATAAGCAAAATAATTTTGGTAATACTTGCCTTTTGGATTTTTTAGTTAATGCATTTAGGAAGTTATTAAAAAAAGGGTTCAGTTGAAAAATTCAATTTTGAATTTGATTTATCCAAAGTCCAGGCATTAATTTATTATGTCCATAAGAACAATGCCTTATAAAATGAGCAAACTACCTATGTATATATATATATATATATTATTTTCTAAATCAAACCCTAATCAAACCATAATCTCTGTCTCCCCTCTCCCTCTTCTCTCCAACAATGGCTTCAATCAACTTCGGATCTCGACTCTCCCCTTCAACTTCTTCAACCAAACGCCAATGTTGAAGAAGATTGCAGATTTTTTAGACAATGCATATATATAATATATACATGTGTAGCACTAGCACTGTAACAGATTTTATGGATCATGGATCATATGAATATAGTGGTCTGTATGTGTATATATATATGTATGTATGTATATATGCTGTTGAAGAAAGCATTGAAATGCTATATCCCCAATTGTCAGTGATTTTATGAATTTAATCACTTTATATTTGATTTTAATTGACAATTGATTATAGTAGCATTTAATAAGTTCACAGGGCAGCCGTACCTCATTCAGACCAACGTTTACAAGAATGGAACTGGAAACCGAGAGATGAGGCACCAGCTTTGGTTTGATCCCACTGAGGACTTTCACTCCTATTCTATCCTCTGGAATTGTCACCAGATTCTGTGAGTCTCTCTATTAATTCATTGATTTGTTACTACTATTTTTTTAACTTCAAATTGTCAAAGACTTGCACCATATAATTTATTTCTCTCTAGTCCACATTCCAGGTATAACAGTTCAGCCCAACACATTATGCCACCTACGTTATATTTTTTTGTAAATCAAAGTTTTAGGTTTTGTTGACTTATTAACCCATCAAATATTGGGTTGAAAATTTTTTGTTGGATCTAAAATTGGGTTTGGAAATAGGTAGATAAAATTTGAACTATTACCTTTTAAAAAATATTGACGTGGCGAGCATGAGGTGCTCAAACTAGACATCCAATTCGGGTAGATTACCTTTCTTATTGGCATTCACGAGACAATAATACTACAAACTTACAAAAAATGTGTAGAAAAATATGCAAAATTTGAATTAGATTAATCCTGGGTGTAGCCTATTTAATAATATAATACTAAGGTTTAAATCTATACTACACATTTAAATTTTGAGCAATGTCGTAACATTCCAAGGTGGATGTTTGACCCCTAGACTAATAAGGTTGATAAATACCTAAACAAAATCTAACTCAATTCCTAAATGAATTACACCTCCATAACAGTAGCTTAATCTGAGATCAAGTTTAACCAAGCATCAATCTGTGGTCAATAAGTTGCTAGTAAGAAATATAACGCAAATCCCTTTATTTTTATTTATGTTTTTTATATGGTTTCAAAGCGCGGAAACAATGTTTTCATATATAGGTAAAAGTTTCGTAGATCTTGCTGGGTTCAAAGCATGGAAACAACATTTCCATACATGGTGGATGGTACTCGTGCACACACACGCCTTTCCTCATATGCCATCATAGTTGGGGATAGCTGATTTTTGAGTTGTCATATGAAAATGAGCAAAACTTGGTCCTAATGACAAGGGTAATGCTGGATAATTAATTCAATGAAGCACTTATTAATTATAATTTCAAATTTTTTCTTATCGTAATTAACAAAATAAGATGATAATAAAAGGAACAGAAACAACTGTAGTGAGCTCAGCTTTGGTTTGAGACTGAACCAGACCAGATGAAATCAAGTTGGTACTTCTTGACATAATGGGTCGGTGTTCTTTCCTGGTTATGTAAAACTGGGACAGCTGATTTATTCAAATAATTGGGTGCAAGCGAGAGCAATTTGCTCTGGGGCAAATTGAGGTCAAATATCTTGCTCAGTTGCTCCATGTGGACTTGACGGTTAGAGATGTCCATGTGGTGGGAATCATGCATGATGTATCCTGCAGAAAAAAGTGTTGCACTTTTGATGTTTACTCAATATTAACCCGCTTTAGTTTAGTCTGTTGGCATATGTCCAGTCTTGCTTCTCTTGAATTCACACACATTGGCAGACTATTGACTGTTGCTTAAGCAGGTATTTGGTGCTCTAAGGACAACAATGTTCATATTAGGAATGATTTCTGTATTCATAGGCATTTCTTTGCTGGCACCAGACGAGGCAAAAGGTATAGTTGTGGGTCATGGATATAGTTGTGGGTCATGATTTCTGTATTCATAGGCATTTCTTTCCATTAGAGCTATTAGAACTCCAATATTAGAGCTCTAAAGCATTTATATCGTCTCCCTCTCATCTTTCCTAACAACCATAGATCATAAATTAATGCACAAAAAATACAGAAAATAAAAAAAAAATTTAATTTTTAGTGGACACCCTGTTTTTTTTATTTTTTCGTAAATTTTTTTTCGTTACACCTGATTAACTACCATATATAAAGTTAATTGTAATCACATATTAGTATTCTTCTCACAATTCTTTATGATGGACCCTCTGCATGTGAGTTCCTACAAAATAAATTTGTGTATTCTATAATCCAAGACAGGTAGGAACCCTTTAAGTCCAACCCTTCCCACTCCCATCAGACATGAAAAAATTCCCCAGGTATATTACAATAAGAGTTTATTACACTATTTTGGACTACATTGAATTCCATTATTATTATTATTATTTTTTGTGAGCAGGGAAAGCTTTGATTTTTCCAATTGAGAGATATGCAGTTGTTCCTGATGACAACGTAAGTGTTCTTTCCACAGTCTTCATTGTCTTCATTACTGGTGTTTAAATAGTTGGTGTCTCCAAAAGATTATAATTTGCAACTGTTATCTATTTATTTGTAGGTCAAAAGGATAAATTTTGCCGAGGGGAAGATCTGATTCTAGAAGTAAGGAATTTGGAGCTTGATTTTTGAAATAGGCTCAAAATTGAGATCTTGTTGAAATTTTTTTATTTTTTGTAAGAGCATTTAAATATCCAATGTGTTGATTGGTGAATTTTAGATTTTATTTTATTATTATTTTTTTTTTTAGGATTTGGGTGAATTTTATAATTTAAATATGCTTTTATGAACATGTACTTTTGTAAAATATTGAATTTGATGGTTTGATCAATTTACATTTTTATTTTTATTTTCTGTTATGATGTTTTTGTGAATAGAATGTAAATAATCAGCTCTTAGAGAGAGACGGCACCACCGTCGGAAAAAATAGAAAATTTTAATATTTTTATTAATTTTGTTACAGGTTTTATTTTTTGCGACGACATTATACTGTCGCAAAAAATAAAAATTTTATTATTTAAAATAGAAATTTTATTATTTTTTAATATTTTTTGCGACGGCATTACACTGTCGCAAAAAATAGAAAATTTCATATTTTTTATATTTTCTGCGACGGCACCATACCGTCGCAAAAAGTAATGTTTTTTTTTTAAAAAAAAGACTATTGGCGACGGTATTTTTTGCCGTCTCAAATAATATTTTTAGCGACGGTAAAATAGGGCCGTCGCAAAAAAATCAAGAAATTTCAAACGTTATTAGCGACTGCACGGTGCCGTCGCAAAAAGGCAAAAAATGCCGTCGCAAAACATTAGCGACGGCATTTACCGTCGCAAAAACTCTTTTGCAACCCCTGCAGTTGCGACCCCCTCTTGCCGTCGCAAAAAGTCATTTTGCCGTCGCAAAAAGTATTAGCGACGGCATTAGGAGTATTAGCGACGGTATTTTACCGTCGCAAAAAGTCAATTTTTTTGTAGTGATATTTTACACATCTTAAGTAGTGTACAGTAAAATTCTCCAAATGAGAAAGTACAAAAAGCGTAAAAACTCCATAACCGGAGCTTTCTCAAATCAGTGGAAGTAGGAAAAATAATTACAAATTTATAAGGATGCAAGTAAAATTGTTCTCCAGTTATGGACGCTTGGTTGGGTGTAGTAAAGATTGTCTCTAGTGGTGATGTCGAGCAATTTTCCCTAGTAAATTTGCAAAAGAATGAATTTCATTTCTCCATAACATTCAATTAAATCTTACCAACTCAATCTCATAATGAACCATAACATGTAACGATCAGGCTTCACTATTACTGAGAATGGTGCTACAATGCAACATACAGATTTGATCACACCCTCGCACAATATATTCTAAATGTACTAACATCCCCAGATAGAAAATTTATTGGGAATTTACCTTCCATTAAAGGACGTGGCATTCTATCTAATTGGAGATTTTGACTAAATATGAGACAATCTGAAAAGGGAAAAAAATTCGTGCATGAAATTCTTAAGAGCCTCAACTCCAATTTGGGTAAAGAAATGCTTGGTTTCTAGTAAAGAAATTTGATGAAGAAAAGCAAAGAAAACAAGCCTAGCAATGAGAACAGGGGGGCTTGATTGGAGCTCCCACACAAACATCTTCCCTTTCCTGTTCCCTGGTAAGAAAAATAATTAATAAAAATAATTAATAAAAGTAAAATACGCATTTAATAAGATAAAATATTACATTTAAATTGTAATTATTTTGTTTTCACAATTATCAAATCTGTTAGGGAAAATCGATGTGATTCCCCACAAGTAAATCAATCAATGGGAATAAAAACTAATGCGGAAAAATTAAATCAAAAGCAACACAAGAATTTTTACGTGGTTCCCTCAATGTGAGGTACGTCCACGGGATCGAAATCCGATTCCACTATCAACCAAATAAGTTCCAAACGATTACAAACGAGACACGAATGGTCTCACAAAACCACCCTTAGGTGAATTCCAAATAATCACAAATAAACAAGAGGAAAGATCTCACCAAATAGATGAACCAAAATTTTCAAAATCAGAATTAAAGAATACCCAAAATAATTAACCCCAAAAAAAAACTCCGTCAAAGAAGCCGAATTGAAGCAAACTGACCCAATCCTTTTTTTTGATTCACTGAATTGCTTTTTAAATCTCAAGCAGCCGCACAATGTCCTTCGGAAAAGGTGAACAAATTTGTAGCCGCCGTCCTTGCGTGGGAAAAACAACCCTGCTTTTCTGGGGCAAACATTAACAATATATATATGTATATATATATTGTGAATCTAAGATTTTATAATCAAACTCTAATTGTTTTCAAATTGAATTGGGTCTCCTCAAATATAATATATAAAAATATATTATACCTAAATCAAGGCAAATTAAAATTCTTTCACAAACCAATTGGGTCCCACACACCAATAAAGAGGTATACCCAACAATTCTCCCCCTACCGACTTAGGTGGAGATATCAACCATACCCGCCAAAGTTCGACACTTCAAATGTTTGTCCCTCGACAAAGTCTTTGTCAACATATCTGAAATATTATCATCTGTGGGAACCTTTTCGAGTTGTAACAATTTCGAATCTAACACATCACGAATCCAATGGTATCTCACATCAATGTATTTCGATCTCGAATGAAAAGTAGAATTTTTACTCAAGTGAATAGCACTTTGACTATCACAATAAAGTACATACCTTTCTTGCTTCAAACCCAATTCTTGCAAGAATTTCTTCAACCATAACTCTTCTTTGCAAGCTTCCGTAATGGCAATAAATTCAGCTTCGGTAGTTGAGAGAGCAACACATTTTTGTAATTTAGATTGCCATGCCACAGCTCCCCCTGCAAAAGTCATCAAATACCCCTAAGTAGATTTCCTAGAATCAACATCACCAGCCATGTCAGAATCTGTGAATCCATCAAGCATCGGCTTACCATCCCCAAAACACAAACACACCTTCGAAGTTCCTCGAAGATACCTTAGAATCCATTTTACCGCTGCCCAATGTTCTTTACTCGGATTAGAGAGAAAACGACTCACCACATCAACGGCGTGAGCAATATCCGGCCTTGTACAAACCATGGCGTACATCAAAGAACCAACTGCTGAAGCATAAGGAACTTTCTGCATCTCTTCCTTGTCTTTCTCACTTGTAGGACATTGATTCGAACTAAGCTTGAAATGACCCGCAAGTGGACAACCAACCGGCTTTGCTTTATTCATGTTGAACCTCTCAAGAACTTTCTCAATGTAGCTTTCTTGAGACAACCAAATCAGTCCCTCTTTGCGATCACGAACAATTTTCATACCAAGAATTTGCTTTGCCGGTCCTAAATCTTTCATAGCAAAAGACTTGCTCAACTCCAATTTCAACCTGTTTATCATGGTAGAATCTTGACCCACAATTAACATGTCATCAACATAAAGCAAAAGAATAATAAATTTACCATCCGAGAAATTTTTCACAAACACACAATGGTCCGAAGTGGTTTTAGAAAAACCATTATTCATCATGAAAGAGTCAAATTTTTTGTACCATTGCCGCGGGGCTTGCTTGAGGCCATACAAACTTTTCTTCAATTTGCAAACAAATTTCTCTTTCCCTTTTTCCACAAAGCCTTCCGGTTGCTCCATGTAAATTTCTTCTTCAAGGTCACCATGAAGAAATGCGGTCTTCACATCAAGTTGCTTAACTTCAAGGTTCATACTTGCAGCCATGCCAAGTACAACCCGAATAGAAGACATCTTTACAACCGGTGAGAAAATTTCATCAAAATCAATACCTTTCTTTTGCCCAAAGCCTTTTACAACAAAGCGTGCCTTGTACCTCAGATTCTTGCCATCATTCTTCAATTTGAAGACCTACTTATTTTTCAGAATTTTCCTCCCTTTAGGCAACTTCACTAAATCATAGGTGTGATTTTCAAGTAAGGAGTTCATCTCCTCTTCCATGGCCTTTTTCCAATCACCTTTCTTTGCATGCTCAATTGCTTCTTGATAGCTCTCAAGCTCCCCTTGATCAGAAATCAACACAAATTCATTGGGAGGATACTTTCTTGAAGGTTTTCGGTCCCTTGTAGATTTCCTCAACTCAAGTTGTGGTGGCGGTTCTTGAGTTGGATGCTCTTCCTCAATTCCTGGCTCAACTTCATTAGGATTAGCATCATCCTCTACATCTTCAATAGGTGGCTACACATCTCCCCCATTTTTATCATCAACTGAAGATGAAGGAGATAGATCCATGTCAATGAGATCACTAGTTTTTGGCTCCGGTTGATCACCTTTGCCAAAGTCTTCAATTGTTTGGTCTTCAAGAAACACAACATCACGGCTTCGAATGACTTTCTTGTCGACCGGATCCCACAATCTATACCCAAATTCATCACGCCCATAGCCAAGAAAAATACATTGTCTTGACTTGCTATCAAGCTTGGACCTCTCATCTTTTGGAATGTGAACAAAAGCTCGGCAACCAAACACTCTCAAGTGCTCATAAGACACATCTTTACCGGTCCAAACTCTTTCTGGAACATCACCATTCAAAGGATAGGAAGGAGACAAATTGATCACGTCAACCGCTGTCTTCAATGCCTCACCCCAAAAGGATCTTGGCAATTTAGCTTGTGAAAGCAAACACCTTGTTCTTTCCACAATGGTGCGGTTCATCCTCTCGGCAACGCCATTTTGTTGAGGAGTCTTCTTAACTGTCTTTTGGTACCGAATACCTTGGCTGCGACAACACTCATCAAATGGCCCAATGTATTCACCACCATTGTCTGATCGGATGCACTTCAATTTCTACCCTGTTTCTCTTTCAACCATGGCCTGAAAATGCTTAAATACTTCTAGAACTTGATCTTTAGTTTTTAGTAGAAAAGCCCAAACTTTCCTTGAATAATCATCAATGAAAGTAACAAAATAAAGTGCACCACCATGTGTTCTAACTTTTAAAGGACCACAAATATCAGAATGAATCAACTCCAAAACATTTTCTTTTCTAGAAGCAATATTTTTATGAAAAGAAACTCTATGTTGTTTACCCGCCAAACAATGAACACAAGTTTTAAGATGTGTACCTTTCAAACCGGGTAGAAGCTCTTTCTTGAACAAAACTTGCAGCCCCTTTTCACTCATGTGGCCAAGCCGCTTGTGCCACAATTCGGTAGAAGTATCATCTTGAAGTGCATTGACAACACCTTTACAAATTTTTCCTTGCATCGAATAAAGTGTATGAGTCTTCTTACACTTAGCCACCACCAAAGAACCCTTTGTGAGCTTCCATATTCCATCACCAAATTTGTTGTTGAAGCCTTCATCATCTAGCTTCCCGGTAGAGATCAAATTGAGGCGAATGTCGGGAACATGCCTTACATCTTTAAGCAACAACTTGCAACCCAAATTTGTTTCTAAGCAAACATCACCCATACCAATAATCTTGGACAAACCTTCATTACCCATTCGAACAGAACCATAATCTCCTTCGGTGTAGGTAGTGAAGAAATCAACTCGAGAAGTCACATGAAAAGAAGCACCGGAATCAATCACCCAATTGCTCTCTTGGCCCACAAAATTGATACAATCATCTTCACAAACGACCATGAGATCACCATTGGTAGTAACTGCCGTTGTGTCTTCTTACTTCTTGTCCACACTTTTGTCACGCCTTTTCTCCTTATTCTTGAGCTTTCGGCATTCTCGCTTCATGTGCCCTTTCTCATGGCAATAATAGCACTCAATGTCTTTCTTTGAAAAAGAACCATCTTTCGATTTGTCACGGCTTTGATCACGACCATGAGGAGTCTTACTCCTCCCCCTTGTTTTGCTTCGGCCTCTCACAACAAATGCTTCTGAATGAGAGGAACCTGCTGATTTTCTTTTAGTTTCTTCATTCAACAGGCTACTAGTGACTTGGCCCATTGTGACAACTCCATCGGGCGCCGAATTACTAACGGTCACAACCAAAGTCTCCCAACTTTCGGGCAAAGAACTAAGTAGCATCAAAGCCTGCAACTCATCATCAAAAATAATTTTCATAGAAGCAAGTTGGTTAACAATACTCTTTATTTCATTCAGATGTTCCGGAATAGGGCTGCCCTCTTTATATTTTAAATTAACCAACTTACGAAACAGAAAAGCTTTATTTGTGGCTGATTTCCTATCATAAAGGCCCTCTAATTTTTTCCATAAATCATGTGCTGAAGTTTCAGTAGCAACATGATGAAACACACTGTCATCAATCCATTGACGGATAACACAAACGGCTTTTCGATTAAGCCTATTCCATTCATCATCTTTCATACCCTCGGGTTTGCTAGAATCACCCTCAATGGGTCCATATAAATCTTTACAAAATAATAGGTCCTCCATTTTAGTTTTTCAAGTTACCCAATTACTTCCATTGAAGCTAGACATGCGACCCACATTCCCCTCCATTGATTTACACAAATAAATAAATCTAAATAAACCGTAAGCTCTGATACCAGTTGTTAGGGAAAATCGATGTGATTCTCCACAAGTAAATCAATCAATGGGAATAAAAACTAATGCGGAAAAATTAAATCAAAAGCAACACAAGAATTTTTACGTGGTTCCCGCAATGTGAGGTACGTCCACGGGATCGAAATCCGATTCCACTATCAACCAAATAAGTTCCAAACGATTACAAACGAGACACGAATGGTCTCACAAAACCACCCTTAGGTGAATTCCAAATAATCACAAATAAACAAGAGGAAAGACCTCACCAAATAGATAAACCTAAATTTTCAAAATTAGAGTTGAAAAATACCCAAAATAATTAACCCAAAAAAAACTCCGTCAAAGCAGCCGAATTGAAGCAAAATGACCCAAGCCTTTTTTTTGATTCACTGAATTGCTTTTTAAATCTCAAGCAGCCGCACAATGTCCTTCGGAAAAGGTGAACAAATTTGTAGCCGCCGTCCTTGCTTGGGAAAAACAACCCTGCTTTTTTGGGGCAAACATTAACAATATATATATATATATATATATATATTGTGAATCTAAGATTTTATAATCAAACTTTAATTGTTTTCAAATTGAATTGGGTCTCCTCAAATATAATATATAAAAATATATTATACCTAAATCAAGGTAAATTAAAATTCTTTCACAAATTAATTGGGTCCCACACACCAATAAGGAGGTATACCTAACAAAATCAACTAAAAAAATAAAAATAAAAATAAAAAAACACCAAGTATCATCCCAAACACAACCTTTTTAGTTAGGCTAAAATAGTTAAATAATTAAAAAGTCAACTAAAATAATCAATTTCTCAAACGAATTACACATGTAGTGGATGAATTGCTAACAATAGTATGGTATAATAGCCACATATACATAACTCAATATGGGTAATATGAGAAAAACAAAAATGTATTCAATTTTCATATATTTTTTATATTATTTGTATTTAATGAATTTTTAAAAAAAATCATAAATATTTTACTTTTAAATATATCTAAATTAAGTGAATGTAAAAAAATAAAAAATAAAATAAAATTATTCTTAAAAACTATTATTATTATTTTGGTCTGTCAAAGACCTGAACTTGGATCATTTAAATGGAATATTTATGGGTGATTTGGAGCATTGATTTTTGGTTAAATTACACGTCAGTCATGTACGATAGACTTAAATACTTATGAGTACTGTCACTTTTTTTATACACCAATAAATTTCAAAATGTTTATTTTATCTTAAATATTTTTAAAAATATTAATAGATGAATATTTGTTTGTAAATAAATTTGATCAATAAAACTGACCGTAAATCACCCTTGGTTTTTAGGGCATTAGGAGGCCAATTAATGGGCTATGTGGGCTGTCTAATTTGATGGCTATTAGCTGAGGCCTTAAGAGAAAATGCTACGATTTTTTTTTTTTTTTAAACTCTAGTTATGGACCATATGGTTATCTTATGGGCTAAAATTTTGGCCTTGTTTGGTTACAGGCTATTTGGCTAAAACAGTCAATAAAAATAAAATAAATTAAAATAATCAAGAAGATAAAATATTACATCTAATTTATAACTATTTCACTTTTTCTCTCACAAATATCAAATTAACTAAAAAAAAATCAATTATCATTTCAAACAAAACATTTTTAATCAGATTAAAATAGTCAAAAAAATTAAATAGCCAACTAAAATAACCTGTTAACTGGCCAATTATTTCAGCTTAGTTTTGCTAGATCCTTTTAGCAGATTTTTTTATTTGAAAAAAATAAAATTTCTTCTTAGTCAAAAGCCCTACCAAGTTCCTGAAATTAAATTTTCAAACGAATAATTTTAGGAAAAATGGCATTTCCGTGGAGCAGTGATACAAAAATTACATTTTCATTGTAATGCAACTCTCTTATGTGACATGGTGCAAATCCATTGCTATACTTGGTGCAACTCTTCAAGTAAAACGAAGGTGGGATCAAAAAAATATTTACAAAAAGTGAAAAAAAATTATGATTTTAATTATTAATATTTATAATGTTTATCATTTTTTTGGTAAATATTTTTTCTAATCACCATTGATGTGTAATTCTCTCCCCCTCCTCCCCCCCAAAAAAAAAAAAAAATCCCATTTGTAGTGAAAATTACTTTGTAACTTTCTTACCTATTTGCAATTTGTCCATAATTTTATAGATATTAACACTCTTACTAAAATCTTATTAAAAAGTGTAAAAAGTCAAATATGGATTGATTGTCAAACAAGTAATGACACTTGGACATCTACTAATATTGGACACACATATTTAGTAAAATTATTAATAAATTTTTTAATAAATGTAATATTGCTTTTATTTGAGCTTTGGACAATGGGGTCAGGTTTATAGATGGAAAGTTTAAAAATCGTGAGGGGTGTGCATAGACCCGTTAATCCAACCTATCCGACTGACCCGAGACAGAAAGTGGAGTAGAATAGAAAAAAGAAAAAGTAATCACCTTGCTTGTTTTCACTTTTCAAAAAATACTTTTCAGAAAATTATACTTTTTTATTTTCCGTGTTCTTTTATTTTTACTGAATTTTTTTTAATATTTTAAACAATTTTCTTATTTTTTAGACACACCTAACATAAATACACCTAAAAAGTAAAAAAAATGTAAAAAAATGTTTTAAAATTCACTAAATACCAAAAATACAAAAAAAAATACAAGAATTCAGTACATTTTTTGTATTTTTATGTATTTATTAATTTTTTAAAATATTTTTCCACAAATTTTTTGCTCTTTAGATACATCTAAGTAAGGTGCATCTAAAAAAGTAAAAAAATGTTTAAAATTTAAAAAATATTCACTAAAAACAAAAAAATACGAAAACCAAAAAAGTCAATTTTCAAAAAACTTAATCTAAAAAACTCAAACAAAACACACTGAATATTATTTTACAATTTTTTTTTTCAAAAAATAACTTTTAAAATTCAGAGCGCTTGGAAAATAATATATTAAAAAAATTAAGAGGCCATTTGACAATAATATTTTTTCCTTTTTTGCATGGCTGTTTGGAGTGAAGGCTTTATTCTTGGACTTTTAGACAAAATCTTTTTAGGGATAGCTACTGGCCAGTCTCATTAAATGAAATTAATTACTCATAAGTCCTGTTAACTTTTGAAAATACACCATTAACTCCTCAACTGTCCATATTACCCTCATTTGAATATATTTTTCTTCTCTTCTCTCTCTTTCATCTATCATCTCTCTACACCACCACCACGCACCACCACTGTCACTACACCTATCGACACCATCCACTGTCGGCAACCATTGCTCACCTCAACCAACGTTCTTTTCTGTTGTTATCAATAGTGCTCGCATCAACCACCGTCCTTGTCCTCCTCCCTCGCTGCCATCATCGCTCACCCCACACCACTGTCATCCTCCCTCATTGATTGCCATCGACATCACCACCGTTGCCACAATCCTCCATTACCAATCTATTGTCTTTGATGACAAACTTTGTCGATGGCTTTATTAGATCTAGGTATTTTTAATGCAGATCTACTATATTCAACTCCAATCTGGTACTGTCCATGGTTGCCAATGAAATCAAGATTTTTTTTAAGATTTCATTCTCTATCTCTTCTCTTTGTCTTGCTTTATTTTTCAAAGTAGATCTACTGCATATTTCTTTATCAGTCTATTTTGTTATGTACGTGTATAATAGGAAGTGTCTTGTGAGTAATGAGTGTGACTAAATAAATTGGTCAGATTTGGCATATGTAATTTTTTTACAAATCACGTAGTGATAAATTTATCACTAAAATGTTTAGTGAAAATTATCACTCGTTTGGCAAGAGGCTATTTTAGCCAATTAGCCAAAAAGTTACTAAATTAGCCAAAAAGCTAACAACCCATACCAAAAAGTCAAAGATTCTCTTTTCTCTCTATTTTTTGCACATCTTTTCGTAATTAGCCAAAAAGTCATCCCAAACATATAAGTTTTTTTTACCTACCTTTTTAGCCAAATAGCCAAAAAGTTACTAAATTAGCCTGTTCCCAAACGAGGCCATATGTGTTTTTGATTATTTTCTTGATCTTGTATTGATCTATGGTGGCGAAAATTGATTGTGAACATTTTTTTTCGTAATTTTTTTTTTATTTTTTCTTCTCATTTGTTTGTGTGTGTGTGCATGTGTGTGTGTTGTTGCTACCAAATTTGAGTAGGTAGTGATTAAATCAGTTATAAATTTGTTTAAATCAGTGATAAATTTGTTTAAACTAGTGATAAATCAGTGATAAATTTGTTTAAACCAGTGATAAATCAGTGATAAATTTGTAATGTTAAGTCTAAGGGTAAAAATAAAAAATATTGTTTAATTTTTTTGAATAAGCCTATTGGGTAATAAGACTGGTCTATAGGACCAGCCCGTAATTCCCCCGTCTTTTTATTATATAGGCCTTTTGGACAAGAAGGTTTTTTAAACTTCGGCCTTTGAACTAAAGTAGTTTTTGGTCCATTAGAGGAGAGTAAAAGTGGAGTACAATGATTGTTCTAACATATGTACGTTTGATTTATTAAAAAAATAATACAAAATAAAATTATTATTTACCATTATAAAAGAATTGTCAATTCATATGGAGGCTATGAAATACCCATTCAATTCCATCTTTATTTTAGTAAATCAAATAAACTCTAAAATAGTATTTGGTTCACTAGAATGGTGGAATGAAATAAACATTTTATTATAATGTCTAATATCATGTTTGGTTTATTAAAAAAATGATAAATTACACTAATATCTTTTGAAATTTATGACAATTTGAGAAATCTCCTCTTAAGTTTATGAAATTACACTCACCTTCCTTGTCAATCATGTCTGTCAAACTAAGCTAACAGAAAGTATGTTTTTACCTTTTTTTTTCCTTCATTTGTTTATTCATTTGTACGTATGAAAGTCAAAAAAATGTCGACATATAATAGGAAAAAAAAAAAATTGGTGAACGTCATAATGGTCCCGTTTAGTAAAATTGTGAGAAAGTGATTATACATTATAACTTAACATATTATAACTTGTACTAGTGAACATAAGCTGGTAACTTGTTTGGTGTAGCTGTGAGATTATGAATTTAAATAGCAGAGTAGTATTTGGTAAATAAGCTGTAAAATAGCTTTTTACTATATAATTGTCAATTTTGTTCTTATGAATATAAAAATTATGATTTTGCCTACGATCTTGGATGTAGAGGCCGTTTGTCATTCGCCAGAGAGGAGAAGAGAAGAGGAGGAGCACCGTGTGAGAGGAGAGGAGTGGTGTTAGTTTTGAAGAGAAAAGGGTTTAAATATTGGTTTTTTGGTAATTTTTGAAGTTTCGGAGGGGCATTTAAGTCATTATGCCCATCCATTTTCAGCTGCGTGCATAAGCTGAAAAATTAAGCAGGGGTCTCGCAGCTTCAACTTTTAAGATAAAAATCAATTAATTTAAGCTATAATCTATTTCTATAAGTTCTACCAAACATACCAAAACAGCACAATTTAAGCCAAAAGCTGATTTAAGTTAAAAAAAGTACTACCAAACAGGCACAATATCCAATCACGTCCACTTTTCTTCTTCCTCCAATGTTTACCCTTTTTCAATTTATTTCACATGCATCAAATTATTATTATCATTGTAACACACATGCATAAATCCTATACTACTTAAATGCAGTTTTGATTTATTTGATTATGATTTTAACATTTTGATTTATTGAACTGAAAAAGCTATTTTATCACCCCCTTTAAAAAAAAAAAATAAATAAATAAATAAAATTCAAATTAACTAACTTGTAAGCCTTAGCCAAAAAGACCTCCATAATCCAATATTTTTCATATTGTTATATTTATTTGATCAACTTTAAAATAGTGTTTGATTCATTAAAATAACATAGAATTGAATAAAATGATCATTTTTTAATCTTCTTATAGGATGACTATTCGTTACAATAGTAAATGATGATTACATTTTTTAATTCACTTTTTATCCAAAAAAAAAAAAAAAAAAATTAGTGAACAAAGCATCCCACTCCAATAAACCAAACACAACTCTAACATAATATAAGAACAAGTTGTAAGAAGGTTTCTATCATTTAATTAACCTATTCAAAATTTTATTAAAAAAATTAATATATAATTTAAATTCAATTCTTACATAGTAGGGTGATGTGACACAAAAGTATAGTAGTGCATATAGTTTCCCAAATAAAAAAATGTACATGTAAATATTATGTGTGTTTTACCTCCAACTCACAAAAATATAATACGTAAATAAATTGCTGAGTTCAGCAAGTTTAGTTAATGCTGGTAACGGACAGTATACTTTTTGGGGCATTTGTAATCTGTCAGTGAACTAGAGGGAGGAGGTTAGTGTAATTTCAAAAATCTGAGGAGAGGTTTATGTAATTGTCATAAATCTTAGGAGAGATCAGTGTAATTTACTGTTAAAAAAAGGAAAATGAGTGAGAGCACTAATTAGTGCTATCACTAATGATGTGGCAGTAGGCCCCACCAGGAATGATTTGATATTTTGGTCTTGATGTTGTATTTTTTTTTCTTTTTTTATTGAGTATGTTTTGGTCTTGATGTTGTATTTTTTTTTCTTTTTTTATTGAGTATGTTTTGGCCTTGATGTTGTATTTTTTTTTCTTTTTTTATTGAATGCCATGTTATTAGTGGTCTTTTAGAGTTCCAAAATTAGTGGTTTCTATCATTATTGTTAAAAAAATAATGAATTTTTTTTGTTTTAAATGAAATCATTATTTCGCATTAAAAAAGTATGGTCATTTTATTACATGCAACTGTCATCCTAACGAACCAAATGTAACATAAGAGTGTACAACAATGAGGGCAAAAAAAAAAAACCTTAGGCAACCGCCTATCTGAGTGTGTCGCAAATTTTCATTTGTCAAAAAAAAATCACATAATAATACTCCACAAAGTGCTTAATAATTTTTGGGTTGCTCTCTCTCTCTCTCTCTCATGGCTTCTATTGTTGTTGTGCTGTTGATCTTCTCTATCCTCTTTGCAGCCATAGAAGCTCAAAAAAAGACCTCCAATCTAATAAGATTGGGTTCTTCTCTGTCCCCCATCAGCAAACCCAATTCATGGCTCTCACCTTCAGGCCTTTTCGCATTTGGTTTCTACCCAGAAAAGAATGGATTTGCAGTAGGAATATGGATACTTGGCCACCCAAACAAGACTGTTGTCTGGACTGCAAATCCAGAGTACCCACCCGTGTCCTCAAACTCCACAATTGAGTTTACCAGAGATGGTAGGCTCATTCTAAACCTTACCCAGCAATCAGAAATTATAGTAACACCTTTATTTCCAAACCAACATATAATTAAAGATATACATATAACAATTAGGCATAATTTTCAACTTTCTCCTAAAAGAAGGTACCAATATGTTCAAGAAGCACCGATAGTGGCTGGCATTATTATACCTCTCCACAATTGCCGACGCTGCCGACCGAACCGTCGAAGCAACAGTCGAAGCACCGGACAAGACCATCCTCGAGAGCGAACGAAACGAAGCCGGAATCAGCCAGTTGGCCCCGTCCGGCCCCGGCACAACTCCATCAGGTTTCCGGCCATCATTACTCAACTCCAGAACCACCAGCAGCAGCAGCACCACCGCCAAAGAGAAGAGAAAACAGAAATAAAAAGCTTTAAATGCAGATAAGAACACTACAAAGTCACAAATGGCAACAAATCACAACTCACAGGTGTGTCCATCAACTGCAAACAGCAAAACAATATCCGAATTTGGAAAACCCCCAAAACCCTCGAACAAACTTCCGAATCAGAACAAAAAAGCCTTCCGATTCCCTGTCCTGTTCTACTTCAAATTTTTTCTTTTTTTTACAAAGTGAAAGTAAATTAAAAATTGCGTCCGAAAATCAATCAAAAACCACAAAATTTTCAAACGTTTCTTCACGTATAGTATATACGAATGCAAGCTAAAATCAAACGAACTTTTTTTTTTATACAAATTTGAACAAATTTCGGGGGAAATAATTGGGTAATAAAATAATGGTTTGAATTTAAAAAAAAAAATTAAGGTTGCGTTTGGTAGAGTTTTATAAATATGATTTGAGAGTATGAGTTGTATTTTGAGTTTGTGAGTTGTAGAATTATGATATGAGTGTAGAAAATTTGTTTGGTTATGGTTTTTAAATAGAATGTTAGAATTGAGTTTTGAAAGTTTGATTTGACATGTCAAATAAGAAAATTTGTTTGGTTATGAGTTTTGGAAAGAGTTTTCAAAACTTAATTCAAATTATTATAACTCATAACAAAACACACTATTGAAAATTGAAAATTCTGGTCAACACTCATAACCAAACTCTTTTTAAAATTCAATTAAAAAAAATTATTATTAACAGAAAATAACATTAATCAATTTTTAATTGAAAATACTACAAAAGAAATAATTTTTTTTCAAAATAAATATTCAAAAAATTTAAATCATAAATATTTAAATAATCTAAAAAATTTAATAAGTAAAAAATTAAAATAAATATTCAAAAATTTTAAATCGTAAAAATTTAAATAATTTAAATATTTAAAAATTTTAAATAATTTAAAATGTTAATATTTTAAATTTAAAAACAATTATACACTCAAATCGTAACCAAACACATAAAACAAAACTCAATTAAGAAATTATTTTTAAAATTTATAACCAAACACATAACTCGAAACTCCATATTACTTTCACAACTCTACACTCAAATCGTAATCAAATCTATAACAAAAAAATTAAAATATTTAAAATATTTTTATAAAATAGAGTTTGAATTTATTTTTATAAAATATTTTAAAATTTAAAAAATTAAAATCGTAATATTTTGAAATTAAAATATTTAAAAATATTCAAAAAATTAAAAAAATCGTAACATATTTAAATATTAAAATATTTAAAATCTTAACAAAATTAAAATATTTTTAAAATATTAAAATATTGATTTGAATTGAGTTTTGAAAAGAGATTTGAATTATGTGTTTGGTTATGAATTTTGAAAAGTAATGATTATGTTTTGAATTGAGTTTTGAGAAATGGGTGTAGAATTATGATTTGAAAGTTCCAAACAAACAACACACTCAAGTCAATGGGTAGAATTATATTTTGAGAGGCTTACCAAATGGAGCCTAAGATTTGTAGTCCGAAATCTGTAAATATTGATTACATATTGGGAAGATGTATAGATACAGAGAGAAAGTAAAGAGAGATTTTCACCAAAAAAGAAAAAAGAAAGTAGAGAGAGAGAGAGAGAGAGAGAGAGAGAGAGATTGCGATACAGAAGCAAAAATAGCCTGTAGCTCAAAAAATCGAGGCTCGAGTGGCCCGAAATATGACTTATATTCGCTCTCCTCTCCTCAGACTCCAAACCTAACAAACAAAACCTCTGGTCTCTCCCTATTAAATCGCTGATCCAAGTCTCTCCCCAAATCTATCTCATTCCCTCCCTGAAATCCTCTAATTCCTCTCATCCTCATCTTTCATAAACCTTCTCCCTCTATACTCATACATTAACGGAGCTGAACGACAAGCGACGACGAAAAGTAAACGACGAACGACGAGCTCTGTTAAAACTCCTTACCAACCAGCTCAATGCCTCTCATACGCTAACAACACTAGAAACTCGTCATTACGTACTAGAAGAAAATGAATCTGAGGTAAACCCAAATTCGACAAAACTAGGGTTTATGTTTTGGCTTTAATTTCTGTACGAATTCGTCGATTGTGACTTTTTGGTTTTCGAATTTGCCATGAATTTGTGTTAGGGTTCCCTTTAATTGTGCGAAAATGTGTTTGGGGCTTATGAATCTATGATTGTTAAGGTTCCCATTTTGTTATTTTGATTTTGTTTTTTGAATCTGTTTGGGGTTTTGTTTGAACGCTGCAAAATCCTTTGTTTGAACTGTACAAACGAATTTGTTCGTTGAACCCTAATACAAAATTCACAGAATCTATCATTTGACAAAACAGATTCAACAGATTCATAGGGTTTTGTCATTATAGCTTATGAATCTATCATTTTTTCTGTTCGTTGAACTCTTTAAACAGATTGTTAGGGTTTTGGCTTATGAATCTATCATTTGTTTTGTTCGTTGAACTCTTTAAACAGATTCTGTTATTTGAATCTGTTCCTTGATTATGTTCTTTGAAGAATCTGTTGTTTGCAAAATCTGTTCTTTGAACTCTTTAAACAATATGTAAGGATTTGTTATAGTCCCCCATGGTGCAAAATATGTATGTATCTGTGCAAAAAATGATCACATTAAAAAAATCTGCTCGCTGAATCTATTGTTTGAAGAATGTGATGTTTGCAAAATATGTTCTTACAACTCTTTAAACAATATGTAAGGATCTGTTGTAGTCTTCCAGAGCACAAAATATGTAAGTATCTATGCAAAAATGATCATATTACAAAAATCTGTTCTTTGAATATGTTATTTGAAGAATCTATTCTTTGCAAAATATGTTCTTAGAACTCTTTAAACAGTATGTAAGGATCTGTTATAGTCCCTTATGGGGCAAAATATGTAAATATCTGTGCAAAAAATGATCACATTACAAAAATCTGTTGTTTGAATCTGTTTGTTGAATCTAATCTTTGAACTCTGTTTATAGATCATATCACTATGAATGCATCATTATGCATCAGTATGAGGCTTATCTATCAGTATGAGGTAGTTGAATCCGTTGGTATTTTTTATACAGATAAAAAAATGACTTTATCTTCTACTAATAATAGAAACATAAGATTAAAGCCAAGATTGTGTGATTGTGGAAGAACAGCTTCCATGTATATTGTACGAACCAATGAGAATGGAAATCAAGGATTTGTGTTTTTTGTTTGCCCAACAAAATATGCAAGTATTTGTTATATAAATTAATCTTTTACTTTTTACAAATTTCATTTTTGTGATTTGATTAACTGATTCTTGTGCATTGTAGAGTGCGAACGAACACTGTAATTACTTCAAGTTCACAGATGATGACGACGACGACGTTACCTCCACAATCCAATCCAATGTTGGACCTCGAACAGCTATAAGAACAGAAGAAATTAATGATCCAAAGAGAAGGCTTGGTGAGATGGACAATGCAATTCATGAACATGGTAGAAGGCTTCAAATGATGGAGAAGATTTTCAAGGCAATGACTTTTGTCATTGTATTTTGTGTATTTTTGTACTTTATCATATAAATGACTCAGTTGTTAGGTTTTGGACAATGTTATGAATGTAATCAATACTTGTTTTGTATTTCGTTGTTTGTGCTTAACACCTACAAGTATGTAGCTTGATCATGGAGTGTTCATGGGAATGGGTTGCTGAGAACATGATTTAAAAATCTATATGTGATGGTTGGTTAATTGATGGTCTTGGTTAACAGTGTGTATAATGTGTATAATGTGCACATTTCTTTGACTTCTGTTGAGATGAATATTTCTTATGTGCATGTGTTATTTCTATACTGGTTGACTAACTGAATGCAACTATAAAAGATAATTGCATTTAAGAAATTATTGATCTCATTTTTTTTTTAATGCAACTACGAAAGATGCTAAATACAGCTACAAATTATTGATCTCATTTTTATCCTTGTTCGAATCCTTGCATTTAAGAAATCTGTTGGCTTTCTACTTTGGTAACACATACACACAGGTTTCTATTTTTGAATGAAAAGCATTGTGTAGAACATACAGACATAAATAAAAAGGAGACTATTGGTTTTCTACTTTGGTAACACATACACACAGGTTTCTTTTTTGAATGAGAAGCATTGTGTAGAACACAGACATAAATAAAAGGGAGACTGTTGGCAAGAAAGAAACAAAAACAGCCCATGAATGGTCTATGTTAAAGTCAACAACTTCCACCAATTCCACCAATTTTCCATTCAACAAAAAAAAATGGGAAGAAATAAAGAAACACAGCCCATGAATGGTCTATGTTCAGGTCTATGTTCAAGTCAACAAGTTCAAGGACCTTGAATTCACTCAACAAATTCCACCAAGTATTGTGTTGACCTTGTAATTCAATTCAACCTAAAATGGAACAGCCACCAATTCCATCAATTTTCAAATGAAGCCAAACAATACAATCTATAGTTTACAAATGAAATTCACGTACAATTAGCACTTCGAAACTAAAAAAAAAAATGGGACATTCAGATCCCCGTCAATGTTCAAGTCAACAAATTTTAATGGTACTATTGAACTTTGGCGGTGTTTGGTGGGGCTTTTTTGAGCGAACTTATGGCTTCTGACTTTTAAAAAGCTATTTTGGACTGTTTGGTTAAACTTATTTCAAACAGTTTCTGATTTTAACAATTTATTTTAAGTCAAAAAAGCTGATTCTGAGAAACTACTCATTCCTTGCTTCTGATTATCAACTTCTGCTGTGGACATATTAATTCACGGTTATACTCTTAGATTTTTTTATTTGTTATTTTTTAAAAACATAAATAAATGGATTATAAAATATTATTATTATTTTTTATGAGAAATGTAGACAAATAGTAAATAATAAAAAATAAAAGTTAATTGAAAAAGCTACTTCACAGCTTGCTTAACAAACACTACTCAGCAACTTAAATCTATAATCCAATAGTTATACCAAACAAATTAATAGCTTCTGATTGAAGTCATAATCTATAATCTGTTAAGCTATAATTTATAATATGTTTTAACAGCTACACCAAACAGGACCTTTGACTGCTAATATTGTTGACCTTTCCAACTTGAGTATGGGATGTGCTTCCAATGTTGTCCTCTATTGTGCTAACCGATGCTTGTAAAAATAAAGTAAATATTACAAAAAAAAAAATTCCACAAACATATTCACCAATATAAAATTTAATTTGTCACAAGAATACATTCAACACGTACCGGTACATACATACTGTCTTGTGCGGCATCCATACAAGGCAAATAGTAAGGTTAATTTTGCGGCACCTTATCATGAAATAGTAACAAAATGGCATTCGTAATTTGAAGAACTAAAATACCAACCCACAAAAAACAAAGTGTAATATATTAAGTCCATTCAACGCATACCGGTACATACATACTGTCTTCTATGACATCCATAGAAGGACAATAGTAAGGTTGATTTGGCGGCACCTTATGATGAAATAGTAACACAAGTTAATTAGTAATTTGAAGCAATAAAATTAAAATCCAAAAAAAAACACGAAACAACCTTCATATTTAACACGTACCGGTTCATACATAGTGTGTTACACGCCTCCCGTGCAAGGAAAGCTTGACTTACGAGGTCTACCTTGACGCACCTTGCGACCCTATAGTACCAGACATTGATGAATATTTTAAGTTTAACAAATTCTAAAATATACATTTGTAGTGCGGAATGAAAAATGTACCTCTACCGGATTAGCCTTCTTATTCTTTCTCTTCAATCGATTCACTATTGCATCAACCTTGCTAACCTTTCGTTTCGTACATGAACGGCCTTTTCAGCGAGCAACCAAAGGATTGAGTACCTTGCGAGTCATGCTTTCTTTTGTAGTATTGATACGAGGCGGACTTTTTGGTGAAGTATGGAAAGGTGGTAAAGTACTACTTGAAGGTGGTAAAGTACTAGTGCATGGCACATTACTCGCACTACCTGATTGAACTATTCTTACTTCATCCTTGATTTTCATCAACCTAAGTTGAATCACTTTGTGTTTACCATCATCATTGGTAGTAAGTTCCAGGATCTCATCCAATATGTTGTGATAGTTATCATGCAACTTTGGATGTAGAGCAGACCCAAAGTTAGTATATGTGGTTGGAATGCATGTGTACCCTCTTTCCAAGTCTGTTCTCCATCTCGAAATAATGTATTTATTTGGCACCTCATATATGGATCTCTCAATGAGCACACAAAGTGAATGGGCACATATAATACCTCTAAACTCAAACAACCGACACATACATTGGAGCTCACATTCAGTTGCATTAAAGTACACAACAAATTCCACTTTCTTCATCCCCTCACCTAGAAAAACAACCTCCCTCACATGATAGGTGCAAATTGCTCCCTCCTCTTTGATAAGATTTGCACGACAGTACACTAGACGCTTCATTTCTACTTGAACTTCTTTAAATTTTGAATTAGTATAAGCTGCACGAAATTGCTTATCAAACGATACACCGTTAAGCAATCATACAATTTGTTACGAGACTTAAAATCTGCTTTTGTCTCCTTCTCTACCTTACTTCTCATCAAACGTTAATGCCTCATATCCCCCCGCTTCAACAACTATGGACTGAAATTCCTGGCCACCCGAATCCCTGCTGCATCGTTAACTTCTAGTCTCCTCTTTACTGGAGTAAGAATCCTCTTATTCATTGTAAAATGCCGTGAGTCAGTCGAAATCAAATCATGAGTGTGCTCAAGCACAACTGTGGTTAACTTATATCTTCCATCATTTTGTAAATTGGCTCTTACCCTTGTTTTACAATCAATTTTTGATGACAAAGATGGTTTGAAGGGATTTACTTCTGATCTTTTTGTTCTATTCTGCGCTCGAGTACATTCAATTCCAAAGTACTTTACTTCTCCATCCCTTGTTACGTTTTGTGCTCTATAAGCTATAGCAAATCCAAGCTGTTTTGCATATTTTGCATAAAATGTGTATACTTCTTGCTTTGAGATAAAATACATCCCCTTCTTCGGTTCTTCAACTTCACCACTCTCATTAAATTCAACATTATTATCTTGTTCCTCAACTTCCTCACTCACATTGAATGAATTATTGTTTGAATCAATATCCATTATAGCTTCAAAGTGAAATAGAATAGACATTAAGAGAGTTAGTAGAGACAAAACACTGATTGCCTCCACCACCATTCTTATCACACAACAAGCAACATTATAAGGAAGCAAGATACAGGTTCATTTTTACACTTCTATTGCAAACTGAAATAATATATATATATATATATATTTATTGTTTCTAAGCACATATACATGGAACAGAGGGGGTGGTTTTAATGGGTCTCAAATGACAATTTTATTTTAGAAGTAACATAATTGCCTAATCTAAAATGAAAATTTTGAAATTATTTAACATGAAGTTCACTACATAAATTTTCAGTCATTTGTCATGGATTAATCAATGAGTTATGAAAATTTAAAAACATAGGCTCTAACAAATTTTTGCACACACAATGTTCCTTATTAACAGTGAAGTTCACTACATAAATTTTTAGTCATTTGTCATGGATTAATCAATGAGTTATGAAAATTTAAAAACATAGGCTCTAACAGATTTTTGCACACACAATGTTCCTTATTAACAGAAGATTCAACATATTTCATCAACAGTGTGTGCAAAAATCATATGAATATGACCAGCAGATTTTTAATTATTTTTAATCATATGAGTATGACCAGCAGATTTTTAATTATTCACTACATATTTCATCCTCTTAATTCAACACAAAACCAACTAATGGGTCAAGGAGATGAATCATAAGTAGATTTTTGAATATTTCCACACAGTAGATTTTTGCAGAGTTCAATGCGAAACCAACTAATGGGTCAAGAAGATGAATCATAAGCAGCATGAATCATAAGAATGAATCATAAGCAACAGAATATTATCATAAGCAGCATGAATCAAGGAGCAGCGACAACACCTTTTGGCGCACACACCAGCAGCAGCAGCACCTTTCGCACGCACGGCAGTGTAGACACCCCATTTTTGACCGTCCTCAAGACTTGGACGTCACCGTTTGAACACTCGGTGATTATCCATGTTTGTGTTCGTTTGGAGTTCCCGGGGGTCTCGGCTACGCGCCCTGCCTCAGGATCTCCGAACTTGACCGTTTTGTGTCTGGTTTTGTACCAAACACTTGTGTTTTGCCTTGGAGGGGCAGAGAATGCCTTGTGAGGCATCCCCACACACCACCGGCAGTGGCTAGAGGTCACCGGCTGGTTTTTGATGCCATCGGCACTTTTTGCTATTGGTCGGCACTGTTTGTTGCCGGTCGGCACTAAATTTTGTCAAAATGACATTTTTGGGCAGCCGACCACTGTTCATCTACTTTATGTAGATATTTTGTAGCTGGCACCAACTCTGCTTCCCTCCATACACGTGTATGGAGGGATTTCCCTCTAAGCAAGCTTGTTGTATAAGCTTTGCAAGAGGGAGTTCTATAAGAAGAGAGGCCTTCTCCTTGCTCTAGGTTAGAGACTTTGAAGGCAAAACCAGAGCTTACACATATAGATACACCCTATCTCTATATTTCTCTCTCTCCTCCTTTGTGTGTGTTTTTTGGCCTAAAAGTGTGATTTTACCTTACTTTTGCACCCATACACACACTATTACACCTTGCTCCGAGATTGAGGACTTTGAGGGTTGATTCTTGAGTTTTTGGACTGTTTTTGATCAAAAGAAGGGGGCTGCCTTGGCTGTTCTTGAAGTGTGCTTCAAGGGTGAGCATTTTACTTTAGTTTCCCCAAACTTGCACTAGTCTTTTACCTATCTTACTTGCTGATTTAGTTTTTGTGCATAACATAAAAAAGGCTTATATTTTCATGCTTAAGAACTTTCATTAAGAGTCTTTTATGGTTTGAGTTCGAACTCACCCTCTTAGGCCTTATTTGGCCTTTTTGTTGCCTCTTTGGTAAGGCCTTGTTTGCTTAAGTGTTTTGGTCTTCTCACCACTGAAAACCAGTGGATTTTCAGTGGTGAGGAAGGTGGTTTGAAGTCTTTCATAGGGGAGGGACACCCCTCTCCCTTCATTGTCTTGTTTCCTTGCATTTTGGCTTAGAAGGGTAACATGCATGCTTGATCATTTTTTGCCCCATTTCAGAAGTTTTTTGGGTGTTTTGGGTCATATGTGATCTCTGTTTTTGGCCGGATTTGTACCCATTTGCATGCTTAATATACTTGCTTTACATTCCTCCATTTGGCCTAGAATTGTATCTTGGGTTTAGGCCATGATTTTTGCATGTGTTGGTTTGGTTCCATGAAGATGTTGGCATTATTTTACCATGTTTAAGGTCTGTTGGCCATTCATTTCAGTCATGCTTGCCTTGTTTGATGTCATCCCTTTGTGTTTTGGCTTGTAAGCTTTGAGCATATTGACCTCTAGCATGCATAACTATGACCATCCTCATGATTTGCCATCATTTAGGGTCATATTTCAGCCCATAAATCATGCTTGTATGCTTGCATTTGTGACCTCTTCCATGCTCTTAGGGTGTACCCTTTTATGCCTAGAAATGAGTTTTGGTGGGTGCATTTCATGGGAGCCACCTAAGCTGTCATATTAGGAGGTTTTGGAGTCCCTTTTTGCATGTTAAAATTCTGTTTTGGCTTGTCCAAGGCATGCCATGAGTGGTCATGTTGGTGGGAGTGAAGTGCCTCCTTTTTGTGCCTTAACCTTAGGACCATTGGCTTGCTTGTTGGCATGAGTATTGGTCCACCTTTTGGACACTTTTGGCCACTGTTTTGAGGTGGGTTAAGGTCTGCCCCTTTACCATTTTAAGCCACCATTGCATGCTTGTTTCATGTTTGATGTATGGTTGCTTCATTAGGTGTTGTAGCATGATGATTCTATTGCTTAGATTGTCCATATTTACATTGCATTTGCATCTTGTATGCCTAACATTGCATGCTTGCCATATTAGTTGCATGACACTTGGTATGCCTTGTATCTTGATATCATGTTGCATTTTGAGCCATGTTTGCATAACATGCATTGCATTACTTGGTTTGGGGTGCCAAACCAAGTGTGAGGGTCAAGGGGCGTTCATACTATAAGTGATGTAACGTGCCTTAACTCTCGGTCACCGGGGCCTTTGACTTCGACATGATAAGGCCTTGGTCCTCATTTGTGTGTTGCATGCATTTTTTCATCAAATGGCAAGCTCGATCTCTTGGGCTACCATGCACCATTGATGGCTCGAGTATTGAGGGCCATGTTCCCCTGAGTTCAACACATGATGGGAAACATGACCATGCTCACATGTGCCTGAAATCCCATGCCATATACTGTCTGTTCTCTGTTGCTGTCAAAACTGTCTCCTGCAGGAAGTTTCTGCCGACCGGCAGAATTCAGTGCCGACCGGCTATTGGTGAATGGCCGATAAATCCAGAAGCAGCCGATGGCAATTATGCACTGCCGGTGGGAATTTCCCCTAGCCGGTGGTACTCTGCAGTGTGCAATAAATCTGCCCCAGCACTTTGGAATTTTTCAGAGAGATAGGGCAGTGTAAACAGAGACAGCCTTGGTATGGTACGGACTTTCTGGGCAAGGCGGGTTCGAGCATGCATCATTCGCGCACCTCGAGGCGGAGGCTGTGGCCATCTCTCTCCTTCATTTTGCATTCTTTCTATTAATTAAGTAGAAATTCTGTAATAATTAATTTATTTGTTATTCGGACTGTAATATTTATTTGTACCCTCCGAGCGAGGGCAAATCTGTAATAAGTGTGTGTGAGTGGGGTGTATGTCTTCCAATCCCACGTCTTTCTTCCCTTTTATTTACCTGCTTATGATGGTAGACTAGGGCATATTTAAAATTAGCATACCTTATGCAATGCATGCGTGCATTCATGCATTTGTCTGGCATACACCGGGCTCGGTACATCATGCTAACTGCATTTGTATTTCAAATTCCAAATTGAATACGTGCATCAATTGGTTGCATTTCACGTGCCATGTTTAGGTTAGCCGAGCCTACTCTAATTGCATCTTGCATGTGTTGCATTAGTCAACTTGACATAAACTAGGACATGCATGTTTGCTAACTAGTTTGTTGTTTTGGCACGGAGTACGATGTAAGTATTTATGTTTTAGCATACCGCATGCGTGTGAGTGTTGCCATGACAGTATGTTTGCCGTGCGGCTAGATGCTTATGTGTTATAAACTGTTTGAATGCCTGTAGGTGAAGGTTGGATTGTTTGAGTTGGAAAAACTCGTTGAAATCCGTATTTTAGCCTACTTGCGAGTAGCAAATTCCAAAGCGCTTTTCAAAACAAACGGATATGCAATGCTTGTTTCCAAATTGGGCAATCTAGTCTATACTTGTTTGCTGTGCGCATAACATAGTAATTCTAGGTTAACAATTGGAATAAGAACACATAACGTTTTCAAAAACGGATGTCACGGTTAATAGAGGCCGGTCTTCGGACCGGGCGAGAGGGGGTGCTCATAGCTGACCTTCCCCAATCGTACCCTAGCTCCCGAGCCGAGACAACTCCGGTGATGACGGACATGTGGCCTTCGGCACCGAGTCAGGGTTTCCTAAATTCCCCCATAAAAAATATTTAGGTGGCGACTCTGTATCTGGCAAAGCAGTCCATGTTTGGCACTTCTTTTCAAAATCTGTTTCTCAAAACGATTTGCCAGATTTGGACTCTTTGGTTCAAGATTAAGAACCGTGACACAAATCGAGTCCGAGCTGTAGTGACCCCAAATGAACAGAACGGGACTCATCTCTCCCGGGGCGTTCGGGGACGTCTACAGTTTCTGGCGACTCTGCTGGGGAATTAGAGAGCTTGACTCGAACTCGTGGTATCCTGTTTTGATTACACTTATGTGTTTTTTTGCATTGCATGTGCATTGGTGCGCCTAGGAACACAGTGTTTGCCATCTGCCATTCCTGAACGGTTTGCCGGAGGCTTGTCTTGTCAAGGCATGACCATAAGGCTGACCGGTTATGGGCTCTGACAGTATGGGAACACAAACCCCGGTTTTACCGGGGCACCCTCTTCGACCATTCGACCTAGTGCATATTCGGATTCATAGTGACCATTCCAAGTTAGGACAGGCTGCTTCCCCGATGTTAGGTTGTTTGAAAACTGCTGCGTGCATAGTGAAACCCTAGCTCCTGACAAAAGAGGACAGGGAAACCCTACCCCAACATAGGGGTGTTTTGGCTCTCTTTACTTGCTATGTGCTTTTAGAGTGTTGCTCTACAGGAACGTGCATATCAGTTTGCAAGATTGAGTATTAGGCCTGAGGGCATCAGTATCAGTTTATGAGAATCAGTTATCTACGGGTATCAGGTTCAGTTTTGGGAACAGAGATTTTGGGGAACAGTGATCAGTATCGAGGAACAGCGTGTTCGGCTTACCGACTGTGTATTATGGATACCCAACTGTGCGTTGTGTGTGTTTATTTTATGCCGTTATGCTGTCCGGTTGTTAGTTTATTTACTGCTTTATTTATCTTTTTGCTAGGTAGTTTAGCATCATTGTTTCCAACCCGGTAGATATTCCCCAAGCACTCTGGATCAGAGGTCGTCGGCTCCATCGATCTGAGGATCTGGTAGACGGACAACCGGTGTACCACTCTCTACCCCCGGTTACTAAACGGAAGGCAACTGGGCTGAGGGCATCGGTTCAACAGTCAGTACAGAGGGCTTTATCTACCCCACCTGTGTACAGTAGGGATTAGGATCCTGTTTCACCCGCAGAAAGGGAACATATACCGACAATTCAGTCAGAACAGAGCAGCATGGCTAGTTTAGAAGAGATGGTGCGCCAACTCCAAGAAAGCATGAAAGTAATGCAGCAGGATGCTGTCCGACAGGCAGAATTTGCCAAACAACAAGCCACAGTTATGAGTAAGCAAGTGGAGTTAATTGTGAGATTGCAGCAGCAAACTGGGGCGTCAGCTTCACAGCAAGTCCCTCCCCCACTAAGGGTTCCGATACCCGAAGAGACGCCAAACGCCCGGAATGTCCAAGAAGATACAGACATCCCAACGGGGCCGACTCCACCCCCGATTCTGCCTCAACTATCCAAGGCACCCACTTCTATTAATCAATCGGATTCTCCCTTCGAGTCCGAGGTGGACCCCGTGGCATTAAAAATGCGCAAGCTTGAAAAGCTGTTCAAAAAATCTCAAGGTGTGAAGTCCATTCCGGACATTGGAGACGGGTACACTGACGCAGCCGTGACGCTGCCAGATCGGTTTAAGATGCCGCAAATTGATCGTTTTGACGGATCTGAGGATCCCATGGTACACCTACGACTATTTTCAGACGTCCTAAGGCCAATGGGCCTCACTAGACTGCAGAAGCTGTCTTTATTTGGCCGGACCCTGTCGGGTGTAGCGGCCGCATGGTATGCCAAATTGGAGGATGACATCAAGAGAAGTTGGGACGAGATGGCTGAGGCCTTCATCCTGCAGTACTCGTATAACACACAAATCGAGATCACGACCCGGGATCTCGTGACAACGAGGCAAGAACCCAAGGAGAGCTTCTCAGAATTCGTAACCAGATGGCGGCTAAGGCTTCGATGATGACCTTAAGACCCACGGACAAAGACCAGATTCAGATGATTGTGCGCAATCTTCAGCCGAAGCTAGTGCAAAAGATGATTGTAATCCCCTTTTCTACCTTTTCTGATCTGCATGAAATGGGGGTGCAGATCGAGGATGCCTTAAAACAAGGCTTGATTGATAACGACCGGGAACAACCCCGCAGAACTTTCAATCGTAATACTAATGCAGACCCGAGTGGCGCTACAACTACCAGGACCTCCGAAGTGAGTATGGTCACCACCAGCCCTTCCCCGAGAACTATGGCAGCCACACCATTCTCCGGTGCGTTTGGATGCAACCCACAAACAGCCAAATACCCTCCCAAAAATACCAGAACCTTCGCTCCACTTTATATGCCCCTGTCCAAAGCTTTGGGGGTTTTGATCAGAAAAGGGCATCTGAAGCCCCTAGAACCGCGGCCCTTACCGGAAAGACTCCCCGCTGCCCACAATCCAGCCAAGTATTGTGCGTTCCACCAGCAGCACGGTCACGACACCGACCTGTGCTTTCGATTGCGTCATGAGATTCAAGATCTCATTGATAATGGGGTGATTTTACCTCCTGAGAAACCCAATGTTACTACAAATCCTCTCCCCACACATAACCAAGCTCCACCACCCAAAAGAATCAATTTCATCCACACTGGGGTCACGTCCTACGATCCTAGTATCTATATCACACCCTCCTACCTGCCTAAGCCGGAGGTTTTCCTCCCTGATTGCACCGATTTGTGCATGACGGACGTCTCCATAACCCAACCCAAGCCAGTGGTGGTGACCATCGAGAGCAGGAGAGAGAAGACTCCAAAGGAAAAGGGGGTTGTTGAGCCAGAGTCTGCGGAGTCTGGGAGTGATGTTGGGAATGCTTATAGTCCGAGTGACTACATTTCACCAATGGGCCAGAATAGACCAGATGTGGAATTTCCAGCAGGAGGAGAGCTGTGTGCAATCCAAGGGGACAGTCCAGAACAGGGAACGGATGATTTGACAGCTGTGGAAGAGGATCTTGCCAAGTTCCCGTTTTACGATAACCAAGATCCAGAAGACTCATCCATCAACTGGTTCGATTATGAGGAATCGGCGGAGGCCACGGGATGGTTGGACGATCAGCCAGATGTGGTAGGAGAGTTTCAGTCAGAACAAGGCCCGGCAGGGGCGGGAATGTCAATAACAGCCGGGAGGGTCGAAGAACAGAATACATCGCCGGAGAGCACCGATGTCGAGAGTTTCGCTCGGGAATGGAGCATTTTGAGTACAGGGACCATTGAACAATCTACTGCGTTGACATAGTCAGAACAGGAAAGATTCGAAGATTCTGAGAGGATCAGGAAGGCAAAAGCCCACGTGGGGGTTGAGACTGCCACAAGTACAGAAATGGAGAATGCTGCGAGCATAGGAGTAAAAGGTACTGCAAGTATCGGAACGGTCATGCCAGAACCGGACAGGTGCCTGTCAGCTGCAGATGGCATGTGGTGGGAAGACGATGATCTATGTCTTGCCCACACGGACGAGGATTAGGGAGGTAACCAACCAGATGATACCTGGTATATCGGCGAAGTCGATCACATGACTAGGAGTGGACGGTACTTCAAGCCTCCACACCTAGATCAACCGGAGGCGTCTGGAAAAGATAAAGAGGCAGAGAAGCAAAAGGAAAAGCAACTCGAAGATGAGGCCGTATTGAGACAATTGAAGAAGATACAAGCAGACATCTCCATCTGGGGGCTGCTTATGGCTTCTCGAGTACATAGACAAGCTGTCCTTACAGCCATGGACAAAGCCAAGCTTTCTATAGACACCACGCCCGAACAGCTGGTGGGCCTAGTTTTTTCGGGAGGAAGTCCCCCGGCATTAACCTTTTCTGACAAAGAACTGCCACCTGAGCGTGCGAACCATAACAAGCCACTCTACATCTCTGTGGAGTGCAGAGATAAATGGATACCCGTGGTGCTTGTTGACACGGGGTCCGCCATCAACGTCTGCCCGGCAAGGACAACCTATGCGATCGGTTTGAAAGTCGCAGATTTTGTGCCAACGGCCCAGGTGATTCGGGCGTATGATAACACAAGCCGGGAAGTAATGGGAACAGTTAAGATTCAAACAAAGGTTGAGCCGGGACAGCATGAGATAGATTTCCATGTCTTGGAGGTTCCTGCAACTTTCAACCTGCTTTTAGGGCGGCCGTGGCTGCATCAGGCAAAGGCAGTCTCCTCCACCCTACATCAAGTGGTGAAATACCCCTATGGGAAGGGAGTAGCCATCGTCTTCGGAAATTCATCGATTCATCCGCCGCCAGAAGTATCCACGCCTGTTCTAGAAATTGAACACGGTATGGAAGATGTGTTCATATCGGGTTTTACCTTGGCTGAGGCTCGGGTTGTTCAGGACATCATGGCTGCTAGTGAAGGGGTATATGTTAGTGCTCAGGCAGTCTATCTCATGAACAAACTCCAACACATCCCCGGGATGGGATTGGGCAAGAGCGGCCGGAAAGGCGTCGCAGCATTGGCCGCAGTGCCACACAACCCTCATACCTTTGGATTGGGTTACCTACCCACCAAAGAGGACTGGATAAGGAAAGGAAAGGAAATGGCCGGAAGAGCCAGAGCAAAGAAGGCTGGGAAGCCTTTCGAGTTGATGCATAGGCCCATTCAGGGTACCCTAAACGGACGCTTCATCCGGGAGGGGGAGGACTTTCCGTTTTGTGGCTTCCCAGAACCATGGCTGAACGCGGAGAAGAAGCGCGTGCCGGGTTTTGAGATTTTCTTCGACCTGCAGCTACCTGAGAGTGACATCGCTGAAGGGCAAACAGATCTATCAGTTGAGGCTAAACAAAATAGGGAAGTGCAGTCTGAGGACGCTGAAAATGAAATGGGGGTAGCACTGGCATGCCTGCTTTCAGATCCTCCGATCGAACAGAAGTGCTTGGGGGATAGCTCCTCAGTGTGTGTGATCGGGAACGAAACAGCTGCGAGCCTACCAACAGCTATTTTGGATGCATCCATCGCACCCTCTCTCGTGTGGCAATATGAAGAAGGATTCTTGTCCAGCAGCACCGGGTCAGGTAGTGAGCCGGAATCTGATTCCACCGAGTCCTGTGAGTCGGAATCAGGTTCCAGCTCGATTGAGTCTGAGTCCGGTATTCCTAGGGGTGATAACCCGGATGCCACAGTCCTGTCTAGGTCGTCATTTTCTTTCTCTTTTGAGTCTGTTGTAACAGAAGAATCAGACGGCTTGGAAGTGTTTAATGAGAACGATGTGGATGTGGTTTCTGAGTATTTTTTTGTGCCTTTGATTTATTGCTTAAATCAGGATTTTCAAAATTTTGATGAAAACGACGAGGAAGAAATTCCTCCGGTTTTACAACGGTTAATTGATCAAGAGCAGGAAAGATTTGTTAAACCCTTAATGGATGAAATCATTACCGTGAATGTTGGTACTGAGAAGGACCCGCGGCTGGTCCAGATCGGGTCCACGTTGTCTTCGGAGGAACGCGAGCGCTTAGTCGCTTTATTAAAAGATTTCAAAGATGTTTTTGCGTGGTCCTACGAAGACATGCCTGGAATCGATCCTGAGATTGTACAGCACCGGATCCCTCTTGATCCCGAGGCCCGACCTGTCAAGCAGAAACTCAGAAGGATCCGCCCTGATTGGGCCATTAAGATCAAGGAAGAGGTCACCAAGCAAATCGATGCAGGCTTCCTGCTGGTATCCGAATACCCGACTTGGTTGGCCAACATTGTTCCAGTACCGAAGAAGGATGGCAGAATTCGGGTATGTGTAGACTTCAGAGTTTTGAACAGGGCCAGTCCGAAGGACGACTTTCCCTTACTGCACATTGATGAATTGGTAGATTTCACGGCAGGACACGCCTTGCTTTCGTTTATGGATGGCTTCTCAGGCTATAATCAGATAGTGATGGCACCCGAAGATCGGGAGAAGACTGCGTTCACTACCCCGTGGGGTACATATTGTTACAGAGTAATGCCATTTGGGTTGAAGAACGCTGGAGCTACTTATCAACGGGCAGCAACCACAATATTGCATGATATGATCCATAAAGAGGTCGAGGTGTACGTGGACGACATGATTGTCAAGTCCAAAGAAAGAGAGGGCCACTACACCGCCTTACAAAAGTTCTTTCAAAGGATCAGAGAGTTTCGGCTGCGGTTGAATCCCCAGAAGTGTACATTCGGTGTTACAGCGGGAAAAATGCTAGGGTTTCTGATTACACAAAGGGGCATCGAGGTTGACCCTTCCAAAATCAAGGCCATCTTGGAAATGCCACCACCAATGACTGAAAAGGAGGTGCGAGGCTTTCTAGGTAAAGTGCAATTCATAAGACGGTTTATCTTAAAATTAACCTTGACTTGTGAACTACTTTTTGGTCTCCTGAAGAAAGGAAAGAAGTTCCAATGGGACGGTCGATGTCAAGCAGCTTTTGAACAGATCAAAGAATATCTACAGAACCCGCCCGTGTTGTCACCACCAGAGCCGGGGAGACCGTTGATATTGTATCTTTCAGTAACTGAGACTACCATGGGCTGCATGCTCGCACAAGAGTCAGAGGACAAGGTGGAAAGGGCCATCTACTATCTGAGCAAGAAGATGCTGGATTACGAGACCCGCTACACTCCGCTGGAAAAGGCTTGCTTGGCCTTGGTATGGGCTACCAGGAAACTGCGGCACTACCTGTTAGCTCACTCTGTAATGTTGGTTTCACGCTTGGATCCCATCAAATATCTTTTCGAGAAACCGGCACTTACGGGTAGGCTAGCTCGTTGGCTGCTGTTGCTTTCCGAATTTGATCTGAAGTATGTAACACGCAAGTTAGTGAAAGGAAGAGCAGTAGCGGAGTTCCTTGCCAACCACCCGGTTGAAGGGGATGAAGCGGTTGAGTACCTGTTCCCAGATGAAGCCATTCTGCACATCGAAGATGAAACGTGGACGATGTACTTTGACGGAGCGTCGAACCAATATGGGTATGAGACAGGAGTGTTGCTGATAGCGCTAGACGATTCCCGTATCCCTTTAGCATTCAAGCTCCGGTTCAAAGTCTCGAACAATGAAGCAGAATATGAGGCATGTATTGCCGGCCTAGAAGCAGCCCTAGAACTAGGGGCAAGACGGTTGGACGTCATTGGGGACTCAAACCTTGTTGTATCTCAAGCAAAAGGAGACTGAAAAGTCAAAGAGGAAAGGATGATAATTTACCACCAAACCTTGGATTTGTTAATTCCTCGGTTTGAGAAGCTAAATTTCACCCACCTAGTAAGAGAGAACAACAGGTTCGCAGATTCACTAGCAACTCTATCTTCTATGATAGACATCCCGTCCGGAGTCCGGATGCGTCCAGTCATTATTGATCAGAAGTTTGCGCCAGCGTACGAATCAATTTCCGCCATAGATGAGGCTCAGGACGACAACCCCTGGTATTACGACATTTGGAACTTCTTAGAAAAGGAGGCGTATCCGCCAGGGGCAAATGCCAAGGATAAAAGGGCAATAAGAAGAATGGCTGTTCAGTTCATCATCTGCGAGGGTAAACTGTATAAGAGAGGTCATCTGGGGATGCATAAGCTCTGTGTAGAAGCTGAACAATCGAAGTGCCTGATGGAGGCCATCCATGGAGGAGAGTGCGGTGCACACATGAATGGAGTAATGCTGGCTAGAAAGATCCTCAGACAGGGCTACTACTGGTCTACCATGGAGGAGGATTGTATCGGCTTTGTTCGGCGATGCCACAAATGCCAGATCCATGCAAACCGTATGAACATCCCACCGTCCAAGCTGTACAATATGACGTCCCCATGGCCATTTTCCGTTTGAGGAATTGATGTGATCGGAGTTGTTACCCCGAAGGGTCGAATGGGCATGAGTTTATCCTGGTAGCGATAGATTATTTCACGAAGTGGGTCGAGGCCCAATCATACGCGGTGTTGAAAGTGTCGCACGTCGCAAAGTTCATCAGAAACAACATCATCTGTCGCTACGGGGTGCCAAACGAGATTATTTCGGATAATGGATCCCACTTTAAGAAAGAAGTGATTGACTTGTTGGAGAAATATAACGTGGCTTTTCATAAGTCATCCACATACCGGCCACAAACCAACGGAGCAGTTGAGGCCGCTAACAAGAACATCAAGCATATACTGCGGAAGATGGTGGAAACCTACCGGGATTGGCCAGATAAGTTGCCGTTTGCTCTGTGGGGCTACAGGACTTCAATTAGAACTTCTACCGGAGCGACTCCGTATTCGTTAGTTTATGGAATGGAGGCCGTTCTACCTATCGAAATTGAGGTACCATCCTTACGGGTATTGGCTGAGTGTCAAATAGCCGAAGCAGATTGGCAGCAGAGCAGGTTTGAGGAACTCATGCTTTTTGACGAGAGAAGACTGAAAGCACTATACCACGTTCAAAGTTATCAGCGGAGAATTACCCGGGCTTTCAACAAGAAGGTTAAGTCCAGAAATCTAAAGGAAGGGGATTTGGTGCTCAGGGACAACCGAGCTCCCATCCACGACCCAAGGGGCAAGTTCAGACCCAACTGGACCGGTCCCTACATCATCAAAGCTATTTGGTCAGGTGGAGCTGTGGTTCTGATGGACTTAGATGGCTTGGAGTCCTCCCAACCGATCAACATGGACAAGTTGAAGAAATATTACCCTTGAGAGGCTCGCTAGGTCGAAAACCCGAAAGGGCGACCTAGGCAAAAGTTAGTGCACAAAAAAATTAGAAAATATAAAAATTGAGCTCGCAAGGCTGAAAACCCGCAAAGGGCGGCTTTGGCAAAAGTTAGAGCGCAAAAGGAGAGTGAAAATACTCGAGTGAACCTAAGCCTGAACTACGTAAGGCTTGATTCCCATCTTTGGGATACGTAGGCAACTTCATCCTGAAGTTCAGCCATAACACTTCCCCGATCAACTTTGTCCATTTGATCGTCTCGGCCATCTTTGCCTATTCAGCATTCAAAGGTTCGGTTATGACCTCCAGCGCAGTGCTCTTCAGACTAGGGGCAACTTTCCGTTGCTGTGCAATGCTGCGGTGCTCTTTCAGACTAGGGGCAACTTTCCAGTTACAGGGATCTGGGGTTGTGCATCTCAGTAACAGATCTCAGGCGTGTCCAGTTCTGATCCACATCGAAAATGATTTTTGAGAAGTTTTAATAAAAGCCGACTTTGTTCAAATAATCTTTTTACAACTTTGACCATTTTTGGACCAAAGCGGAAAATTTTCAGTACCACAACCTTCAATTTCATTGATTTCAAAACAGAGTTCTCCTGCTCTTGCATACAATCGAAGTTGCTTTTTATTACATTCATAAAGAAAACTTGAAAGTACTAATAAAGCAATAAATCTGAGGCATAGTCAAGTCAGGTGCTCCTGCACCCCCTCCCAGAGCTGGTCGAAGCCTCTGATGCCAAGCTGGGCCCGATCTGTGCTTCTTCGTTGAGCCAATCCACGCACTCGTCAGACAAAGTGCAACTGAAAGTAGGAGCGGGGGCCAGGAGTTCTCTCATCCTCCACGCAGTGGCCTGCCAAGCAAGCTGTGCGCCTCGGGCTGGGAATGCAGCAGGATACTCTATCCCCTCTGGCGGGCAGGTTTGATCATGGCCAAATTGGCGTCGAATCCAAAATGGGAAGTAGAATACACAGTGAGTGAGACCAACTAATTGAATCCCAGCCTGCCGGGGCATATTGTAACTCATTGCCGGAAGGCTCAGCCAAGGGCACCGCCAAGCAATACGGTCTGCGGACAAGCGGCACATCCAAGCGAACCACCATCCCTCATCCAAGGCATTGACTAGACGGTGCTGGAAGAAGTAGCCGCGAGCTGAATATGTTGGGCAAGAGTCCACAACTTGCAGTTTGTCCATCAACCATACCTGGGGAGGGATGGAAAATGAGAGAGTAAAGAATAGAGAGATGTACGAGGAGAGAAAAGTGAGAATAGGGTTTTGTGAGAAAAGACCGAGCTTGAGGGCCGAGTGATGTGAGCAATGCATAAATACGAGATTGGGTGGGAAACATTACCTGTAGTAGTAGTGGACTCCTTGCTAATCTGGTCGTCTCATGACGATAAAAGGCGTCTAAGCCCATTAACGTCTCGGCCAGAGTCATGGCAATGCAGCTCTTGCCCTCCTTCAAGCCTTGGGCAACCTCAATCAGCCGGACACTAGCCCCCCCAGAGTCTGAGACGAATAGGAAATGGGATAGCATGCACAAACAGAGGGCGTGTCGCCGGAAACCTGGCCAGTGATGGTTGTTGCGATCACCAACATCAGAAAACCGATCGGTCAAACTCGGAATGTCCAGCATCCCGTCACAAATCAGAGACCGAGCGTCACGCATACTAAGTCCACACATTCGCCTTAGGGATTGGGCATGGCCAAAATTAAGTTGGGGCAGGAGCTCCTCGTCGCGCTCGGACTCCATTAAGGCTCGGAAATCTTCAAAGGTAGGACATATCTCTTGCCCAGCAAAGCTAAAGACATGCGTCACCGGATTCCAAAACCTTGCCACAGCTTGAAGAAACGGGAGGTGCAACGGGGTACGACCCAGAGTGAATAGTGCATTTATGCCGAAGCCCCGGAAATTCAACTTTTCCAAGCCATCCAAGCTAGCAATCCAAGCTGTGAGATTTTGAGCAAGAAACTCTTCCATCAGAGCAAATCAGTGTAGAATTGAGAAAAACTACGAAGTTGGGGTCTTTTGTAAGAGATAAGGTTGGGTGGAGGACAGGTGTCAACATTCTGGTGATTCCCTCATTCATAGCCGGCCGGCCAAACATTCTGTCGACCGGCCATCATATTTTGCCGACCGAACAAATTTTTGGCCGATGGCCATTCCTTGTGGCCGATGGCCTCTCCTCCTGGCCAATAGGCTTCCTCCTGGTTCCCTGAGCTGTTTATGGTAGGGATTGGGGAACTCCATCACCTCCGATCCCTCCCCCTGGTGATCGATTCTTGCGAAGTCACGCCTGTCTGCTTGTCGGGTTTTTGAACATTTGCTTATCGAGTTGTATTTCACTCTCTTTGAGTTTCTGATTTATTTATCGAGTTGTACTCACGTTTGTTTGGTCCTATCATGCCTTTGTACATTTGCTTATCGAGTTGTAAGTCGGTTCACTGCCTGATTATTACGATGCGAATACTCGGTGTTCAAAATGAGTTCAATTTCGTTCACATTGTGGTGTGATACCTTGCGATGCGATGCATAGAAATTTTACAAACGCAAACATCTTTTGAATAAAATGGTTGTTTCATTCCCGTCACGTGCTTTGCAAAATGCGTAATTTTGAGAAAGAATAAAACCTGCCCGAGGCAGTGCAATGTGCTTAAACTACTAGTAAAAAGGAAAGTAAAACATAGAATGACAGGGTAGCCAAGTGTCGGAATGGATACCAGCAAAACTCCCCTTGCGGTCAACGCACCTTCCATGCCTTTGTTTGGGTCAACGACGTGGTTTCGCACCTTCGTTACTTGAGACCGTGCGGGGAAGCGCACTTTTGAAACGTGGACCTTCGAGTTGACCTCAAGCCACAACTTCTGCGAATGATGCTCGATACGTACGAAGAACGTTCCTTCCCGTATCCTTTTCATGTCTTGAGGATTCCCACAAATCGCTTCAATTACGCTGTGTTACAGTGTTTTACATCCCTGCATTATGAATGATATGTCCTCACTCACATATGTTCAAGCATATTAATTACATTACCTGCGTAGACCGCATGTTTGTAATCACTTTCTTTACTTGCGTAGACCGCATATTAATTACATTACCTACGTAGACCGCATGTTTGTAATCACTTTCTTTACTTGCGTAGACCGCATGTTAATTACATTACCTGCGTAGACCGCATGTTTGTAATCACTTTCTTTACTTGTGTAGACCGCATGTTAATTACATTACCTGCGTAGACCGCATGTTTGTAATCACTTTCTTTACTTGCGTAGACCGCATATTAATTACATTACCTGCGTAGACCGCATGTTTGTAATCACTTTCTTTACTTGAGTAGACCGCATGTTAATTACATTACCTGCGTAGACCGCATGTTTGTAATCACTTTCTTTACTTGTGTAGACCGCATGTTAATTACATTACCTGCGTAGACCGCATGTTTGTAATCACTTTCTTTACTTGCGTAGACCGCATATTAATTACATTACCTGCGTAGACCGCATGTTTGTAATCACTTTCTTTACTTGCGTAGACCGCATATTAATTACATTACCTACGTAGACCGCATGTTTGTAATCACTTACATTACCTGTGTAGACCACATGTTTGTAATCACTTTCTTTACTTGCGTAGACCACATGTTAATTACATTACCTGCGTAGACCGCATGTTTGTAATCACTTTCTTTACTTACGTAGACCGCATGTTAATTACATTACCTGCGTAGACCGCATGTTTGTAATCACTTTCTTTACTTGCGTAGACCGCATGTTAATTACATTACCTGCGTAGACCGCATGTTTGTAATCACTTTCTTTGCTTGCGTAGACCGCATGTTAATTACATTACCTGCGTAGACCGCATGTTTGTAATCGCTTACATTACTTGCGTAGACCGCATGTTTTGCTTGCGTAGACCACATAATTGTTCAATCTCATTACTTGCGTAGACCGCATGTTTTGCTTGCGTAGACCGCATATTTGTTCAATTTCACTACCTGCGTAGACCGCATGTTTTGACTTGCGTAGACCGCATGCTTATGTTCAATTTCATTGCCTGCGTAGACCGCATGCTCATGATCAATTTCATTACCTGCGTAGACCGCATGTTCCACTTACACATCTATACCTTCACCGCGTTGTTATGCTCCCCACTTGCTTTGCGTTGTCACGCATTTCAAGTACACTATTATGCATGTTGTTAACGATATTGTACCTGTTAAGTTTGTTTTCTTTGCAGGCACGATATTGTATGAACGGTTCATTTGAGGCTGATGCAACCAGACGAGCCGCACAGGTATTGTATCCTCCGAGTGAGACGTATTGAGAATTACATAATTCTCTTACATCCCTTCTGCATTGTAGTGTAGTTCGGTGTATGCTAGCTTAAAATCGTCGCATGTGTGCTTTGTTACAGCTTTCTTTGCGTGATCATAAGTTATGCCTGGCTTTGTGCATTGTCTTGCATTTTGCCCCTGCCTTCGGGCGCATACCTTGTCTGTCCTGCATGTTTGTCTGAGTCTTCGGCCTTGTCAAAAATGGGTCGTCTCTGGGCTTTGACATTCACTCCCGTCATTGTTATGACTTTCGAGTTCTGTCAAAGAGGGGCAACTGTAGACACCCCATTTTTGACCGTCCTCAAGACTTGGACGTCACCGTTTGAACACTCGGTGATTATCCATGTTTGTGTTCGTTTGGAGTTCCCGGGGGTCTCGGCTACGCGCCCTGCCTCAGGATCTCCGAACTTGACCGTTTTGTGTCTGGTTTTTCACCAAACACTTGTGTTTTGCCTTGGAGGGGCAGAGAATGCCTTGTGAGGCATCCCCACACACCACCGGCAGTGGCTAGAGGTCACCGGCTGGTTTTTGATGCCATCGGCACTTTTTGTTGCTGGTCGGCACTGTTTGTTGCCGATCGGCACTAAATTTTGTCAAAATGACATTTTTGGGCAGCCGACCACTGTTCATCTACTTTATATAGATATTTTGTAGCTGGCACCAACTCTGCTTCCCTCCATACACGTGTATGGAGGGATTTCCCTCTAAGCAAGCTTGTTGTATAAGCTTTGCAAGAGGGAGTTCTATAAGAAGAGAGGCCTTCTCCTTGCTCTAGGTTAGAGACTTTGAAGGCAAAACCAGAGCTTACACATATAGATACACCCTATCTCTATATTTCTCTCTCTCTCCTCATTTGTGTGTGTTTTTGGCCTAAAAGTGTGATTTTACCTTACTTTTGCACCAATACACACACTATTACACCTTGCTCCGAGATTGAGGACTTTGAGGGTTGATTCTTGAGTTTTTGGGCTGTTTTTGATCAAAAGAAGGGGGCTGCCTTGGCTGTTCTTGAAGTGTGCTTCAAGGGTGAGCATTTTACTTTAGTTTCCCCAAACTTGCACTAGTCTTTTACCTATCTTACTTGTTGATTTAGTTTTTGTGCATAACATAAAAAAGGCTTATATTTTCATGCTTAAGAACTTTCATTAAGAGTCTTCTATGGTTTGAGTTCGAACTCACCCTCTTAGGCCTTATTTGGCCTTTTTGTTGCCTCTTTGGTAAGGCCTTGTTTGCTTAAGTGTTTTGGTCTTCTCACCACTGAAAACCAGTGGATTTTCAGTGGTGAGGAAGGTGGTTTGAAGTCTTGGATAGGGGAGGGACACCCCTCTCCCTTCATTGTCTTGTTTCCTTGCATTTTGGCTTAGAAGGGTAACATGCATGCTTGATCATTTTTGGCCCCATTTCAGAAGTTTTTTGGGTGTTTTGGGTCATATGTGATCTTTGTTTTTAGCCGGATTTGTACCCATTTGCATGCTTAATATACTTGCTTTACATTCCTCCATTTGGCCTAGAATTGTATCTTGGGTTTAGGCCATGATTTTTGCATGTGTTGGTTTGGTTCCATGAAGATGTTGGCATTATTTTACCATGTTTAAGGTCTGTTGGCCATTCATTTCAGTCATGCTTGCCTTGTTTGATGTCATCCCTTTGTGTTTTGGCTTGTAAGCTTTGAGCATATTGACCTCTAGCATGCATAACTATGACCATCCTCATGATTTGCCATCATTTAGGGTCATATTTCAGCCCATAAATCATGCTTGTATGCTTGCATTTGTGACCTCTTCCATGCTCTTAGGGTGTACCCTTTTATGCCTAGAAATGAGTTTTGGTGGGTGCATTTCATGGGAGCCACCTAAGCTGTCATATTAGGAGGTTTTGGAGTCCCTTTTTGCATGTTAAAATTCTGTTTTGGCTTGTCCAAGGCATGCCATGAGTGGTCATGTTGGTGGGAGTGAAGTGCCTCCTTTTTGTGCCTTAACCTTAGGACCATTGGCTTGCTTGTTGGCATGAGTATTGGTCCACCTTTTGGACACTTTTGGCCACTGTTTTGAGGTGGGTTAAGGTCTGCCCCTTTACCATTTTAAGTCACCATTACATGTTTGTTTCATGTTTGATGTATGGTTGCTTCATTAGGTGTTGTAGCATGATGATTCTATTGCTTAAATTGTCCATATTTACATTGCATTTGCATCTTGTATGCCTAACATTGCATGCTTGCCATATTAGTTGCATGACACTTGGTATGCCTTGTATCTTGATATCATGTTGCATTTTGAGCCATGTTTGCATAACATGCATTGCATTACTTGGTTTGGGGTGTCAAACCAAGTGTGAGGGTCAAGCGGCGTTCATACTATAAGTGATGTAACGTGCCTTAACTCTTGGTCACCGGGGCCTTTGACTTCGACATGATAAGGCCTTAGTCCTCATTTGTGTGTTGCATGCATTTTTTCATCAAATGGCAAGCTCGATCTCTTGGGCTACCATGCACCATTGATGGCTCGAGTATCGAGGGCCATGTTCCCCTGAGTTCAACACATGATGGGAAGCATGACCATGCTCACATGTGCCTGAAATCCCATGCCATATACTGTCTGTTCTCTGTTGCTGTCAAAACTGTCTCCTGCAGGAAGTTTCTGCCGACCGGCAGAATTCAGTGCCGACCGGCTATTGGTGAATGGCCGATAAATCCAGAAGCAGCCGATGGCAATTATGCACTGCCGGTGGGAATTTCCCCTAGCCGGTGGTACTCTGCAGTGTGCAATAAACCTGCCCCAGCACTTTGGAATTTTTCAGAGAGATAGGGCAGTGTAAACAGAGACAGCCTTGGTATGGTACGGACTTTCCGGGCAAGGCGGGTTCGAGCATGCATCATTCGCGCACCTCGAGGCAGAGGCTGTGGCCATCTCTCTCCTTCATTTTGCATTCTTTCTATTAATTAAGTAGAAATTCTGTAATAATTAATTTATTTGTTATTCGGACTGTAATATTTATTTGTACCCTCCGAGCGAGGGCAAATCTGTAATAAGTGTGTGTGAGTGGGGTGTATGTCTTCCAATCCCACGTCTTTCTTCCCTTTTATTTACCTGCTTATGATGGTAGACTAGGGCATATTTAAAATTAGCATACCTTATGCAATGCATGCGTGCATTCATGCATTTTTCTGGCATGCACCGGGCTCGGTACATCATGCTAACTGCATTTGTATTTCAAATTCCAAATTGAATACGTGCATCAATTGGTTGCATTTCACGTGCCATGTTTAGGTTAGCCGAGCCTACTCTAATTGCATCTTGCATGTGTTGCATTAGTCAACTTGACATAAACTAGGACATGCATGTTTGCTAACTAGTTTGTTGTTTTGGCACGGAGTACGATGTAAGTATTTATGCTTTAGCATACCGCATGCGTGTGAGTGTTGCCATGACAGTATGTTTGCCGTGCGGCTAGATGCTTATGTGTTATAAACTGTTTGAATGCCTGTAGGTGAAGGTTGGATTGTTTGAGTTGGAAAAACTCGTTGAAATCCGTATTTTAGCCTACTTGCGAGTAGCAAATTCCAAAGCGCTTTTCAAAACAAACGGATATGCAATGCTTGTTTCCAAATTAGGCAATCTAGTCTATACTTGTTTGCTGTGCGCATAACATAGTAATTCTAGGTTAACAATTGGAATAAGAACACATAACGTTTTCAAAAACGGATATCACGGTTAGTAGAGGCCGGTCTTCGGACCGGGCGAGAGGGGGTGCTCATAGCTGACCTTCCCCAATCGTACCCTAGCTCCCGAGCCGAGACAACTCCGGTGATGACGGACATGTGGCCTTCGGCACCGAGTCAGGGTTTCCTAAATTCCCCCATAAAAAATATTTAGGTGGCGACTCTGTATCTGGCAAAGCAGTCCATGTTTGGCACTTCTTTTCAAAATCTGTTTCTCAAAACGATTTGCCAGATTTGGACTCTTTGGTTCAAGATTAAGAACCGTGACACAAATCGAGTCCGAGCTGTAGTGACCCCAAATGAACAGAACGGGACTCATCCCTCCCGGGGCGTTCGGGGACGTCTACAGGCAGCAGCGACAGTACCCGTCGGTACTAATAGAAATAGTAGCAGCCTTGTCGGCGGCACCCTTTCGCACACACAACCTCGTCGGTGCTAATAGGTCTCATCTCTCTCTCTCTCTCTACTCTGTTCTTTTTTCTTTTTATTTTATTTCAAATGAAATATGCTGAGTTCTGTTTGTAACAGGGATGACCTGTACAAAGAAATGAGGTGAGTGTACAAAGAAGTCGGGCCCTTCGAGCCTCGATATTTCAAGCTACGAAATGGAGCTGGATACAGAAGGGGGGCAAACAAATAAAAACACTATCATGGAATGCTCCCTGTGGTGGTTCTAAAACGATGTCATTTTGGGTTTTTTTTTTTTTGGTCATTCTTTCTTGTTTTCTTCTCTTATTTGAAAAGACTGTTATGATTTTGACTAGTGTAAAAGCTTGAACTCATTTTCCTTTCACTTTTCTCACAAAACAAAACAAAACAAACAAACACTTCAAATCCAGTCATCTGTATAACCCTCTTTTGAAGAGTAGAGTTTTTAACTTATTGTAGATTACATTATCTTTTATGTTTTTTACACATTTTAAAAAAATTAAAAAATTAACTTTTAACCATCTTCCCAAAACACCTTATATATATATAGGATCATCAATTCAGTGAAGAGCTATTGTCCCAAATAGAGCTAGAAGATTCAACAGTCTATATATATGAGATCTTGAAAAGAAAGAGAAAATGGAGTAAATAGGGGTCATCTGATTCACAGTCACTTTAGATCACCGTCGCGTCAAATCTTCAATATCTGATCTCCGCTTGCATCAACGCCGTCTCTCAGATCGATTTGTCATCTCACAAATCTATAATTTATAGATTAGTTTGTTGCTATGTCTCGCGGTGGCGATCAAGCTTTGTTGGAACTGGAGCAATTGATGATTGAAGCAATGTTTTGAAAAGGGAAGAACGAAGCTTCAAATTTCACAATATTAATTGAAAAAAAAATGGTATAAATTAAGATTTTTTTTGGGGTCTCTAAAAATGAAAGTTGTGTTGTAAAAGTCATTTACACTGTATTTGATTGAGGGATTTGAGAAATAATTTAAAAATAGAAAGAAAAAATATAGATGAAATGTGAATAAAATATATTTACATTTTACCTATTTTTTTTTCCCCCTTTTCAAATCCCTTCTCAAATTCCCTAACCAAATACAATGTCAAGGATCAATTTCTTCATCGTGAAGATAGTCACTAAAGGATCGTCTCAAAAAGTAAAAAACAAGACTTTAAGTGACAAAATTTGAAATGTGTCACTAATAAATACATTTTTAGTGATCTTAAAAAGGTTTATTTTTTGAGACAAGAAATTTGGTTTAAAAAATGTAATAATTCATCATTATTTTTTAATTTTTGTTGTTAAAAATATAATAACGACAAAAAAGTTAGAACTAAATTTTACTCTCTAAAATATAAATTCTTAATTTTTTGAGTTATAATTATAAAAAAATAAAAAAATCATAACTAAACATAATATTAGACATAACTAATGAACTAATGTATCATAATTTAAATAATATCGTAACTAAAAACAATTAATTATAACCAAATAAAATAACTAAAAGGGGATATAATACACCTTTTTTTTAAAAATATATATATATATTAAAATTTTCCTAAAAACACCATCCGTTTACATATAGATTAATGCTTGGTGCCTCGACACTTCCAGGGTCGAATGCCTCGAATCTTCCTCTCTCACTCACTCTCTCTCTTTTTGTTCTCTCTCCTCAAAACCAAGTAGCTGAGGCTCTCTCTTCTCTCATCCCTCTCGTCCTCTCGCTTCCTCTCATCCCTCTTGTCCTCTTGCTGTCGGGTTGTTGTTCAGATTTGTAGACCAGTTGGAGTGGTTGGTGGTTGTTAGTGATGGAATAAAAGTGATCACACCATAATTCGGTGTGGCTCATTATATCCAAACATCATCCATAGGTGGTGATATACCTTCCCGCAAGAAACCGAGAATAATCTAGAAGTTGAATGTTTGAATTTGAAACTCCAAGTGACACAACCATTGGTGAAAGGTTCTAGTGAAACATGGTACCCATTGATATTATGGATCAATCTTAACAAGTGTGACCATTACCAAAGGTTGCCATTGTGTATATAAATACCCATGGCAGTGAAGTTGAAATTCACTTCAAACGATCAAGAAACAAAACTTTCTTATTTGATTTGTTCTCGGATTGTTGACTTTCTTGCGTGATAAACACCCTCACGGGAACTTCGATCCATTGCCATTGTTTAGTTTATCTTTCAGTGGTATCAGAGCGGGTTTGTACACATAATCGCAGATGTCAAATTGTAGTCTGGAAGAACGTAAATTTTCTGAAAAGTTTTTACTAAAAATTTAGAGTATAATCGATCATCAATCTTCGGCTTTGGTTAATTCCGCTTGTTTATTTAATCACCACCAACGTGTTGTATTCCCAGAAAACTATCCAAAGAAAATAACCGTTGGTGGTGCTATTGTTCCGAACCTTGCCGAAAGTGAGGCCGAATTGTACCGTTGAAAACAATTTTATAAAATATTTTTTGGTTCGAATTGTATCTCCAAATTGGCACCATCATGTTCTTCTTAGAATTTTGATCACAACGGTGAAATTCGTTGTGAAAAACGGCGAAGATTTGATCCTCAAATTTTGAATTTTAGTCTGTGGTCTCCGACTCCAGTTGCCGAAGAAGATGACCGGAATAATTCTTTTGGAGCCGTTGCAGGGTCTGAATTGAATTTAAATTCTCTTGGGCTGAATTCAAAAGTTCAATCAGTTGGGCTTAAAATAAAAGGGCCAAAAATCAGAGTTACTGCTAGGAAATCAATTCCTTTGGGCCTAAAAATTAAAAAGAATTTTGTTCAACCCATTAGCCCAGGCGCAGCCCACAGCCCAGGTCCACGACTCAGCCAGCCCAGTGTGTAGAGCCAGCCTAGTGCGCAGCCTAGCCAAGCAGCCCAACGCTACAGCCCAGCGCGCGTCCAGCTCCGCGCGTCGCCCCAGCGCCCCGCGCACTGCGCCCGGACCCGCGTCCGTCTGCTTCGCCCGACCCGCATTCTGACCCGTACGTTGACCAGCGGTTCAAGCCGGTTCAACCACAACATTGAACCGGCAGATTGGTTCAAGGGGTTTTTCGGCTCGTTCTTGCTCATTTCAAGGCCGTTTTAAGTCATTCAAAAGCCAAAATTTCTAGAATTTTGCTAAGAATTTTTCTGTGGGTACTTGTTCTAAATTTTTTGAAAACAAAATTCGAGGAGGAGGCTATCCAAGGGTGTTACCAAGGAAAACATCCAAAGAAACATTGTTTAAAAGGCACCATTGTGTTCCTTGGGCTCGTAACTATTATTACAATACTCATAAGCAAAGTATTGGGTTTACTAGGCCTTTGGGTTTTCATCATTCTTCTTACCCAAGGCAACAGTACCGTTCTATTCCTTCACATTATTTTCATCACAGGGGTTGATTCAACAACTACAAGGCTTTTCCTTATTGTTGTTGTTTTTAATTTTGCTTATTTTTATTTTTAGTTTAGTATTGTAATATTTACATTTGAATTTTCACATTCACATTTGAGTTTTCATAGGAACACATTTTGTTTTTAATATGGCTATTAAAAATACAATGGATTCTTCGAGAATCGAGATGCTTAATGGAAATAATTTCCGAGCATTGAAACGCCATGTTTCTTATCTTCTTACACATGAGAAAACATTGCATACTTTATCCACTTCTAAACCAGATGATGATTCAAATTGGTTCCAAAATAAATGGATAGAAGATGATGCAATGGCAAAGGCAACTATGTTACATAATATGAAAGATAACATAGTTCCGCTTTTTGAAGAACATGAAATTGCCAGACAACTAATGGCAGCACTAGAAAGTAAGTATGGAGTTCGATCGGATACTCAAATTCAATTGCTCTTGGACAAATATAATAACACTCGTATGAGTGATAATGATAGTGTTAGTGATCATGTTAATCAAATGGAATTAATTGCTAAAGAATTATCCAACGCTGATCACTCTTTGTCGGACAAGATGCAAGTAACAACCATACTTAATAGTCTTTCATTGTCTTGGGATCATGTTATCACATCTCTAACTCACAGCGGACGAGAGATTTCAATGGTAACATTGCCTGTACTCTTAGTTTTGAAAGAAGAAAGAATGAAGCGTAGGTGTAAAAAAGGATTGTCTTCTAATTTGTTTATGGCACAACCTTCACCACAACCACAGAATAATACCCACACTCCATTCAACAAGAAAAAGACGACTTTTTTTAAGAAAAAATGGAAGAAGGGATTTTAGAAAGGATGGAAGAAACCACAAGAATGGAAAAAACAACAACATCACAAGTATCAAATTGGCCCATGTTACAAGTGCGGTAAAAAAGGTCATATCAAAGCCAATTGTCCTCAAAAGAAGCAGACAAAGGAGCATAATCCTGTTGCATGACAGTTTCTGAAGCAATGGTGCTTGAACCTTCATCAAATTCATGGTGGATTGATTTTGCTGCAACTAGGCATATTGTGCAAAATAAAGACATGTTTGTGGCGTTTACTGAAAAGAAGGTTGGTGAACACAAAATCTACATGGGCAACAACTCCTATAGTGATGTTTTGGGCATCGGCAATTGTCAATTCTCTATTGATGGAACTTCTATTATGCTTCATGATGTGCTTTATGTACCCAACATTCGGCGAAATTTAATTTCAGTTCCGGTGTTAACACAAAAAGGTTTTGAGATTACTTTTAGGTTTCACAGTATTGATTAAGAAAGGAAGTGTATTAGTGAAAGGTGTAAGAGTAAATGACATATACTCTCTTCATATTGATAATAAAGTATGTATTTTTGATTATTTGCATGTTTCTACTAATACTAGTTCTTATTTGTGGCATTTAAGGTTAGGTCACATTAATAAAAATAAAATGTCTCGAATGTTTAAAAATGGCTTATTGCCTAAAGTATGTTCTGATGATTTTGATATATGTGAACCATGTATCAAAGGTAAAATGACTAGCAAGCCATTTTTTAAACATTGGAAATCATCGGAATTACTTGAAATAATTCATTCGGACATTTGTGGGCCTTTAAGAACTAAAACTCATCGAGGCATGGAATACTTTATTACTTTCACTGATGATTATTCAAGATATGGACATATCTACCTTCTTAAACACAAATCAGAAGCAATTGAAAAGTTTAAGGAATATAAATTAGAGGTAGAAAAGCAACTTGGTTGATCCATTAAACACTTGAATAATGATCGAGGTGGCGAATATGAAGCTATGGATTCTTTCTGTAAGGAGAATGGCATAAAACATTTGTTTACAATGCCATATACACCACAACAAAATGGGATCGCAGAAAGACGAAATCGTACTCTCATGGAAATGACAAGGTCTATGATGGCTCATGTTGATCTTCCTATTCATTTTTGGGGGGAAGCCTTGTCCACCGCTGCGTACATCTTAAATAGAGTCGAAACAAAAGCCAAACCTCTAACTCTTTATGAATGCTAGAATGGAACTAAACCTAATGTTCAAAATCTCAAAGTTTGGGGATGTAAGGCACATGTACTTATTCCCAAACCTTTAAGGGATAAATTGGGAAGCAAAACTTGGGAATGCAAGTTTATTGGTTATGTCGAAAATGAGAGTGGTTATTGTTTTTACCATCCTGAACGTGGATTGATAGAAAGTCGAGATGCTATTTTTCTTGAATCCACTGATCTTGTTACTCCTATTGATCACATTGAATTGCTCTTTGACGTATCTCAGGATTCTTCTCTTTCTGCTTTGTCACACAGTCCACATATTCTCCCCGAACCATCTAATAGTGGGAGCAAACGCAAATTACATGACGTTGTTTTCCCTGCTTCGAATTCTGAGATAAATGGGAGTAAGAGAGCAAGACGTCCATCTACGGTTTTGAAAGATCATTATGTTTTTCAAGTTGAAGAACATAATAACTTAGTAGATGATCCTACTAGTTATAATGAAGCAATGAGTAGCAATGATGCTACACAATGGCTTGAGGCAATGAATGAAGAACTTGACTCGATCAAGAAAAATGATGTTTGGGCTCCCAAATGGAAGAAAGGCCATTGGTTGCAAATGGGTTCTTAGAAAGAAATTCAAAATAGATAGAAGTTTGTAGAAATACAAGGCCAGGTTAGTAGCCAAGGGTTTCACTCAACAACCTGGAATAGACTTCGTAGATACATATTCTCCTGTTGCAAAATTTGCCTCAATAAGAATTCTAATGGCGGTAGCCGCCATGATGGATTTGGAATTGCATCAATTAGATGTTAAAACAGCTTTTCTCAATGGAGAATTAAAAGAGGAAATTTATATGATGCAACCTGATGGTTTCCAGAACCAAGGTAACGAGGATTAAGTTTACAAGTTGAAGAAATCTCTATATGGACTTAAATAATCTTCAAGACAATGGTACTTGAAATTCCACCAAGCCATTTTAGAAATGGGCTATGTTGTAAGTCCATTAGATCACTGTGTTTATATCTGGAAAAATGATGACAAGTTAGCAATATTGTCTTTATACGTGGATGACATATTGTTAGCAGGAAATTGTCCAGATATGATTATAAAAACCAAAACTTTCTTAGCATCTAGATTTGAAATGAAAGACATGGGTCTTGCAAGCTAAGTTCTAGGAATTAGAATTTCAAGAGATAGAAATTCAAAATTATTATATCTAGATCAAGAGAAATATCTAGACAAGGTGCTCAAAAGATTTAATATGAATAACTGTAATTCTTTAAGTACGCCTGTTTGCAAGGGACAAAGTCTTAGTAAAAGTATGAGTCCTCAAACTACATCTGACATTGAGGAAATGAGAAATGTTTCGTATGCTCAGGTAGTAGGCAACCTAATGTATGCCATGACAAGCACTAGACCTGACATCTGTCATGCAGTCAGATTGGTAAGTCGGTTTCAATCCAATCCAGGTAAGGAACATTGGCAAGCAGTCAAAAGAATATTCAGATATTTAAAAGGCACTAAAAATTTGAAATTATGTTTTGGTTTGTGTGATTTAGATATAAAAGGATACACTGACGCAGATTTTGCAAGAGATGTAGATGGTAGAAAATCTATTAGTGGTCATGTGTTCTTGTTTGGTGGAACAGCAGTTTCTTGGTTAAGTAAGAAACAGAGTTGTGTTGCAAAGTATACTATGGAAGCTAAATACATAGCTTGCAGCACAACCGTTAGTAGTGCGGTCTGGATAAAACGATTTGTTGACAGTTTACAATTAGGTATACCTGCCAGACCTATCAATATGTTTTGTGACAATCAGTCCGCCATCTCATTAATAAAAAGTGGAGCAAATAGCTCTAAAGGAAAATATATTGATGTTAGTTACCACTATATTCAGGACATAGTGGAGAGAAGTGAAATTAAAGTCAATTATTTACCCTCAGAAGAGATGGTGGCTGACCCTATGACCAAAGGGTTATCTTTGGAAAAATTCAGAGAACATGTAGCTAATATGGGATTGAAAATACCTAGCTAGATGGTTTGGCTACTTATATAAGAGCATAGTCGGATGACTCTGGGGACGCCTAGATAACCGATGTTTTGCGACTCTATCTTGCATGGAAACATGAGTTTGGTCAGGTAACAAGATAAAGGAACTGACAAGGTACGGATATCATAGTTAGCATGAGATGTAAAGTCCATAATATGCAATGTGCAAAATAGATGATATTGTCTGCTTGATCAGAAAAAAGTCATTGATAAGGTGTGTTAAGGAAAACCTTCAGGAATGGGTCTTAAAGGAAGTACTTAACAATAATTTCAGTGCAGGTCGACACATGAAAAATGTGTACAACTGAAGTCATCAATGGTGATTGGGTATGGACTATGAACCCATCACTGAAAATTGATGCCGTTCATTTGTTATATAGTGAATTGAAGTCATTTGGAATGTGTTGTTAGTAGGAGAACACATTTGTACGGGTGCGGTCAGATTGGTGGCAAAAACGTGCGCACGTATGGCCAAGTCACAATCAGACGTCGATCTATGAGGTAATTTCATAGATGAAAGTTGGTATGAGGCAAAATTTTGGTACCAAGGTAAACATGCCTAACTCAGGTTTTCTCATCAATATCATAATGTTGTGATCAAGTGGGAGATGATGGAATAAAAGTGATCATACCATAATTCGGTGTGGCTCATTACACCCAAACATCATCCATAGGTGGTGATATACCTTCCCGCAAGAAACCGAGAATAATCTAGAAGTTGAATGTTTGAATTTGAAACTCCAAGTGACACAACCATTGGTGAAAGGTTCTAGTGAAACATGGTACCCATTGATATTATGGATCAATCTTAACAAGTGTGACCATTACCAAAGGTTGCCATTGTGTATATAAATACCCATAGCAGTGAAGTTGAAATTCACTTCAAACGATCAAGAAACAAAACTTTCTTATTTGATTTGTTCTCGGATTGTTGACTTTCTTGCGTGATAAACACCCTCACGGGAACTGCGATCCATTTCCATTGTTTAGTTTATCTTTTAGTTAGGTTGTTGATGTGGGTCGAGGTGGAGGGTGTAATGGGTTGTTGTCGGGTTGTTGTTTGGAGTTGTAGAGAGAGAAATTGAAGGACCTGACTCGTTCTAAAATGGACAGAGCTCAAAGTAGGGAGTGGTGGTGGTAGTGGTGTTCGTCATCTGGTGATAACGACGGTGATGGTTCGTGGTGGTAGGATTTGAGGTTAGAGGTGATGAAGATAATGCCGATCATAAAGTTGAGGACGTAGAAGAGAGTAGTGGATATGAACCAGCTCGCCATAAAATCCTACATATTCTGCTTCGTCCTTGACTGGTTAGAGAGAGAGAGAGAGAGAGAGAGAGAGAGAGAGAGAGAGAGAGAGAGAGGGGTTAGGTTTCTTCAATTTTGTGATTCACTCCTAAGGCTTGAATTGAAATAGCCATGAATATGTTCAATTTTGTGATTCACTCCTCCGAATATCCAAGAAAAATTAATTGAAAAAAAAAATTTCAGTTTTGTGATTCATTCATTAAGAATATTAAAGAAAAGTTAAATAAAAAATCAAACTTAACAAGTTTTTTCTTTGTAAAATTTTCACTTTTAGACACATGAATTCGCTTACATATACACATGTATGTATGTGTAGAAAGGAAGAGAAAAATAAGAAGAAAGTTGCAGACAGAGAGGATGGAGGGAGAGCTGGTCAGAGTCGGATCGGAGCCCCAACGTTGAAGGAGAAAGAGAGAGAGAGGGGCGGGTAGGCGGCGATGGAGGTGGGTGACAGAAAGGGGTTGCAAAGGGGCGGTTGAGGGTGGAAATGGATCGCTGGAAGTGGGTCGTCTTCCTCTGTTTTTGTTTGGATAAAAAGAAGAAAGAAAAGAAATGAGGGGTAGTTTTCTATGTATTTCATTTTTTGTGAGTTTGCCCCAAAGTGGTTTTGGGGCGTTCGAGCCATTCGCGCCAGACCTCATTCGAGATCTGTAACGGAGCTCATACATATATCTCCGGGGGTGCTGATTCATGTTGTTTATTCTATACTCCATTTTCTTTTCCTTTTAGGTTGTTTTGATTAATCTTTTTTTTTCACATTTTTTTATATATTATTTATAAAAAAATAATTTAATTTAATAATTATAATTTATTCTTATGTTTCTCACTAAAACATAGATAATCTATTTTTAAAAATATATTTATACTTTTTTGGACAAACATAATAAATTAATAGATTACGAATGTCAAATTCATTTATTTTTTTTTTAATAAATGACATAATTATCGAATTTTGACCCAAAGGACAACCTTAGACTAGAGGGATTGATTTCAATTTTCATAAAATACTTTTCAATGGGTTTTTGTTTGTTTTTATTAACTTTTTTCATATTTTAATTAATTTATTTATTTTTAGATAAATCAAGATTACATGCATCTAAAAAATTAAAAAAAGAATGAACTAAAATATGAAAAAAAAATCACTAAAAATAAATAAAAATCAAAAGAAAAATGTACATATATTTTTATTCAAGTTTTTGTTTGTTTTTAGTGATTTTGTAAATATTTGAGTATTTTTATTTTATTTTTTATATGCGTTTTGATTACGTACATCTAAAATTAGAAAAAAAATAAAAATAAAATATATATTTTGAAAAATCATTAAGATAAATAAAAATTCTTTTAAAAATAATTTTTGAAAAATCAAACGAAGGTGTTTCGATTTTGAGATGGGATGGTTGCTATGAGGAGGCATAGCATGCACTGTTGTGTGGCCATATGAGTCCATTTCGATAATTCGAACCATTCACATTTTAGAATATATCGAGTATAATATAACTGTAAAAAATCAAGTTGATTAGATATCGTTAACCCTTTCATCTATTAATATTTGTATTTAATTTTATATTTCAAATTACAATTGTCATTTATTTTTTTAAATGAAAGTGTAATTCGATGAAATGATTAACGATGTCTAATCAACTTAATTTTTTATAATCATATTTTACTAAATATATTATAAAATATAAATAATTCAATTTATTAAAATAAACTGCGAAACGAATCATATGACTTTACCACCGCGACTACTATAACCACAAGTCCGGATCTTCTGCCATACATTCCTGCGGTGGTTCCTACCGTGCTAAAAAACGACGTTGCTTTTGACCCTTTTTTTTTTTCTCTCGTTTCTTATATGTTGCTTCAGAACTCAAAGAGAACCCTAGTGAGACGAATAGAGAAAAGACGCAAAACGACGAGGAGAGGAGAGGCAGCGGTGAGGCGATGGAAAACGACGGCGAAACGACGGCGAAACGACGGCGACGAGGTTCGTTCGTCTTCATTCTCATTTTGATTTGTTGTTGAAACAGATTTTGTGTTTGTTATTCCGAATTTATTCCCAATTTTGTTGCCAATAAATGTTTGTGTTTGTGTTATTCCGAATTTATTCCCAATTAATCTATTCAGTTTTTGTTTGTGTTTTATTTCCAATTTATTGGAATAATGACATTACTCACCATTTGACTGCTGAATAATGAGAGATGGAGAGATGTGGAATACAAAATCCTTTAATTTTTTGTTCAATGTTTGAGGCTGCCAGACCAAATTCAGGACTCAACCATTCATTTTCAGAACTATGAATGGTTGAGTCCAGATTAAGGAACCCAGATTAAGGAAGGCCAAATTGATGTATAAATTTATTTTCCAAGGCAGGCTGCTGCTAGGAAACAAACAAAGGACCCCCTTTGAAATTTCTGTTTCCCCTAATTTATGCTCCTATTCTTCCTCTCAGTAAGTAGTAGTTCTGTTTTTTTTTTTTTTTTTGTAATTAATTTCTTTATGTTGGTTCATTGTAAATTTACAAAATTGTATGTTTCTAATAATGGGTTTGATTCATTCAGTGTTTTAATCTTTGCGTTCTCAATTTTCAATTCAAATTCAATTGTGACATAACCCTGTTTTGAGGGACTGTTGTATTCAATTGAAATTACATCTCGATAAGGTGTTTCTTCAGAGATTTTTTGGCTTGCTTGCTTTTTTTCTTTTTTAGTATCTGAAGTGGGTTTGGTTTAACCTGTCATCTTCACAAATTAAGTAATTTCAATTTGCTACTTGATCTAATTATGCTTTCTGTATGGGGGAAAATGTTTTGACAATTTACTAAGTATGTAAGGAAGATGTTATTTTCAACTATGCATGACATTGTTGCACATGTGACTATAATGACTTTTGAATTTAACAACCGGTCTGGTGCATTTATTTTACTTTAAGTTCTTTATCAAGATTCATAACAACCATGTGACCTTACTTTCAAAATGCATACATAATTGTATATGTAACAATATGTCCTGAGATAGATGGCATTATGACTATACATTCAGCTCTATAGACTGAATTTTTTATTTGGAATTTGCAGTTGGATAATTTCAAAAGGCATTATTGTGTTAATGTTGGCTTAATTAGGTAGTGGAGTAAAAACTGATGTGCTGGAAAGTTCAACCAACATATATTCGTTTTCATTCCTAGAAATTTGAAGCTGAAATTATCATATGAGATAGCTTAAAATAGAGTCCTTGGAATTATTTTCTCTTAATTTAGTTTTATGGTTTTGTATTTTTGGTAGATTTGGGCCCTGTAGTTTTTTATGAATTTTGTTTGCAACTGTAATTAACTTAAAGGTGGCCTCTAAACAAAACATGAACTATGTGTATGAACATGAACTATGTATAGATACTGGTTTGAACATGAACTACGTATATGAACTAGGAATGAACATGAACTATGTATATGACTAGGAATGAACATTAAGAATGAAATTGACATTAAGAATGAACATTAACATGAAAATGACAATGTTTATTAGACAAATGGATATTATATCAGTGATTAGTGTTTTATTTTACATCTTTGTTTGAATGTTGTCTTAAGTTTTAATGGACTGATTGTATCATAAAATGCTCTTACTAAGATCATGTCAATGGGTTCAAACATTGATGCTGGATATTTGCAAAATATAAGATGCAATTGTGGAAAAAAAGCTGCAGTGTTCATATCAGAATCAGAGAAAAATCCAGGGAGGCTGTATTTCAAGTGTGCAGATAGGATGTGCGAGTACTTTGGGTGGGGAGCGGCTTCGACTGGGAATGCATCAAATATCCAAAGGAAAAGTAAACCTAGTCATATGAAGAATGAAGATGACAGAGGCTATGATTATGATGTTGACAAACTCAATGAAATTATAAATAGATTGGAACGAGTTGAGGCAAACCAAGAAGCTATGAAACTGTTTATGTTCGCAACCATAGTGTTGATTGGTTTTATCATGCTAATAGCACTACTGAAGTGAATGTAACCTTTTAGTTATTTTTTTTGGTTTTTTTTTTTTTTTTTTTTTTTGTGGTGGATGTATTTGGGTTTTGAATGTCTATGAATGTTGATATGTAAAACTTAATGGAATTACCTATGTTTGACGAATGTGATGCGCTTCTTTCTTGTTTCTGTGAATGACATTACCTGAAATTACCTATGCTTGACGATTTCATTATTTTATAATGTTGTGGACAAATTTCCTTATTTTGAATTTACCTATGTAAAACTTAACAGATTTCCTTATTTTCTTATAATGTTGTGGACAGATTTCATTATTTTGAATTTACCTGAAATTACCTATGTTTTGAATTTGTCCACAACATAACACAACTGTCCACAACATAAAAGAAATCTGTCCAAATAAAAGAAATCTGTCCAGATTAAAAGAAATCTGTCCAGATTATGTCAAATCTGTCCACAACATTATAAACATGTGCAACACAAAATAACACAACCAAATCTGTCCAATATTCATGAGACCAAATCTGTCCAAAATAAAAGAAATCTGTCCAGATTATTCCACATATGTCCACAACATTATAAGCCTGTGCAACACCAAATAACACAACCAAATATGTCCAACATTCATCTGTCCAACATTCATGAGACCAAATCTGTCCAAAATAAAAGAAATCTGTCCAGATTATGTCCATATCATTCCAAATTTGTCCATAACATTATAAACCTGTGCAACACAAAATGACACAACCCAAATCTGTCTAACATACATGACACCAAATCTGTCCAAAATAAAAGAAAACTATCCAACACAAATTACATCTGTCCAAAACAAATGAAGATAAAATAAACTTCTCAGGGATGTCCATCTACATGACTGTCAGCAGGACTATGTGACGCTTGCGAGAGTTGGACTGCAAAGTTTTCAACGCTTGTACCTCGAAGCAACTTTTGAAAAGATCTATGAGTGGGATACATAGAAGGCATTGACTGAGGCGTGTTATTTCCCTGCAATAGACCAAATCATCTATTAAACTTTGATTACAATGTATACTGCATTTTAAATGTAAACTATGTCATTAATTATAACTCACATCATATGTACCATACGTAAGAGGATGACCACTTGTACCACCCATAACAACTTGAGGTCGAGGTTGAGATGGAGAAATGTAGATATCATGACGATGATCCTAAATACAACCAATATAAAGCATGTAACCAAAATTTTTTAAAAACAAAAGAAACATTATCGAACATTGATATTACCTTATTATAATTAATAGTACCTTATTATAATTAATACCCATGACGAAACGAGGTTGTGATTGAGAAAAATTGACACCAAGACCATGATCCTAAATACAACCAACATAAAGTATGTAAACAAAATGTTCTACTAAAAAACATGGTCATTATTTAACATTTTCTTAAAAACTTGCACACAAATAAATATTAGAATTACCTGATTAGAATTACTACCCATGATGAAACGAGATTGTGATTGACCTTGGCAAGTACAAATAGCAGCACCCGACTGCATTGCCAGGCAAAGCAATGTAAAAATAACAAAAATTAAATGCCAAGCAACCCAATGAAAGGATATAAACTATTAAGTATTACCTGAATAGAATTACCACCCATGGCGAAATGAGGTTGTGATTCACCTTGGGAAGTGTAAACAGTACCACCTGACTACATTGCCAAGCAAACCAATTTTAATGAAATTAATTCACAAAACTAACCATATAAAGACCACATTACTATTAAATATTATCTGAATAGAATTACCACCCATGCCGAAATGAGGCTGAGATTCACATTGGGGAGTATAATCAGCGGCACCCTACATATAACGAAAAACCTTAATGAAAGTGGGTCATTACTAAATAAATCAATGTCTTAGTTTATTAATCTACCGTATTTTAATCATATGCAATTTTTCATGTCCAAACCTGAATAGATCGCATCGTTTTCTTCTTTGCAATAGATTTTTCCATCCCGCCTTTGATCCTCCTTCTTCCTTTACTAGTTGACTCTCTTTTCTTAAGTCCCTTAGCTTGGATTGGACAATCTACTTCATCACTCTGTGGGCATGCATTGCTTGACGAATTTCTCAAATCAGTTACCTCCAGTTGACCACAAATGTGGAGACTTAATTTGTCTTCAACCATTACACTCATTTCTTCACCTTTCGAAACTAACAACTGATAAGTTTCTTCACTTTCAGCGGCTCTACTCGCTATTGTTCTAAACATGGTCATTAATGACCGATATCGGTCACTTTGATGTAATTTGACATCAGCCTTCACTTCATACCCACGTCTATCTTTCACTCGTTCAGCCCTTGCTTTTTTAGTCCATCGTTTGAGTATATACTGTGGAGGAAGTTCCGTTGCATTGAATATATCTCTAAGCATCTTGACACAATGTCGTCATAGTATGCCCTTCACTTCAAACTTCTTGCATCTACAACTCAAACAACCCCCTCTATCCATTGTCACAATCTTATCTTTTTTCCCATCTACCATTGTTCTTATTGTGAATATGGTGCTCTCACCATCATTAGTAGTGCCTATAATGGATGCTTCAATGGACTGCACATACTCATTTTGGAATTCCTCAAAAATTGTTTTCGTGTAAATCTCTGCCAGTTGCTTTAACATCAAAGTTGGAATTGAAACCCTCAGCAATTTTTGGGACAAATTATACTCGGCTTCCAATTCCTTATACCTCTTCTCATAAAGCACCCTCTCAAAATGCTTGAAGAACTCCGACTTCCCTCTTGTCTTGGATTTTTGACAAGTGGATCTTGTTTGTCAATACCCCGACTTCCCTCTTTGTAACATACAAACGTACGTGATGTTATCTCCTCCGTCTGCCTGTTCTTGTTTGCATAGGCCTTCCTAATACTAAAGCCCACCTTTCCCCCATACGTATTGTAAAAGTCATATGTGGCTTGTTCAGAGTCAAATGGCATTCCCACTTTCGGCTTCCAACCACAATCATCAACAATATTATTTTCTTCCATTACCTACAATTCATATATATAAACCACATTTATACTTAATTGCAGGTTCATATATATAAACCACATTCATATATATAAATCACATTTACCTACAATTCATATATATAAACCATATAATGGAGGCAAATTATATGAATCCACAACTAAATTTATGAATTTGAAAATAGATCAATGTGATTAACTATATATATAGAACATAAAATTTCATATGAAAAAATCTGACTTACTTCATTGACTGAACCCATTTCATATGAAAAAATTTGAATTAATTGATTTCAAAAATCTGAATTTGAATTAACAGATTAAAATCTGAATCAAATATATTCAAATCAAATTTGAATTAACATGGGTTAATCTGAATCAAATTTGAATCAATTTGAATTAAAATCTGAATCGAATTTGAATTAATCTGAATCAAATTTGAATTAATCTGAATCAAAAATATTAAAATCTGAATTTGAATTAACAGATTAAACCTAGGCAACAGATTAAAATCTGAAATGGGTTAATAAACCATCTATACATATATACATATATATCATAACAAATCTGAAACAAACAATAACAACCATATATGCATATATACATATATACATATATATCTATGAATCCCCAACAGATTAAGATTTTAATTTGTGAATCAATAACAACCATCTATGAATCAATCTGAAATGGGTTAAAATCTGAAACAAATCTATACATATATACATATATATAGTATATATATATATATATAACAGCAAGATAACATTTTTCTATGAATCAAACTGAAATGGGTAAATCTGAAACAAATCCACATATATATATATATATATAACAGCAAGATGATGAAATACACTTCGCTGTCGCCGCAATGTGGCCTTCCCGCCATCGCATCGCCGCCGGACTTACCATCGCGCTGCTCCTCCATCTCTTTCGCGTCAGTGCCTCACTCCGCCTTTTCAGTCGCCTCTCATGATGCCTCTATCTCTCTGCTAGCGTTCACTGACTCAGATAGATGGTGCAAAGGCGAAGAAGACGATACAGAGAAAGAGAAAATGGGGGAAGGACGACTCAGAGAAAGAGAAAAAGGGGGGAACACGACTCAGAGAAAGAGAAAAGGGGGGAAACAAGGGAAATCTATTTTTTGAATTAAAAAAAAAAACGTTTAACACAAAACGACGTCGTTTTGTATAGCGCGGCAGGAACCACCGCAGGAATGTATGGCAGAAGATCCGGACTCCTATAACCACCCCCTTTTCGTTTGGGCTTCCAGTCATATCGTAGTTGAACAAACAAAAACCTTCCTCGACGTCTTGTCCGTCTTTAGAATCGTTAATTTATTTTCACAACTTCTGGTAATGCTGCAGACTCTTCCCTCCATCTCTTAGCAAGATTGACTCAAATAACCATTTGAAATTTTAATTTTAGGTAAATTATTTTTGACGATTATAGAATTTTTTCTTATAATTTCAATAATTACACTAATCTCTTTTACTTTTAAAATTATTATCAAAATTCTTCCATTGTTACTCTCTGTTAGCCTATTTAATAGAATTTATTAATGTAATAGGTTACAATACCAAAAATGATAAAATTATCCATTAATTACTATATCTATTCAAATGAGAAATTTCACTCACCTCTCCTAAAATTTTGCATATATATAAATATATATTATGAAAGACCCATATATATTTTATCATTTTTTGTTAAAATTCTTAAATTTCATGCAATATTAAATAAAACCCTAAAATTGTTAAGACATTATTAAATCATTTAATGGAAAAGAAACCTAATTTTCAATAATAAAATACATAGAAATAAACAATCTCTCTAAAATTAATATTAGATAACATCCTAATAGTTTAATATAAGACTTGTTCCACACTACATAAATAACATAAAATTTATCATTAAAAGTAATGCATTTATTGTTTGAATTTTTTTTTAAAGTTGAAATAAATGAATTTATTTTTTTCCCAGTAATTTGCATTACTTATTTATTCATATGTAAAAAAAAATATTATTGTATTTTTTCTCAATCATATACTAGCGGATAGTACACACGATAAGAAGAGTAAATGTTTTACTACACCAATTGAGGCTTTCACTTAATAATAGTATAAGGATATGGATATAGATATAGATAGATGAGGCCTTCACTTAATAATTTTCAAATTTTTATTTTTATTTTGAGTTATTAAACTTTTAATTGATGCATATTTAAAAAAATACAAGTTAATATTTCATGATTAAAAAAATTAAAAAATATATATAAAAGTATAAAAAAAAAAAACCAAAGGCAATAACTAGAGATGATACACACATTCCCATTAAATATACCTCCTATATTTAATATGCATGTTATTAATTACTGTGTATGGATGTTTTTTTTTTTTTGGGTGAATAGTGTATGGATGTTATTAATTACATTACGACCTCTTTTGAGAAAGACGTTAGAAGTAAATTTTTTGACTTTTAATCTTTTTTGAGTCATATTGTCACTTTATTTTTTTACATATTTTTTTTAAAAAGACAAAAAAAATCAAAAAAAATTAATTTTTAACTTACTTTCCAAAATAACCTGAGTTGCTATTATTTTAGTTCAAAATTTTCATTGAAAAAACGGTTCTCATCTTAATTCTTCAAACTAGCCTTAAGTTGCAAATAAATAAATAAAAGTAAATACATGCCAAAACCCCTAACTTTGATATCATTAGATTTGAGTTGCTCGCTATAAGCTAAAGGGTAAATTACACCCACCTATCTTAATATTTTAAAAAAATATAATTAATTATATATTTTTAATATAGGTACAGTAAATTCCTTTTTAATATGTTTTTATATTTTTTTAGATGGGAGGAAACACAAAAACAGAAAACAAAATTATAAAGATTTCGAGGCTTCCAACGCAATCTGCAAGTCCAGAGAAGCAGGGCACTCTTCAATCCATAGTCGGTCATCAGCAACTTCCCAAGCCATTCGAGCTAGATGATGGGCCACTGACATTTTAATCCCGAACAATCACTCCGGCTCCTAAACAATTACGCTGTATTTGGTGGACAGATTTGAGAATGCATTTGAAAATGAAAAGAGAAAAAGTATATAAAAGTAGGTGAAATATAAGTATATTTTAAATTACGCCCCATCAAAATTAACTTTGAACCATCCCCGACTTTGGTGCCTGCCACTTGATTACCAACGTTCCACCCTGCACCCCCCGGATTATGCAATGAACCAATGAAAACTCAGCAACTAAATTGGCAACATAATCAACCGTCTTCTCTGGTTTACTTTACAACTTTTATTGGAAAAAATGGCTTGATTACGTGCCAACCAAATGCCCCAGCAGCACAAAGCAATGACTAAAACTTATACAAATAGTAGGTGAATATTAAAATAAACCAAGGTATATATATATTGTTGGACAATTTTTACTGTATTTGAAAAAATAAATTATGTTTTTATACTTAACAACAAACGGAATACAAAAGAAATAAAGGAAATGAGAGAGTTTGTTTGATTACAAAAATCAAACCAGAAAATAAAATAAAATAAATAAAACAGAGTTTTGTTTTGTTACAAAAATAAAATGAAAATCTGAACAATAAAACAGAAAATAAATTAATTACTTACCAAATAATTTCTTGAATAAATTTTCTGATCAAATCCAGTGTTTAACACTGTATCCTTAAGATAGATTAGTCCTCTCCACAGTGCTTTCAGAATGTAGATGTCTATCTCCCAGGATAAAATGATCAACAACAAATAATAGCAGCACTACAAATTGTTTGCACAACGAACACACTAAGTGTTTACACTATTTCTCACAGAAATTTAATGCAGCAAAATGCAGAGAATTATTGCAGAGGAGAAGTACAGAAATTGTGAATGAAAAATCAATAGAGGGTCTGTCTATTTATAGGAAAAAAAAGTGACTGTTTGGTTTGAATTAAACAGGTGCAAACTTGTTCAGTTTGAATTGAACATATATGGCACTGTTTGGGTTTAAATTTGAATAGATATTGAAATTGTTCCGGTTTAAATTCAAACAAATAAAAACCGGGCAGAATCTTGGTAGAGGGGAAAACCGAACAAATTTTTTTCGAAATTAATTTGAATTTTGGACAAAAATTTTATTTTACCAAAAAATAAAATTAAATTCAAATGTTTTTGGCCTAAAAAGATAGGTATTGGGCCGGACAAGCCCAACCCAACCTCACACCACGCACCCACGCCTAGCCCAGCCCGCCCGACCAGACAGTGGCTGTAACGCCCTCAAAATAAACCCAAAAACAGACATCCATGATACAAGAAAGAGATATCACATTTTATAAATCAGAGTATTCTTACAGAATATATTACATGTTGACAACAAAAGTAAATGCCCTACGGGCTTACAACTTTCCAAGTCAACACTTGGTTACAAAAAGGAGAGTACTAACTCTACACAAAATAAGCCCTTAGCTTGATATACATGTAATACAAAAAGTAATCGAAAAGGTCTCTCAGCCACTAAGCGTCCCAAGCTACATCCTTGGAGATGACATGTCACCTGCACCTGAAAATGATGTCCTAAATAGGGTGAGTCAACGCCCAGTAGAGATATGCTAAACATAATATGAGCAATAACTAAAACATTAGCACTTGATAAATGTTTAATCCATATAAATCAACATACAGTACAATCTAGTTCCATAATCCGTTACTTATCCAATTCTCAACTTATAAACACGGCTCAGAACCTGGCCAAACAACTTAGATGAGACTACATCTCATGCCAACAATACTCCAAACTGCCATTTTACGGAAATTGCATCTGCGGGATTCGACACCCATGTGTAATTATTTTCTCGCGGCCATTTTACGGAAATTTCATCCGCGGGACTCGGCACCCATGTATAGATATTTTCAAATTGCCATTTTACAGAAATTTCATCTGCGAGATTCGGCACCCATGTATAATTATTTTTGAATTGCCATTTTACGAAAATTTCATCCACGGGATTCGGCACCCATGTATTCAAATACTCATCATATACAATGACCAATTAATACACACATTCGTTGTATTATTCCAACCGTCATACTCAATGACATACTCAAATTGATTAGTTTTAATTCACCTAATCATTATGCAGTGCCTACAACAATCAACACTATCCTCCACCGATAGCCCAAAGCAGTTATTTCTAAACAGATAATAAATGCACCAACAGATAAATTATTAATAATTCTCAAAGGTGAGTGATTATTAAGTCCAACTCCACCATTCTATTACATAATAATGAGCCAATTTCACTATTTCACAATGAAAGTCATTAATTACACTAATGACCCACTAAAACCCAAATATGGCATTTTTCCCCTTTTTCCAATATTGACCCAAAGGTCCAAGTATTATCATTAAACAACTACAATATCATTTTAGGACCCAAATACACATGTATTAGCCCAAAAGACCAAAACCCCTCTTTTCATATTGAAACCCTAACGCCCATAGTTACCCAACTTCAACATTACACCAAAATGACAACAAGTTTATGTCAAAGACCATATATATGAGTAGTTATCCCTACCTCAAATTTGGAGCTCAAAGGAGGAAGATGAAAAAATTCGAAATACTCCAAACCCCAATATTTTCGGATCAAAATGTAGCCCTCAACAAGCTCCACACTTTTTACAAAGGCCCAAGGATAGAAGCTCACTCCTACTAGATCAAACCCTAGAGAGAAGTTGGAGTTTTAGAGTGAGGTGCTCTCCAATGGAGGTTTTGAAAAGTAAGAGAGAGAAAGAAAGTGTGAAAAGTGATTTAAAATCACCCAGCTGCAATCTGATATACGACTAGTCCGCTCGAGAGTCAGGCACAAAAACTGAACCCGCTCGAGCGCAAGAATACCCGCTCGAGCGTCAAGACACAACTGCAAAACACACCCGCTCGAGCGCAAAGGGAAACCCGTTCGAGCGTAGATTACACTCTTCCAGTACTTTTACAGACAAAGAACACCCGCTCGAGCGCAAGGGTACCCGCTTGAGCGCGACCCGCTCGAGCGTAAGGAAATCCGCTCGAGCGTGAAAAATACATTTGCAGTACTTTTGTAGACGGACAAACTAACGAAGGTGTACAAACTCCGCTCGAGCGCAAGAAGACCCGCTCGAGCGGATCACTAAAAATCTGGGCAACAAGAGTTGGGACAATAGCTCAACCAACCTGTTCGAAACACGCCCAAGACATTTCTAAACTCCAATCCAAAACATTAAAGGACGGAAATAAAATACAGACAACCACAACTATCAACGGAATCGGGTCCGAAATACAGAACCGGGTCCGAAATACAGTAAATAAGGAAAGAAAAACCGGGATCGCTATAACGGCAGCGTGTGCGTATGGTTATTTTTGGGTCCAATGGGTCTAGCCCAATTTGCCCATAACCTTTCCCTTCTACAAACTTGGAGTGCGCCTTCGGGACCTCTCCAAGTTATAATTCCAAGTTTTATAAACCTATAAATTTCTTCCCATCAAACCAATGCGGGACAAGCCTTTATTCAAACCTTTAAGGATTTTCCACCAAAATTCCATTTCCATGGAGCATACTTTGGCTTCAATTTTCCATTCACCTGATAATAGTTTTGAGCAACCAAATATACCACGTAAATCACAACGCGACATAGAATGCGTTACCATATTGACCCGTGAAATTCGGCGCATGGGTCCTACCTAAAAAATAGACCAAAGTTTAAGGAAAAATCAGATTTTTTCAAAAACTTTAAAACGAATTCTAACAATCCCCCACATGAATGGAATTTGATGACAACGGAAATGCAACAATATGCAGAAATTGTCGAAAGAGTATAAATCGAAAATATCTTGCATCAGGATAGGTAGCTTTCGGCCTTGAACCTTCCCTAGTGATAACCTATCGGACTTACTAGCTAACCAATGCACGCGATGGCTTGAATTGTTCAACCGTTTGTGTAAGCCAAGATAATAAATTTAACACAAAATATCTTCTGACACATCGTGGTTCTCACGGTTGTGTTCATTTTGGCCTTGAACGCTCCTGGTTTTCATGAGTGCTTCTAGAGAATTTATCCTCTTCATTCTCATAGAACCGGCCCCAGTTCGACACTTATATAGGTGATTCTTATTGTGAGTATCTCCTTATACTCGCCTTGATTTTTATGCCTAAATCAAGATATAACTATACACTCGCTCTTTTGTCAAACCTTTTGTTAACGGATCCGCAATATTCTCTTTAGATTTTATATAATCTATTGAGATTATTCCATTTGAGAGCAATTGCCTTACGGTATTATGTCGACGACGAATATGTCGTGACTTACCATTATACATATGATTCTGTGCCCTGCCTATTGCAGATTGACTATCACAATGAATACAGATAGTTGGCACAGGTTTTGGCCACATTGGAATGTCTTCTAAGAAGTGGCGAAGCCATTCTTCTCTGGGGTTACTAGTATACCTACTCAATTTACTGACTGTATAAGTTATGTCAGGATGAGTACAATTCATTAGGTACATTAGGCTTCCAATGATTTGGGAGTATTTTAACTGGAACACCTCATCGCCTTTATTTTTCGATAAATAAAGACTGATGTCTACAGGTGTTCTAGCTACATTCATATCATCCTTGATAAATTTACCAAGAATTTTCTCAATATAATGTGATTGAGATAATGCATATTCGTCAGATGTTTTAGTAATTTTCATTACTAATATTACATCTGCGACCCCCATATCAAATCTTTTGTTCAGCATTTGCTTAGTCGATTTGATCATGTTTTGACTACTTCTAATACTAAGCATGCCATCCATATAAAGACAAACTATGACATATCCTTGGTCAGTGTTTTTAACATAGACGCACTTGTCACATTCATTTATCTTAAACCCATTAGTAAGCATAGCATGATCAAATTTTTCATGCCATTGCTTAGGAGCTTGTTTTAATCCATAAAGAGATTTTACAAGCCGACAAACTTTCTTTTCTTGCCCCGGCACTAAAACCCTTCGGATTGCTCCATATAGATCTCTTCATTTAGATCACCGTTTAAGAAAGCTGTCTTAACATCCATTTGATGTATTTCTAAATTATACAACGTTGCTATAGCAATAAGCATGTGAATGGATGTCATTCTTGTCATAGGAGAATATGTGTTAAAATAGTTCAGACCTTCCTTTTGTCTGTAACCTTTTACTACAAGTCTTGCTTTATACTTATCTATTGAACCATCTGCTTTCATTTTTCTCTTGAATATCCATTTATATCCAAGAGGTTTAGAACCAGGTGGAAAATCGACCAATTCCCAAGTATGATTTTGCATAATGGATTCAATTTCATTATTAACAGCCTCTTTTCACAAAGGTGCTTCAGGATCTATCATTGCTTCTTTAAAGCTTTGAGGTTCATTTTCTAACAGGTATGTTAAAAAATCTGGACCAAAGGATTTTGATGTTCTTACTCTCTTACTTCGTCTTGGTTCATCATCAGTTAAATCCTATTAGTAGAGACCATTACTAGTCCCTTGTGTTTGATTGTTATTAGTCTCTTGACTTTTTGTACAATCATAAGTTTTTTTTTGTGAACTTAATTCCTATTCTTTCTTGTAAGGAAAGACATGTTCAAAAAACACAGCATTCCTTGACTCTATGTCACGACTCAAACCCGCCCTTATAGGTTTAGCATCGTAATCGGCCAGTAATCCTTGGATTACTGAAGGCCTCTTAACAGATTAACATATAGTTAGGGGCTGCGGAAGCAAATATACAAAATATATGAGGTCCAACGAGCTGTGATGACATACATGAGACGAATAATCAAAAACTTTTATAAACACACGAGTGATGACCAAAAGATACAGTATTTACACTCCCAGAAGTGTAATATCAGAGATTCATCCAAAGCTTAACCAAACAAATAAAGTTCAAAATGATTACAAAAACAACAAAAATAGCCACAAAACTTGACTTCATCTAGAACCTCCTCGGAAGGCACAAAGGTTGGCTGACAAAACTGAAACATAGGCCGTCAACTCTGGACCTGGTCACCTGCTTGCTCACCTACATACATAATATAAATAGTGAGCGGAAGCCTAGTGAATAATAACGGAGTAAAGGGTTTTAATGAATGAAGTCCATACAAATTCAAAAATCAGAGGCCAAATTCATAATAGTTTCACATTCGTATTCTTGTCCAGATCATATACAGAATTCATAGTTCATGCTTAATCATATGTGGTACATCCATTAGCGCTAACAGAACAGATACAGAGCAGATGCAGAACATATGGTGGTTATGAATAACCAGTTCCATGAAGGAACCTCTGGATCCGGGTAATAGAGAATAAACACGCTGAGCCCCATGATGGAGCCTCCGGTACAGGTAACAGATGACAGACATAATAAGTCCCATAATGGGACCTCCGATACCGGGTAACAGCTAACAGATATCACATGTTGCTAAGGATGCCATGAATACATGTCAAAAATTGGACAATCATTCATTGTACAGAACATAGCATTTCAGAAAACAAATTTTATTTCATCATACAGAAAATAAATAAAGTTGAACATAGCTTTACTAAGTTATTACTCACAGTTGGCTTCGAGTGCAGACAGACAGAGCAGACTAATCAAGCGGTTTACGGCACGTGACCTACATTAACACATAACAAACACACACCTGAAACACATGTTCACATTGTACTTACCCTACTTTATTTGTTCTTAGTGTGTTTCTAGCCTTTAACCTCATTATGGGGTCTTAATCATGGCCTAAGGATGCTTAGGATGGAATGAGGATGCAAAAATGCATTTGAAAACATTTTTCAAAACTTGCTGAAAATAGGGTCTACGCTCGAGCGTAACTTTCCCTGCTCGAGCGGACCTGAAAACATATAGGGGACGCTCGAGCGCAAATTCCCCCGCTCGAGCTTTCTGTAAACTTTGAAAAAGTACTGGTTGCTTGCATTTCACGCTCGACGGACGCTCGATCCACGCTCGAGCATGAGACTCAGACCCCCGCTCGAGCGTGCTGCAAAACACATGAACTTTTGTATACATGCATTTCACGCTCGAGCGAGCTTCAAGTCACTCGAGCGGAAGTGCACACACTCAGAGTTCCCAGAGCGTGAACTCCTACGCTCGAGCGTGAATACAAAAATCTGGAATTTCCATATTTGATCTCCAAGCTTCAAACTCAACCCAAACACTTCAAAGCTCATCCTTTTGGGCCAAAATTTTGGAAAACATTTAGAAACTCATAACACATCATGATTTAAAGACCATTTCATAAAATCAAAGCCCCAAAACATGCCAATTATACACAAATTCAACTTAAACTTTATGAATGTTTCAAGAATGTAACATGCTTGAATTTTCTTGAACTCCACCACTTCAAAACATGATCAAACTTGGAAAATTGATAGAAAACATGATGATTTCCTATAATTAAGCTCAATCTATGACATGCATGAGGGAATTCTTAGCAAACATGCTCCAAATGTAATGAAATGAACATGCATGCATGGATTAATCTTTCTTCCTATTTCTTAAGCTTACATCTTACATCTCATAGCTCAATTTACTTGAATTCATAGATGAATCAACTTAATTCCAAGACTAGAGACTTGACTTCTTACCTTGGGTGTTCAATTGGGCTTTTGGTGCTAAATTCTTGAGCTAGATGATCCAATTTCCCGAGCTTCTTTTTTTCCCCCAGCAACTTCTCTTGTTTGAGTTCAATTCCTAAGCCTGAGTCTCAAATCTTCCTATTTTCTCCCTCTCTTATGTTTGCTTATCAAATTAGGGAGAAAAGAGGCACAAAGTTGAACTAGTGGAGTTAATAAAATAACTCTCTAAGTAGTAGGTAACAAAGTTAATCAAATGGCATTAAATTAATCCAATTTAATCGTTCCGAACCGAATTTTAATTAAACCTACCATAAAATTCTATAAATCCTAATTAACATATAAATCAAGTCAATTTCTGACTCAGATGCCGATAAGGCCCTCAATTCGCAAACCAAAACGAAAATAAGAATAGATCTTTCTACGCTGAACAGATAGAAACACAAAATAATGCAATGCACATGAAATCAGCTTAGGATTTCTTCTTAATTACTTGTTAGGCACACTTAAGCATGAATTAACGTTAATTACAGATCGGGGTTGTTGCAATCTTCCCCCTTAAAGAGTTTGGTCCTCCAAACTCGAATTACCTTCATTTCGGAAGAACATTGGGTCCAATGGAAACAAATCCGAATATCTCCTCATCATGTCTTCTTCTATTTCCGTTGTAGCATAAGTTCCCCTGTGGTTTTGCCAATCAACTTTTACAAGTGGTATTTCTTTGTTCCTCAATCTTTTGATCCGACGGTTCACAATCTGAATAGGTTTTTCTTCATAAGTATAGTCATCTTTCAAAAGCACATGTATTGGTTCAATGACATGGAGTGGATCTCTCAAATATTCTCGAAGCATAGATACATGAAATACATTGTGCATATGCTCCATTACCTGAGGTAGGGCCACTCGATAGGTTACTGGGTTGATCTTTTCAAGAATCTCATATGGCCCAACATACCTTGGCGCCAATTTGCCCTTAACACCAAACTGAGTTTGACCCTTCATAGGGGTCACTTTAATAAACACGTGATCACCAACTTCATATTCTCTGTCTCGTCTTCGGACGTCTGCATAACTCTTTTGATGGCTCTGTGCAGTTTTCAGAAGCTGTTAGATCAGTTTCACTTTCTCTGTTGTTTCCTGCACAAGTTCTGGTCCCAATAAGGGTCTATCACCTACCTCAGCCCAACATATCGGAGATCGACACTTTCTTTCATACAGAGCTTCATAAGGAGCCATTCCAATGCTGGAATGGTAGCTGTTGTTGTATACAAACTCAGCCAATGGCAAATAGGTTTCCCAGTTCCCTTGGAAGTCTAATACACACATTCTAAGCATATCTTCCAAAGTTTGGTTGGTCCGTTCAGTTTGACCATCTGTCTGTGGGTGATAAGCACTACTTAACCTTAGTTCTGTCCCTAAAGCCTGTTGTAAACTTTGCCAGAATCTTGATGTGAACTTCGAATCTCTGTCACATATAATGGATACTGGTACCCCATGTAATCTCACAATTTCATTCACATACATGTTAGCTAACTTATCCACATTATAAATAGTTTTGACAGGCAGAAAATGAGCAGATTTAGTCAAACGATCAACTATAACCCAGATAGAATCCATACCTCGAGGAAAGCGAGGCAATCCCACAATGAAGTCCATGGTAATGTGCTCCCATTTCCATTCCGGTGTTGGAAGCGGCTGTAGCAAACTAGCGGGTTGTTGATGTTCGGCTTTAACTTGTTGACAATGTAAACATCTAGCCACATACTCTGCAATGCACTTTTTCATTCCAGGCCACCAAAAATTCTGTCTCAAATCATGATACATTTTTGTATTCCCCGGATGCATGGCAAATTTGGTGCTGTGAGCTTCGGTCATAACACGCTTTCTTAAATCAGAAGAATCTAGTACACAGAGTCTATTCTGAAATTTCAACACATTATTCTCAAATACAAACCCCGTCCTTGGCTTGGAGTCAAATTCTTCCACAATCTTTTTCAGGAATTCATCTTGTAGTTGTTTCTCTTTAATTTCTTCAATGATTGCAGGCTGGGCGGAAATAGCAGCTAAGATCCCACCTTGTTCTCGCAATACAACTTCAATCTCATTCTTTTCCAAATTACACAGCAATTCTTTCTGACCGGTGAGCAAACATGACAAACTTCCAATCGACTTTCGGCTCAGGGCGTCTGCCACAGTATTAGCTCTCCCTGGGTGGTACATGATTTGCAAATCATAGTCTTTGATCAACTCTAACTATCTCCTTTGTCTCATATTCAGTTCTTTTTGGGTAAAGTAATATTTCAAACTTTTGTCATCAGTATACACTCCACAAGTGACACCATATAGATAATGCCGCCAGATCTTTAAAGCGAATACCACTGCTGCCAATTCAAGATCATGGGTCGGGTAATTCTTTTCATGTGGATGGAGTTGTCGAGATGCATAAGCAATTACTTTTCCCTTTTGCATTAGTACACAGCCCCAACCCTTTATAAGAAGCATCACTGTAAATTTGAAACCCATCAGTACCATTTGGTAAGGTTAGGATCGGTGCAGTCACCAGTCTGGTTTTCAACTCTTGGAAGGCTGATTCTCGCTATTCATTCCAATCAAATGATACATTTTTCTGAGTTAATTAGGCCAATGGAATGGCAAGTTTTGAAAGTCTTTCACAAATCTCCTGTAGTAACCTGCAAGTCCTAGAAAACTTCTTACTTCTGTCACATTTTTCGGTTTAGGCCAGTCCACAATAGCTTCACTCTTCTGAGGGTCAACAGAAATACCATCCTTGTTGATTACATGCCCCATAAATGCCACACTATCAAACCAAAACTCACATTTGGACAATTTAGCGTATAATTTCTTTTCTCTCAGAATCTGTAAGGTAGTTCTTAGATGATTCGCATGTTCTTCCCTGCTTTTGGAGTAAATCAAAATATCATCAATAAACACAACAATGAATTCATCGAGATATTGTTTGAAAACCCTATTCATTAGGTCCATAAAAGTTGCAGGTGCATTTGTTACCCCAAAAGGCATTACCAAGAATTCATAGTGTCTATATCTAGTTCTGAATGCAGTTTTCTCTATATCGTTTGCCTTAACTTTTAACTGGTGATACCCAGATCTGAGATCAATCTTGGAAAACACTTGGGTTCCTTGAAGTTGATCAAACAAGTCATCTATTCGGGGTAAAGGGTATTTGTTCTTGATAGTTACTTTGTTTAATTCCCAATAGTCTATACATAACCTCAAAGATCCATCTTTCTTTTTGACAAATAGGACTGGGGCACCCCAAGGTGAAGTGCTCGGACGAATGAATTTCTTGTTTAGCAGTTCCTGAAGTTGAGTTTTTAACTCCTTCAATTCTGAGGTAGACATTCTATAAGGGGTCTTGGAAATAGGTTGTGTTCCTGAAATTACTTCAATAGTAAATTCAATCTCTCTATCAACTAAGTCCCTAGGCAAGTCATTTGGAAACACATCGGGAAATTCACAAGCAACCGGAATAGTTTCCCCATTAACACTATCAGATGATATAGTCAACATACAACACAAGTAACCCCTACATCCCTTCCTAAGCAACTTCACAGTTTTCATAGCCGAAATCAGGTACGGGGGAGGAACTACCCCATTTCCAGTAAAAATTAATTCAGGCATACCCGGTGGTCTAAACACCACAGATTTACTCGCACAGTCAATAGTAACACAGTATTTAGTTAACCAATCCATACCCAGAATACAATCAAAATTATCAATATTTAAGGACAACAAGTCAACATACAATGTCATATCACCAATCATAATATCACATGCCGGATAAACAGAAGCACATGTCATAGAACCCCCAGACGGTGTGGATACAGATAACATATATGTCATAAGTTCTAGTGGTCTAGTTAATTTCTGAGAGAAAGCATGCGATACGAAGGAATGTGTAGAATCAGAATCTATCAGTATACATGCATTTTGAGAACATATAGAGAGTATACCTGACACCACAGTTTCGGTGTTCTGTACATCACCAGGCACTAAGGAAAACACTCGACCTTGTCTCAGAGGTTCTTTCCTAGTATTAGCCTTTGCACTTGTTTTGACTGTAGTAGCGAACCCAACTGAACTCATCATAGGACGACTGGCATTCTCAGACCCAAGTGGGCAGTCTTTCACCACATGACCTGTCTTGCCACATCGAAAACAAGCACCGGATGCTCGGTAACATACACCCCTATGCCTTCTTCCACAATCAGGACAAACTGGAATAGACCCACTCCTCTGACTCGAGCTGCTCGTAGACCCCGTATTCTGCTTTTTATTCACATGAGAGTGGCATTTTCTAAAACCATACCCAGACCTTTTTCCTCTCCAATCAGTTGTTGTTGCTATTGGGGCCTTACTTTGCTTCTTAACGGCTAGGGTGGCTTCCTCTATTAAAGATCTATCAAGAACTTGCACATATGTTGGCAACTTTAGTACACTAACTCGATCAAATATGTCTAAGTCCAATCCTCCCTCAAATTTGTGGGCCTTCTTGTAATCTGTGTCCACCATATGAGAAGCAAATTTGGCTAATTCGATGAACTTTGCCTCGTACTTGGCTACAGACAGTCAGCCTTGCTTCAGTTCCTGGAATTCAGACATTTTTCGATCCCGAAAACATTGAGGAAAATATTTTTCATAAAAGATTTCATTGAATTGAGCCCACGTCATATTCCCATTGGTATTCCGGATCACTAACCACCATCTCCGAGCTTCGTCTTTTAGAGTATAAGTGGCCAATAAAACCTTATGAGTTTTGGAACAGGGAAACACCTGAAACAGTTTTTCCATCTCAACCAACCATGTCTCTATTTTCAACGGTTCAATTCCACTAAAGAATGTTAGCGGTTTCATCTTCATGAATTTCTGTGTTAGATTGATAATATCATTATTATCTGTTTCAGCTTGTACCGGCAGAGGTGGAGGGGGCAAAGGTTGTTGTCTTTGCTGTTGTGTCATAGCTTCAGTCAAAGAAGCAAGCATTTGTTCCATTCGGCTCATGCGAGCCTCTGAAGATTCACTTATATTATTTTCCCTTTCATTCTCTATGTTACTATAAAGATACCAAATAATAATAATAAACATAGGAATAATTTCATTCACTTCTTTCAATTCACTTACTCAGATTTATATTTGGTTTTCATATCCATTTGGATTACCACATACTCACACATGCAGATGGAATGCCCCTATTTCTTACTAGGACATCCTAAGCTCATATGGACCTGTGTGTGCGGTAGAACACGTGCTCTAATACAAATCTGTCACGACCTAAACCTGCCCCTATAGGTTTAGCATCGAAATCGGCCAGTAATCCTTGGATTACCGAAGGCCTCTTAACAGATTAACATATAGTTAGGGGCTGCAGAAGCAAATATACAAAATATATGAGGTCCAATGAGCTGTGATGACATACATGAGACGAATAATCAAAAACTTTTATAAACACACGAGTGATGACCAAAAGATACAGTATTTACACTCCTAGAAGTGTAATATCAGAGATTCATCCAAAACTTAACCAAACAAATAGAGTTCAAAATGATTACAAAAACAACAAAAACAGCCACAAAACTTGACTTCATCCGGAACCTCCTCGGGAGGCACAAAGGTTTGTTGACAAAACTAAAACATAGGCCGTCAACTCTGGGCCTGGTCACATTCTTGCACACCTACATACGTAATATAAATAGTGAGTGGAAGCTTAGTGAATAATAACGAAGTAAAGGGTTTTAATGACTGAAGTCCATACAGATTCAGAAATTAGAGGCCAAATTCATAATAGTTTCACATTTGTATTCTTGTCCAGATCATATACAGAATTCATAATTCATGCTTAATCATACGTGGTACATCCATTAGTGCTAACAGAACAGACACAGAGCAGATGCAGAACATATGGTGGTTATGAATAACCAACTCCATAGAGGAACCTCCAGATTCGGGTAACAAAGAATAAACATGCTGAGCTCCATGATGGAGCCTCCGGTACGGGTAACAGATGACAGACATAATAAGTCCCATAATGAGACCTCCGATACCGGGTAACAACTAACAAATATCACATGTTGCTAAGGATGCCACGAATACATGTCAGAAATTGAACAATCATTCATTGTACAGAACATAGCATTTCAGAAAACAAATCTTGTTTCATCATACAGAAAATAAATAAAGTTGAACATAGCTTCACTAAGTTAATACTCACAGTTGGCTTCGAGTGCAGACAGATAGAGCAAACTAATTGAGTGGTTTACGTCACGTGACCTACATTAACACATAACAAACACACACCTGAAACACACGTTCGTATTGTACTTACCCTATATTTGTTCTTAGTGTGTTTCTAGCCTTTAACCTCATTATGGGGTCTTAATCATGGCCTAAGGATGCCTAGAATGGAATGAGGATGCAAAAATGCATTTGAAAACATTTTTCAAAACTTGCTGAAAACAGGGTCCACGCTCGAGCGTAACTTTCTCCGCTCAAGCGGACCTGAAAACATATAGGGGACACTCGAGCGCAACTTCCCCCACTCGAGCGCTCTGTAAACTTTGAAAAAGTACTGGTTGCTTGCATTTCACGCTCGACGGACGACTCAGACCACCGCTCGAGCATGACTTCTTTCGCTCGAGCGTGCTGCAAAACACATGAACATTTGGATACATGCATTTCACGCTCAAGCAAGCTTCAGGTTGCTCGAGCAGAAGTGCACGCACTCAAAGTTCCCGCTCGAGCCTGAACTTCTACGCTCGACCGTGAATGCAAAAATCTGAAATTTTTAGATTTGATCTCCAAGCTTCAAACTCAACTCAAACACTTCAAAACTCATTCTTTTGGGCCAAAATTTTGGAAAACACTTAGAAACTCATAACACTTCATGATTTAAAGACCATTTCATAAAATCAAAGCCCAATAACATGCCAATTATACACAAATTCAACTTAAACTTTATGAATGTTTAAAGAATGTAACATGCATGAATTTTGTTGAACTCCACCACTTCAAAACATGATCAAACTTGGAAATTGATAGAAAACATGATGATTTCCTATAATTAAGCTCAATCTATGACATGCATGAGGGAATTCTTAACAAACATGCTCCAAATGTAATGAAATGAACATGCATGCATGGATTAATCTTTCTTCCTACTTCTTACGCTTACATCTTATATCTCATAGCTCAATTCACTTGAATTCATAGATAAATCAACTTAATTCCAAGACTAGAGTCTTGACTTCTTACCTTGGGTGTTCAATTGGGCTTTAGGTGCTAAATTCTTGAGCTAGATGATCCAATTTCCCGAGCTTCCTCTTTTCTCCCAACAACTTCTTTTGTTTGAGTTTAATTCCTAAGCCTAAGACCCAAATCTTCCTACTCTCTCCCTCACTCACGTTTGCTCATCAAATTAGGGAGAAAAGAGACACAAAGTTGAACTAGTGGAGTTAATAAAATAACTCTCTAAGTGGTAGGTAACAAATTCAATCAAATGGCAGTAAATTAATCCAATTTAATCGCCCAGGCCGTCTCGTGGCTGTTGCACGATTTTGGCTCCCTGAAGGTCTATTTTCAAGCTTAAGTGTGAAAAAGTACATTTTTGGACTTAGTTTTGAAACCGGGAGTCGCGTGCTAGTTCCGTAAGTTTTCACAACTCACATTGGTCCCTCCCGAGGTGTTTGAGGTGTTCCCCGGGCCGTCTCGTGGCTGTTGCATGATTTTGGCCCCCGGTGGCTTACTTTCAAGCTTAAGTGTGAAAAATTACATTTTTGGACTTAGTTTTCAAACCGAGAGTCCCGTGCTAGTTCCGTAAGTTCCCACAACTCACATTGGTCCCTCCCGAGGTGTTTGAGGTGGTCCCCAGGCCGTCTCGTGGTTGTTGCACGATTTTGGCCCCCCGAAGGTCTATTTTCAAGCTTACGTGTGAGAAAGTGCATTTTTGTACTTAGTTTTCAAACCGGGAGTTCCGTTCTGGTTCTGTAAGTTTCCATAACTCACATTGGTCCCTCCCGACGTGTTTGAGGTGTTTCCCGGGCCGTCTAGTGGCTGTTGCACGATTTTGGCCCCCGGTGGCCTATTTTCAAGCTTAAGTGTGAAAAATTACATTTTTGGACTTAGTTTTCAAACTGGGAGTCCCGTGCTAGTTCCATAAGTTCCCACAACTCACATTGGTCCCTCCCGAGGTGTTTGAGGTGGTCCCTGGGCCGTCTCGTGGCTGTTGCACGATTTTGGCCCCCGAAGGTCTATTTTCAAGCTTACGTGTGAGAAAGTGCATTTTTGGACTTAGTTTTCCAACCAGGAGTCTCGTGCTAGTTCGGTAAATTTGTACAACTCACATTGGTCCCTCCCGACGTGTTTGAGGTGTTCCCCGGGCCGTCCCATGGCTGTTGCACGATTTTGGCCCCTGGTGGCCTATTTTCAAGCTTAAGTGTGAAAAATGCATTTTTGGACTTAGTTTTCAGACCGGGAGTCCCGTGCTAGTTCTGTAAGTTTCCACAACTCACATTGGTCCCTCCCGATGTGTTTGAGGTGTTCTCCGGGCCGTCCTGTGGCTGTTCCACGATTTTGGCCCCCGGTGGCCTATTTTCAAGCTTAAGTGTGAAAAATGCATTTTTGGACTTAGTTTTCAAACCGGGAGTCCCGTGCCAGCTCCGTAAGTTTTCCCAACTCACATTGGTCCCTCCCAAGGTGTTTGAGGTGGTCCCCGGGCCATCCTGTGGCTGTTGCACGATTTTGGCCCCCGGTGGCCTATTTTCAAGCTTAAGAGTGAAAAATTACATTTTTGGACTTAGTTTTCAAATCGGGAGTCCTGTGCTAGTTCTGAAAGTTCCCATAACTCACATTGGTTCTTCCCGAGGTGTTTGAGGTGGTCCTCGGGCCGTCTCGTGGCTGTTGCACGATTTTGCCCCTGGAAGGTCTATTTGCAAGCTTAAGTGTGAAAAAGTGCATTTTTGGACTTAGTTTTCAAACCGGGAGTCCCGTGCTAGTTCCGTAAGTTTTCACAACTCACATTGGTCCCCCCCGAGGTGTTTGAGGTGGTGCCTGGGCTGTCTCGTGGCTGTTGCACGATTTTGGCCCCCGAAGCTCTATTTTCAAGCTTAAGTGTGAAAAAGTACATTTTTGGACTTAGTTTTCAAATCGGGAGTCCCGTGCTAGTTCTGTAAGTTTCCACAAGTCACATTGGTCCCTCCCAAGGTGTTTGAGGTGGTCTCCGGGCCGTCTCGTGGCTGTTGCACGATTTTGGCCCCTGGTGGCCTATTTTCAAGCTTAAGTGTGAAAAATTATATTTTTGGACTTAGTTTTCAAACCGGGAGTCCCGTGCTAGTTTCGTAAGTTTCCACAACTCACATTGATCCCTCCCGAGGTGTTTGAGGTGGTCCCCGGGCTATCTCATGGCTGTTGCACGATTTTGGCCCCTGAAGGTCTATTTTCAAGCTTACGTGTGAGAAAGTGCATTTTTGGACTTAGTTTTCAAACCGGGAGTCCTGTGCTAGTTTTGTAAGTTTCCACACCTCACATTGGTCCCTCCTGACGTGTTTGAGGTGTTTGTCGGGCCGTCCCGTGGCTATTGCACGATTTTGGCCCCCGGTGGCCTATTTTCAAGCTTAAGTGTGAAAAAGTGCATTTTTGGACTTAGTTTTCAAACTCGGAGTCCTGTGCTAGTTTCCACAACTCACATTGGTCCTTCCCGACGTGTTTGAGGTGTTCCCCAGGCAGTCCCGTGGCTGTTCCACGATTTTGGCCCCCGGTGGCCTATTTTCAAGCTTAAGTGTGAAAAATTACAATTTTGGACTTAGTTTTCAAACTGAGAGTCTCGTGCTAGTTTCGTAAGTTCCCACAAATCACATTGGTCCCTCCCGAGGTGTTTGAGGTGGTCCTCGGGCCTTCTCGTGGCTGTTGCATGATTTTGGCCCTCGAAGGTCTATTTTCAAGCTTGTGTGTGAGAAAGTGCATTTTTGGACTTAGTTTTCAAACCGGGAGTTCCGTGCTAGTTCTGTAAGTTTCCACAACTCACATTAGTCCCTCCCGACGTGTTTGAGGTGTTCCTTGGGCCGTCCGGTGGCTGTTGCACGATTTTGGCCCCCGGTGGCCTATTTTCAAGCTTAAGTGTGAAAAATTACATTTTTGGACTTTGTTTTCAAACTGGGAGTCCCGTGCTAGTTCCATAAGTTCCCATAACTCACATTGGTCCCTCCTGAGGTGTTTGAAGTGGTCCTTGGGCCGTCTCGTGACTGTTGCCCAATTTTGGCCCCCGAAGGTCTATTTTCAAACTTACGTGTGAGAAAGTGCATTTTTGGACTTAGTTTTCAAACCAGGAGTCCCGTGCTAGTTCTGTAAATTTGCACAACTCACATTGGTTCCTCCCAAGGTGTTTGAGGTGTTCCGCGGGCCGTCTCATGGCTGTTGCACGATTTTGGCCCCTGATGGCCTATTTTCAAGCTTAAGTGTGAAAAAGTGCATTTTTGGACTTAGTTTTTAAATCGGGAGTCCCGTGCTAGTTTTGTAAGTTTTCACAACTCACATTGGTCCCTCCTGACATGTTTGAGGTATTCTCCGGGCCGTCTCGTGGCTGTTGCACGATTTTGGTCACCGGTGGCCTATTTTGAAGCTTAAGTGTGAAAAATGCATATTTCGACTTAGTTTTCAAACCGGGCGTCCCATGCTAGTTTTGTATGTTTTCACAACTCACATTGGTCCCTCTCGAGGTGTTTGTGGTGTTCCTCAGGCCATCCCATGGCTGTTGTATGATTTTGGCCCCCAGTGGCCTATTTTCAAGCTTAAGTGTGAAAAAGTGTATTTTTGGGCTTAGTTTTCAAACTGAGAGTCCCATTCTAGTTCCGTAAGTTCCCACAACTCACATTGGTCCCTCCTGACGTGTTTGAGGTGGTCCTCGGGCCGTCTCATTTTGGCCTCCGAAAGTTTATTTTCAAGCTTAAGTGTGAAAAAGTACATTTTTGGACATAGTTATCAAACCGGGAGTGCCGTGCTAGTTCCGTAAGTTTCCCCAACTCACATTGGTCCCTCCCAAGGTGTTTGAGGTGGTCCCTGGGCCATCCCGTGGCTGTTGCACGATTTTGGCCCCCAGTGGCCTATTTTCAAGCTTTAGAGTGAAAAATTACATTTTTGGACTTAGTTTTCAAACCGGGAGTCCTGTGCTAGTTCTGTAAGTTCCCACAACTCACATTGGTCCTTCCCGAGGTGTTTGAGGTAATCCCCGGGCTGTCTCGTGGCTGTTGCACGATTTTGCCCCCCGAAGGTCTATTTTCAAGCTTAAGTGTGAAAAAGTGCATTTTTGGACTTAGTTTTCAAACTGGGAGTCCCGTGCCAGTTCCGTAAGTTTCCACAACTCACATTGGTCCCTCCCGAGGTGTTTGAGGTGGTCCCTGAGCTGTCTCGTGGCTGTTGCACGATTTTGGCCCCCGAAGGTCTATTTTCAAGCTTAAGTGTAAAAAAGTACATTTTTGGACTTAGTTTTCAAACCGGGAGTCCCGTGCTAGTTCTGTAAGTTTCCACAACTCACATTGGTCCCTCCCAAGGTGTTTGAGGTGGTCCCCGGGCTGTCTCGTGGCTGTTGCAAGATTTTGGCCCCCGGTGGCCTATTTTCAAGCTTAAGTGTGAAAAATTACATTTTTGGACTTAGTTTTCAAACCGGGAGTCCCGTGCTAGTTCTGTAAGTTCCCATAACTCACATTGATCCCTCCTGAGGTGTTTGAGGTGGTCCCCGGGCTATCTCATGGCTGTTGCACGATTTTGGCCCCCGAAGGTCTATTTTCAAGCTTACGTGTGAGAAAGTGCATTTTTGGACTTAGTTTTCAAATCGGGAGTCCCGTGCTAGTTTTGTAAGTTTCCACAACTCACATTAGTCCCTTCCGACGTGTTTGAGGTGTTGGCCGGGCCGTCCCATGGCTGTTGCACGATTTTGGCCCCCGGTGGCCTATTTTCAAGCTTAAGTGTGAAAAAGTACATTTTTGGACTTAGTTTTCAAACTGGAAGTCCCGTGCTAGTTCCTAGAACTCACATTGGTCCCTCCCGATTTGTTTGAGATGTTCCCCAGGTAGTCCCGTGGCTATTGCACGATTTTGGCCCCCGGTGGCCTATTTTCAAGCTTAAGTGTGAAAAATTACATTTTTGGACTTAGTTTTCAAACCGGGAGTCCCGTGCTAGTTCCGTACGTTCCCACAACTCACATTGGTCCCTCCCGAGGTGTTTGAGGTGGTTCCCGGGTCGTCTCATGGCTGTTGCACGATTTTGGCCTCCGGTGGCCTATTTTTCGACTAGTTCCATGCCTACATGTTGGAATAGTTTTCGACTTAGTTTCATGCCTACATGTTGGAATAGTGAAAATTTTCAAACAAGTTTCCTAATTGGGAGCCACGTGCATATTTCAGTGTTTGTGATGTTTCTCGGGCTTTTACATGCATAGTTCACTATCTTAGTTGAAGAAAAAATTTCTACTAAATTAACATAGAAACATAATATACTAACCAAGAAGCTTGTCCATCAGAATCTGAACTTTCCCTACTCTCAAAATTTCCCATGATACCTTTCTGCCTCAAACACTCGATGATACTTTGTATCTTGTTGCTTTGTTTCTTCTCTGACTTTTCAAACCTTGCAATTTGTTCGTTTTGTTGTGCTATTTGCAGCTTGATGCATTGAACATAGTCACTATTTTCAGCAGGCGTAACAGTTGTATTCACAGAAGAAGAAGGCCTCATACCGAGTCCTTTCACATAACCTGGCCTTGGCTGAAGCACCTTGACTGACAACTCCTCTGGGGTCAAGTGGATCGCACTAGTTTGCGAAAGGTGTTCTACTTGCATCTGTATCATGTTGTCCTATTAATTTGAAATAAATCAAACAAGTATTAGTTATTCTACCCTACACAGCAAAATTAATACTATTATCAAAATTGAAAGGTATTGCCTTGTACATACATAATTAACATGGCTCTCCGATGAAATCCATTCATGCGTGTCCGAATTGTAGTGGATGGACTTGTAAAATTCTGCTAAATCAAGCACTTTGCCATTTGCAATTATCTTCTTCATTTGTTTGTCAATGTTAATTCAATGATTTAAATAACAAAGCCTACTAATCCAATAAAATAAATTAGTAGAACGCACCAAGCTGTGTACCCTCACCGGGATTGATTTTGATCCACATCGATGTTTTGTTTTCATTTGCATCCTATTATTCACATTAGCTAGTGATTGTTCCTATACAATTGAAACACCAATACAAACAATAAAAGATAACATTAGTAAGAAAAAACTTAAATTTTGACAATTAACATACATAAAACATTTTACCTTGAATTGTTTACTATTCCACTTGTCAATTAGAGATGTCCACTGATTGAGAGTAACTCTTGCAGGTGGGTGGCTTCTCGCGTAATCCTCCCCTCTTGCATCCTTAAGTTGCTTGTATTGTTTGTGCAACTTATAGGTGAAACCACTCAATCGTCGACCAAACTGTGTGTCTAAAGCCTTTGCTACATCAGTCCGATTGCCTTGTAGATCAAACTGATCCTACAAAATGAAAAAAAATTAAAAATTACAAAGAAACATAGCCTAAACATGAAAAGAGTATGTCAATAATTACCGCTAAGCATTGGATCATCGGCTCCTTATCAGCAACATTCACCTTCTTCCACCTATGAACGCTCAGGTCTAGTAACTGCGTTCGAACCTCTATACCAATCTTGGAGACTAGCTTGGAGGCGTTGTCTCCTACTGGTGCACAAAACTATTTAGGTATAGGAACTAACATCTTCCCATCCTTCTCGATAATGCGATGGGCCTGTATGCCGCGTGTCGGGCCACGACCACGTCTGTCATGTGATGCTGTAAGGATATAATATTAATTGAGTTAGTAAGTAAACAAATGCAAGTTAAACCTTAAAAATAACTTTGCAAACTTACCAACGATGGTAGATGCAGTCACCTCATCCTCAGGTTGCACATTATGAGGTGGTAAAGGTTGGGGTACCGACCTCCTCAGTTGGGGGATCCATCCTTTCCTCTGGGGTGAGAGTTAATGGCCTTGAATAAGACCGTAAATGTAGTCCTGGTGCCATCTGTTGTTCCTGAAAGAACATAATCAAATAGTGAAAATGATATTTAAAACAGTTAAAATATATTTTAAAAAAGATATGATGTGTAAGATATGTGAAGAAGAAATGTAAAAAGTAAAAGACATGTTCACACACAAATATAAAATAATGTGTATAATACCTCGCGGTCAAAGGAACCCAATGACTCATCATTATTGTCATCCTTACTCCCTAAAGAATTTGTAATATTCTTCACTCCAAGATTGTTCATTACCTCACAGTTCTCCTTGATTCGCTTATTTCTTTGTTTCTCGTATTTTGTTAGCTTCTTAGTTCTCAAATTACCTGGTTTCAGCCATTGTTTTTTGCCTCGAACCATTTTCTACAACTATATAACATAATTCAACTTTAATTGAAAAATATAGACAATGTCATCATGCACCATTACATAAAAGAAGAAAAAGAAAGTAACATAATCATATAAAATAAAAATTACATTAATTAATAACATCTGTTCGAAAATAAAGTGATATACTAAAAATTACATATCATAATCCATATCAGGATCCAGATCAACATCAGGAATGTTATGTTCTTCAACTCCTTCATCATTTCTATTCCCTTCCATGATCGCATTTGATAACCCTACTTTCGAAATAACATTGAATTCAACTCATCCCTACAGTATCAAACAATTGGGTCAATTTCAATTGGAACAACATCAATAATGTTTTCTTGTTGGAATACATCATTATTTTCTAAAGGATCCAATAATTCTCCATCACTAGTGTCTGGAACATCAAAGACACCCCTATGTTGCACCCTTTGTACGACATTCCAAGGTTCACCCAATTTGGTATCATTCAGATAGAAGACTTGCTTAGCTTGACTAGGTAGGATAAATGGGTCAGATTGGTACCACCGACTTGTGACATCAATGCTTGTGTAATATGTATCAAATCGTATTGTTCTGTTTCTACCAGTGTTACCGGTGTTGTACCATTCACACTGGAACAAAACAACTTTTTTACCACATATGTAGTCAAATTCCAAAACCTTGCACAAGTGACCGTAGAAGTCATGCAATTTTTCTTCATGATCCCTGTGTGTAAGCACACCACTATTCTGACTCGTACGACGGTTGTCTAGATCTCGAGTATGGAACCGGCTGCTATTGATTATGCAACTTGAGTACTCTTTCACTAGCAAATTAGGACCATTTGCTAATGACCACAATTCATCAGTTGCCTCTAATGACTCTTCCATTCTCAATCTATTTTTTTACAATTACATGTAACAAACAATAAGTAAATAATTTATGAATGAGGACATTTCATAAAACTTTAATTTTGTTAAAGTTGTAAAAGTCGAAAAATTATAAATGTTTTACCCTCTCTTTGAACCACTTGGGAAATTCTTGTCATTGTATGTGGGTTATGTCATGTCCAGCTTGAGTTTGTAATAGATTTTTGTGTTCCCTACTCAAAAAAAAAAGTGATTACTATGTAGTTCCGCAAATAAAAAAGCTAAGCATAAACATAATTCAATGAAACACATACTCCAAATACTTTTCAATCTCTGGGCTATTGTACAACACAAACCAATGAGCAATATCATGAATTTCTTGAGACATATCAGCATCTCGTGTGATTAGACCAATTGGATGTGCAGTTTCTGTGAATACTGTCAACCCTTGTTGACGTTCACGACGATCTTCATTCCGTTCTGGTCGATTATGCATGGTTTCAATCCCATCAACATACATTGAACAAAAAGTAATGCACTCTTTGACAATGTAAGCCTCGGCAATTGAACCTTCTAGTCAAGCTCGGTTGATCACATATTTTTTTAATGCTCCAAGAAACCTTCAAGAAAGATCGAATTAGGAGTATAATTACATATGCAACACACCTACGTAAATCTCATTTACAAGTATAAGTGTAAAAAATACCTTTCAATTGGGTACATCCATCGATATTGTACAGGTCCTCCAAGAATAGCCTCACGAGGTAAATGAACAGCCAAGTGGATCATCACATCGAAGAAGGCTGGAGGAAAGATCTTTTCAAGCTTGCATAAAATGTGTATTATACGTTCCTCTAATTTCTCCAGTTTGCTCCGCCTTAGTGTCCTAGAGCATAGGTCTTGGAAGAAATTGCCTAACTCAAAAAGTGTTGTACTAATTTCTTTATTCACGTAACCACGCATTCCAATGGAAAGAATTCTTTGTATTAGTACATGGCAGTCGTGGCTTTTTAGGCCTGTTAGTCTACCATTTCTTGCATTCACTGATTTGGATATGTTTGCCGCATACCCATCTGGATACTTGACAGTTTTTAAAAATTCAAAGAAACTCTCCCTCTCTGCAGGTGTTAATGAAAAGATTGCTCGAGGCTTGACATATGATCCATCAGGTCGTTGTGTTAGCCATAGCTCTTTCCTTATACCCATATCTTCCAAGTCTAACCATGCCTTGTCTGTATCCTTGTTCTTTCCATCAATGCCTAACATAGTTCCGAAACATTTTCACTAAAAATTTTCTCCACATGCATGACATCAATGTTGTGTCGAAGTTTTCGCTTCTTCCAATAGGCTAACTCATACAAGATGCTTACCTTTGTCCAATTAGGTGCTTGACGGGGCCTTTTTCTATTACTTGGATGTTTTCCATATATGACGCCTGCCACGTTGTCCAACTGGTCTTGTATCTTTTTCGCCAGCAACTCCAAAGATCTCTTCCGTTTCTCAATCTTACCATTGTAAGCCCTACTCTTTCGCCTTTCTGGGTGGTCCTCAGGCAAGTAACATCGATGGTTAGTGTACCCCGTCTTACTTCTCAGAGATTCAAAGTACAGTTCATCATTGCAACTGTAACAAGAATAATGACCCTTTGTTCTCCACCTAGATATGTCACCAAATGTAGGCCAATCATGTATTGTCCACAACAAAGCTGCATGCATTCGAAAAGTCTCATTGGTGGAGGCGTCGTAAGTCAATGCACCATTTGTCCATAAATCATTCAACTCATCCACCAATGGTCGCATATAGACGTCACTATCAATCCCTGGTTGCGATTCTCCAGAAATAAGTAATGACATCAAAGAAAATGGATCCTTCATAACCAACCAAGGTGGCAAGTTGTATGGAATGAGTATGAGGGGCCACAAACTATAAGAGTTGTTCATGTTTCCAAAAGGGTTAAACCCATCAACGGCCAACCCTAGCCTCACATTTCGAGGCTTCAAGGCAAACTCGGGATGTTGTGCATCAAATTCCTTCCGTTCATCACTGTCAGCGGGATGCCTCAATGTCTCGTCGTCCACTCGTTTGTCTTTGTACCATCTCATGTCCTCAGCCCTCTTTCTTGACATGTACAATCTTTTCAACCTTAGTGTCAAAGGAAAGTACCGTAATACTTTATGAGGGATCTTCTTACCCCTTCCACGATTGATCTTGTATCTAGATGTCTTACAAGTCGGACATTTATCTAGTGTTGTATTCTCCTTCCAAAATAATACACAATCATTTATGCGAGCATGAATGAGCTCATATGACAAGCCCAAGTCACGTAGTATTTTCTTTGCTTCATAAGTTGACTTTGGAACCAAATTTTCTTTCGGTAAAAGTCTACTTAAAAACTCTAGCATCATATCAACTGACTTATTGCTCCAATGATTTGTTACCTTCATATTAAGCACCTCAATCACAAACTTCAACAAAGTATAATTTGTACAATTTGGGAACAGCTCACGATTGGCATCAGTCAACAATTGATCAAAAGTTCTCACTTCCTCCCCTTGGATTGTATCAGTCGATTCCCCTCTTATTCGATCTTCCACTAAGGCTTCAATACCACCTACAATTTCATCACCATCAAGTTGCATCTCATCATCATGGTAAGCCTTGTTTGAAATATGGGTTCCCCGTGCTGGTTCCATACAGTGTAAGTTTGTATAATCCCATATTGGAGCAAATGAATTTCCACATTTTGAAGATTTTGTCTACAAACATTCACACACTTTATACATGGGCACAACAGATTACCATTCTGGTCTATAACCCCCCATTGCAAATTGAAGAAATAACTTCACCCCATCATTATATGGTTTACTCATCCTTCCATTAGCCGTCCAACCTAGGGCAATCCAACTTTTATCCATGTCTGATAACAAATGAAAGATTAGGAACAATATAGTATAATGTAGACTTGTGTATTTATGAACTAATTAAATTGAAAAATTCAATAACAACTTCACCAAATATATGTCCCGATCTTTAATGAAGATTCTTATACAAGTTCTAATGTTATATGAAAGTAAGGAATAAAAACTAACAAAAATGATCATTATTGATTTTAACATTCTAACACCACCATTCTGACACTATTCCTACTGCAATACAAAAGCAAAATACTCCACCATTATAACACCAACATACACCACCAGCAGAACTCCCACACTGAAGGCTACTGATGTTGCACCTACTAACCTAGGCCCCTTCTAAAAACATACTAGCTAGTGCAAGAGCATGCTTGATACTACCTAAATATAATATTACTACTACTACTACTACTACTACTACTACAGAGACCAAAGAGGCATGGCTTCTAATACATGTAATGCACTGTCACTGTCAAAAGACCTAAAATATGCAGCCTATCTATATGCAATAGATGGGATTGAAATTGAAGTATCAACAGGTTGTATATATATAACAGCCAGATGGGATTGAAACATAACAACCTATATATATAATAGGTTGTATATATATATATATATATATATATATTATATGTAAAAAAATCTGCAACCAGTGAGAGGGAAACTGAGGAATGAAAGGTGGGGATCAACCGAAAAAGAAAAAATTGAGACTAACAGCGGTGGTGTTCTCCGATTATAGTTATATTTTTAGGGCCATACAGCCTCACTAGTGGTCCAATAATAATAAAAAAACCATAGGAATCTACGTAAGAAACAAATCTCTTTTCTCAACCACAATTTAACTGCTTTTAGTAAACTTTTTTTTTAAAAAAAAAAATTATGATTTCACAATAATCAAGTGGGCTATATTTCATATTTATTGCAAGTTTTTTCAACATATAGTCACCAATGGCGTTTTAATAGGAAGTCAGATTAAATTTTGGGGGGGGCCATTACATGAGTAATCAAATTTTGAAGGGCAACTCTTACACAAAGTGAGCTTTCCAAAAAATTTGGCAGCACTGGAATGAGTTTGGAGGGACCATTACATGGTATACAAAAAAATTTTGGAGAAATAGCAGTCATATACAAGTGAATTTTTCCATAACTCATTCCTATTCCTTTTTTTAAATCACTGCTCCTTACAGCAACTGCAAGTTTAGCAGCCCCATTCATAGGAGCACCAAAACTATCAGTCACTTAAGAAAAAGAAAAGCATCGCAACATCAGCTTGGTGTATGAAACACAACTTGTAGATAACTCTTGACAAAGAGAAGGCCGACATTGTTGACATTGGACCACAAGGTCCACTTGTTCCTTTTAATCCATGCTCTTAGAAAATTTCAGACTCTAAACAAAAATATTTTCCTTATTCTAGTCAAGACGATAGACTTTCTCCTTCGGTTGGGAAGTTGATCTCTCAGTTTGAAAGTAAACCCATGTAGTCCATTCACTCCATTAGCCAATCCTCATTTGATCACGGATTAAGGAAAACCTTTATTCAACCCAACATTAGTATTTACTCCAATAGTCCTTTAGTTTTCTCTAATGTACAAGTCTTAAAAATTTGTTTGAACACCAAAAGGTTACATAACTATCTACCTGAAGAAATTTATACAGAGCACATTTTATATGTATATAGAGCATATTTCATATGAATACAGAGCATATACATCAGACAAATACATCAGAGGGAGTATCGAGAGAGAGAGAGAGAGAGAGACTAACAGCGGTGGTGTTCTCCGATCGGCACAGCAGCGGCGGTGAGGAAAGGAGGGACTAATGGCGGTGGTGGTGAGGGCTGTCAGCGGTGAGGGCTGTTGCAAATGGTAGCAGCGGCAGTGGGTTGATGCAATGGTAGTAGCGGCGGTGAGGGCCCTGTGTGTGAATGAGTATAACGTGTGTGTGTGTGTGTGTGTGTGTGTGTGTGAAATAGGTTTGAACCGAGAAATTATTGTGTGTGTTTGAGAAGAAGAACCGATTGTAACAAAACATTTTTATTTCCCCCCTAAAATATTTAGTGACTAAATTATATTTTGGTGACAAAATTATTTCTTCACCAAAGATAAAAATATTGGCCACAAAAATAGTTTTGTCACTAAATGATATTAAAATATTAAAAATTATTGGTGACAAAAATATATTCGTCATTAATAATTTTATAATTGATGACAAATTTTTTTGTCACCAAAAGTCTATTAATTTTGGCGCCCTCCGAAAATATTAGCGGGAAAATATTTGGTGACAAAAAAAATATAAATAATGACAAAATATAATTTCGTCACCTATTTTTTTTATTATGATTTAGATTGGTGACGAAATTTTATTTTTGTCTCCAAAAATGATACATTTAGAGACGAAATATGATTTTTGTCAATAAAAGATACGTATTTCGTGACAAAAAAAAATTTCGTCATTAGTTTTCGTCTCTAAAGACTATTTTTGTTGTTATTAACAGAATCTCATTCAAAAAAACAAATTCAAAAACAAATTCAAAGCCCTTTTCTATTTGTAAAAGGTCACACATGCATCACTATAGGCAGAATAAAATGATTAGAAACTCGGCTCTCATTTTCTTATAAAGATGAAGATCTGAGGGTACACGAGAGTGACTTAAAGGAAAAGACTCAACTGACGCAACAATGCAAGAAAAGACAAAGAAAATAAAAATCACGACATATATTTACAAGACACAACTCAAAATAAAATAAGCATTTTTGAGACAAAAAGAGGTTTCCCTTCTCCAAGTCCATCTATAGAATTTCAAAAACAACTTCAAGTAATCCGCGAGAAGGTCCAGACCTTCCTTTAATTCAATAATACACATCCACACCTAGAATGATTGATTTCTGACTTTCAAATCGGGTCTCACAGATTGAATCTCACAATTACGTTGTCCTTACACATCTTTTTGACCGAAACAATTGCTGTTTCACACCATGCATGCCCCTAGTTCAGAAGGTCCTTCCCAAGTGCTTTCGACAATCACCCTAGCTGAGACTAAGATTCATCATTCCAATCACCAGTGCTGGCATCGTTGCTTCATCAAGCTTGAACTCACCAAGATCGAGTAAACTTTCCATCCCTTCAAAGATTTTGTTCCTTTTGCTTAGATCGGAATTAAAAGATTCAGGAATGAACACCATGGGTTTGGGCTTATTGGCAGGTACAATGTGCTGGCTAGGGTAATGGCTGGTTGTTGGCAAGTTGCGGATGGGTTTTATGTTATGAAATGGCAATTTATTGCTACCAGGGAGAGGGTTATTGATAGCTTTGGGATGTTCAGGTGGAGTGATGACTTTGTTGTCAATCAAATCTTGAATTTCATGGTGAAGGCGAAAACAACAGTCAGTATGGTGACCATACTGTTGATGGAATGCGCAATATTGGGTAGAGTTGTGTGTAGGTGGGAAAGGATTAGGGAAAGGTCGAGGATTGAGCTGTTTGAGATACTCTTTCTCCATCAGTACCTTCAATGAATAGGTTAGGCTCATATGGAGTTGGGCAAAGGTTCGTTTTCGGGAGGAGGAAGCATTAGGTTTAGAAATATTGGCAAATGGAGTGGCGGGTGTTGGTTGGGTATTCATAGGCTTGGGACTAGAATTAGAATGGGTGTTTCGGGTAAAACATCCATTTTCATTGTTTGCCCCCTGATTCGAAACGCTCTCATCCTGAGCGACAAAAGTGTAATCCACAGTTTTTGCAACAACTGGAAGCACTTGCTGTTTGTTCAACCCTTTGACCTTCAAAGTCTTAATAGCCCGCCGAAGTTGCGTATAAGGATCAATACTTGTCCCGACTTTGTCCTTGGCACTTGGTTCTGCTTGGCCAAGGGATTGGGTGGCTATATCGAAGTGAGGCCCATTTGTTGTTGATCTATCATCACCCAGACTTTAGATAGTTTCAGGTTGGCCCTTTTCAACTGCGGCTCGCCCCAAGATTGGAAAGCTTTTTGACGGGATTGAAACCCCAAATATTAAATCTACCACCATTCCTTGAAGGTTTTCGATCATTCCTAACATCTCAACAGTAGTGGGTTCACCCATTTGGCGCCTTGGACATACTTGAATCGGATTGGGTGCATCCATCATGCACAAATTGGTACTTTCTGGAATAAACACCTCAGGCTTGGGTAAATGGGCCAGGGTGATGTATATGCTGGGGTTGAAGGTAGATGGGAGTATATGGATGAGGTTAAGATGGGTAGGAGATATTTGGTCATGGATGGGAAGTGGGTTGGTGGTAACATTGGGGTCTGGAGGTGGAGTTATTATCTGGTTGTCAATGAGATTATGAACCTCATGACGAAGGCGGTAGCAATGATCGGTACCATGATCACGCTGCTGATGATACACACAATATTTGGTGGGGTTATGTCCAGTAGGGAGTGGGTCAGGAAGAGGTTGGGGATCAAGGGCTTTGAGATACCCTTTTTCCTTTAGGACTTTTAATGCGCTAGTTAGGCTCATATAGAGGGGGTCAAAGTTCTTCCTTGAGCTCGGGTTGGGATGATTGTATGTGGGTTGGATTTGGAAAAAGGGTTGGCAGTAGCGACGGTATTGATTTAAGTGGGTTTGGGAATAGTGCTCCCGAAAAACACCCTCTTTGTTGGTTCGCTTGTTCTAGGAATAATCCCTTTGTTGAATGCACTCTCAATCTGAACCCCTAATTCATGCAAATTTTGAAAGTGAACAGTGGAGCGACTATCAATTTTTGCAACATATCAGGCTCAAGGTTCTACACCATCATTCGCACTTGGCCTCTCTCAGAAGGGCGATCTATCATCTGTGCTGTCTTTGCTCTCCACCTTGCAAAAAATTCCACAAAAGGCTCTTCAGGATTTTGGTGGGTTGCTTCAAGGTCTTGGGTGGTCATTTCAATTTGGGTATTGTAAGAGTACGGATTGACAAATGCCTCAGCCAACTCTTCCCAATTCTACTTCACTATATCCTCCAACTTGGCGTACCAAGTGGCCGCTATACCCGACATGGTTCTTCCATACAGAGAGAGTTTCTGAGGCTTGGTCAGACCCATCGATTTCAGGACGTCCAAGAAAAGTCGGATATGTACCATAGGATCTCCAGACCCATCGAAACAATCAATGTGTGGCATTTTGAATCTATTTGGGAGCCTTACGGCAGCCTCAGTGTACCCATCCTCAATGTCAAAAATGAAGTTAAGTCTTTGACCCTTTTTGAATTGCTTCTCAAGGTTAGCAAGTTTTAACAAGGTTGGGTCGAGATCATTAATATCAAGGGGATAAAGCCTCTTTTAGGCTGCACCAAGGGTCTAAAAGCTCAAGCTTGAGCCAACCCTTCTCGGGGATCTGGACCTTGCAAATCTTCAGTTGGCAGAGGTGGATCAAAGTTCGGCTGGGGGCCCGAGACTGAATGTGTAGTAGATGCCCTAGATGGGCGTTGTACTTCAGGATTGGTCTCATCTTGCATGGCAATTCCCTGGTTTAACGCCACTATCATGGCCGCAACATTTTCTGGACTCTGTGTCATCATGGGTCTGTTGTGTTTGGTAATCGGGGAAATGGATAGGTGTAAGCTGAGAGCTGACTAACAAGGATTTCGACTCGGTTATATTTGATGGATCTGAACTGGATTAGTTTAGACAGGTTTGACTGGATTGGGTTTTTTGGAATTGGTCTTTTGGTAATGGATGGGTTTTTTCTAAGTTAACCTTTGGGGATCAAATGGACTAGACCTTTGTTAAGTGGGTTTTTTTTTCTTTTTTTTTTTTTTTTTTTTTTTTTCTTTCTGGGATTTGGATAGACTATGATGGGTTAAGGTAGGTACTACTCCTTCTCTGGCTCAGACAAACCTAGCATTAAAAACAAAATGCTCCACCAGATCAGGACACTGGGTATGCTGGTCAAAGCAGAGCAAGATACAATTTTTGGCCCTAGTTCTGGTTTTGCTGAAAAGTCACCCATATCAAACACAAAACCCTGGATTTCGACCCAAATTTTGATTCTGATATGACTGCCAAGTTTGAAGGAATCGCCTCAATATTAAAACTCTCCGAGGATTGCATCATACATTTCCAAAGATTTCACATTTTGCCCAAAAGCATTCAAAACACCCCTATGAGAGGTTAGGGTTTCCCTGTCCTAGTTTTTGGAGTGATCTACAGCTTTACTACTCAAACAAGCTGTTACCCAAAAAGCAACCTAAGAGGGGGGGTGAATTAGGTTTCTACAAATTAAAATTAATAATACCCCAATAAAATTAACTACTAGTACAACAAATTATTAACAAACACAATGATGAACTTAGCAGTAAATGATCAAGCAAAATAACAATGAAATATAACTAACATATAGGGTAAATCAAATGATTAACACATGAATATTAGATAGCTATAACAGTAGTAGGAAAGTAAAGAGATTAGAGAAGAGGAGACAAACAGATTTATAGTGGTTCGGCTTCAACCAAGCCTACATCCACTCCTCAAGCTTCACTTGAGATTTTCCATTATTTTCTAGCTTCACAGGGGTGCTAGCAACCTCATAAACATGGAGCAATCCCCCATAGATTTTACACAGACTTCACAAGCCCAAACCCTTTGCAAATCTTAGGTGATTCACAATCACTCTCAAGATTTCAAGAACACAGTGTTTGCAACACTTTTACAAGATGAAATGGTATTTTTGCTTTCAAAGAAAGTTTACAATAAGTATCTCTCCCAGATGGATATACAACATGAAGCTCTGGTTTTTCTATAAACCTCACACAGGAAAGATAGGCTTAAAGCTATACGTCTCAGTGTATAATTTCTGAAAGAGGATGTAAACAAAAATTGAAGAACACTCCTCAAAGAATTTTTCAGAGAATAGATGTGAGTGATTATAGATCAAAGAATATTTTCTGATTTTCTTGTAACTTGTTTAAATTAGAGGTTTTGGTATATATAATGAAACTTATAGCCGTTTATAGCCGTTGTATTCATTTGAATTTATAGTCGTTTATAGCCGTTGTACTCCATCATTACTAATTTGAATATCTTCCACTTGATCATTACAAATTTGAATATCTTTCGCTTGAACCTTTTGGCCTGCTGTTGTGCTAGGCTGTTTGAACCTTTATTTTGGGCTGTTTGAACTCCTGATTTAATCAAATATTAAATACATTCTAACAACATTTAGGATAAAGGTTTAGGTGAGAAATAATGGAACAAAATAAATTTTGATTCTATTTTTCTCTTTCAAATAAATCATCAAAATAAATTTTGATTCTATTTTTCTTTTTCAAATAAATTAAAATATAATTAAATAAATCATCAAAATAAATTTTGGATTCTATTTTTCTCTTTCAAATAAATTAAAACATAATTAAATAAATCATCAAAATAAATTTTGGATTCTATTTTTCTCTTTCAAATAAATTAAAACATAATTAAATAAATCATCAAAATAAATAAGTCGAACAATCTCCCCATTTTTTATGATGGCACACAATGATGTTTTGATTTGATTTGGGAGGAAGAAAGGCTCCCCCTCAAGTCATGCTCCCTGAATTCATTTCTAAATATATAGGTTAGCATATGTGTAATAAATAAGCCTTAATCAACAACATGATATAAGATTAAGATATCAAACTATAAATATATAACATCAGATTAGCCTGAAAATAATACCATAATACATAACATTATATAATTTCTCCCCCTGTGACATTATCAAAAGGAAATCATGGGTCAGAACTTGGAGGAGGAGGAGGAGGAGGAGGAGGAGAATGATAGTGATAAATGGCATCCATACAATTCAAAACATATATATATATATATATATATATACATATATGCATACACTTACAACTCGCCCGCGTCTCTCTTTTTCCTTCAATAAACGCGTTTGACACGCGGCCTCACTTTTACGTCATTGGCCGACAAAAGCAGGCCTCGATTTGTACTCGCTTCGGCTGCCTCTCCCTCTTTGTCTTCTTCTCTTTTGCCTTCTTTGTGACGGTCGGTTCCTTTTTATCCCTTTCCTTTCTTTCCTCGATTCGTTTTCTTTTATCCTTGTCGGATTTGAAATGTTCGGGAATGATTTTCTTGATCGTATCTTAGTCGTTGTTGAATTTTTCTTATTCTGGAAGGTGTGCGAGTGAGTCCGAGGCACCCGGGAGCGAAGTTAAATTTTTGAGCGGCTAGGCCAGGGCTGCACGTGCGGGGCCCTAGGTCGCACGTGCGGAGGAGGGCCACTCGAGTGGTGGGAGGGGCCGCTCGAGCGGTGGGGCTTGACACCCAGAATTTTTGCTACTGTCTAGAGCGCACGAGCGGAGGAAGTGGGTCGCACAAGCAGTCAAGGTGGGCCGCTCGAGCGGTGGAGTTGGCCGCACGAGCAGCCAACTGGGCAGTCCGAAACTCTGTGTTTTATAACATTTTGGTCCGATTCTTTTACACATTTTGCTCATTTCTCTCTCTCTCTCTAAACCTTATTTTCCTCTCCCTTCTCTCTAGAAATCTCCCTCAAGCTTCTAAACACTTTGATTTTGCTAATGTTTGGGTCAAGATCTTCACTCTCTTCCTCTAGATCTGGAAGATCTAAAGCTAGGGTTTCATCTTTTCTTCATCAATCATTGATGTAGGGGTTTCTTTGATGCTTTTCAATACCTCTACTATGGATAAACATGTGGTAAGTTTGTATTGCATTAAAACCATGTTGATATGGATTATTTTTCGAAAATCATGGTAGAGGGCATATTATATGGGTGTAGAGATTGAAATATTATGTGATGGGTTGATGTTGGGTTAATTTGGGGTGTGATTCTTTATATTCTTGATTACAACGCTAAAACCCTAATTTTGTTGAAATGCCTAATGGATAAAAAGGGGTTAAAATTGTTAGATAATTGTGTGATGAATTTAAGAAATTTGATGAGTAATTTGTTAAATTGATTTATGATTAAGATGGGTTTCATAAATTTGAGCTTTTATTTGTGTTGGATTGGCTATGTTTAAAACACAACGAGTTGATGAATTTATCATGTTATGAACTAAGAGATTTAATTATTAATGTGGTTATGTTCTGGAATTAAAACGGGTTTTCATGAATTAGTGTATTTGACTTGTGTTAAGTTGATTTTAGTTAAGTCCAACAATTGATAATTCGTTGATTGATAAAAAGGGATTTAATCATGAGGTTAGAATTCATTGAGTTGAATCTTCGTTAAGTAGAAATGGAGTAAATGGTGAAAGTTGAGTTGTGGGTGGTGTACTTTGTGTATTGTAAATTGGGAATTTTTTTTATTAAATATCAAAGGAAGATGAAACGATAATGTCCTCTTAATTGAGAAAAGAACAGCAAGCGATAGATGAAACCTTGGAGTCGTGTTGATTGTTGGTCTAAAACCTTGTGAGAATTGGTTAATGGTAATATGTGTTTAACATATATCTTGTTTAGAGGTTTTGTCCTTGGTCATCGGTGGAGGATGACATTCTGATTGTTGTTATGATTATGTATCTGTAGTACACTTGTGATATCTGTGAATGTGGTTTGGAATGATGACCAAAAGCGGTGGGATGCGCTGAGAATCAGAGGTACCATTACCTTCCAGCTAGCGCCTGGAGAATTGGCTACACTGAGAATCTGAGGTACCATATCCTTCCAGCTAGCGCCTGGTAAAATGGAGCAGAGGTACCATTCCCTTCCAGCTGGTGTCTAGTAAATTGGCATGTTGTTGTGAGAGGTGTATCATTGGCTTACCGTGCTGAGGGTAGGTAGAGCAGGAGTTACTTATCGTTGTTGTTCACCTTGATTGTGTGTATCATGTGTTTTGAAAATTGTGATTTTGTAAGGTGAATTGTCTTATATGCTGAGTAGAGGTGTGTATGTAAACTTGGATGTGCTAGGGATTGGTTGAGGGAGTTTCCATCATAAGTTATTTTGTTGAAGGTATGTCTTGAATCTTGAATCAGATCATGTTTATATTTGGGTTATGAATAACGTGAGGAAAATGGATTAAATAAACTTATTTTTTTTAAAATGAAGGGGAGGTTACCCAGTCTTTCGTTACAAACGGAAAATATGATTATCGAGTAATACTTATCTTGAAATGGGAATTGGATAAGGAAATCAAACTTGGTTTTGTTGTTCAAATTGAATGTTTTTGAGAAAAGTATTATGTGAGTATACTTTGGTTATAAAACGTCACATTATTTATATGATATGAGATTAGCATTCATGATCATAGCTATCTGTAAGTTGTTATTGTTGAGGATCATGTTGAGATCTCTACTGGACTATATGTTCATCCCACGTTGTTGAATCTTTTTCAGGTGATAATCAGGATGTGTTACAAGATTTTGGATCTTCTTATTTGTTAGCCACGGGGCCTCTTTTGTGTAGGCGGAATGCCATTGATGTAAAAGGGTTACACCATTTTTCTTGATTTTTAAATGATGTAAGCCTACGGGCAATTTATCTAATTGTACCTATATTTTGCATTCATCCTTACCCGAACGAGAGAACTTTTTTTGATGTATTCATGTAAATGTAACAAGCTTCCGTATATTGTCTCTGAAATGGAATTTATATTAATGGCTTTGGTAATAGATTCCGAGTAATAAAAAGTGGGGCGAGACAACTTGGTATCAGAGCGAGCCGGGTTTGAATACTTTGGGCTCGTGGGAAGTGGTTTTTACCACAAGGGGTTTGCTATGCTCGGTGTGGACATTGCATATAGTTAGGATAGATGTTAGGATTTATATGTTGCATTTATGTGAGCATGGGATTAAGTTTCTTGGATGGTACTTGTGGCCGATGAACTTACTTTGAGGTCCTGCTGGAAAACACGCCTGATCAACGTGGTTTCTAATAGGAATTCTTTGGGAGTTTCGGAACAAGTGGTTATCCTTGTGGACTTGATTCGATTATGTGGTTAGATGTTTAAATTGTTTTTGTGCCTTGTGAATCGTAAGTTTTGGGAGTTAAGTGCGTCTTGTTGCTTAGTGGTGGTGAGTATGTGCTTCAGGGAGACTGTTGCGTCGTGAACTAAGTTGATTTTGTTTTGGGATTTTATAGGATGCCTACACGAAGAAATAAAGGACGGATGAGTAATAGGAGCGTTGGGAGGGACACGACGGTTCCCTTACCACCTGTCGTTGCAGCATCGGCTGTCGGTGAGGAAGTTGCACGCGAGATTGTGAGGGCGGTGCAAGATGCTCTAGCTCGCAATGAGGGGGACAACGGGCGTACCCTCAAACTTATTAAGGAATTTCTTTGCTCCAATCCACCAGAGTTTTTGGGGGAGGCAAAATCGTTGGAGGCGGAGAATTGGCTAGAACAGATTACCAAGACTCTCGATATGCTCAAAGTCGAGGACGAGGGGTTGAGGGTTTCTTTGGCAACCTTCCAATTGAAATGAGATGCAAATTATTGGTGGAAGTATGTGAAGGGTACCGCAGGTGCCACGTGGGTTGTGTTTACTGAGGCCTTCCTGGCCAAGTATTTATCTCATTCTGCACGGGAAAGGTTAAGGGAACAGTTTGTTGAGTTGCGCCAAAATGCTACTCCTTTAGCTCAGTTTGAGATGAGATTCACTAGTTTGTCAAGGTTTGCTCCAAAGTTAGTGGCAACAGAGGAGCGTCGTTGTTATGAGTTTGAGGGGTGGTTGCGTGATGATATCCAAGAGAAGGTGGCTGGATATATGTGGAAGAATTATTTTTCTTTAGTTGAGGCTGCGGCCCATGTGGACGCCATGGTTAGCAGTGTTGGTCGAGTTAGAGAGGAGGCCACTTCGGTAACTCCTACAGTTCATAAGCACTCTAGGCTCAGTAAGAGGTGGAGGCGAGCACATGCTCACTCCTAGGCTCAGTCTTTGTCTTCGTCGGGGGTTTCGGACTCGTCTGTTGGGGGACCCAATGAGGTTCGGACGCCAAGTCAAGTTCAGAATTGGGAGACTGCTGTTTGTTTTGGTTGTGGTCAGCAGGGTCATGTTAGACATTTTTGCCCTTTGCGTGTGAGTTCTTCGGGTGTTTCAGAACCTAGTCAGACCATGCCCCATCAGCCCAGTCAGGGACGTTATCGGTATCAGACCCAAAGAAGCCAAGCTTCGAGAGCTACGCGAGGGTCGGCTTTTCAGTCAGCACAGTAGCATCACCCTTGAGAGGGACTTTTGTTTTAGAAGATCTATGTTGTTAACTGTGAAGCTTTTGTTTTTGGTCGGTGTGCTGTAGGATGCTAAGGCACCATGATTATGTATTACATATGTATTTGTATTGTTGTTTGTTACCCTCGTGTGTTGGGGGCTTGTAATGAGACTTGAACTCTCTGCTATGTATATGTAATGAAAGGTTGTTAATGGGATTGACGATCCTAGTGTTGTGGTGTAACGAATGTAAAATTCTGTGTGGGTCATGTGATGGCCTTGATTCATAATTAGTTTGGATCTTGTTGTGGAGAATGAGAAATCTTTGGGAACTCTCGTGACTAGTGTAGTGTTGGGATGAGGATCAAACTTTATAGCTTTTATTGTGTTAAGTTTGAGGAAATGTGAGATCTTAGAGTCTAGTGAAGATTGGTGAAAATGATGTGGGAATGTCTAGGGGGTAGGAGATTCACATCTCGGAGTAGTGAGGGTGATACTTGTGTGTTTTGCTTAGTTTCCTGGGTTTTGATTGTGAGTTCGTTGAGGTCCTATCGACCGTGAATGAGGGGTAGCGTTGTGCCTTGCTCAGTTATGAGTTTGTGGTGTTACTAGTGTGATGAATGGTTTGTGTTCTTAGGTGACGAGTACATCATTGGTGAGAATTGTTGTGGGTGACCCGAGTCGTGTGATCACCTTTGACCTTTTTGGTCTTATGTTGAATATAAGGTTGTGTTTTCCATCTCGACGTGTGAGTAGAATTCCTGTGGGAATGTCATGTAGATGTTCGAGTGCCGGGAGTAGAAAATTCTTGAGTAATTAACCATGTTGATTGGTGTTAAGGTGAGGGACAAATAGTCACTTTAGAATGGTTCAAATATGGGTTATAAAGCTGAGTCTTTGGAAATTTAGCACCATATTAACTAGAAGGTGGTGTGGTACTGTGGGTTGTGTTTGGGGTATTGAGCCTTGTATGTGGGTGTAGTTATCGAAGTGCGTTTCTCAGTTCAAGTTCTTGAAACCCGTAAATCGGATTAAGGTGATAGTGGTTTGGTGAGTGCTTGTGATGGTAATCAAAGTTTCGAAAGTTATGTGTGTGTGCGTGTTCTCTTTTAGCACCGTGGTTGTTTCTAATTGTTGTTATGGAAATGTAATTGTCGCATTGTGGAAACACTATAAGTGTGAAGGACGTGATTGGGTGATGGTTGGGATTCACCGGATGTTTGTTGAGAAAGTTAAATTGATAAGTGGTTGTTAGTTTTCGAAAACTTTCATGGCATTTCTATTTCAACTAAAACCCTTGGGGGGAGATTTTAAAGTGTGTTTTGGGAAGACGTTTACAAATAAAGTGATTTTGTTCAAAGTTTATAACATGAAACTTTTGTTGGAAAACGATATAAAATTTAAGTGAATTTTGAGAAAGTGTATAATTGAAAGAAAGAATTTTCATTTGAGACGGTGTAAAGCAATTTTCATTGAAACTGGTTTATGTGATCTTTTGTTATCTTGTGTGGTTGATGAGTAGCATAGTAAATGTAGTGATATTAACCAAATGGAATGGTATGAATGTGGTAGTCTATGTTTATGGCACGATTGTTATTCCAGTTAATTAACATAGTGGAAATGTTATGTTGTGTTGGTTATGACATCACCGTGTGGGTGATGGGTGTTTTGGGTGACGGTAGAGGTTCACCGGTTGTTATGTGGGAACGAAATTTGAAGACAAAAGAGATTTGGGCCTGGCTCGAAAGGCATAAAATGTGTTTTGGCTTGTGATCGGTGTGGGCTTTGAACACCTTTGAGAAAATGTTTTACATGTAAAAGAAATGATTTTTTACCAAGAATTGAGAAAATGATGAATTTTTGTTTTATGAGTTGGGTTGTTAGTTATTATAGCGATCCCAGTTTTCCCTTCATTGTTTAATGGTATTTTAGACTCGGTTTCGTGGATGTGTTGTTGTCTTTTTCTAGTTTCCATCCTTTACTCTTTGTATATGAGTCTTGGGTCATGTTGGGTAGGTTTAAAACACGTTGGTTGTGTTTGGAAACCAAGGGTTAGTGTCCATTAAATTTTCATAATGGTTCATTTAATATCCTTATTAGTGGTTACAAACTTGTTCATTTAATATCCTTATTAGTGGTTCACTTAATATCCTTATTAGTGGTTACAAACTTGTTCATTTAATATCCTTATTAGTAGTTCAGTTACTACCCTTATTAGTGGTCCATTCATATTCAAACTTGTCCATTCATATTTGTAACTGTGTTCATTTAATGCTAGTTAGTGTCCATTTAATTCTAACTTGTCCTTTCATTTTCCAATTAATGGGCTTTAATAACAACCTTTCAATATCACTTGTTCATCTCCCTCTAGTGTAAATCTATACTAAGTCCTTTGTAAGAAAGGTAGAGTGGGTTGAGGGCTTCATTTTTAATCTGAAAGTTTGGCGATTTGGAGCACTTTGGTTTTTGGCCTTCATCTTCTCCATTTGGTCTCTCCATTTGAGGTAGGGATTTCTTTGTTCTTTTTCAATACTCCATCTATAGATAGACATGTGGTAATTTTGTATTGCATGAAAATCATATTTGTGTTGGATTTGTTTTAAAATCATGAGGGGAACCTAGGGTTGGTTGTTTGAGAATGGTTTTGTTATCATTGACTGTGGTTTGGACTAATTAAAGAATAAAATTAGCATGTTATTATTGAAAGAATAGAAAGCCCTAAATTATATTTTGATTTGGTAAAATAAAAAGGGTTTATGGTTGAACAATGTTGGTAAATTTCTATTGTTAATATGAGTTGTGTAGAAGGTGTTAACAGTTAAAGGATTAATTATGGTATTGGAGTTATTTTGAAATGAACGTATTGAATCAAGTTGGGTTATGGCTTATTATCCATGGAATTGATTTTGTAAAATGAAAAGAATGTAATTGGTTTTGTGAAAAGGGAAAAGTGTTTTTGGAATAAGTGATGGAACGTGTTGACTTGAAAAATTATGAAAGTTGATCTTGAAAATGGTAAATGAAATGTTAACTCTATGTGAGTCTCAGAAAATAAATTTGAGAATTGAACTATTGTATCATGAGTGTTGAATACACACATTTGGGGGTTTTATCCTTACCTATCGTACTACTGCCGTTGTTGGGTTTAAGGATTGCTTAAGAGTTGAGTCTCTTTTATTAGGTGTACTGAATACATGCATCTAGAGGTTTTGTCCTTGGTCATCGGTGGAGGATGACATTGTTGTGTTGAATTGTGATGTATGCGTTACACTTGTGTTGGGTAAACATTATTGAATAGTTTATGTGTATGTATTACACTTGTTATTTATGCTTTGTTGTATTGAGGAATTTGTACATGATAATCGCTTATATACATTGTTTTGTGTGGGAGGAGATAGGGGATGTACTCCACGGTTTAGGGGAAGATAGGGGATGGACCTCTAAACCGGATTTTATTTGGGAGGAGATAGGGGATGGACTCCATTGATACAGCACTAAAATGTGTATCATTTGTGAAGTATAGAAGTGTTTTTGGTTGATATTGATACAACACTAAAATGTGTATCATTTGTGAAGTATGGAAGTGTTTTTATCTGAGATTGATACAGTACTAAAATGTGTATCTATTATGAGGTATGAAATGTTTAAAATGAGTTATTATTTCGCTTATCGCTTTGGCATATCCTTAGCTACTGTGCATATAGCCAGTAGAGCAGAGTTTTAATTGTTATTGTCAGTGTATCTGAATATGTTATGGGTTGCGATGGTTACAGTTTTGAAAGGCTGAGCTGCCTCATTTGTGGATTATATACATGTTGATGATTTGTTATTTCCCTTTTATTTAAGGCATGCATGTATTGATATGAATGTATTAGGAACAAACCAAAATGCCATTTTGAGATTTTGGAAAGTATGAAGGAAAATGGGGTATTTGTGAACATGTTTTCAAAAAAGGTCATTTTGTTGTAAGTACGGAAAATGGGGGAAGAGTAATGGGCTTGGTGAAATTGTTTTTTTTTCTAAAACTGTTTTAGTCATGAAAGTTTGGAAAAATGGGTAATTAAAAGGAAAGAAGGTGAACCACTTATAGTGTTGAATGAAATGGTTGTTTTCGAGAAAAAATTCATACTTATGTATATTTTGTATAAACTGCCACATTACTATTCTAGTATGAGATTGAACATTCATGATCATAGCTATCTGTAAGTTGTTATTGTTGAGGATCATGTTGAGATCTCTACTGGACTATATGTTCATCCCACGTTGTTGAATCTTTTTCAGGTGATAGCCAGGATGTGCTACAAGGTTTTGGATCTTCTTATTTGTTGGCCACAGGGCCTCTTTTGTGTTGACGGAATGTCATTTATGTAAAAAGGGTTATACCCTTCTTCTTGACTTTTTAATGATGTAAGCCCAAGGGCAATTTATTTAGTGTTCTCATGTTGTATTTACTTGCATACGAATGAGAGTAATGTTATTCACTTCTACAAGTTGAATATACGAGTTTATTTCCGCATGTTATCTCTGAAATGGAATTAAGTAAATGAAATTGGTAATACTTCGAGTAATAAAAAGTGGGGCGTTACAGTTATTGTATGCTTATTGTTGTGATGGTGTAACCACTTTAATTGTATTACTAAATTTTGAAGACAAGAGATTTGGGCCTGGCTCGAAAGGCATAAAATGTGTTTTGGCTTGTGATCGGTGTGGGTTTTGAACACCTTTGAGAAAATGTTTTACACGTAAAAGAAATGATTTTTACCAAGAATTGAGAAAATGATGAATTTTTGTTTTATGAGTTGGGTTGTTAGTTATTGTACGCTTATTGTTGTGATGGTGTAACCACTTTAATTGTATTACTAAATTTTGAATTTCATATGTCCGGTTTTGTGGATCGATTGGAGTTATAAGGGCTTGTTAGGCCGGGGTCTTGTCTTGGGCCGGATTTTGTCGTGATTCCTTCCTTTTGAGATCTTGTGGCGAGAGCTTTATTCTTTCCTTGTTGGAGTGTTAAGCACTCGGGAGCGTTGGGCTTGTCATGGTGGATGCCTTGGGTGTGTGCGTGTTGCCGTGGTTATTGTTGTTCTTTTCTCATAAGCCCAACGAATGGTGTTAGTCGAGGGAAGTTCGTGAGTTTTTCTTGGCGTCCTCGTTGAATCAGGTGTCCTTGGCGTTCCTAGGGTCGGGAAAGTATTCCAAGTCTCGTTATAGTTAGAAGTTGGTGTTGTGTTTACTTGGTTCGTTGGGAGGCCTTCTTTGGACACCATGTTATCTTCTCGAGATTTTAGCTTTTGTTTCGACGTTGTTAAATTTCGGGGACGAAATTTCCTATAGTGGGGATGTTGTGACTGTCGGTTCCTTTTTGTCCCTTTCCTTTCTTTCCTCAATTCGTTTTCTTTTATCCTCGTTGGATTTGAAATGTCCGGGAATGATTTTCTTGATCGTATCTTAGTCGTTGTTGAATTTTTCTTATTCCGGAAGGTGTGCGAGTGAGACCAGGGCACCCGGGAGCGAAGTTGAATTTTTGAGCGACTGGAGCCGGGCCGCACGTGCGGGGCCTTAGGTCGCACGTGTGGAGGAGGGCCGCTCGAGCGGTGGGGCTTGACACCCAGAATTTTTGCTACTGTCTCGAGTGCACGAGCGGAGGAAGTGGGCTGCACAAGCAGTCAAGGTTGGCCGCTCAAGCGGTGGAGTTGGCCGCACGAGCGGCCAACTGGGCAGTCCGAAACTCTATGTTTTATAACATTTTGGTCCGATTCTTTTACACATTTTGCTCATTTCTCTCTCTCTCTAAACCCTATTTTCCTCTCCCTTCTCTCTAGAAATCTCCCTCAAGCTTCTAAACACTTTGATTTTGCTAATGTTTGGGTCAAGATCTTCACTCTCTTTCTCTAGATTTGGAAGATCTAAAGCTAGGGCATCACTTGGGTGGAGGAAATCAAGACTCTCTCTCTCTCTTGAAGCTAGGGTTTCATCTTTTCTTCATCAATCATTAAGGTAGGGGTTTCTTTGATGCTTTTCAATACCTCTACTATGGATAAACATGTGGTAAGTTTGTATTGCATTAAAACCATGTTCATATGGATTATTTTTCGAAAATCATGGTAGAGGGTATATGATATGGGTGTAGAGATTGAAATATTATGTGATGGGTTGATGTTGGGTTAATTTGGGGTGTGATTCTTTATATTCTTGATTAGAGGGCTAAAACCCTAATTTTGTTGAAATGCCTAATGGATAAAAAGGGGTTAAAATTGTTAGATAATTGTGTGATGAATTTAAGAAATTTGATGAGTGATTTGATAAATTGATTTATGATGAAGATGGGTTTCATAAATTTGAGCTTTTATTTGTGTTGGATTGGCTATGTTTAAAACACAACGAAGTTGATGAATTTATCATGTTATGAACCAAGAGATTTAATTATTAATGTGGTTATGTTCAGGAATTAAAACGGGTTTCATGAATTAGTGTATTTGACTTGTGTTAAGTTGATTTTAGTTAAGTCCAACAATTGATAATTCGTTGATTGATAAAAAGGGATTTAGTCATGAGGTTAGAATTCATTGAGTTGAATCTTCGTTAAGTAGAAATGGAGTAAATTGTGATTGTGTAATCAATGCAGGAGTTCCTTGTCTAAATGGTGAAAGTTGAGTTGTGGGTGGTGTACTTTGTGTATTGTAAATTGGGAATTTTTTTTTATTAAATATCAAAGGAAAATGAAACGATAATGTCCTCATAATTGAAAAAAGAACATCAAGCGATAGATGAAACCTTGGAGTCGTGTTGATTGTTGGTCTAAAACCTTGTGAGAATTGGTTAATGGTAATATGTGTTTAACATATATCTTGTTTAGAGGTTTTGTTCTTGGTCATCGGTGGAGGATGACATTCTGATTGTTGTTATGATTATGTATCTGTAGTACACTTGTGATATCTGTGAATGTGGTTTGGAATGATGACCGAAAGGGGTGCGATGCACTGAGAATCAGAGGTACCATTACCTTCCAGCTAGCGCCTGGAGAATTGGCTGCGCTGAGAATTTGAGGTACCATACCCTTCCAGCTAGCGCTTGGTAAAATGGAGCAGAGGTACCATTCCCTTCCAGCTGGTGTCTAGTAAATTGGCATGCTGTTGTGAGAGGTGTATCATTGGCTTACCGTGCTGAGGGTAGGTAGAGTAGGAGTTACTTATCGTTGTTGTTCACCTTGATTGTGTGTATCATGTGTTTTGAAAATTGTGATTTTGTAAGGTGAATTGTCTCATATGCTGAGTAGAGGTGTGTATGTAAACTTGGATGTGCTAGGGATTGGTTGAGGGAGTTTCCATCATAAGTTATTTTGTTGAAGGTATTTCTTGAATCTTGAATCAGATCATGTTTATATTTGGGTTATGAATAACGTGAGGAAAATGGATTAAATAAACTTATTTTTTTTAAAATGAAGGGGAGGTTACACGGTTTTTCGTTACAAACGGAAAATATGATTATCGAGTAATACTTATCTTGAAATGGGAATTGGATAAGGAAAGCGAAACTTGGTTTTGTTGATCAAACTGAATGTTTTTGAGAAAAGTATTATGTAAGTATACTTTGGTTATAAAACGTCACATTATTTATATGATATAAGATTAGCATTCATGATCATAGGTATCTGTAAGTTGTTATTGTTGAGGATCATGCTGAGATCCCTACTGGACTATATGTTCATCCCATGTTGTTGTATCTTTTTCAGGTGATAATCAGGATGTGCTACAAGATTTCGGATCTTCGTATTTGTTGGCCACAGGGCCTCTTTTGTGTAGGCGGAATGCCATTGATGTAAAAGGGTTACACCATTTTTCTTGATTTTTAAATGATGTAAGCCTACGGGCAATTTATCTAATTGTACCTTTATTTTGCATTCATCCTTACCCGAACGAGAGAACTTTTGTTGATGTATTCGTGTAAATGTAACGAGCTTTCGTATATAGTCTCTGAAATGGAATCTATATTAACGGCTTTGGTAATGGATTCCGAGCAATAAAAAGTGGGGTGTGACATTCTTCTTAATCACACACTTTTCCATTTTCTTCTTCACCATTCTCTTCTATCTCTTCTTCACCACTCTCGTCTGTTTCTTCTTCCTCATCAAGAGAAAAAAAAAAAAAAAAAACTGAACGGAGGAGGCCAAACCTCAGTTTGTTCTCTTCTATTTCTCTACAACTCATTTCTTTTACACCTCTCACTGCTAAACCATGGCTTCCTCATCCGTCCCCTCACTCTATTTCCGAACCCGAACGATCCCATAAGCTCTGTTGGACCGAGTGCCTCTACTCCTACTCTTCCTGTCATTCCTCTTCCTAACCTTCCTATGATGTTGATTGAGCAAATCATGGCAGCTCAATCTGACATAGAAGCCAATCATTTCACACTGACGTCCTGTATGGAGACAGTGACGGCAGTCACAAAATTGGCTCACTGATTACAGAACAGGACGAGTGAGCTCCATCAGGTCAACGCCTAACTCTGTCTACTCCAGCGCATGTACAAGGATGCGCGAGCAAAATAGGCGTACTGAAGGCCGAAAATAAAGAGCTTAAACGGAAGACCACCTCCATGGCCCGATTTGGAGCAACGTCATTCTTGACCTTTGATAGTCAGCAGGGAGTCGTCACTCTCGACGAAAGCACGGGGCTAGGGGCGTCAAGGGTCGCCTAAGGTGATAAAAAAAAGAAGAAAACGATGGAAGAGGCGAGTAAGTAAGATTGGCGTATGGTCGGAAAAAAATGAAGGGGTTTTTTTTTTTATGTTTATTTTGATCGGCGTGTGGCTGTAAAAAAAATGAATGGTGTTTTTTTTTTGGTTTTTTTATGTAAATATTTGTATTTTGATTTGTTGTTGTGTTTATGTTTAAGTACTGAAAAATAAAATTAAAAAGCAAAGAAAAAAAAATAAAATTAAGCCCAAACAAAAAATAATAATGAGAGACCAAATTGTTAATGAGTATATGAGAAGCATTTGAGCATGATCTAATTCTCAATTTCTTAACAAGAGCATACCAATCTCAAGACTATAATAGACATAACAGTGCATAGATCAAACAAGGTTGCCAAGCAAGAGCATAAATATGGAGCTAAAGTTCAAGTCCCTCTTCCTTGAGGAAAACGATCTTCCTCTTAATTTATCAACAACTAATCAACTCAAAGGTCATGTTGTAAGAATTAAGATATCAAAAGCATAGAGATACCAAAATAATCAGAAATACTAATATAATCAAGTCTCTTTTTCCCCCCCGATGACATTTTCAACAAAATCAAGCACAAGGAGGGAGTATGATGCAGCATATAGGATGAAAGAATGTAAATCTCATTATAGCACAAATAATCATCCATATCAAGGTAGTTCTACGATACCAAAAAAAATGATAGCACATAATGACCATACAATTGAAGCTCATACCATTTGATAATAATGGGCAAAAAAAAAAAAATAGTAACATATGAAGGTACAAGCCCATAAGTTTGATATTAAAAACAGAATAGAAACTGAGGGGATTTTTTTTTTAAAATAATCTAGTTTAAATTCTTTCCCATGTTTCATTTGGAAAAATCAATGGGAGATATGATAAATGAAAGCTTATAACTGAAATGTTCTCCTCAATAATATCAAATAGAATGCCAAATATTACCAATAAGGATGCCAAAATGATACCAACATGCAATCTACCAAGGATATCAATATGCAATCTAGAAGATTTAACAATCATGGCTCAAGCATTATGTAGAATACCAAATATTGCTCATAATAGGTTAAACTCAATACAATCTCATGGAGCTAATGTAATTTCAAAAAAATGAAGCATGTTCAAGGTATAGCAATCCATATGCCAAGAAAAATCATAAATTTCAATATGTACCACACATTTAAGCATAGGCATGATTTTTAGGTAAGCGCATCATCAAAGAGTATACATTGCAAATCATATAAAACATAATCAATCTTTTTCATATCAAAATAATAACAGTATTAGCTCAAGGGATATGAGATAAAATTTTTACCTTAAAAGCTTAAGAGAGTATATGAGGCATACCTTAGGTTCAAGAGATTGAAGCTTTTCAATCTTCAATTTTCTTTTATGAGGAGTTCATCTCAAAAGGGTTTAACAGGTATGTTAGCAAAATGATTTCTCCCCCTAAGTTAGTGCTACCTTTTTCTATTTTGTGTAAATATAGCATTCATAGAACAATCACTATTACTCAATAAAAATACAACACAAATCACTTCTTATCACAAACTAAAAAGGTGAAAAATAATTCAATGATCAAACAAGAGTTTGTAATGCTATTTTTCAGAATTTTCAAGTTGTAATGCATAGCATAATATGCATACGAAAATAGTTTTATGCTCTTTGTTTTATTAAGAAATGATGCAACATTCTCATTTAATCACATAACATTATCAAGAGGCATTTTTATCAATTCAATCCACATGCTCAAGTGTGATAAAACATTTTACTCAATATGGAACACAACATGAATGTTATAAACAATTAATTCAAAAATTTATCAATCAAAAGTATTTCATGAGATGTATGCCAATATAATCCATATTCAAAAGTTATTCAATAGGATAGATGCAATGTCTCTATAAAAGTATGATACTTCTTTTCATTTAGACATTGTTGATGGATCATAATCAAGGAATTTCACAACTCATTCAAATATTCCAATTTAAAGCATATAAGTGTGAAATTTTCATATTGAGCATATTCTTGAGATCACAAATGTAGAATTCAAAATATAGATAGTATACATCTCAAAAACATGCTATGACATCAAAATTGATTCTACAAAGATATGACTCAAAAAGAAATTAACATATTAGTATGAAGTCATATATAAGTTGTGAAAAGTATGCTCAGAAAAAAATTTATCACTTCTTATCTTTTTTTTATAGCAATGGATGACTGATATAAAATGTTAATGAATACATGAATCATTCATATTCTAATAGGCATTCATCAAAATAATATAATTCTCATTTTTGAGTTCAATGAATGTTTGAAAGAAACTAGCAGAACATGGCTTAGCAAACTTAGTACAATTAGGTTACATGGACGCAATGATTAGACACAACCTATTGTACACAAATCACACCTTAAAGAATATAGAACTTTAAGCTTAAAGGTGTGTTAGGAGTTATACCTTCATTTACCTCTTTGGAATCTTCACCCATACATTACCTCTATTGTTCATCTTGGTGATTTTCATTTCATCATTTTTCTTCTTGTAGGAGCTGATTTTGCTCTTTAAATTGAACACTCTTGTTATGCATTTTCTCTCGAAGTCCTTGGTGTTCTTTGAGATTTCACCTACAAAATATCTTGATTTCTTTATTGGTACCCATACTTTCTTGGGTCCATAGGGATTAGTCTCAAGAACATTTAATCTCATAAAAGGTTTAGGAAGATCAAAACCAATGCCTACTTTGTCAAAAACATATTTTTTATTTCCAAGAAGCTTGTTGAGGCTTTCTTTTCCTTTTACAAAATTTTCAAGAGTTTTGTTTAAATTCTCAACATTGTTTTTCAGTATGTTTTTCTCATTGGCAATAGATGTAAAGTCATTTTTCAAAGTAGCATTTTCCACTTTTAAAGCATCCACATCATTTGAAAGAAAAGTAACTAATTTCTTTAATTTAGAATTCTTAACACAAACATTTCTAAATATGTCATGTAATTCATTGAAAGCACTTTCAAGTTCTACATAATTAGAAATTACCTCATCTTGAGTGAATTCTTTTTCTCCAAGAGCCATGAGACACAGGTTGGCTACTCCATCGTTTTCTCCCCAAATGGCTTCCTTTTTGCTGTCATCCATCATTGAAAGTTCATGAGCCATGAGTGAGCCTAAGAGTTCTTTAATGCCTAATTTTGTTAGGTCTTTTGCTTCTTGGATAGCTGTAACCTTAGCTTCCTATTCATTTGGCAAAGATCTAAGTATTTTTCTCACAAGCTCATCATTAGTATAAGATTTACCAAGAGATTTTAGAGCATTAATAATATTGGTAAATTTATAAAAACATCTCAGAAATATATTCAAACGATTCCATAGTAAAGAGTTCATAATCATGAATAAGCATGTCAATCCGAGACTCTTTTATTTGGCTAGTTCCTTCATAGGTGATTTCAAGTTTATCCCAAATCTCTTTAGCAGTAATTCATCCAGAAATTCTATTGTACTCATTTGCATCTAGTCTACACACAAGAATAAGCTTGGCTTTAGCATTAGCCTGAAGGAGTTTATAATCACGCTCATCAAATTCATCCTCAAGTTTAGGCACACTGATATGGTCTACTACCTTGGAAGGGATTTTAGGACCTTTAGTGATAATGAGCCACAAAGCATAATTGGTAGCTTGAAGATACAAAGTCATTTTTTCTTTCCAATGAATGTAATTACTACCATCAAAGAGAGATGGCTTATTGCTAGCTTGTCCTACAGCAGAGTTAGTAGAATACATGGTTGCTATGGATCAAAAACTCAAGATTGTTAAATCTAAACAATGAGCCCCAGGCTCTAATACCAAATGTTACCCAAAAAAAAACCTAAGAGGGGGGGTGAATTAGGTTTCTACAAATTAAAATTAATAATACCTCAATAAAATTAACTACTAGTACAACAAATTATTAACAAACACAATGATGAACTTAGCAGTAAATGATCAAGCAAAATAACAATGAAGTATAACTAACATACAGGGTAAATCAAACGACTAACACATGAATATTAGATAGCTATAGCAGTAGTAGGAAAGTAAAGAGATTAGAGAAGAGAAGACAAATATATTTATAGTGGTTCAGCTTCAACCAAACCTACATCCACTCCTCAAGCTTCACTTGAGATTTTCCATTATCTTCTAGCTTCACAGGGGTGCTAGCAACCTCATAAACATGGAGCAATCCTCCATAGATTTTACACAGACTTCACAAGCCTAAACCCTTTGTAAATCTTAGGTGATTCACAATCACTCTCAAGATTTCAATATCACAGTGTTTGCAATACTTTAGAAGATGAAATGGTATTTTGCCTTTCAAAGAAATCTTATAATAAATATCTCACCCAGATGGATATACAAAATGAAGCTCTGGTTTTTCTGTAAACCTCGCACAGGAAAGATAGGTTTAAAGCTATACGTCTTAGTGTATAATTTCTGAAAGAGGATGTAAACAAAAATTGAAGAACACTCCTCAGAGAATTTTTCAGAGAATAGATGTGAGTGATTATAGATCAAAGAATATTTTCTGGTTTTTTTGTAACTTGTTTACATTAGAGGCTTTGGTATATATAATGAAACTTATAACCGTTTATAGCCGTTGTATTTATTTGAATTTATAGTTATTTATAGCCGTTGTACTCCATCATTACTAATTTGAATATCTTCCACTTGATCATTACAAATTTGAATATCTTCCACTTGAACCTTTTGGGCTGCTGCTGTGCTGGGTTGTTTGAACTTTTGTTTTGGGCTGTTTGAACTCCTGATTTAATCAAATATTAAATACATTCTAGCAACATTTAGGATAAAGGTTTAGGTGAGAAATAATGGAACAAAATAAAGTTTGATTCTATTTTTCTCTTTCAAATAAATCATCAAAATAAATTTTGATTCTATTTTTCTTTTTCTAATAAATTAAAATATAATTAAATAAATCATCAAAATAAATTTTGGATTATATTTTTCTCTTTCAAATAAATTAAAATATAATTAAATAAATCATCAAAATAAATAAGTCTAACACAAGCGGTATCACATCATCCCGCATATGGGAGAGTATCCTGTCTTAAGTTAGAATAGTCTTTATGTCACGCCCCACTTTTTATTACTCGAAATATTACCAATTTCATTTACTTAATTCCATTTCAGAGATAACATGCGGAAATAAACTCGTATATTCAACTTGTAGAAGTGAATAACATTGCTCTCATTCGTATGCAAGTAAATACAACATGAGTACACTAAATAAATTGCCCTTGGGCTTACATCATTAAAGTCAAGAAGAAGGGTATAACCCTTTTTACATAAATGGCATTCCGCCAACACAAAAGAGGCCCTGTGGCCAACAAATAAGAAGATCCAAAACCTTGTAGAACATCCTGGCTATCACCTGAAAAAGATTCAACAACGTGGGATGAACATATAGTCCAGTAGGGATCTCAACATGATCTCCAACAATAACAACTTACAGATAGCTATGATCATGAATGTTCATTCTCATACTAGAATAGTAATGTGGCAGTTTATACAAAATATACATAAGTATGAACTTTTTTCGAAAACAACCATTTCATTAGACGCTATAAGCGGTTCATCTTTATTTCCTTTTCATTACCCATTTCCACAAACTTTCATGACAATAACAGTTCTAGAAAACAATTTCACCAAGCCCATTACTCTTCCCCCATTTTCCGTACTTACAACAAAATGACCTTTTTTGAAAACATGTTCACAAATACCCCATTTTCCTTCACACTTTCCAAAATCTTAAAATGGCATTTTGGTTTGTTCCCAATACATTTATATCAATACATGCATGCCTTAAATAAAAGGGAAATAACAAATCATCAACATGTATATAATCCACAAATGAGGCAGCTCGGCCTTTCAAAACTGTAACCATCGCAACCCATAACATACTTAGATACACTGACGATAACAATTACAACTCTGCTCTACCGGCTATATGCACAGTAAGCTAAGGATACGCCAAGCGATAAGCGAGATAATAACTCATTTTAAACATTTCATACCTCATAATAGATACACATTTTAGTACTGTATCAATCTCAGATAAAAACACTTCCATACTTCACAAATGATACACATTTTAGTGTTGTATCAATAACATGTAAAAACACTTCCAATATCAATAAGCACACATATAGTGGTGCTAATGGAGTCCATCCCCTATCTCCTCCCAAACAAAATCCGGTTTAGAGGTCCATCCCCTATCTTCCCCTAAACCGTTGAGTAACCAAAACACTTCTATACTTCACAAATGATACACATTTTAGTGCTGTATCAATATCAAACAGTTTCCGGTTTAGAGGTCCATCCCCTATCTTCCCCTAAACCGTGGAGTACATCCCCTATCTCCTCCCACACAACACAATGTATATAAACAATTATCATATACAAATTCCTCAATACAACAAAACATCAATAACAAGTGTAATACATACACATAAACTATTCAATAATGTTTAACCAACACAAGTGTAACGCATACATCACAATTCAACACACCAATGTCATCCTCCACCGATGACCAAGGACAAAACCTCTAGATGCATGTATTCAGTACACCTAATAAAAGAGACTCAACTCTCAAGCAATCCTTAAACCCAACAACGACACTAGTATGATAGGTAAAGATAAAACCCCCAAATGTGTGTATTCAACACTCATGATACAATAGTTCAATTCTCAAATTTATTTTCTGAGACTCACATAGAGTTAACATTTCATTTACCATTTTCAAGATCAACTTTCATAATTTTTCAAGTCAACATGTTCCATCACTTATTCCAAAAACACTTTTCCCTTTTCACAAAACCAATTACATTCTCTTCATTTTACAAAAATCAATTCCATGGATAATAAGCCATAACCCAACTTGATTCAATACGTTAATTTCAAAATAACTCCAATACCATAATTAATCCTTTAATTGTTAACACCTTCTACACAACCCATATTAACAATAGAAATTTACCAACATTGTTCAACCATAAACCCTTTTTATTTTACCAAATCAAAATATAATTTAGGGCTTTCTCTTCTTTCAACAATAACATGCTAATTTTATTCTCTAATTAGTCCAAACCACAGTCAATGATAACAAAACCATTCTCAAACAACCAACCCTAGGTTCCCCTCATGATTTTCAAACAAATCCAACACGGATATGATTTTCATGCAATACAAAATTACCACATGTCTATCTATAGACGAAGTATTGAAAAAGAACAAAGAAATCCCTACCTCAAATGGAGAAGATGAAGGCCAAAAACCAAAGTGCTCCAAATCGCCAAACTTTCAGATTAAAATGAAGATCAAGGGATGCTCCACACTCAATACAAAGGAACTAGGGTAGAAGATCACTAGAACTAGATGTATTTATAGAGAGAAGATGTAGTCTAAAGAGAGAAACTCTCAAGTTATTCATTCAATGAACTTCATTAAATTGATTAATGTATCTCGTACATTCATGATATATAATGCATCTTCTATATTAATGAATTCATTAGATAGATTAATGTATTTTACATATTCATAATAGAAACATAATGCATCTCTAAGATTCATTCATAATAAATCCATCACATTCAATGTATTAGCATTAGTCTTCTATACATTGTATAAATAGGTATCAATGATTAGTCACCATCTAATTGATGTACATGTATCTTACTAATGAGATGAATCTAGTATAATCATGCAAAATCTTTGAAAAGTTGACATATATTACAATTAAACAATGAAGGTAAAATCGGGATCGCTATACTTTATGGCATTACTAAATGGTCAAAAATGATACCTTAGCAAGACTACCAAATATACATCTCACACCTAACACCGTGAAGTGAAAGGACGATCAAGCGGTACAGCAGTAGTCCAAATCTGAGGGTTGTGTTCCCATCATGGCAGAGCACACGATCAGTCAGGCTTTTGGCAAGCTTTTGGGAAAGCCTCCGGCAAACCGTCCATGAATAGCAGATGACAAACACAGTGACTTAAGCGCACCAATGCAAATGCAAATGCAAAGAAACATATAAGTGTAAATAAAATTTCACATCATGAAATTCGAGTCAAGTTATCTAATTTCCCTAGTAGAGTCGCTAAAAACTGTAGCTTCACTTTTTCGCGCCCCCTTTTGGAAGTGCGAAAATAAGCCTTACAATTCAGAATCCCGCGGTTCTAAATCTAATCTCGCAAGTACAATGTGAATTTGATAAACACCCAAGAGTCCAAATCCGGCAAATCGTTTGGAAAATTGATTTTTAATAAAAAATGCCAAAAAAAATGGACTGCTTTGCCAGATACAGAGTCGCCACCTAAATATTTTATTTTGAGAAAATTTAGGAAACCCATAACTCATGCCAAAGGCCACATGTCCGTCATCACGAAGATTGTCTCGGCTCGGGAACTTAGGTACGAAAGGGAAAGGTCATGAATTGAGCACCCCTGCTCGCTCGATCAAAGATCGGCCTCAACTAATCATGATATGATTTTTATTTACATTATATTCTCTTGTTCCGATTTATTAGGCTAGTATTTACTATGTGATGCGCACACACACAAGTATAGACGAGTTTGCAAGAATTGGAACATTTCAAGTCATGTTTGTCTTTTGAAAAAGAGTTTGATTTTGCTACTTAACAAAGTGGGCTTAAAGTTGTGAATTTGCCACTTGACAAAGTGGGCTTAAATGTACATTCATTGAATCATTCCAATTCAAGCAACAAGCCTTCATCCACAGGTACTCAAACAGTTTAACAAGTAAGCACTTAGCCTCAAGGCAAGCATGCTAGTCATGACAGTTACTCATACTCATGCAAGTATGCTAAAGCACTAAAAACTCACCTAATACTCCAAGCTAAGATAAAACAAAAGAGTTAGAAAAATATGCATGATACCTAACTATACAAGATGGCTGATGCAACACATGGAATAATGCAACTAAAATAGGCTCGGCTACTTAACATGTTATTTGCAACAATTTCATAGCATGCATCAATGAAAGTTTGAATGATGAACCGAGCCATGGTGTATGTAAGACAAATGAATGGATGCAAACATGCGATATGCTAATTGAAACGTGATGCCCCTAATCTAACCATCAAAAGCAGATACATACACATTATTACAACATTGATGCCCTCGCACAGGAGAGTCCGAATGAATAAACTAGCTAAGCTAAACTACTTAACTAATTATTACAAAACTTGAATAAATAAGCTAGCTACCTAAGCTAATAAATTATTACAACAAGTAAATAATTAATTATGCTAAGCTAATTAATTAAATAATTACAATAATGAACTAATTTAATTAACTACTTTAATCTAATTAAATAAGTTCAATACGAAGCTAAGTAAGTAACTACATTAACTAATTAATTACAAGGCAACTAATTAAACTAGTTAACTAATAATTACAACATGAAATAACTAAGTAAATAACTAATTTAACTAAACAATTACAACACTTTAATTAGCCACAACACAACTATGACTAACTAATTAATAATTAAACTAATTAACTAGTCCCGGGAACGAGGGAGGCCCAATGCATGCTTAGTTTCCACCCGAAAAAACCACCGTCTTGCTTCTGGATGCCTTTGTTTGCACAGTTGAACAACTCTGCTCCACCTTACCAACACACTGCTGAGTTTTGCATCAGTGGCTGGCTAACCAGGGATGAAGGTTGCTGGCCACCAGCCGGCCATGAAGGTGGTCTGCCAGCCATGGAAAGTGGCTTGCCGGACACTGATGCCTAGGTTCATCTTGTTGCAACAGAGGACAAACAGAGCATATACAGGGTATTTTCAAGGGTTGTTTGCACAACTCACCCCTCCTTTTCATGAACAAATCCAAGGAGTGGTGAACTTAAGTCCCAAACCACCAACTTAAGCAATTTCATTGCATGATGGCTTGTAACTCAAGATGTGCAATTTCAATAAATGCAAAACAAGACACAAACTTCATCCCTTTCATGAATGATCAAGGGAAGAAGTTAACCTTGGAGACTTGAATCATTTCATCACTAACAAGTATGAAATGGTTCAAGCTTCCATATGTTCAATTAACGTCCGATTGAACACAACCAAATTATTATCTTGCTCATTTTAGTTACTCATTTTAATTTACCAACCATTTTTTAATCCAATTAAGTTTAAAGGTGAATTAAAGTCCTCTAATGGAAAGAGGGTTCAAAACACAAGTTGCTTTGGGTATGAAAGAAGCATCATACTGTTGGTAATGAACCCTATAAGGGATTAAACCATTAAGTATGAAACCTCAATTTCATGCTTAGGCAAGCAAGTGACTTGAAACCACTTTCAAAGCAAAATAAAAATCCAAGAATGGAGGGAGGTTGTAGAGATTATTAGTGCTGAAATAAAGTATGAAAAGTCCAAAATAAGTGCTATCAACTCAAATAAGTGATGTCTAAGACCTAAAACATCAAGCTTATGAGGATTATTACACTATAAGCATGCAAAACAAAGCTCAAATGCAAACAACAGCCTAAAATAGTGCTAAAACAGTCTAAAATAAGCCCTAAAACATGCTCAACTTGAGCTAAAAATAGCTAGATTAACATGCTAAAACATGACAAAAACTAGGCTAGTAAGCAAGATATAAGGAGGGGAGGCTAACGCCTCTAATTTTGGACTTCAAAAAGTGTTTTTAGCCACTAAAATAACTTTGAAATTTAGTGTTTAAAAGCTTAAAAACAAATAGTAAAAGGGTGGGAAACACAAGGGTAAAAGTCTCCAAAACAAGGTACAAAGAAGGGTGAACCGCCCCTCAACCTTTAATGGCCTTAAAACCCAACTTTCAGCCCAAAAATGTGCTGGAATGAAGACAAAAACATGAAGTAATTCAAGCAAGTAAACAAGCCAAAGGAGGGGTGGCTAACCCCTTCATTTTTTAGACTTCAAAACCATTTTTTTAGCCTCTGAAAACCTTTGAAAATTAGTGGTAAAAAACTCAAAAAAAGTTGCTGAAAGAATGGGAAACACAAGTAGAAAGGCTTAGACAACAAGGTTCAAAGAAGGGTGATTAACCCCTCTACCTTTGATAGACTTAAACCACAAGCTTCAGCCCATAAAAACAGTTGAAAAATATTTCAAAATCAGCAAGAAAGATAGAAAAGAAGTGGTGTAAAGCTGGTACAAAAGCAAGAGAATGTATACCTCTTGAAGAGGAATGACCCCTTAAGCCATAAACCACCAATTTCACACTCTCAAGTGCTTCAAGAACTAAAATTCAAGCTCAAATCATCTTAGCAAGAAGTCGTCTAGGTTTGGTTTGGTATGTTTGGGCATAGGCTATGCAAGTTGCAAAAGAGAGAGAGAACTGTAGAGAGAAAGGATTGTAGAGAGAGAGGATTTTTCCAAAAATATTTTCGCTCCTAAATGTTTTCTAACCTTGAAAGCAAGAAGAGAGGTCCTCTATATATAGAAAAAATGAGCCTTAGGTCAAAAATATCTAAAAAGGGACAGCTGGAACTTTGTGGAAACAGTTGGTGAAAATGTCTGCTTTTAACATTGGTGGCTGGCAGGCTAGCAGTGGTGGCCAGTCGGCCAGAATGGTGGCTTGCCGTCCACAAATGGTGGCTGCCGGCCACCTGCCAGTCATGCTTCCAGGCCTGACTTCAAATGGGCATATCTCTCTTATTCGAACTCAGTTTTAAGTCATTCTTGAGTCTAAATTGAAGCCCTGGAAGTCTACTTTCCAATGGTGGTGTCCTCACATATAAATTCTAAGTGTGCAAAGAGATATACCTATTTTAGTGAAGGTTGCTCAGTTTTGGCTTAATTGGATTGATGCCTAATTTCAAATAGCCATATCTCTCTCATTTGGACTCGACTTTAGGAGATTCTTGAGTGTAAAATGAAGCCCCGGAAGTCCACTTTCCAATGGTGGTGGCCTCACAACTAAAGTCAAAGTGTACAAAAGGATAGGCCTGATTTAGTGTAGGCTACTCAGTTCTCTCTTAACGGTTTGATGCTCAACCATTTCCCCAACTAGTTTTCTTCCCTCCTCTCCTATTTTCTTCAACTCCAAACCTATAAATAAGAGGTTTAAAAAGATTTTTCAAAGAGTTCACCTCTCTTCCATTTATTTCCACTTTGACCTTACTCGATTTACCGAAAAATGCAATTTTTAATGAAATGCGAGCCTCGAAACATCGTAGAAATATTTTCAAAAATATTTTGAAAGAGAGAGTTTTAAGGTCTAAAATAATTTTGGTCAAAATACTTTTGGTCCAAAATGAGGTGTAAGGTTGGGATTTAGAAGCTCTCCTTGCTGAAAAAATCGAATATTTTCACAGTATAACTTTCATCATCGAGTGATCAATCAGTGGCGCCCAAGTCTTCAGGGCGCTAAAAAATGAGGTGTCTACAGACTTTTCTAGTACAAAATGCCAAAATACAAGCCTTGCTAAAAGGCCCTAACAAAGAAGCAATTTGTTGAAACAAATGGGACAATTTCGGTAAAAAAAAAGACAAGCCATCTTCACTAAAGAAATTCTTATCTATACTATGATTAAAAGGGAACACCTAAAGAGATTCTTATCTTCCATAAATTGCTGTGCAATTTCAATTCAATTTTACCATCTTCACTTCCCTCTATTCACTGTGAAATATCAATTTCTTGAATACTCATATTCGATTTTTCTTTACCTAATTTTTTTAGGTAATTGAGAATTTCTGTTAAGTTTGTTTGTTTAATGTTGTATTTTGATGATCGATAGTTAGAGAAGACAATCAAAATCACAAAATAGAAAATCGCCTCTGGGTAAGTGTACTTTATGTTTTTTTTTTTTTTTTTTTTTTTTATGATTTTGTTATTTATGTTGGATTATTATGCTTTTGTATTTTTATATTCAATCTTTTTTTTAAAATTTTATATGCAGTTTTTTTTTCTCTTCTTGTTTCACTTTTTTAAGCTTTTGTTTATTTTTTGTGTATAAATTTTGTTTTAAAAAAACTGATTTGTTTGTTTACTTAACTTTTTTTAAATGTCTGTTTTTTTTTATAAAATAATTCAGTGTTCTTAATTTTAATTTAAAAAACAGTTACATATATATATATATATATATATAAATCCCATTGATTGTAAGTGTTCTAAGAGTCTTGGATTTGTATCACTTCTCTCTATTCAAAAACTTTTTATTTATTTATTGTTTTTGAGAAAGACCATTCAAGAATGTTGATCTTATGGTTACATTGCAAGTTGATGGAGTGTTTATTCAAAGTATAGATCTACCACTTAAAAAGTTCTATCATGTTATTAAGTTTTTGGAGGAAAAAAAAAAGTATAGTATAAGAGATAATTCACAGTGTTCTTAAAATTTGTTTTTTTGTTTTTTTATAAAAAAAAAAAGGACATTTACACACAAATCCTAATTTATAAACTTATACTTCATTAAGTCCTAATTAAGATTTTTTAGACCTTTAAGTCCCATTAAATTTTTAATAGTCGGAATTACCCCTCAAATAATGATTGTTCATCATTTATGATTATCTATAAAGGAACATGACGATTTGACATTTATTTTGATTTACAAAACTTTAAAATATCAACTTTCAAATTGAAAAAAAAAATTATGTTAAAAAAAATAAATTAATGGGGCTTACAAAAATTTAAAACATCAACTTTCAAATTTTTTTTTTTTTTGAAAAAATTGAAAAAACTGAATTATTTTTTGTGCAAAACTAAAAATTTTGTATTTACAAAGGAGTATAATGATGAAACATTGATGTGCAAAACTGAAAGAAAAAACTTTAAAAATAAAAAAAAAAAATTGATAATATTCTTACTTTTAAAACTAGAAAAAAAACTGTTAATGTTCTTGATTTTATTGAATAGTTGAATCAAATCAATAAGTAAAAGGGCAAAAACATTTAATCTCTTGCTTAGTTTTTTTTTTTTATCAGTTAGTGAAACAATTATCTGAAACATTACTATGCAAAATTGATATTGTTTTTAATTTTAAAAATTAAAAAAAAAATTGATAATATTCTCAGTTTTACTAAATATGACTTATTGGTTCAAAAATCATAAATAAGACCTGAGCTACCATAACATTTGTAAATAGGACTTTTAAGTAATTAACTCAAAAAAAAAAAAAAGAATCAGTTCTTTTTTTTTTTAATATTAAAAGCTTCACTATTATTTTTCATTGTTTATATCACGTACTAGTGGTCACTCGTGCGATCCACGGGATTTTAGAAAGTCAATAATCACTAAAAAAAAAAAAATTGCTATTTGATTGTATTTCTTATTATTTTTATTTAGTTTGTGTATATAAGTCTTACTTCACATCATTAAAAATAGTTAATATTTCACATTATTGAAAATTTTTAAAAACTATCATACATTAAGTAAATCATCACATATATAATCGCTAATTTATCTAAGAATTATTTTAGACAACCAAAAGTAGAGTAACAAAGGCATATTATAATTAATCAAAATGACTAAGATATTAAATAAAAGTAACACTAATTTTATTTAATCAATAGTAGATATTACATTAATCATCCCATATAATATAATAAATTAAAATAAAATCAATTTTAATTCTCATTATATTAAGCTAGTGGTTAAAATTTTTTTACATGCTATTTGTTTTTTGGTTATATTGATTCATTAAACACAAATAGGTTTGGAATGATTAAATATATATATATATATATATATAAGAGGTTTGGAAATGCATTAAACTTGAATTGACAAACATAAAGAATATAAATATTTAAATTATTCAAAAATATGAGAGATCTTCCATTTGCTCAAACTCCAAATCTAAATGATTTTTTTTTTTTAAAAGTAGAAATTTGTGGTTTAGTTCTCAAAGGAAATGAGTTCCTAAAAATAAATTTAATCAGGAGTTATTTGAATAGGATAATCAACAATAAAAAAATCAACTGATGGAAGTTTTTTTATCCTATGTTTGTTTTTTTTTTTAGTCCGCCGGACATGGAGTCTGACCGAACTCCATATCCCTCATATGAGGGACTATTGTATCCTGGGGGGGGGATTATTTCTACGGGATAATTTACTATATGGATTAGGTGGTGAAATGACCATTTTGACCCTCTACTATTTAATTATGTATTATATTTAGTAAAATTCAATAAAATTTAAATGCGTCAATTTAAAAGTAAAATAATTTTATTTAATTTTTTATTGATGTTTTATTTATTTAATTTTTTAAAATAATTTTTTATAGATATTTTATTGATGTTTTATTTTAAAATCTTGTTTATATTTTATTTAATTTCATTATTTAAATTTTAATAGATGTTTTATTTAATTTTATTATTTAAAATAAATTTATTTAAAATTTTAATTAAAAAAATAACATATATTTTTATTGATATTTTATTTATTTAATTTTTAAAAAATAAATTTATTTAATTGTGTAAAAAATAAAATAAAATAAATTTTTATTTAATCTAACTTAAAATAATTAAAATATTAAAGATATGTTTAATACTGCTATTACTTAGTAAACAATTGAAAAAGGGTAAAATAGTCTTTTGCTCATTTATACTATCCAGTCCGTCCAACCAAACATTGGATTCACTAAAAATTGTCATTTCCATACATCTAATCCCATGAGAAAACAAATACGGAATACACATTCAATCCATCCAAATAGTCCGGGGGATTTACAGTTCTAGGATTCAAGTCCAATGGATTCTAATCTCCCTTATCCAGTTCGTCCAATCAAACACACCCTTAAAGTATAAGCCCATATCCAATAAATTTTGATGTATTCTTCATTTTCAATATAACATCTGCACCAAAAAAAATTAAACACAAATAATCAATAAGTGAGAGAGTTACAAATTGATAATAGTAGCGCTTTTATAAAATAAAAAAAAAATCTCAATTAATTGACACATTATTAACAAAAAGAAAGAAATAAGGAAAAATACATATTGCAACAAAAAAATTTAAAAATAAAATAATAATATCCATTTATATAAACTCACTTTCTCACAAATGCAAAAACTCATGCAACTACACATTTCAAATGTAAAGCAAATATTTGAGATTTTCAGGTACCAAAAAGGGATTAGAAATGACTCAATGTTGATTGTTTTCCCTTCAATATTCTGTTCATGGTTTCTTTTGAAGGAACTTGTTTTTATATTGAAAAGATTATGCTTAAACAAAAGATATATATATATATATATATGGAATTCTATCATATTTAAAATTTGTATGGATAATTAATTGATAATTTTAAAAAATAAAATATTAAGTTTAACTTGAAGATAAACTTTAAAAAGATTAAATTGAAATATATGAAAATTCTATAACAAACTTACAAAAGATAAATATAGATCGTTAAAAAAATTATTATCTTTTTGGGATATTTATATCCCAATCTTAATCTTTTTTTTTATTTAAATATTTTGTTATCTTCTATTTAAATTTTCATTTTGCAATTCAAATTTATATAGTTATAGTTATATTTTTTTTTTTGTATATTTTTTCATCTCTATTTTTTTTGTTATTCATATATAAATAATTACCTTTTTATTTTAAAAAATATTTGACTCGTAATATTTTTTAAGTGTTCATATATAAATCGTTAACTTTTTAGTTTTAAAATTAATTCACTTGAAATATTTTTTATTTAGTTATTTGTTATCTTTTATTTGACTCTTTATCTTATTTTGTAGTTGAAATTTGAATAGTTATCTTTTTAGTTTATGTTTTTATATTTTTATCTGTACCTCTTTATTGTTCATATCTAAATATTTATCATTTTATTTAGATAATTGACAAATGATTAAAAATTAGAAAAAGTGGGAGAAGAGACTTGAGAGGTGACACGTAGGAGAAAGAATCTAAACAAACTAACAAAAGATAAACATAGATCGTTAAAAAAAATTATTCAGTGTGTTTGGTTTCAGTTTTCTGAATTCAATTTTCTGAAAATTGAGTTTTTTATTTTTCTCGTTTTTTTAGTTAATATTTTTTAAATTTTAAGTATTTTTTATTTATTTTTTTAGATGCACCTTACTTAGATGTATCTAAATAGTAAAATATTTGTGAAAAAATATTTTAAAAAATTAATTAATACACAAAAATATGAAAAATGTACTGAATTTTTGTATGTTTTTTGTATTTAGTGTGTTTTTTAAAGATTTTTTTCACAAATATTATACTTTTTAAGTGTATTTATGTTAGGTGTGTCTAAAAATTAAAAAACAAATTGCTTAAAATATTAAAAAAATTCATTGAAAACATTAAAATACGGAAAATAAAAAAGTAGAATTTTCTGAAAACTGTTTTCTGAAAACCAGAACCAAACAAGCTGATTATCTTTTTGGGATATTTATATCCCAATCTTAATCTTTTTTTTTATTTAAATATTTTGTTATCTTTTATTTAAATTTTCATTTTTCAATTCAAATCTAAATAGTTATATTTTTATTTTTGTATATTTTTTCATCTCTGTTTTTTTGTTATTCATATATAAATAATTACCTTTTTATTTTAAAAATTATTTGACTCGTAATATTTTTTTAATTGTTCATATATAAATAGTTAACTTTTTATTTTTAAAATTAATTGACTCATAATATTTTTTTATTTAGTTATTTTTTTATGTTTTATTTGACTCTTTATATTATTTTGTGGTTGAAATTTGAATAGTTATCTTTTTATTTTTATTTTTTTATATTTTTATCTCTACATCTTTGTTGTTCATATCTAAATATTTTTCATTTTATTTAAATATATATAATTCTTTGGCTTTTGAGATTTAGATAATTAACAAATGATTAAAAATTAGAAAAAGTAAGAGGGGAGACTTGAGAGGTGACACGTAGGAGAGGGCATCCATAAGAATTTAGTATTAAGAGTTTGAAGAATTCTCATACTTCACTACATTATATATATATAGTATAGTATAGATAGATAGATTATAAGAGTCTTGGTTTTGTTATTTTTTAAAATTTGTTTGTTTATTTTCAGTGTTCTTATTTATTTTTATTTTTTTGAAGGAACAATTTTTTGGGGTTTTTTTTAATCTTATTTTTTATATTTATAGGTTTCACTTTTTTTATTTTTTAAAAAAATCTCTTTGACTATAAGTGTTGTAAGAGTCGAGTTTGTATTTTTCTATTTTGTGTATTTTTGAATTTTTATATTGAATTTTTAAAAAAATTATATTCAGTGTTTTTGTTCCTATTTCACCCTTTTAAGCTTTTGTTTGTTTTTTGTATATAAATTATTTTTTTAAATATTGGTTTGTTTGTTTACGTAACTTTTTTTTTTCCGTCCAGTGCTCTTAATTTAAATTTTAAAAAAAAAACAGTTTGTTTGGTTTTTTTTTTTTTTTTTTTTTTTGTATTTTGTATTTTGCTTTTTGGGTTTTAGTTATGGTTATTTTATTTTTTATATAAATCTCTTTAATTGTAAGTGTTCTAAGAGTCTTGAGTTTGTATTTTTTACTAATGTTAATTATACTTTTTATTTTCTTCATTAAAAAATAAAAGAAGATAAAAAGTTTCATTGCATTGTCAAGTTCCTTAGGGAAAATTTTGACTATTATTTTACTTTGTTTATATCAAAAAAATTTCACTCTAACTATTTTTTTTTTTTTTTTTTGTGTATATCAAATCTCTTTGACGGTAAGTATTCTAAGAATTTTGGATTTGTAGTTTTTAATTTTTCAAGAATTATTATTTTACTTTGTTTATATCAAAATTGTAAGTGTTCTCTATCTGTTTTTTTTTTAATGAGTATGTGTTGTATATATAGCCATTTTTTTAATATAAAAAAGAAAATAGTATTTTTTTTGAATTTGCACGCGCATCGTGTGTGACTCGCCACTAGTGTATATATATATAGATATATTTGGTTGGCACTTTTCATCATATATGACTATCATGAGTAATTTCATGATTCCTCCTTTGTCATATTTTTTCAATATGTTCTTTCTCTTCACCTAAATTTTTTTGTTAAATTTTGTTAACAACAAACTTATCAAGAGCTCTTTTTTTCCGTCCAAGTCCTCTCATGGGTTTGAGATTTGCTATTTTCTCAATACTCATTTTCCCGGTGTGTGTAACTTTGAAATCCCAACAAAATCAAGCAAGCAAGATAATCAGTTTGGGCTCTTCTCTTTCTCCCACAAGTAATCCCCCCACATTCTGGTCCTCTCCTTTTGGCCTATTTGCATTTGGTTTCTACACACAACATACAAGCTTTAAGGTCGGAATTTGGTTGGTGGGCAACAATGGCAACAGAACAATTGTATGGACTTCAAATAGAGATGATCCACCAATCAACTCCAATTCGACACTCGAGCTCACCAGGAGTGGAAAACTTGTTCTAAGAACAGAAGAGAATCATGGAGAAGAGAAGGTCATAACAAACACCACAGGGTCTGCTGCTTCTGCCTCCATGCTTTATTCTGAAAATTTTGTTCTGTACAATGACAATCAGCAACAGCAACCCATTTGGCAGAGTTTTGATTTCCAACTGACACAATTCTAGGAGGACAGATTCTGTCAATGGGTATGAGGCTGACCTCTCATTTATCAGACACCGACCACTCAACCGGACAGTATGAAATCAAGGGTGATGCTATGGTACATTTAGATGTACCATACATTAGTTACGAACTTATATGATTTTATATCATAACCTATACCATATTAGTCATAACTACCACCATATTAACTCATAACTTAGTTATATTCAATTATTTACTTATACCATATTACTTCATAACCAGGTCATAACTAAGTTATTAAATAATTTTTCTCTTAAATTAGGCAACTGGTGTACCCGGTTACCAAACAGAGCAAAGTCAGAGTAGTCTAACAGTCCCGAAGCCAGTTGGCCTCCCTCTGTGGCTCGTGTTCTTGATCTTGCTCTTCTCTTCTCCTCTCTCCTCTCTTCCACCATAGCTGGAGCTTCAGCCATTGCCGAAGACCACCAGCCCCGTCGGCGTCGGGACCACCATTCTCTCAGTGTAACCTCTCACTCTCTTGACGTCAAGAACTAGAGTTTCTTCCATTCAAATCGAATATTTCCAAGAGATATTTTCTGTGGCTCAGGTTTGTTTCTAACTCTAAACTTCATTTACATTAGGGCTTTTGATTTGAAAACCCTAACCCTTATTGAATATCTGATATTAAATTTGGTTCTCAATGAAAATTAAAATCTATATCCAATAGCTATGCCACTTTGATTTCAGAACTGAAGAATGAATATCTGATATTAATTTTTATGGATGGTTTAGATCAATGGGTGTTCCCGCCATATGGATGATTTGTCTGTGTTTATATCAGTATCTACTCTTTGTCTCCTCCATACCCTGTGTCTGCCATCTGTCTTCCTTGCTCTATTTTTGTGTTTTTGAGTTATATGGTTTGAGTTATACGGTTTGGATTTGGATTACCCGTGTGTGCAGATTTTATTATGTGCAGATTTTATTATGGTGTGTGCAGATTTTAGTGTGTGCAGATTTTATTTTTGAGTTATTATGGTGTGTGCAGATTTTATTGGATCTTGAATGCTTATTGAGTTATACGGTTTGCAGATTTTATTGAGCTATACGGTTTAGCTGTGATGAACTCCTTTAGCAGTTTGTTCACTCAGCTAATGTGTTTCATACTTGAACTGATAGCCACTTATAGCTTATTTCTTCCTTTCCTTTCCTCTCCTATAGCTTTTGGACTAGAAGCAACATTAAGGAATCCTAATTCTTCCTAACTTCCTTATGTTGTTTTGTGAGCAGTATGTCACTTCAACTACAAAAAAAAAAAAAAAAAAAAAAAAAAGATTAAATTTTAAGTACTTCATTATGATGAAATTCTGGGTTTAATGAATCAAATTAAAAATTAATCAAAACATTTATGGTCTGAAAATTGCCTATACGGATGACCATTGATAGGAAACTTTACAAAAATCACTTGGCAGTGCCAGTTGTGCCCAAAACTCCTTGCATTCTTGGGCCAGGGGGCTAGGTGGTACTTTACATGTGCTGTTATTTAAATACTTTCAATGTTTGCTATCTTGATGAGCTTTTTTATGTTCTTTTGTTGATTGGTAAGAAAACTGTCTTCTATACTGCTGGTTCTGTGAGTAAATTTCCAATTGAATAGAATGTAGTTTGCAGTTCAAGGTCTGGATTAGGACCTTAAAATTTTGCTACCACAATAAACTCCTTTCTAGCAAAAGTATGGTGTACAAATCTATTAAATAGAAGGAATGTGAAGTATGAAATGCATTAGATTTTTAATATTTGTTTTCATTATCACGACTTTAGTAGATTTCCAGAAGATTTCTTATGGTGTTAACTTGAATTTCTTTTGCAGCCTTCATTATTGATATTAACAGATTTCAAATCTATAATATTAACTGGCTGCAAAAATGTATCTCAATATTATTTCTTTCCAGCAGTTAACTTGAATATTATAGAATTTCTTTCCAGCAGAATTTCTTTTCTTTTCTTTTCTTTTCTTTTACTTGAATTCAAACATAAAATAAGCTAAACTTCTTCTTGAATTTTTTAACTTCTGCACAGACCAATCTATAGATATACGGAAAAGTATTATTAACTTCTTCTTGAATTTTTTTTTCCTCTCTCAGCTTTTGCCTTCATCAGAGCTCCCGTGGATCACTCTGACCACTCTTACCGTTGTTCACTCCGGCTGCAACATCACTTCGGCTGCTCGACATCCTGCTCGGTTAGTTTATAAAATATTCAACAAACTACTATACTTCTATAATTAGTTCTCTATACTGGTATAAGACAGTATATAATTCTTGAAGCTAAGCTTCTATATAATTCTTGAAGCATATTGATATTAACTACCCCTGTTTGGCTCCCATTTTTTTCTTCAGTTTTTAATTTTAGTAAATTTTATATGCAAACATATATATAGGTTGCTAATATAACAGGTATGGATCCAAATTCATTAAATCTACATTTCAAGCTCCTACTTTATCATCCCAAATAGATAGATAAAAGATGTATATTCTACATTTATATCTGGAGGGATTGTAAGCACTTTGTACAAACTTCATTTCCTTCCACCATCAATCTACTTAGTGACAAGTAACAAAGGGTGTAATAGAGATTACATTTTCCCCTCCCCTTATCAGACTACATTTTCATGTCCTAAATACACTAGAAAATTGGCATTTCAAAAAAATCAAAATCAGTTCTCAATTTAATTTCCAATAAAACTGCAGAAAATTGGGTATCTTATATGATTTCACAATTCTTATTTTTCTTTTCAATCATCTTCTTAACAACAAACAAATCATTTTTGTATTGTAAAACAAAATGGTAAATGAAGGACCAACCTCAAAATGAACCAACCAATTGTTAATTCCTGCTCCAAACCCCTTATCAAGATGGTAAGCCGGGGGAAACCCATCCAAACAAACTGCACAATATCAGAATCCCAAACACATTATAGTCAAGATTGTAAAAAAAATTTAAATTGGCTTATTATGAAGAAGATTTTAACCTGCTCCTTTTGCAACAGCATTCTGAACATAAGTTATGCCAACATAGAAGCCTTCTGTTTTGAGCAATATCAGTACACAAACTAGCATTTGCAACCATTATCCTAATCTCCCATTGGCCATTATGCACCTCTGTTAAACATACCATACCATTGAAATTCTAAGAATTATATGTAAATAACAGAGAAACCCAAAAAAAAAATAATAATAATAATAATTAATTTAATTAAATTACAAGGAATATATTGGGAAATTTGATAGAGAATAAATTGTTTTATTGATAGAGAATAAAACCCAGATGAGTATTTCGATATAAACAAGCTTTGAAAACCCAAACCCAGTATTGATAAAACAATAGTCTTCTACAAAAATAAGAAGTGGGCTTGAATTGAATTGATACACTAGTGTCAGTATATATATATATGAATTGTGTGGTGTGTTTGGTTTGGTTTTATTCTTTTTATTAACCAAAAGAGAAGAGAAGAGCCAACCGACAAGAATTGGCTCCAAACCCAGTAAAAAAACAGAGGCACCAAAAAGTGAAACCCAAAAAAAAGCTGCTGCGATGCGAGAAAGAGAATTTGCAGCACAGAGAATCTTATTGGTTTACGTGCTCCTCTTTCTGGACTCTGCAATTAATGAATTACAGGTGGATAATAGTGATTACTATTTTTTCAGGGGTTAAACTTTCAATTTCACTAGACGTTGCAATTTTTTATCGATAACAATCATTAAATGGAGGTTTCTCATCACATCACGGGTGATGCTATGGTACATTTAGATGTACCATACATTTAGTTATGAACTTATATGATTTTATATCATAACCAATACCATATTAGTCATAACTACTATCATATGATCAAGCCCAACCATGTTTGGAAACCCCCTGTGAGAGATTGTTCTAAGACGTAAGAAATCCCTAGTCAACCCATTATTGCCACCTCCACCACCGCCGCCTTCATTACTTCCCCTCATTGCCATCCCTTTGGCATTACATGGTCTAATTTATTTTTTTTATCACCCAAGTTATAGCGATCCCGGATTTACCTTGCCTTGTTGCCTTGTATGGCCGACCGTGTAGGTCTCCAGTGTGTTGAGCCGAGGTGGGTGATGCACCTTTGTTGGGTCCAGAGTTGGTTAGGGAGACGACGGAGAAAGTTGAGCTTATCCGTAGGAGGCTTGTTACAGCCCAGAGTCGTCAGAAATCTTATGCTGACCGTAGGAGGAGGCCTTTGGCGTTTGGGGTAGGTGATCATGTCTTTCTGAAGGTATCGCCTAGGCGAGGCTTGATGAGGTTTGGGAAGAGTGGGAAGTTATCCCCTCGGTTCATTGGTCCTTTTGAGATTCTTGAGAGGATTGGCGAGGTTGCTTATCGGTTAGCCTTACCGCCGCAGTTGTCCGGAGTGCATGACGTGTTTCATGTGAGTATGCTTCGGAAGTATGAGCCAGATCCATCATATGTATTGTATTGGACCGATTTAGAGGTAGATGAGGATGCCTCGTATGAGGAGAGACCGGTTCGGGTCTTGGATAGGCGGGAACAGGTCCTGCGTGGCAAGACCATTCCTTTGGTGAAAGTCTTGTGGAAACATCACGGAGTGGAGGAAGCCACTTGGGAACGTGAGTTGGAAGTCCGTGAGAAATATCCGGACTTGTTTGTTGATATGTAATCTTGTATTTAGATTTTGAACTATTGTTGAACTTAAGAGCTTTTATATATGTCTTAAGTTGTGAAACATTGAAAATGTTTGGTTTATTGGAAGTATGTTTTGGAACTTGCCTCATATGGAAGTTGAATGTAACATTATATATGTTGAATATGTTGTTGAAATTGGAAAGGAAATGCGTAATGTTGATGCATGTTGAACATACATATGTTGTTTACATATTGTGAAATGCCTCTTGTTAAAGGGAGGGGGTGACCGGTAATGGGTCGGATTGTTGAATGTTAAAATGTAACATTGTTTAAAATGGAGAAAAACTCGTTTTTGAAAACTTGTGCTTAATTTCGGGGACGAAATTCTTTAAGGGGGGGAGGTTATAGCAATCCCGAATTTACCCTTGTTGTACAGTAATCCGGACATGTGTCCGTGGATGTTGGTAGTTGATTATTATTTTGTTTACGTCCTTTTTACTTTGTATTTGAGTTGTAGGATGTGTTGGGCAGGTTTGTTTCAGGTTGGTTGAGTTTAGAAACCAAAACTAGTTGCCCAGATTTTGACCTGTCCGCTCGAGCGGGGGTTTTGGCGCTCGAGCGGGAATTGCACCCATCCAGTATTTTCTGTGCAATGTTGGACGCTCGAGCGTGGAGTTGGCCGCTCGAGCGGGGTTATGTGAGTGACGCTCGAGCGGGGAGCTGGAAGCTCGAGTGGAGACCTGGTTCTGTAAAAGTTCTGGGAGTGTGTATCCGCCGCTCGAGCGGGATTGTTGACGCTCGAGCGGAAGTCTGTGAGTGACGCTCGAGCGGGGTGTTTGGCGCTCGAGCGGGTCGACTGGGTTTAAGTTCCGTGTTTTGACTTTTCAAATCACTTTTTCACTTTCTCTTCTCTCTCCTACTTTTCCAAAAACACCATTGTTGAGCCTCTCACTCTAGAACTCTACCTTCTCTCTAGGTTTTGATCTAGTAGGAGTGATTTGCTCATCTTTGGCCTTTACAAAAAAGTTGTTGATCGTCGAGGGCTACGTTTTAATCTGAAAATTTCGGGATTTGGAGCACGTTGGGTTTTGTCATATTCTCCCTTGGAGCTCCGAATTTGAGGTAGGGATATCCTACTCCTCTCTATGGATTTTGTCTTTAAATTTTGGTATTTTGAGATGTTGGGGTTGGTTTGGTAATTTTGTGAGAGTTTGGGGCTTTTGTATTATTTTACAAAAGTTGGGGTTTTATTTGTAATAAACCTAGATGCATGTTTGACATAGAGAAATGGGATTAACGTTGGATCATTGATGAAAATGGGACCTAAGGGTTGAAATGATAATTATGGAAAATGACCTAATTACATTATTTGATTAATTGGGATAATTAATTGTGAGAAATGAGGAAATGAATTGAAGTTGTTGAGATTGGGAATGTATGGGGTTAAAGGGTGTAGTTGAATTATTTATCACTCACCGAATTAAAATGTTGATTGAATATCCATTGTGCATTTATTTTCTGTATAGAGATAACTGCTTTAGGCTATCGGTGGAGGATAGTCGTGATTGTTGTAGACAATGCATGATGATTAGGCAAACGAAAACTAATCAATGGAATGTGTCATGGAATTTGACGGTTGATAGAATACATTAACTGTATGTATTGAGTGATTGTATATAGAACCAATGTGTTTGTATACGTTATGTGTAGAGGAGGAGATGGGGGATGTACCTCTAAACCGGATAGTGTTGGGAGAAGATAGGGGATGAACTCCGTAGATACAGCTCATATGCTTGTCTAGAGAAGTGAAGATAGAGCTCATATGCTTATCTTTGTGAAGTGTGGATACAGCTTATATGCTTATCTGTGAATGTGGGATATTGTCGTTATACATATCTGTTGAGAATATGGATATAGCTTATATGCTTATCTGTGAATGTGGGATATAGTTTTTATACATATCTGTTGAAATGATGATAGAGCTAACATGCTTATCTGTTGAAAAAGGGAAAATGAAAAGTAACCTGGACTCATAAGTCGTATGACATAAATATGTGATTTATGTGAACGTATCAGTGTTGGCCATCTATCAATTGCTAATCTTTTAGTCATTGTTCATGGTTGGTTTAGTGTATTTCTACTGGGCTGTGGCTCACCCTATATGGGAATATCATTTTCAGGTACAGGTAGCATGCCACCTCCAAGGACATAGCTTGGGAGGCTAGAGGCGGACATACTTTTGTCGTTTTATTTTTGATGTATTACATGTAAATCCAAGCCAAGGGCTTAATGTGTAAATGAGTTAGTACTCTTTTGTTGTAACCAAGTGTTAACTTGGAAAGCTGTAAGCCCATAGGGCATTTTGCTTTTGTTGTTAACATGTAATACTTTTGTAATGAAACTCTGATGAATAGAAGAATGTGGTTATTTCATATGTCAATGAATGCCTTATTTGATGGGTTTTATGTTATTATTTTGAGGGCGTTACACAAGTAGAGAGAGAGAGAGAGAGAGAGAGAGAGAGAGAGAGAGAGCTTAATCCTCCAAGGTGACCATAAGGAACGAAAGAGCAACAAAAAGCACAACAAAAGATAATGACCTTCGATAAACCCCTCCCACTTCCAACTTAGTTACTCCCACTCTTCCTAGCAGGATTAGCAACCATCCTTGGCTTCTTTTTCTTTTTCTTTCTTTCTTTCTCTTTTTTTTTTTTTTTTTTTTTTTTTTTGCTTCAATAGAAGGTAAGTAATAATGATAAACACAAGCAAATTAATAAAGAAAATATAAAAAAATAAAAAAAATCATCTGGATTGAAATAGAGTGATGATAGGATTACCTCCAACATTCATGTCAAATAACACATCTGACCGCATATCGAACTAGCAAATACACACATCTTGATTTTCCATTAAATAATTAAAAAAAATATCAAAATTACTTGATTCGAGAAAAACCTATTTTCATTCAAAACCCTCAAACTTCAAAGACACTAAATTATTAATTTACTTCTTATTTTTCTTTTTCTTTTCTTCCCCCCCCTCCTCCCTTCTTTGTTGTTTATTGCTTTTTCTACAAGAGCATGAAGATACATGAAACAGAAAAATGCCTTTAAAAAATTATTGTTCTTCTGTTTTTGGGGTCTTTGATTTATTGATTCATTCCAAACTAGAGTTTATATGGGTTTATGTGTGGTATGTATGGTCATGCTACTACACCCCTTTTGAGATGTGTACCATATGCAAATTATAACATTTGGCCTAATTTCCAAAGGATTTACACTCTAACATGTATCCTAATTAATATGCTATATACTTATTAGAGTTCTATAAACCCTCATGTGTAATTGTAATTATTTTACATTTTTTCATCACTAATGATGCCCTTTCATATATGCTATTTTCCCACCACCTCATTAACTCTTTTACAAATAACAACTTCATTTTGAAAATTTTAAAGTTTTGACATGTTGGTTTATGTCTTTTAATTTTTTCCCCTCTCCCTTAGTTTTGTGTTTTGGTTGAAATGCTTCATTCCTTATTTTTGGCAGGTAAAAGGAGAGGCCAATACCTCTTACATCTGTGCTTATATTTCGATCGACGGAGTACACTACAGCTATTGACTTTTGGTTTGCTGGTTGTGTTGTTGCTGAACTACTTCTTCGACAGGTACATATTTTTTCCTACAAGGTCCTCTATGCTTCAATATATTTAAATTATATGGTATGCGTGATGGCCAAATTAAAAAGCAAAATATTTATGATATAACTTGTATAGTCACACCCTCATTCATCACAGTTTTTGTATTAAAAAAAAACTAAGACTAAAAGTATAAGGTCAAAGTTAAAAATTGTGACCTTTAACCAATTTTGTAGTAGTGCTCATATATTAGTATTATTTATTATGAATCTAAAGTATCAATGACAGAATAAATATAAATAATAAAATCAAATAATAAGCATAGCATTAATACAAGAGAAGCTCTATTCACAACCCAAGATTCAATTGTGAGTGGCAGTGGGTATAGCAGTATGCAAGGGTCCTTAGTGCATCAAATCTTTAGTTAGTGTATGTATATTACTGAATACAACTGTATCAAATCATTCTCCCATTTTCTAATTTCTTGTATTTTGTATTCTAAAAACAAATTGCTTTCCTAAACATTTATAATTTTCAAGTGCTTTATGTGGTTCAAGCCATCCCCAAACCCATGCAGAGAATAAAAAAAAAATTAGCAAGATAAAATATGGGAAAGTGAACCACAACATAGCTAAAACCAAAGCAAGTAAAACCAGTTAATAAAGATATTCAACCTTCTGACTATACACCTAAAGTGAGACTTGAAGGAGCAAAGGAGCTATACATAACCATGACATCGTTTTTTATTTTTTTCTACAATAGTCCCAAAAATATAATAAAAAACAATGTCGTTTTTATTATCAATTCGTATGGTGCCAAAATATTTGGCTCCTTTTTGCGACAAAAAAATTTCCTTACCAAATTACAAATTTTGTCCAAAAAAATTAACTTCTTTAATCTATTTTTTATGGTAATGTGACCTAAGCTACTGGGGTATCATTTTTTGTTTATGATTAGAATTTTTTTTAGTGCCTTTCCTTTTTACATTGGAAACATAGTCTTTGTTAACTACATTATTATAAACAAATCCATTCATGTGTGCATGTCGTGCATTTGATGAATGTACTATAACCTTTAAGATTTTTGTTTGTTTGTTTTTTTTCCTAATCAAAGATATTATGAGTTTATTTTTCTTGTCTTTCTTTACAAGGAATTCTGATTGAAGCCTAATGGATAAGCCGACTGATCCTCCAAAGCGCCCGATCACTCCATTCATTTTCTTTTGGTATTTCGTTAATATCTATTTGTATGTAGATATATATTTTCCATTATACGAATTCTTATATTCATTTTCATATGTTTATAGCCAAGAACAATCAATGGAGTTAAAAAAAACCCAAATGAAAGTAGACGTGAAGGTAAGTGCAACGTATTCTTGTTGTTTGTAGTATTCCTTTTGTACTTGTAAGCTTGTATGTAATTGTTCATATGATTCTATGCATGTAATGTAGGATATTGGGGACAAATGGAATCAACTTCCTGAAGAAGAAAAAAATAAGTATATACAAATGGGAAAGCTGCAATTTGAACAATATGCCCAATTAAAAACTGTGGTCCAACAAAAGCCTCCAAAAGTAAAAATTCAAACCCGGATTGAGCTTACATCAATTTGTAAGATTATTAGAAGGTTGGACAAAGCACAACAGCAAGCAGTGAGTGATATAGGGTTTCATGGCATCCTAAGCCTTAGGTGCACGCACATAGATCATGACTTGTGTCATTGGTTAGTTCAGAACTTTGATCCTTCAACTCATTCATTGAATGTCCACGGTCTTCGAATGCTTCTCACCGTAGAAGATGTTCATGAGTTGATGGGATTACCTTCCAATGGTCTACCTGTGAAGTTAACAGAGTCCGTAGATGAAATTACAAACCTATGTGATGAGCTTGCGATGAAGAATAAATTTGTTCCGTTCACATCTTTGAAATCTTATCTGCTTGAAACAAAAGATGCTGGAACTGAATTTAAAAGGAAATTTGTCTTATAGATCATTGGAGCCCTCTTGTGCCCCACCACAAAGGCAGGCGTACACCAATCATTCATTAAAATGGTTAAAAATGTTGAGTCCATCAGTCAATTCAATTGGGCAAAGCACACCCTTGATTTTCTTGTCGACCGCATTGCTATTGCCAAGGTCAAAGAGCGGTCTGCTATGTGCGGCTGTTTGCTTCTTCTAATGGTACTTCCCCTTGATGTGTAATTATTTCATCTATTATTTTTTATTTTATATTGTCTAACACACATTAAAATGACTTCTTTTTTTTTATTTTTTTTCCCATGTAGTTATTTTACTTAGAACAATTTGCTCGCAAAAGGGAGTTGGTGGCTACTTCCAACTCCATTCCTCGCTTATCCTATTGGGGCAATTCAGAAATTAAGCAGGGTTTGAATCAAATTAAAGCTTTGGGAGGATATTTAAATGTTGAGGTAAATATTTACAACACATGACTTTTTATAATTATAGCTCAATTTACATTACACCTGTGACATTAACAAGTTATTGTATATCTGTGAATAGGTGGCTTTGCCTAACATTGGTGAAAAGTCCAATGCAGTAACTCTTAGCCAGGGAAGAATTGACAAGAATGATGACTCCCGATTGGCTAAAGTTGAGAAACAAGTCATTGAAATTCATGCCCTTTTGGTCCAAGGCCACAAGGACACAAGGCAAGATGAGGATGAGAAACGTCTAACCAAAGTGGAGAATCAAGTTGAAAAAATTCTTGAGTTGTTAGAAAAACACATGCCAGTTGATGGAGAACAAGTTAAAACACCACCAAGCAAACTACTTGCGGAGCAACGACTAGTCAAAATGGAGAACCAAGTTGGTCAAATTCTTGAGTTGTTAGAACGACGCATTCTAGTTGATGGTGGACATGTTAAAACACCACCAAGCAAACTACATGAGGAGCATCGAATTGACATTGAAATGGTTGGTCTCGATGATAGTTGTATCGAAAAGGTTGCAGCCAATTCCTCAAAGTTTGTAGACGAGGATGAGATAAGGAATATGAATGACAAAAAACCAATGGAAACTTTGCATTTGAGAAAAACAAAACCAATCCTCACACCACCAAATGCAAAGGAAGTTGCAAAGAAACGAGCCAAATTGGTTGGTGGGAAAGCATTAAATAATGAACAAATTTCTATTCCACAAAAGGGGCGATTGCGCGCAAAAAAGAGCGATACAAAGGCAGTCAAAATGAATGTTGTAACAATGTCATCATCATGTAGTGTTGTTCGTGGTCCTCAGACTCGAGGGACCCAGAATTGCAAAGCCAGTCAGTGGTTGCGTACACCTTTTGTGAAATTTGATGTAAAGAAGAAAAGACCACAATTGAAGCCATCGTCAACTGACAACAACGTTGACAATAATATTCATGACAATCTCGATGAAGTAAACTAAATGATTGTGTCTCAAAACATATTTGATATATGTGTAACAAATAGTGTTTGTTTCTTACTTTTCTTTTACTTGTATCAGCTATTTGATAATTTACTTGATCAACTTGGGGGTAATGTTGTTCCTGAAATCCCAAAGGTTTGGAACTAACTATTATAGTATCTTTTGTATATGTGGTTATTTTGCGCTAACATACACTAACCATCTTCATGAACATACACTAACCAAGCTTGATTTGTTTTATGCACTATTCTTCTCAATACCTTTACAAGTCATCCGTGCCTTTGCCAGACCCATTAAATGACTATGACAGTCTCGTTCTATGACATGCATTTGATGAATCTCTTTCAGAAGGGTACAATTTGACTACCTTTAACTTGTTATGTATGAAGTACTATACCTTCTAACTCACATAGTTATCCATGTGCTAGGGAATATCTTGTACGGATGAAACTGCACTACGTGGAAGCGCAATCTGCCACACGGAAGGAATTGTGGTCCTTGAAACCATATCAGTGGATATCCTCGTGTGTAAGACTTTTCTCCTTCTCCTATTTTATTTGCTACCATTCCATCATCCAAGTTACTTTACTTTGCCTATTCATAAATTTCATATATTTTGCACTGCAGATTATAAATCTCATTGTTGTGAAATTGACAAATAAACAAAGGAAAAAGTTTCCAAATAAGGATCACAAGGTTTGGTACTTTCCGACCCATGTATCGGTAAGTATTAGCCATACCTAAAGACTTTTTTTATTTAGGCACAAGTTATTTATATGTTAAAATTGAATATGCAGCAAAAGATTTTGTGTCAACCTTCTGATGACACAATGAAAGATATAGTAGAAGATTATTTTGGAATTTACAGATACTATAGCGATCCCGGGTTTACCCTTGTTGTACAGTGATCCGGACATGTGTCCGTGGATGTTGGTAGTTGTTTATTATCTTGTTTACATCCTTTCTTACTTTGTATTTGAGTTATAGGATGTGTTGAGCGGGTTTGTTACAGGTTGGTTGAGTTTAGAAACCAAAACTAGTTGCCCAGATTTTTGGCCTGTCCGCTCGAGCGGAGGTGTTGGCGCTCGAGCGGGGGATACATCCATCCAGTATCTTGTTGTGCAGTGTTGTGAGCTCGAGCGTAGGGTTGGGAGCTCGAGCGGAGGCCTGGTTCTGCAAAAGTGCTGGGCGAGTGCATTCTGCGCTCGAGCGGGAGGTTGGCCGCTCGAGCGGAAGTCTGTGAGTGTACGCTCGAGCGGGGTGTTTTACGCTCGAGCGGAGACCTGGGTTAAAGTCCCGAAATTGTGACTTTTCAAATCACTTTTTCACTTTCTCTTCTCTCTCTTACTTTTCCAAAATCACCATTGTTGAGCCTCTCACTCTAGACTCTACCTTCTCTCTAGGTTTTGATCTAGTAGGAGTGATTTACTCACCTTTGGCCTTTACAAAAAAGTTGTTGATCGTCGAGGGCTTCATTTTAATCTGAAAATCTCGGGTTTTGGAGCACGTTGGGTTTTGTCGTCTTCTCCTTTGGGACTCCGAATTTGAGGTAGGGATAACCTACTCCTCTCTATGGGTTTTGTCTTTAAATTTTGGTATTTCGAGATGTTGGGCTTGGTTTGGTAATTTTGTGAAAGTTTGGGGCTTTTGTGCAATTATACAAAAGTTGGGGTTTTATTCATAATAAACCTAGATGCATGTTTAGCATGAAAAAATGGAATGATTGCTGAATCATTGAAGAAAATGGGACCTAAGGGTTGAAATGGTAATTATGGAAAATGGCCTAATTACATTGTTTAATTAATTGGGATAATTAATTGATGAGAAATGAGGAAATGAAATGTTGATTGAATATCCATTTGTGCATTTATTTTCTGTTTTAGAAATAACTGCTTTGGGCTATCGGTGGAGGATAGTCGTGATTGTTGTAGACAATGTATGTTGATTAGGCAAACTGAAACTAATCAATGGAATGTGTTATGGAACTTGACAGTTGCTAGAATACATTAATTGTTTGTATTGTGTGATTGTATATAGAACCAATGTGTTTATATACGTTATGTGTAGAGGAGGAGATAGGGGATGTACTCCGCGGTTTAGGGGAAGATAGGGGATGTACCTCTAAACCGGATAGGTATTTGGAGGAGATAGGGGATGTACTCCGTAGACAGAGCTCATATGCTTGTCTAGAGAAGTGAAGATAGAGCTCATATGCTTATCTTTGTGAAGTGAAGTGTGGATACAGCTTGTATGCTTATCTGTGGATATTGTTGATATACATATCTGTTGTAGAGTGTGGATACAGCTTGTATGCTTATCTGTGGATATTGTTGATATACATATCTGTTGAGAATGTGGATATAGCTTTTATGCTTATCTGAATGTGAGATATAGTTTTTATACATATCTGTGGAAATGATGATAGAGCTAGCATGCTTATCTGTTGAAAAAGGGAAAATGAAAAGTAATTGGGACTTGTAAGTCGTTGACATAAATATGTAATTTATGTGATTGAATCAGTGTTGACCAACTATCATTTGCTAATGTTTTAGTCATTGTCCATGGTTGGTTTAGTGTATTTCTACTGGGCTGTGGCTCACCCTATATGGGAATATCATTTTCAGGTACAGGAAGCATGCCACCTCCAAGGACATAGCTGGGAGGCTAGTGGCGGGCATAGTTTTGTCGTTTTACTTTTGATGTATTACATGTAATTTCAAGCCAAGGGCTTAATGTGTAAACGAGTTAGAATTCTTTGTTGTAACCAAGTGTTAACTTGGAAAGCTGTAAGCCCGTAGGGCATTTTGTTATGAGGTTAACATGTAATACTTATGTAATGGAATTCGAACGAATAAAGGAATGCGGTTAGTTTAAATGTAAATGCATGTCTTATCTGATGGGTTTGTTGTTATTATTTTGAGGGCATTACAACTTGGTATCAGAGCGTACCGGGTTCGAATACTTTGGGTACGTGGGAAGTGATTAGGATCACAATGGGTTTGTCTCGCTTGATAGAGACTTAGATGTAGTATCATATGCTATGTGCTTAATTGATAACATGCTTATGTGACTATGTGGGTATGGGATTTAATTTCTGGGATGTTGATTGGATCCTTGAGTTTCTGGGAGTCTTGTTGGAAAAGCACTTGATCAATGCTATTTCTAACCGGAACTCTAGTAACGCCTTGGGACTATCATTATCCGGAAATGAAGTTCGTAAGTGCTTATGTGTTTATGTGCTTATGTGGAGTGAATTACAGTTGTCCATGCATTAGGACGTGAGTGTTTAGTTTCGGCACACTTAGGAATGTGCTAACGTTCTGCGAATGGAGAAGATTACGTTCAAGATGTTAGTTCGTTTGCATTTCAATGGTTGGAAGACATGCCACGCCAAGACAACAAGTAATACACTACATTATCGTTCTTGATTTTTAAATAAGCATTAATGTTATAATCTCTAAGTTCGTTGACTCTATTGTTACAACTTCACTCATTCCTATAGCTATGATTGTGGTCTTTTCGTCATCAAATATATGCAAGGGAAACCTTTGCCTTCGGGTGTAATCAAGGTACTTACATTTATACCCAACTGTCCACTTATCAGTATCTTATGTTTTATGAAGACTAATTTTATAATGTGTGATGTTTTTACGTACTCACTACTTTTGGCATGTAGTTTGACTATTTGCATATGGCTCACTTGTTACTTGATCTTGTGATATACAAGCATAATTCAGCTCCTATTGTTGGTGATATCGCGCAATATAAAGCTGGTGATGCTCTATTCTTTTTTATTTTTCATAAGTTTGTACAATCAATGACGTTATCGCATTTCTTAAACTCGTGAACTTTGAGTTTATAACTCAACCTTTGTTATAAAATTATATTCTCAAGTGTGCTACCTTGTGCAGAACTCAGAGCTAGGGGTGAATTGAAATGGAAGTAAAGGCTATACGACTTTTGTGATCCTGAAAGAAGGAAAGATAGTGGATAAGGTTGTGGGAGCGAACAAAGACGACTTTGATTTTAATTGATGTATTTAAAATTTGAACATGAATTGTTTCTATTCTTGGGTATGCAATGCATTGTTTTTTTTTTTTTTTTTTTAATTTGAACATGAATTTTGCTTTCAAGCTTTAGTTTATTTATTAATTTAATATACATCAATTATTAGTTCTTAATAATCGTTTATGACAGGTATAAATATCTATCGCTATATTTAAATGTCAAGCTTAGCACAATTAAAAAGAAAAGAAAAGGCTATGGCAGCGTTTTTTAAACGTCCCTATATCCCAGCCCCAACGGTTGGATTTTTAAAATGTATAAATATCTATGACGGCGTTTCAAAAGCGTCGCTAAATATCATAGCGACGTCATAGTACCGTTAGGGTAGGACATTGGGCGGCGTTTATTTTTCATGATTTCAAAAATAAAACTAATCATTTTTACTATTATGCAAAAACAGTTTTGAAAAATTCAAATAACAACATTAAAGTTTCTTATAAAAAGTATACTTCAAAAAAAAAAAAAATGGTTGTCCGTTTTCGTTTTTTTCTATTTTCGAGAATACAAAACATTAAAATAAAACAATACCAAAATGTTTTAGCTTGTGTCTATTCATTTTTCTCTAGGAACCATGCAAGAAAAATAATGTTTTGAAAAATTCCTATGCATTCTTCCTTGAAACCCAACTAGGTTGCAAACAAACCAAATCAAAATTTTCAATGTTTAAGCTCGTTTATTAAGAATTAGTCGAACTCGAGCTTGAGCAAGTTTTAGTCGAGCTTCAAAAATCGAACTCAAGCTCAGCACGTCAAATATTTGTTGAACTCGAGCTCGCTCAATTACATAAACGAGCCAAGTTCAAACTCGAACTTAAAAATGAATTAAATTTAAATTAATTTACTTATTAAAATTAAAAAAATACAAAATTATTATTAAAATATATAATAATACTTATATTAATAATAAATTTCAATTCGTTAGCAACCCTAAACCCAGCCCAACCAAACCCCAGTAAGAAATTTTTGCTTCTCATTTTTTTTTTTAAATTAACTTTTTCCTTTCCTTAACAAATTCAAGAACCAAAAAAGATATCACAATTCAGGCTTCTCTAATTTTCCGTGGCTATATTATCTCAATCACTTCACAAAATAATTATATGTATCCCATACCTAAAATAAACGTAAAAGAGATAAAATATGGATAACAAAAACACATTTAACAAATTCCCAGTCAAGAGTAAATTCACATACTTCGCAAAATCTGCTATCAAGAATGGCAGAGGCAGCTACTTCTATAAATTAGAACAATACAGTGTGTGATACCAAATGACAGTTTGGCCATTTTCAAGAGAATATTTTATGGGAAAAAATGATCGAATAATGACCTTCAATTTTCTATATGCACTTGCTGTTGTGCATTTGCTTCGAAAATGAGCAAAAACACTAAACAAAATGGCTTTATAGCCTTTGCTAGTGCAACTGTGGTCTAAAATTTATATTAAAACCTTACACATATACACATCTTAAAGAATTGATCCATCAACGATATTAAAACCACACACATATATACATCTTGAAGTGTCTTTTGATGAACCTGGACGGAAGATCAACAATATTGAAAAGCAAGTTACTATTGCAAGGCAGTGTAGGATTTCTTACAACTTCGTTTGGTGAATGATAATTCCTTACAAAATTCTTTCTTCAAGGAAAAAAAGAAGTGTGCATACAAAATATGAACTTCCATACAGCAAAACAAATATCCATCAACCATCATTTAAGAGTATTTATTCAAAATACTAACAGATTTAAGTCCTCAAAAAAAAATTTAAAAAAAAAATCTTAGTTTAGCTTCCAATATCACCCGCTCGATCATATCAACTATTACCCACAGCAACACCTGCAAAAACAAATTATATTGTCATTAAGGTTTGTTCACTTGAAATCTATGATTCAAATCATAACAAATTGAATTTTGATATATTGGTCATTACACACTCTTTTGTCATTTTCTGTTCGTAAATTATTTATTTCCATAATCAAGTTGTAAACATCATAATCAGTTATGACATCTAAATGTTCTAGCTAAAATCTATCTTGGCATATCAAGAAATTAGAATTAAGCAGCCACACATAAAATTTGCAAAGCAAATGTAAACAAAATGAACATAATTTGAACTGAAAAGATGCCATAAAAGTAATCACCTAGAGACGTATCCGCATCAGTGAACGCAGAATTTTGGACAACTTGTGCATCGCAACTACGCAAGTCATTAACATCCTTGCTCAACTGCACTGGAGACGTATCCACATTAGTGACAAAAAGTCGTCTCTTCACAGGGTGAATCTTACATGGCCTCATATTATTCCTGGGACGCTTCGGTGTAAAAGGGGTGGGAGTACCAATTGGATCATAATCATCGTATTCCTCAAACAAATTGCTACCCACTTGTCCCGTTTTATGATCGTTTTGGGGGCAAGTTCTCCTCGTGTGACCAACGACCCTACATTGTCAAGTAAATCACCAATCATTAAAGAGAACAAAAATGCCAAGACTACCTCACAATAAAAAAATTAAGACACAAAGCACAATATAATGTATACCTACAACATTGGCATCGCCTTGGCTTTCGAGGTTTAGCCATGTAGGATCCCGCAGTATTCCCCTTCGTGTTCACTACTTTCGGATCCCCAACCCCAAATGGCAGTAGTGAACTTTTTCCTTCATCAACATTAGTTCCCTTGGCCATGCAAAGCTGCTTCATCCGACATGTCATAGTGAAAAATGCATTCCTAGCCTCTTCAAATCCTTCAGATGTTTGTGAGGCGTAGTAACACATTTCAGTAAAAAAGGAGCAAAGAACCCCAAAGCGTGTCTCCTGTGTGAGAGTGCTAGAGAATTGGGCTTGGCAATGTTGTTCACCAACCTTTCTTGCTTGCTTTGTCCAACGATGCATCACACAACCTGGGGGAATTTCAGTCATATGTTCACATTTCATCACAGAAATCATATGGCTGCAAGGAAGTCCAAAGAACTCAAACTTTTTGCAACTACATTTCATTATGCTAGTTGCGGGATGGTATGACACTTCCCATGTGGAACCAAATTCAGTGTACTTTGAAAATTTGTATATGCGATGATCGAACTCCTCTTTCCTTCCATCAAAAATCAACAATGCTTCCTCAATTATTTCATTACGGAACATTAAGAACAAACGTCTGGTAAAGATGGTTGCTGCATGTTTCTCTAGAGGCTGAAGTGCTGTGGTAAGACAAGGATCACTGTTGTCAGTTTTTGCCTCGGCATCCGCTTCTTTGTTCCGTAACCGATAAAGGGCCATGTCAAAACATCTAACAAATTCGAATAGTTTCAATTTTCGTTTGAGGCGCTCATTGAAAAAAGCATGCATACCCTCACAACGCTGACTGCTCTTCATTCCAGCAAAAAAATGACCACGCAAATATAACTGAGCCCACATGCCTTTGTTGTTGTAGGTGTCTGATACCCACTTGTTATTTTGAAGGCCATATTTTCTAACCATCTTACTCCAAGCTTCCTCAAGTACAACCTCATTCGCATCAAGATCCATGAGATTCTTGAAATGTCCCTCGAATCCATCAACTCGAACATTTCGCTTGGCATTTCTGTGCATATGCCAATTACATAGACGATCCTTGGCACTCGGAAAGACTTTTTGTATTGCCTCACGCATGGCCATATCCCCATCTGTCAACACTGACACCGGTCTTTTGTTATCCATGGCCTCTAACAACTTCTGCAAAACCCATGTGTATATTGCAATTGTCTCATTAACAAGCAAGCTGCATGCAAATATGGTGGTTTCAAAATGGTTATTGACCCCGGCGAAAATAACAAAAGGTTTGTTATATGCATTCGTTTTATAAGTTGTATCGAAGACCAACATGTCACCAAATGCAGCATAGTCTAGGCGAGACCTTGAATCTGCCCAAAACAATTTGTCAAGCCGATTCTCTTGATCCTTGTCATACTTGTAAAAGAAGTAAGGGTCAGCATTAGCTTTTGCACATAAGTAAGCCAAAGCACACTCCGCATCACCAACCTTCATTTCTACTTTGCGCTCGGCTTGAATATAATTGTGCAAATCCTTGTGAATAAAGCCCACGTTCGCGAAAGACCCAGATTGTTGCACCAACAAATCCATTATCTGGCTTGTCTTGACACCAACATCGTGCAAAGTCTTTACTTGAGCTTTGTCGGGGATCTTTACAAACCTATGCGACCGAAGAAATGGCACACATGGTGATGTTGCCAATGGATGGTTATGTTCCATGTTAAAGTGAGTGACAATGTATTTGCCTACATCCAGATTGTACCTTATGCGGAAATGAGCATCACAACCAACTCTAGTCAATGCCCTGGCAGCTCTTTTTCGATCAATACGGGCCAAGTGTTGCTTTGCTCTTTGGCCTTGCCTTGAGCATACCCATTTTCTACTAAGAACCTTTGTTGCCTGCATTGTTCGCGTGTCTTTCCTAATGCTAAATCCCACAACTTTAGCATATTGATTATAGAAATCATTGGCATCCTCTTCTGAATTGAATTGCATTTCAAGAACATCATTCTTGGTTAAACTTTGAATAGGGTCATTTGCATGGGAACTTAATTCTTCTTTATTCCCACAAACTTCATCATCTTCAAGCTTGCGCTCAAATTGGGTACATCCAAAAGGATCCATGATAACTACATCAAAAACAATACGAAAAGAATAACATTATCTTATAAAATTAATGAAAATTCCTAAAATCACATAAGAGAATTTTGTAAAAGAGCAAATAACAGACAAAAACAATAGTAGAATAATGTACATAGATTTAATGACATAGTTATTGAAAACATTCAATAACTTGCCATTAATGACATAGTTATTGAAAATCAAAATAAATAGAGAATGATTCTGTAATCAACAATCAAAATATTGGTTGATCAATAGAAACACAATAAAATAGAAACAAAGAAAAGGAAAAAGGCAAATAAATAAAAATATATGGAGACTCATTAAGGCAATTCATTTGGGTTCTTTGGTATTTTTCTTAATTGACTTAGGTTATTTTTAGGTATTTGGATTGCTCTAAAACACACCTGCAAGAATAATGTTATACACTGTCCAACTTATAGCAAATAACTAATCAAACTTATAACTTTATAGCAAAGAATTAATAAAACAAATAAAAATAAAATGAATTTTATTTCGACTATATATAATGTTAGTAATTAGAATTCACAGAATTTTTTTGACTTATCCTCCTTGTACAAGTTAAGATCTATTCTTCAATATCACGGAACGTCTTTTTTTCTTAAGACTTCAATAAAAGATTATTTTGGAAAACAAGGAATAATTCATTATGAATTAAGACCTAAGAAACTTCGGAATTCTGGACTAAATCAATGGAAAAACTGGTTAAAAGGTCATTGTCAATACCATTTATCTCAAATTAGATGGTCTAGATTAATAGCAGCAAAATGGAAAAATAAAATCAATCAATATCGTACAATTCAAAATCAATATTTATACAAAGAGAATTCATATGAAAAAGACCTATTAATTCATTACAAAAAACAAAACGACTACGAAGTATATTCATTACCAAATCAAAATGAGAATTTTCAAAAATACTATAGATATAATCTTTCATCTTATAGATCTATTAATTATGAAAATAAGAGGGACCCATATATTTATGGATCACCATTCCAAGTAAATAAGAATCGAGAGAGTTCTTATAATTACAACACACATAAACATAGGGGCAAATTTTATCTATATGTTCAAATGTTATTTATCTGTACACATGTCACGTACTTTTCTAATTACTTGTCTAAATATCACCTAATTATACACGTGTCACCTATTTGTCCCACCTTACCACTACCAACCATTGTTGCCAGCTACCGCCATCCGCCAACCATTAGCAACTTTTTCAACAACTTTAGGAGTGATAAACGAACCAAACAACTTGAGCTCGACTTATGTTCAGCTCATTAAAAACTCATTCGAGCTCAGTTCGTTAAGTAAATAAGCCAAACTTGAATAGTCAATTGCTTGTTCGACTCTGTTTGATGAATCTAAAACTACCAAACTACTTCAGGTCGGCTTGAGCAAAAACTCATTTGATATCGACTCGAAAATTTAACGAACCAAAGTTGAACAAATTTTAAAATTTGCTAAAGTTATCAAAGCAAGTTATAACAATCAACTGTTCAGCTCGTTTGTTATCCCTAAAGAGGGTTTAAATAGGACTACAACTATTTCTCTTCTCATTTTACATCCCCTCCATACCTTATTCTCTCTACTACTTACAACACAATTTTGGAAGCAATTATTATATATGTAGAATCACTTGAAAATAAAATAAAATAAACACTCTAGAGGATTCATGCTTCGTCTGTGATGGGTGGCTGTAGGCAAAAATCTCAGTATAGAATTTTCAAATGTCTATCAAAATTAATGAATTTACTTGAACCAGACTCTCTTGTGATGTATTTGCCCTAGAGTTCTTTCTTTTCAAACATGTACATTTCTCTAGTCCCTCAAAATTATGCTTATTTTTGTTGTGGGTGGGAAGCAAAAGTATCAGTTCAGAATTTCCAGACATTTACATGTCATTCAACAAATTTGAGTTCAACCAAAAATGAATTCAATCTTTCTCTTGTGACATCATCTCCCTCTAAAAAAAAGACAGTACACCCACAAATATCCTACTATCAATTAAAATAAACAAACAAAATAAAAGCACACCTGCCAGTGCCCTGCTATCAATTAAAATAAACAAATAAATAAAAAAGACAGCACAAATAAATTCAATAGCACACCCACCAATGCCCTGCTATCAATTAAAATAAACAAATAAATAAAAAAGACAGCACAAATAAATAAAAAAAGACAGCACAAATAAATAAAATAGCACACCCGCCAGTGCCCTGCTATCAATTAAAAGAAACAAATAAATAAAAAAAGACAGCACAAATAAATAAAATAGCACACCCGCCAGTGCCCTGCTATCAATTAAAATAAACAAATAAATAAAAAAAGACAGCACAAATAAATAAAATAGCACACCCGCCAGTGCCCTGCTATCAATTAAAAGAAACAAATAAATAAAAAAAGACAGCACAAATAAATAAAATAGCACACCCGCCAGTGCCCTGCTATCAATTAAAATAAACAAATAAATAAAAAAAGACAGCACAAATAAATAAAATAGCACACCCGCCAGTGCCCTGCTATCAATTAAAAGAAACAAATAAATAAAAAAAGACAGCACAAATAAATAAAATAACACACCCGCCAGTGCCCTGCTATCAATTAAAATAAACAAATAAATAAAAAAAGACAGCACAAATAAATAAAATAGCACACCCGCCAGTGCCCTGCTATTAATTAAAAGCAAATAAATTAAAAAACACACCTGCCAATGCAACCGCTAGAGACGAAGGGATGGAGAAGGTATAGATAAGGAAACCAGAATAAGCAGAAGCTGGATTAGCAGAACCAGACAAGGCCAACAGTTGAGGCCACACCAAAACTGAGGCAAACAAAACACCTCAAATAGCAGCAACACCAGAATGGCAGTTCAAAACAACAGAGCCTACGTGAAATCAGAACCCAGAACAGTTCACCATACAGTAAACCAGTACAGCAAGGAGACTGGCAGTTCACCATATAGGAAAAGTATCATACTTGATGTTAAAACTAGAGTCGGCATTGGATTACCTATACCGGTGATCTTCAACTTATTTCTCATATCAATAAAACTTTTCCTAGTAGCAAAACTATTAAAAACTACTCTCAAATTTATTTTATTTTCACATTTTATTTATTTATTTATATTATTTATTTATTTATTGTGTGCATAGTACTTCTAATACTTATTTTATAGATAATCAATGTGTTCTCTTTCACTCTCTTTGATGAATAATAGGTGACTAAAAAATTGGATAACATGATATAAAGTAAAGAATGTTCGGTTATTGGAATTTTACCATAAGATGCCACTTTAATATTTTTTCGTATATATTTTCATCTAGGTTTATTGGAATGTTAGTCTAGTTTCCAACATTTTGGAAGTCATCTTCATGATAAATCACGCAAATTTGTGCAAATATTCATATATTTATCATGTCATCATAAAAAGAATTATATAAAATTTTGAAAAATTACTATGCACTTGATTTTTGATACTACAATTCCCCCTATGATTCTGCCACAGCAAAACATGGACTTTACACTCAAAGTTGTAGGTGGGGAATTATCAGCAATTCTCGAAATTTCTGATGCTATTGAGGTTTCAGAAATTTTATATTTTTATTTGTTTGTTATTTGTTTCACACTAAAATTGGAGTTAAACAAGCAAGTAAACTTGTGTACAACACTATTGCACATGACATATAAAGAATAAAAACAAAATGTACAAGGACAATAAAAACAATGTAGATTTGATATTGAAATGAAATTTGTGTAGAACCTACTAAAAAAGCATAAAGTGGTTGGCCATTGGCTCAAAAATGGTTTGAGTTTATATATAATACAATACTAAAAATTATATATATATTTTACGAATGTATGTTGGTTGTACCCGTATCCTAATTTTTAGGTCTTTTCTCTATTTTTCATTTCTTAGTTTAGAAGAAAATCTATTTCACTAACACAAACAATTCATGAAGAAAAAATTGTTAAAAGAATGACAAAACTTCACAAGCGAAATAGGAGCCAATGATGATTACATAATCAACCTACACACCAACACACAGATAACACATTAAACCCCATCACAAATCAACAATTAAGTAAATTGGAGTGCCTATCAGACCAATTCAACTTGCATGTTCAATAATCTAAAAAATGCATGGGTTGTAAGATCAACTTTGCATAAAAAATGCTCCGGTTGGAGCAGAAAAGAGATGAAAACTAGACTAGGACTTTTGTATAGATGCTGACAATCAATGTCCCCAAATGGTGGATGTAAGCCACCAAGTCCCCCAACTTCTCTGATTTTCTGGCTTTGATTTCATTTCCCAAACCAAGTTGGTGATAAATTCTGAAATTTGAAGATTTAGAAAGAAAAGAAAACTAAATCAAAATGTTATTTTTAAATGGTGAGTTTCACATTTTTTGTGTCACATCCTAAAAGGATGCTTGTGATTGGAACATTGCATTGAAGAGAAAATTAAGGAGAAAACCAAAAAGAATGAGATTGCTAAAGGTAATACATCAACCAAAAAAAAAAAAAAAAAAGAAGCAAAAAAACAGAAAAGAAAAGAGAAAAAAGAGTCCAGTCATATATTGAGATATGACAATGATCGCAAAACCATTTTCCAAGACCTCCTAAGAAGCTTCATGGTGCTACACCAAAATGTCCAACCACCCATATTGATTGTTAGCATTGATATCTTAACATAGTAGAAAATGCATACTTTCCAACATTAATGAGTATAGCACAATAGTCATGATGTTGTGCACAATCATTCAACATACCCTATACCAATCAACCTAACATGGCATTATATTTTGCCTGCACACATCAATGGCATATAACAGTTCTTGTAGGACAAATATCAAATAAATGAAAATCAAAAAAATAATTACATACTAATAGAGTATAGATATGTATTCGGTGCAAATGAAAATTAAATTTTGAAATTTGCAATTACTTTATCTATTTCTTATTTATCTGATAGTCTCTCATTCTTGAAAGAGACATAAGGGATCTAGACCCTAAAATGAGGTTGCCTTTTCATGAAAAGCATTGGATTCCATTTTAAAGACCAAATTAGAGTCATCAATCCCCCTTTTCTATCTTTGCATGTTCCTATCAAATGCCTAACAAAAGCTGTCCTATAGAATTCACCATCCTAGAAAAGACTTTTGTTTATCTGAAATTTTGTTAGAAATTAACCTAAACTGATATTACTATTGAAAAAGGTACCCTATATTACTTGCCATTCAATGGAAAGAAAATATGTATTGAACATTTTTTACATCTCAAAAAGAAGATAATCACACATGACAGTGCTAGATTAATGACATAGGTGAGCTCACAAATTGCCCAACATATTTATTACTTCAATTCTTGTATAGTTCTCTACAATTCCCTCAAAAACCAAAACAAATAGATAATTCTAACCAATCCCAAAAGAGAACATGCTAAAAATTTAAAGAAGGTCGAGATTATGAACACTACACCGAAGGTCCAACAAATTTATGGCCTGGATTATGGAGGCCTAACCATTTAGATGAACTATCTTAAATGGTTTTGGTTCTTAGTCAAATCAGGGTTGAGAAGGCAGAATTTAAACAATCAATCCAACAGAAAAGAGTCATAAGACAACTCAAAATGCAAGGTGAGGGGGGAAGAAAGAAAAGAAAGGAAAAGTAGCCCTAAACTAAAAGGTATATATCTCATGGACGTATTTTAGTAATCTCTCAACTGATTATAGCACAAACACTTCTTTTGTTTAACAAATTATTTGAATTAATAGTAATCTATGTTCCTAGTATGGTGCCTCAAATCATGATTCTTCAAAGTTGGGTTGCAAAACAAAAGTCCAATAAGCAAATAGGGTATGTTGAATGGGTTTATACAGTAACATCAAAATATCCATTCATTTCTCAGTTTATACAATTCCCAGAAAATTGCTAAAGGTAATACATCCAAACCACTTTAATTTTGTTTCTCATAGGAAAATCAAGCCACCACAAGAATAATTGTTAGAAAAATAAACAGATTTCAATAAGCAAATAAAAAATTAGTCTCATATCAGTTACATGGTTACAAAATTCAATTACCAACACATCAGATTTCACACAAGCCAAATTTCAAGCGTATATATATATATATATATATATATGTGTGTGGAATCAACACAAGATAATGCATTAAAATACAGGACATATAACAAAAGAAAGGGAATTTCTATTACTTAGCAAATGACCAATTCTGGCATGAATTTAGACCATGTCTAGCAGGGACATCATTATCATTTATCATTCATTACAAGAACCAAGGATGTGAAATGCAAAACAAGGGCATCATTGTCATTTATTAGTCATTATCCTTACAATAACTTTGTGATTGGAGAAAGGGGGGGGGAAGATTAATATGATTTTATAATTATCCAATCCTACTGCTCCTTTAAAAATAAAAATAAAAAGCGAACAAAACAATAAAGAAAAAACTAGCCATTGTGGCATTTTATCAAACACCTAGTAGACCCAAAATCAGAAGCATGAGACTTTACTCTGTGTGTGTGTAGAATCACCAGCAATTCATTCACTTCAATGATTATATTGGGTAGAATATGAATATCATAATCAAAATACATAACTTTCCCAAATTAAAATCATTCAAGTTGTTCATGGAACCCTTTAAAGTAGAGAAGTTTTGGAGATGTTAGAACTAATGAATGGAATGACTTTAATCTCATCTTAACAATGAATTCCATTTACAGAAACACGTCCGAAAACAGAGTGAGGGTAGAGAATGAGAAACCCAGAGACCAGAAAAGAGAGAGAAGGGTAGAGAAAGAGAAACAGAGACAACAAACTGACCTAGAACTCACGGTGGTGCTGTAGCTTGATGTCGGTGCAGGATGAACTCACGGTATGGAGGATGAACCGTCCTCACGGTGGAGGATGAGCTCACGTTGTTCTCTGCTACAGCTTTGTGAAAGAACTATGGATAGATTATTAGGGCACAAAGTTCTAACCAAGGAGTTGAAAACAATTTAGGCGCTAACCCAAATCAGAATTTTTTTAGTGCTTTAATTTTGGGTTTATGTAAAGACATGGAAAAATATCAAAAAAAATAAAAATAATTCAGAATTCATAAATTGGATGGGTAAATCATAATTTTTTTAGTGCTTTAATTTTAGGTTTATGTAAAGACATGGAAAAATATGAAAAAAATAAAAATAAATCATAATTCATAAATTGGACGGGTAATGTGAAAGTATTCCTGCTAAAAAATAAATGTGTGTTTTATGAATTTTTTTAATCGTTAAAATTATAATTTGTTGTAGTGAGAGAGAGATATGAGAGGAAACTGATAAACACACACACACAAAAAAAAAAAAAAAAAAAAATTAGTAGAGTATTTTTTTTTTTTCATTACTGCCCAATTTGTCAAAATTTTCCATCCAAAATTAGTGACAAAATAATTTCCTCAGCAAAAGGTCTCAAAATATTAAAAATTATTAGTAACGAAAATATATTTCTCACCAAATAATCTTAAAATATTTAAAATCAAGTTTTTTTTTAAAAACAAAATGTAAAATTATTGGTGACGAAAATATATTCCTCACTAATAATTTTATAATTAGTGACAAATTTTTTTCTCACCAAAAGTCTCAAAATTTTGGCGCCACCAAAAAAATTTGGCGGAAAAGCCTTCAATGACGAAACTTAATTTTTTCTCACCTAAAAAGAAGTATTTATTGACGCAAATAAATTTCGTCACCTATTATTTTTATTTTTTTATTATATGTGACAATTTTATAATTCGTCACAAATTGTTCTTATTTAGTGACGAAATTTATTTTCTTCACTACTTTTCATCACCATAGGTTACTTTTGTTATAGTGAAAACAGTGTAACTAAGCATATGAGTAATGAATTTTTGAATACTACAACTGTTAGAATACACACTGGATTCAAGAATCCCCTCACAGAAGTTGCATGGGCATGTTGTAACTGCCTATTAGGAATTAAAAATGTAGGTGTAAAGTTGAGGAGGCCGACGCTACTGCTGCTCCGACGCTGCTGCTGCTCCTCTGCCGCTCGACGTCGATCGATCGATCGAGAGAGAGAGAGAGAGGGGTAAGAAGAGATTAGGGATTTTTGGGTTTGAGATTGGGGATTTTTTTGTTTTTTTTTTTGAGGGGGTGGGGGGGATGGAAAAAAAAAGGGAGGAGAGGGAATGGAAAAAAAAAAGGGGACGGGAATAAAAAATAAAAATATATATATTTTTTTTATTCACAAATGAAATTTAAATAATAAAATAACGTCGTTTAATTTTTATTTTATTTTTTTGCGGCGGGGGTTGTCGTCATCAAAAAAATTTATTTTTTGTTAAAAAATTTATTTTTTTGTAGTTAATGAATTTTTTTAAAAAAATATTATTATTATTTATTTGGTAGAAGTAGGGGTAATATTTTAATGAAAAATATTTTTCACTAAAATAAAAGTTACTTTTTTGTAGTCAATGAAAAATATTTTTCTGCGGCCTATTTTTTTTTTTTTTTTGTTACTAAAAATCATGAACTAATTTTTTGTGGTAGAGGAAAGGGAGCGGCAATAGTGGTGAAGATGGTGGATAAGAAATGATGGTGATGGTGATGGTGATAGTGAAAAAGATTAGTAGTGAAGTTATGGTAGTGGTAGTGTAAATGGAGTGACAGGGGTGAAGAAGAGGTAATGGTAGTAGTAGTGGCAGTAGTGGTAGTGGGGGTAATGAAGTGGTGGCGATGGCAGTAGTAATGGTAGTCGTAGAGGTGAAGTGGCGATAGTGGAAGTAGTGGTGGTGGTGGAGGAATAGCGTTTGTAGTAGTGGTGAAGGTGGTAGAGGAGATGGGTGGTGAGAGAGATAAATGAGTGAAAGACAGATAGAGGAGAGAAAGGAGAGAGAGAGATAAAGTGATGAGCGAGAGAGAGAGAGAGAGAAAGAACGCAAACACAGTGGGAGAGAGAGAGAGAGAGAGAGAACAACGCAAACAGAGAAAACGGGAGTGAGAGACTAAACAACGCAAACACAGTGGGAGAGAAAGAGAGAGAGAGAGAAAGAAAAAGAGATAGTGAGTGAGAGACAAAAAAGAGACATAGAGAGAAGAGAGATGAACGAGAGAGATAAAGAGAAAAGAGATGAGAGAGAGAGAGACATAAAGAGAAGAGAGATGAACGAGAGAGACAGAGAGAAAGATAGAGAGAAGAGAGATAAGCGAGAGAGATAAAGAGAAGAGAGATGAGCGAAAGAGACAGAGAGAGAAAAGAGATGAGAGAAGAGATAGATGAGTAAGAGACACACAGAGAGACAGATAGACAGACAGACAGACAGAGAAGAGTGATGAGTGAGAGAGAGAAAGAGAAGAGAGAAAGGAAGGAAGATAAAAAAATAGATGAAAAGATATAGACAAAGAGAGAGAGAGAGAGAGAGAGAGAGAGAAAGAGCGAAAAGAGATAAACGAGAGAGAGAGAGAGACAGAGAGAGATGAGCGAGAGAGCGAGAGAGATAAAGAGAAGAGAGACAGAGAGAGAAGAGAGATGAGAGAGATAAAGAGAAGAAAAATGGACGAGAGACACAGAGAGAAAGAGAGACAGACAGACAGATAGAGAAGAGTGATGAATGATGAGTGAGAGAGAGAAAGAGAAGAGAGACAGAGACATAGAGAGAAAGAAAGAGACAAACAGAAAAAGAAGAGTGATGAGTGAGAGAAAGAGAGATAAGAGAGACAGAGACACATAGAGAAAGAGAGAGACAGATAGACAGACAGACAGACAGAAAAGAGTTACGAGTGAGAGAGAGAAAGAGAAGAGAGACAGAGACAGAGAGATAGAAAGATAAAAAAATGGGTGAAAGGAGAAATGTTCAAAAGAGTAAGACGATGTCGTTTTTATTTTTTTTATTTTTTTTTTGGTAACAGAAAAATACCATTGCATTTATTTAAACCATTTTATGACTATATATATATGAAGCCGTCTCAAAGCCACAATATATATATATTTTTTAAACTTTTTTTTTTGCAACGGTACGTATTACGATCGCAAAAAAAATTTTCTTTTTTTTTTTCGACTGTAGCTGGTACCATCGCAAATACTCTTTTTTTTTTTTTTGCGACAGCAATTTCTATCATCGCAAATACTCTATTTTTTTGCAACGCCAAGTTGTGTTGTCTCAAAAAGTCACATTTTTTGGCGACGGCAAGTTGTGCCGTCTCAAAAAGTCACATTTTTTTGAGACGGTAAGTTCTGATGTCTCCAAAAGTCACATTTTTTGCGACGACAAGTTGTGCCGTCTCAAAAAGTCACATTTTTTAGCGACGGCAAGTTGTGCTGTCTCAAAAAGTCACATTTTTTGAGATGGCAAGTTGTGCCGTCTCTAAAAGTCATATTTTTTGCGACAGCAAGTTGTGCCGTCACAAAAAGTCATTTTTTGCGACGGCAAATGTGACGTCGCAAAAAGTTCCGCCTCATAAGCCCACTTTTCTTGTAGTGTGGTGTGGTTATGAGATATGTGATTAGTGGTTATGAGTAAAGTGGTGTGGTTATGGGCCAAAGAATGTTGGTTATGAGATATGTGATTAGTGGTTATAAGTAAAGTGGTATGGTTATGAGCCAAAGAGTATTGATTATGAGATATATGACTAATGGTTATGAGATATGTGATGTTAATTATGATCAAAGTGGTGTGACTATGAGCCAAAGAGTGTTATGAGATATGTGATTAGTGGTTATGATATATGTAATGTTAGTTATGAGCCAAAGAGTGTTGGTTATGAGATATGTGGGTAATGGTTATGAGATATATTATTGTTGTTTATGAGATATGTGATTTTGGTTATGAGCAAAGTGGTGTAGTTACGAGTCAAAAGAGTGTTTGGTTATGAGATATGTGATTATTAGTTATAAGATATGTGATATTGGTTATGATCAAAGTGATGTGGTTATGAGCAAAAGGGTGTTGATTATGAGATATGTAATGTTGGTTATGAGTCAAAGGGGAATTGGTTATAAGATGTGGTTATGAGTTATATGGGTAGTAGTTATGAGATATGTGATTAATGTTATGAGATATGTGATATTGGTTATGATCAAAGTGGTGTGATTATGAGCTAAAGGATATTGGTTATGAGATGTAGTTATGAGATATGTGATTGTAGTTATGAAATATATGATATTGGTTATCAACAAAATGGTGCTGGTTATGAGATGTGGTTATGAGATATGTGATGTTAATTATGATCAAAGTGGTGTGACTATGAGCCAAAGGGTGTTATGAGGTATGTGATTAGTGGTTATGATATATGTGATGTTAGTTATGAGCCAAAGAGTGTTGGTTATGAGATATGTGGGTAATGGTTATTAGATATATGATTGTTGTTTATGAGATATATGATTTTGGTTATGAGCAAAGTGGTGTAGTTATGAGTCAAAAGAGTGTTTGGTTATGAGATATGTGATTATTAGTTATAAGATATGTGATATTGGTTATGATCAAAGTGATGTGGTTATGAGCAAAAGGGTGTTGATTATGAGATATGTAATGTTGGTTATGAGTCAAAGGGGGGATTGGTTATATGATGTGGTTATGAGTTATATGGGTAGTAGTTATGAGATATGTGATTAATGTTATGAGATATGTGATATTGGTTATGATCAAAGTGGTGTGATTATGAGCTAAAGGATATTGGTTATGAGATGTAGTTATGAGATATGTGATTGTAGTTATGAAATATATGATATTGGTTATCAACAAAATGGTGCTGGTTATGAGATGTGGTTATGAGATATGTAATGAGAGCTCATAACTAAGTTATGATTAATTTGATTCTAGTTATGAACAAATATGATTTTGGCTCATAACTATAAAAAGTGACCTGCTTACCAGGTCACTTTTAATGATGTGGCTCAATCTGAACCATTGATTTTCTATGTACCATACATTTTTTAAACAAAATGTACTGTAGACTTTCCCTGAAATCAATTTGTAGACCGATGGGAACCTCGTTATGTACCCACTAAACACTGAAGAAAGCCCAACCGATGCTTAGTATGCCTCGGGGACTGATGGGTATGCCCCTCTTTTCCTTTACTTCAATCATTCTACAGGCACTCTGGCTCTCATAAACAGCATTAGTTTGGAAGCGATCATATACTTTAACTCAGGGTTGGCTATCAACAACAACTACAAAACAATTATTTATCGCGCAACACTTTATTTTGATGGGTTTTTCAAATTGAACTCTCATAAATTCAATGCGAGTGGTCGTGAATCCCAGATTCAAACTGAATGGATACAACCGGCCAATCCATGTAGAGTGAGGAATTTTTGTGGCTTCAACAGTTTGCACATTTAATGACAACCAGCCATATTGCCGTTGTGTTCCCAGTGCCGATTTCATTTATCCCAAAAAGTGGTCTCTCGGCTGAGACAAAAACTTCTCGCGAAGAGTGTGCAAGGATGGGATAGAAAACGACACCAACTCATTTGACATTACTACCGTGGAGAATATGAAATGGGGAGACTTTCCCTATATTCAAATAATGCGGGTGTCAATGGAAGATTGAAAGAAGTCTTGTTTAGAAGATTGCAATTGCGAAGCAGGCTCATTCGTGGCCTCAACTTGCAGGAAACAGTCTTCCAGTTAGATGTTTTGAAAGAGATGTAGAAGGGGGAGCGTTCACAGCTCTCTTTAAGGTACGTGTAGTCAAAAGTGAGAAGCCGCCGTTGCCACAAACACTAGTTGCGGTCCAGGCAGAAAAGAAGTAATGTCAATACTTGTTGTGACTATTGGTTTGCTTACAAGTTCATGTGTTGCTCTTGCCATCTCAGGCATATATGTTTACAAATTCAGAGTTTTGAAGTACAAAAGGTTGTTGCAATATGGAAACTTGGGTGTTAGGTTTTTATTCTTGGCAATCCCGTTTGACAAAACTCCTTTCAGTTGTACTTGCTTTCCCACTTTCAGTGAGGCTATGAGTTTTTAGATGCGAATCCAACCCGAATTGTGCCTTGCAGAGAAGTTTGTGATGTTAATACTTTCAAGATTGCCACTTCGCTGATTATGACGGGGATCGAGCGAAGGTTACATCTGGCAAAATGCAAAATTGCATTCGAAGTTGCATGTCCGTCTGTGCTCGCTCGAGCGAAGGAGTTCTCGCTCGAGCGAAGGCTGCGTCTGGCAAAAAACCTGAGAAGGATGATTTTACGCTCGAGCGCAGGTTGTTTGGCTCGAGCGAAGCCACTTGTGGAAAACACGCATTTTTGGTTCCTCGCTCGAGCGAGCTTCGCAGTCCCAGATTTCTATAAGTACGTGTTTCTGTCAGATTTTAGGATTACTGCTCCAGATCTACTTTTTCGATATTAAGGTTTATATCTGAGGATATTTTGTGAGTTTTCTTTGATGTTTAATTGAGTATTCAACTCATGGGTTAAGAAGAATACATCAAAGGTTTGTTTGCCATTCTATACAAAAGAGAGAGTTGTTCTTCGATGAATTCTGAAGAATTTGAGCCTGAAGCTTTGGTGGATTCTGGAGTAGCTCATCGTCAAGACAATTCCAATGTGAAGACGGGACTAGAAGAGGCACATAGGGGTTGGTTCAATTCGGGTGTGGATTCGCTAGGTAATTGAGAGTATACCGGTGTAATTCGTTTATATCTTCTTAGTGGATTGTTTTGTGGCTGTTGCCCGTGGTTTTCTTATCACAATTGGAGGTGTCCAATTGTGGTTTTTCCACATAAAATTGTTGTGTCGATTTGTCTTGATTGTTTGATTGGGATTTTGTTTACTACTTAAAATTGATACATTATCACAAATCAACATCTAGGGGATTTCTATATTTTTCATTGGGTATTAGGCAGGAGCTCACCTTGCGTTTGTTTTCATACTGTGAGCTGAAAGCAACCAATGGGTTCAAAGAAGAGTTGGGAAAGGGCTCATTCAGAGCAGTTTACAAAGGCACTTTGTGTAGAGGTAAAAAGTTGATTGCGGTGAAGAGACTCCAGAAAGTTGTGGAAGAAGGTGAAAGGGAGTTTTAGGCAGAGATGCGAGCAATCGGGAGTAGGCACCACAGAAACTTAGTCCAACTGCTCGGATACTGTATTGAGGGTTCTAAAAGGCTTTTGGTTTACAAGTACGTGAGCAATGGCTCCCTTGCAGATCTTCTTTTTAAATCTTTAAGGCGCCCAGATTGGAATGAGAGAATTAAAATTTCCCTAAATGTCGCAAGAGGGATCCACTATCTGCATGGAGAGTGTGAGGCTCCTATAATTCATTGTGATACAAAGCCTCAAAGCATATTGATGGATGAGTTTTGGAATGCCAAAATCTCCGACTTCGGGTTGGCCACGTTTTTTATTCCTGATCAAACGCGGACCTTTACATGAGTCAGAGGGACTAGAGGATATGTGGCTCCAGAATGGCAAAGAAACATTCCCATATCAGTCAAAGCTGATGTTTACAGTTATTTTGGAAATTGTTTGTTGCAGAAGAAGCATGGAAGTTAATGTATGAGGAGGTTGTTTTGTCCAATTGGGTCTATAAGTGCTTTGCTGAGAGGGAGTTGAACAAGCTTATGGTTGTGGGTGATGAAGAAGTTGACATGGAGACACTAGAGAACATGGTTAAAGTGGGACTTTGGTGCATTCAAGATGAACCAGCTCTTCGTCCTTCCATGAAAAGTGTAGTTTTGATGCTTGAAGGCATTACTGATATATCAATCCCTCTATGTCCAACTACCTACTAAGGAATCCATGTGAACTGCACTAATAATATATTTATTTATATGTAATTTATTGTTGAGGTTCATGTAATTTTGATTTTTATTAATGAATAAGTGATGAGAAACCTCTTTGTTTTCTCTTATTTTCTCTCAAGGGTCTGAAGTTTCAATGAAGCTGGAGCAATTATAGATTTTTTAGGATGAACAGAAGCTGAGATCAACCTTAGAACCCTTTCTCATTAATTTGGTATAATCTTTTTAATTTTTGACATTTGATAAAAGATTGTGATCATGCTTTTACCAATAAATATGAAGGTTTTGGTGTTGAACACAATACTTTTTTTATGAAGGATATTCAATCTTTTTAGCATGTTTTGGTTGTTGAGTGGTGGATTTGAGCATATTTAATTTAGGAATTTGTTTTGATTGGGTAACTCCGCTGGGGTTGTTTAACAACTCCGGTGGTCCCAAGCCTGGGTAAAAGAGGAGAGTTGTGTGTTAGGTAACCAATAACCAACACGTAAAAAACCCGCTTGTATCCCTTATGATTGTTTGATTGGGTATTATGATATATTTTAGCTGTCTGCATGGTGTTTGTTGAATTGTCTCAATGGTATCATTACAATAAAATCAACCCATTGTTTATAATCTGTGTTATGTTCTGTTTCCTTGATGTATTTAAATAGATAGATTAGAGACATGAACTTCGACTAATGAATTATAATAGTAACCAGATCACGTCATAGCTACAAGGAAAATGCCTGACAAAAAGGAATTCTAGCAGTGGCATTAATTTATATTCTGCTAATAACCAAGTTAAAAAAAAAAAAAAAAAAAAAAGATGATGAAAATTCGCAATTCTCTAGCATATGGTGGCATCTGTCTGAAGGTGGGTGTGCACTCTCACGATTATGTGTTACTAAATTAATTAGGGATGTGTTTTGTTCTTTTGGCTGAGATGATTGCTTTTGGGTTTTGGAATTTTAGGTTGAAACTGTGGAAGCTTTAATTGTCTAATCTTTCCAGCTTTTTTATCTTCAAAATCTCTGATTTTTTAGGATCTTGAGTCATTTGGTATACATGTCTTTTGGTTGTTTCCTGTGGTAGTTTTTGGTTGAATTTGTGTTTAATTTGTTTTGGGAATGCGATGTGGTTATTTTTGACAGTTTTTGGTTGAATGTGATTTGATTTGGTTAATTTTTGTGATTGAATATTCTCCTAATTCTTTAAATTCCTGTGTGTGAGTAAAAAAAAAAAAAAAAAAAAAAAAAAAAAAAAAAAAAGAAGAAGATTAATGCTAGACACTTTTCTTAGGGTGGGCATTTTTTGTGTCTATGATACTGGGAGGCAACATACCTAAAGCCTCACTCAACAGCCTACAAAAACTAAACATTTTAAAGGCTCTAACGTTTTCAAGCATTCTTTTGCAAAGCTAACAAAACAAAAAACAAACTTACGGTTCTATCTTTGATTTTAAATTGCAGATCATGTCACTCCACCACCACGTGAAGCTAAAGTTACTATGGGAACTACATTTATCATTATATTTAAAGATGAATTAATTATGTTAAGCAAACTCAGACATTAATTGTTGTGGGTGATGAAGAAGTTGACATGAAGACACTAGAGAACATGGTTCAAGTGGGACTTTGGTGCATTCAAGATGAACCAGCTCTTTATCCTTCAACGAAAAGCTTAGTTTTGATGCTTGAAGGCATTACTGATATATCAATCCCTCCATGTCCAACTAGCTACTAACGAATCCATGTGAACCGCAGTAATAGTATATTTATTTGAAAGATTGTTGCTTATATATATGTGTGTGTGTGTAATTTATTATTGAAGTTCATGTAATTTTATTGATTCCCTCTCTTCATGCAAGTGCGCAAATAGTTTGCAGTTAATGAGTACTGATCGTAATAAAAATTTTATATACGTTGTTCTAATCAATAAATTAGATATTGAAAAATCTAGAAATCCCCTAGATGTTGATTTGTGATTATGTATCAATTTTAAGCAGTATATAACAATCCCAATCAAACAATCAAGACAAATCGATACAACGATTTTACATGGAAAAACCACAATTGGACACCTCCAATTGTGAGAAAAAAACCACAGGCAACAGCCACAAAACAATCTACTAAGAAGATATAAAGGAATTACACAGGTATACTCTCAATTACCTAGCGAATCCACGCCCGAATTGAACCAACCTCTGTGTGCCTCTTCCAACCCTGTCTTCACCTCGGAATTGCCTTGACGATGAGCCACTCCGGAATCCACCAAAGCTTCAGGCTCGAATTCTTCAGAATCCACCGAAGAACAACTCTCTTTTTTTTGTAGAATAAACAAATAATCCTTTGATGTATACTCTTTAAACTATGAGTTGAATACTCAATCAAAACATTAAAGAAAACTAGCAAAATATCCCCAGATATAAACCCTAGAACCCAAGAAGAAGATCTGGAGAAGTTATCCTAAATTTGGACTGAAACACGTATTTATAGAAAACTGTCCCGCGATCTCCGCTCGAGCGTCGGATTGGCCGCTCGAGCGGACCTACGCTCGAGCGCGGAAAGTTCCGCTCGAGCGGGAAAAAACAACATCCAGTATTTTTGCAGGCGAACAAACTTCTGAAACCCAGCATTCTTCGCTCGAGCGGGGGAATGTCCGCTGGAGCGGACAGGCAACTTTGAATGCATTTTTGCATTTTGCTTCGGGGGCTCCGCCCCTAGACCCCCGCGAGCTGACCGAGCAGCTTGATCCCCATCATAATCCGCGAAGTGGCAATCTTGAAAGTATTAACATCACAAACTTCTCTGCAAGGCACAATTCGGGTTGGATTCGCATCTAAACACTCATAGCCTCACTGAAATAAAAAGTGCGAAAACAAATACAACTTAAAGAAGTTTTGTCAAACGGGGTTGCCAAGAATAAAAACCTAACAGCTATAATTTTCTGTGAGTCTGAATTTTCACCATTTTCTTGATGAAATGGTTGAACGCTATCATGTGGCACCGTAGTAGATACGTTTTGGATAGTACTATGCATAATACTTCTATATGCGTATCAGGACATGTAATGTCTAATTTTTTTTTCTTTCTTTCTCAATTTTTGACCTACTCCAAAAGTACATGGTATATACCTAAGTCATACTTCCGTTAGAATTGTAAAATTAGAGCAAAACCCACTTTACCCTTTTGTAACATTTAAACCTATTCAAAAGACATTTGCATGGTTTTGGTTAGACTAAAATGCAATGTTACTGGCATTTGTAAAACGACCTTGATATTGTTCTTGTTCTCTTTTCTCTGATCTTCCCTTTTTCTTTTTGTCTCTCTTATGTTAAGACTAACTTCTAATTGTTTCAAATTGACAACATGAATACAAACTAAAGGATAAATTTAATAGACATTGTCATCAATATTAGCAAACACAGAGAATACAAAATAAGGTAGTCGGAAACAAAATCACATACCAATGATACAGAAGTTCCGGGGAAAAAAAAAAAGAAAAAAAATCATGAATTAATAAAGAGGAAATCTGCCATATTATATAAACTACATCAACAACGGTTCAGTTTCCCAATGATCTAAGGTGATCATTTTGGAGCTGTAGAAAGTTGACACTACGGCAATGGTATAAAGTAGTCCTACACCGCACACGGCAAACAAAACACAAATCAATCCCAAAAAACTTTACTACGTCAATTTTTCTATACAATTTTGTGTGAAAAGAATCAAAAAAATAAAATGCAAGGTAGTTTGAAAAGGGGTTGTTTAAAACAAAGTAAATGTTATATATACTTGTTTGACGTAGGTCTTGTTAGGTTTTTATAATTGGCAATTCTGTTTGACAAAAACTTTTAATTTTAAATTTTATTTGCTTTTTTGTTTCAGTGAATTGGTGAGTATTTAAATGCAAATCCAACTCAAATTGTGCATGTGTAAAGAAGTTTGTGTTAAAATTCCGTATCTTGAACATTCTTTATTTTCCATTTTACTGACTATGTACGAGGATTGAGCGGTCTTTCATGCGCTCGAGCAATGATGTGGTTCATCACATATCTCTACTTGCATCTGATCTTCTGGAAGACAAATTTTACTGCTCAAGCTGTAGATGTTGCCTTTGAGCAATGGGCCTATATGTCAGCACCGCCTTTTAATTTCACCGCTCAAGCGGTAAAGTGTGTGCTCAAGCAGTATTCGCGGCTCTGTTTGGTATAAAGTGCATTGTTTGCTATTTTTAGGATTCAACCCGTGTAAATTCTCAAAGAGGAGAGCTACCAAGGTTTTCTATTTTGGTTTCCTTGATGATTTGAGAGTGATCGATAGATCTACAAACTTTGTATTGACATCATCAAGGGGTTTGTTTTTATTATTTCATTTAAAAAAGAGAAAGTTGTTCTTCGGTGGAATCCGAGAAACTTAGACTTGAAGTTTTGGTAGATTCCGGAGTGACTTGGATTTGACATCGACGTTGTGAATTCAACATTAGGCAAGACAATTCCAAGGTGAAAACGGTGATGGAAGAAGCATATCATGTTTGGTTCAATTCGGGAGTAGATTCGTTAGGTAATTGAGAATTCTTATATGTAATTCTTTTGTCTTTTTAGTGGATTGTTTTGTAATTTTGACCCGTGATTTTTTTATCACAATTGGAAGTGTCCAATTGTGATTTTTTCCATATTTAGATCATTGTGTCGATTTGTTAATGATTGTTTGATTGTGATTGAGATTTACTGTTTAAAATTAAAACATAATCACAAATTAATAATATTTTGAGAGTTTTTCGATTTTTCAGGTTTCATAGACACAATATCAAACATGCTGTATGTATGAGCCACAATTGCTATACATTGGCTAATTGCAATGAATTTGTACAAATTTGAAAAAAATCAATAAATAAATAAATATTGAGAACTATAACAAACTTGCCTGGCCATTACATAATCAACAATGAAGGAAGCAAACTGTGGATTCGAAATCAAATATATGATTTTGTACCATTTGTTCACTGCCAAAGCGAAATGAAAACTAGAATATGAAAACGAACCCAAAATGGGCACAAGGTTGAGCTCATAATATTTGTCACAAGAAGCTATACATTTTATAAAAAAGAATTCACATATGTTATTATGGGTTGTTTTTTAAGGGTATTTTAGGTATTTTTGCAGAGTTATTTTAAGGGAAATATTTTGTGATAATATTACGAATTTTTGTATTACTCTTACATATTTTTTTATTCAAACATTTTCTTATCAAAATATATAACATTGTCACAAAAATGCTTAATATTACTATAAAATATGTAACTTTATTTCTAAATCACATATTGTCTAACTCTATTTAAAAATTACGTAATATTTATCACAAAAATATATAAGAATTGTGCATATGGAACACACTTTTTGAGATGAATATACCATAACATTACCCTTTAACTTGGGATAAATTACGCTCAGCTCCCTGAAATTCAACAAAACACAATTAATTTTATATTTTTAACATAATTACACTCGTTTCTTTTAATGCTTTAATTTACAGTGGCAGTTAGATTTTTTTTTTTAATTAACAATTCATTTGTCATATGAATAAAAAATAATATTATCATTTATTTTTAAGTAAAATATGTTAGAATTGGTTTTGAAGTTTTTGGAAAAATCTGATTTTTCCTTAAACTTTGGTCTATTTTTTAGGTGGGATCCATGCGCCGAATTTTTCGGGTCAAGGTGGTAACGCGTTCTATGTCGCGTTGTGATTCACATGGTATATTTGGTTGCTCAAAACCATTATCGAGTGAATGGAAAATTGAAGCCAAAGTATGCTCCATGGAAATGAAATTTTGATGGAAAATCCTAAAAGGTTTGAATAAAGGCTTGTCCCACATTGGTTTGATGGGAAGAAATTTATGAGTTTATAAAGCTTGGAATTATAACTTGGGGAGGGGCACCCCAAGTTTGTAGAAGGGACAGGTTATGGGCAAATTAGGCTAAACCCATTGGACCCAAAAATAACCACACGCGCGCGCCGACGCCGTCCGTCCGTCCGGTCGGTTGGGCGAGCTAGTCTGGGCTTGGGGGAGTGGTGTGAGGTTGGGTTGGGCTGGGCTTGTCTGGCCCAATACCTATCTTTTTGGGCCAAAAACATTTGAAATTTATTTTGGAATTTGTTTTTCTAAAATTTATTTTGCACCTCTTTAATTCAAACCAAACAACCACATTTTCTCCTATAAATAGATAGACCCTCTATTGATTTTTCATTCACAATTTTCGTACTTCTCCTCTGCAATAATTCTTTGCATTTTGCTACATTAAATTTCTATGAGAAAGAGTGTAAACACTTAGTGTGTTCATTGTGCAAACAATTTGTAGTGCTGCTATTATTTGTTGTTGATCATTTTATCCTGGGAGATAGACGTCCACATTCTGAAAGCACTGTGGAGAAGATGAATATGTTTTAAGGACACAGTGTTAAACACTGGACCTTATTAGAAAATTTGTTCAAGAAATTAATTTGGTAAGTAATTAATTTATTTTTTGCTTTATTATTTTTCTGTTTCAAATTTTCATTTTGTTTTTGTAACAAAATAAAAATCTGTTTTATTTATTTTATTTTATTTTCTGGTTTGATTTTTGTAATAAAACAAACTCTCTTATTTTCATTATTTCTTCTGTATTCCGTTTGTTGTTAAGTACACAAACAAAATTTATTTTTTCAAATACAGTCCTTATAGCGATCCCGGGTTTACCCTTGTTGTATAGTGATCCGGACATGTGTCCGTGGATGTTGGTAGTTGTTTATTATCTTGTTTACATCCTTTCTTACTTTGTATTTGAGTTATAGGATGTGTTGGGCGGGTTGGTTTCAGGTTGGTTGAGTTTAGAAACCAAAACTAGTTGCCCAGATTTTTGGCCTGTACGCTCGAGCGTAGGTGTTGGCGCTCGAGCGTAGATTACATCCATCCAGTATCTTGTTGTGCAGTGTTGTGAGCTCGAGCGTAGGGTTGGGAGCTCGAGCGGAGGCCTGGTTCTGCAAAAGTGCTGGGCGAGTGCATTCTGCGCTCGAGCGGGAGGTTGGCCGCTCGAGCGGAAGTCTGTGAGTGGCCGCTCGAGCGGGGTGTTTTACGCTCGAGCGGAAGACTGGGTTTAAATCCCGAAATTGTGACTTTTCAAATCACTTTTTCACTTTCTCTTCTCTCTCTTACTTTTCTCAAAACACCATTGTTGAGTCTTTCTCTCTAGATACTACCTTCTCTCTAGGTTTTGATCTAGTAGGAGTGATTTGCTCACCTTTGGCCTTTACAAAAAAGTTGTTGATCGTCGAGGGCTTCATTTTAATCTGAAAATCTCGGGTTTTGGAGCACGTTGGGTTTTGTCGTCTTCTCCTTTGGGACTCCGAATTTGAGGTAGGGATATCCTACTCCTCTCTATGGGTTTTGTCTTTAAATTTTGGTATTTTGAGATGTTGGGGTTGGTTTGGTAATTTTGTGAAAGTTTGGGGCTTTTGTGTAATTTTACAAAGGTTGGGGTTTTATTCATAATAAACCTAGATGCATGTTTGGCATAGAAAAATGGAATGATTGTTGAATCATTGATGAAAATGGGACCTAAGGGTTGAAATGGTAATTATGGAAAATGGCCTAATTACATTGTTTAATTAATTGGGATAATTAATTGGTGAGAAATGAGGAAATGAAATGTTGATTGAATATCCATTTGCGCATTTATTTTCTGTTTTAGAAATAACTGCTTGGGGCTATCGGTGGAGGATAGTCGTGATTGTTGTAGACAATGTATGTTGATTAGGCAAACTGAAACTAATCAATGGAATGTGTTATGGAACTTGACAGTTGCTAGAATACATTAATTGTTTGTATTGTGTGATTGTATATAGAACCAATGTGTTTATATACGTTATGTGTAGAGGAGGAGATAGGGGATGTACTCCGCGGTTTAGGGGAAGATAGGGGATGGACCTCTAAACCGGATAGGTATTTGGAGGAGATAGGGGATGTACTCCGTAGACAGAGCTCATATGCTTGTCTAGAGAAGTGAAGATAGAGCTCATATGCTTATCTTTGTGAAGTGTGGATACAGCTTGTATGCTTATCTGTGGATATTGTTGATATACATATCTGTTGAGAATGTGGATATAGCTTTTATGCTTATCTGAATGTGAGATATAGTTTTTATATATATCTGTGGAAATGATGATAGAGCTAGCATGCTTATCTGTTGAAAAAGGGAAAATGAAGAGTAATTGGGACTTGTAAGTCGTTGACATAAATATGTAATTTATGTGATTGTATCAGTGTTGACCAACTATCAATTGCTAATGTTTTAGTCATTATCCATGGTTGGTTTAGTGTATTTCTACTGGGCTGTGGCTCACCCTATATGGGAATATCATTTTCAGGTGCAGGAAGCATGCCACCTCCAAGGACATAGCTGGGAGGCTAGTGGCGGGCATAGTTTTGTCGTTTTACTTTTGATGTATTACATGTAATTTCAAGCCAAGGGCTTAATGTGTAAACGAGTTAGAACTCTTCGTTGTAACCAAGTGTTAACTTGGAAAGCTGTAAGCCCGTAGGGCATTTTGTTATGAGGTTAACATGTAATACTTATGTAATGGAATTCTAATGAATGAAAGGAATGCGGTTAGTTTAAATGTAAATGCATGTCTTATCTGATGGGTTTATTGTTATTATTTTGAGGGCGTTACAGTCCTACAATCTTAAGACATATCAATTTCATTGTATATAATTTTCTGTGTTTTCACAAACTGATATTCTGATTGGAAAATACAAATAGTTGTAATATATTGTTTGACAAATAGTAGTAATATACTGTTTATTTTCTTTGACAATTAGTAGTAATATACTGGTGTCATTAACAATTGCAGAATATTAATTTGTGTTATAAAAAATTATTATGGTATTTTATTTTTCTAGTTTTAGTAATAAGGAAAATAAAATTATTTTGTGTTATAATTTATTTTTTGGTTTTAGTAACTAGGAAATTAATTTGTGTTTTGGTTTTTTCTAATTTTTGTAATCAGATATTATGGAAACTGCAACTGAAACTGCAACTAGAAATGGTACTCCAATTGTTACACCAACTCCGGTCCCTATCCAGAACCACGTTCAAGTTTCAATAAATCATGGAGAAAAATCAAAAAAAAATTAACGGTACTAAGTTTAAGAGATGGTAGCAGAAAATGTTGTTTTATCTTACAACTCTAAATTTGGCCTGATTTCTTCGTGAAGCGGCTCCAGTACTTAGAGAGGATAAAAGTGATCGGCAAGTTGTTGCCACTGAAGACGCTTGGAAACATTATGATTTCCTGTGCAGAAATTACATCCTCAATGGTCTTGACAACATGCTGCATAATGTTTACAGCCCTCTAAAAACAGTAAAAGAATTATGGGATTCTTTGGAGAAAAAATACAAAACAGAGGATGCCGGCACGAAGAAATTTATTGTCGGTAAATTTCTGGACTTTGTTATGGTAGACTCCCAAATGGTAATTTCTCCAGTTCAAAATTTTCAAATAATTTTGCATGATATTCATTCTGAAGGTATGTCTGCCAGCGAGTCTTTCCAAGTCGCTGCTTTAGTGGAAAAGTTACCACTGGCTTGGAAAGATTTCGAAAATTATTTAAAACATAAACGCAAGGAGATGACCATGGATGAATTAATTGTAAGATTGAGAATTGAGAAAGATAACCGAAAGGATGAAAAGAGGAATGGAAAAAATCCCATTGAGTCTAAGGCTAATGTGGTTGAATAAGTGCACAAACCACATAACAAAAAGAGGAAGTTTACTGGAGATGGTCCTAAACAATGCGACAACAATAGCAATAAAAAGTTCAAAGGTAAATGCTATAAGTGTGGCAAGATCGGACATCGAGCTTCTGATTGTTGCCGCCTTAAGAAGGATCGCGGAAGTACAAGCAAGAAGACCACCAATCAAGCCAATGTGACAGAATTAGATTACATCTCTGACGGGGTAAATGACATCAACCTCTCTGTTGTGGTGTCTAAGGCTAATTTGGTTGGAAATCCCAAGGAATGGTGGGTTGACACTAGGGCAACTTGTCACATATGTGCGAACAAGAAGATGTTCACAACTTACAATGAGCCTGTAAACAGTGAACACCTTTTCATGGGAAATTCTTCTACTTCTACTGTGGCTGGATAAGGAAAAGTGATATTGAAGATAACATCAGGGAAAAAACTTGCCCTCAACAACGGACTGCATGTACCAAACATCCGAAATAATTTAGTTTCTGGTTCTTTGTTAAGTAACAATGGTTTTAGGCTTGTATTTGAGTCTGATAAATTTGTATTAACAAAGAGTGGTATGTATGTTGGTAAGGGATACATGAGTGATGGTCTTTTCAAATTGAATGTAATGACGGTTGTACTAAAACTTGCTATGAATAAAAATAACACATCTTTTGCTTATATTCTTGAGTCGAATTTATGGCATGGTAGATTAGGACATGTAAATTTTGATGCTTTGCGTAGATTAATTGGTTTGGATTATATACCAAAGTTTGAAATTTATCCTAATCACAAATGTGAGATTTGTGTAGAAGCAAAACTAACTAAGGCTTCATTTAAATCGGTTGAAAGAAAAGTCAGACCTCTAGAATTAATTCATACTGATGTATGTGATCTTAAATTTATTCAAACTAGAGGAGGCAAAAAATATTTCATAACATTTATCGATGATTGTATAAGATGTTGCTATGTATACTTACTTAGAAGCAAAGATGAAGCCTTAGAAATGTTTAAACTCTACAAAACTGAAGTTGAAAATCAACTTGGAAAAACCATTAAAATGGTTAGAAGTGATAGGAGTGGTGAATATGATGCACTTTTAAATGAATTTTGTACACAACATGACCTTATTCACCAAACTACAGCACCCTATTCTCCACAACAAAATGGAATTGCTGAAAGAAAGAATAGAACCCTTAAAGAAATGATGAATGCCATGTTACCAAGTTCAGGCTTATTACAGAACTTGTAGGGGAAAGCAATATTGTCTGCTAATTATGTTCTTAACAGAATACCCCACAAGAAAACCAATAACACTCCTTATGAATTATGGAAAGGTCGACCACCTTTCTACAAATACTTAAACGTATGGAGGTGTTTGGCAAAAGTTGAGGTTCCTGTTCCTAAAATGACTAAGATAGGACCAAAAATAGTAGATTGTGTGTTTATTGGTTATGCCCAGAATAGTAGTGCATATCGGTTTTTGACTTATAAATCAGAAATACCTGATATAAATGTGAACACTATTATAGAGTGTAACAAACTCGATCCGTAATTAACGTTAATTCATGCTTAAGTGTGCCTAACAAGTAACTAAGAAGAAATCCTAAGCTGATTTCATGTGCATTGCATTATTTTGTGTTTCTATCTGTTCAGCGTAGAAGATCTGTTCTTATTTTCATTTCGGTTTGCGAATTGAGGGCCTTATCAGCATCCGGGTCAAAAATTGACTTGATTTATATGTTAATTAGGATTTATAGAATTTTATGGTAGGTTTAATTAAAATTCTCAAACACCTCGGGAGGGACCAATGTGAGTTGTGGAAACTTACAGAACTAGCACGGGACTCCCAATTTGAAAACTAATTCGAAAAATGCATGTTAAATTGTATATTTTATGGATAAGATAATAATTGTCTAACTTGCATTTTTTTTTTTTTTTCATTTTTTTGCAAATTCAAGATTTCATATGGACATGTTTGGTAATTTGGAGGCAGCTGGTAACTCATTTTGTGTTTTTGTTCATATTACCTTACATGTATTTTGGTTTGTTGTAAATTTTCTATTTTTGTTGGTATTACAGGGCATGTTTGGTAATCCGCCCTTGATATTTTATTTTTGTTGATATTAGTAGACGTGTTTTTTGTTGGATATTAGGAGATGTGTTTGGTAATCCGCATGCGGTTGATATTATATTTTTGTGGATATTAGTAGACGTTGTTTGTGGATAGTAAGAGACATGTTTATAATCCGCATGCAGTTCATATTTTATTTTTGTGGATAGTGTTGAAATTCGAATGTGATGTTTATGAAAATGAACAGATTTCTGTATTGATTTGTAATAGATATTTTATTGAACAGGTTATTGAAATGCGTAGGGAATTGTTACTGAAAACAAAAAATTTCGGAAGAAAATAGTACCCCCATTTTCAAAATTTTTAATTTTTATTAGTGATGAAATAAAAAATGTCGCTATTAGTTTGCAAAAAACATGACGAATAATTTTTTCACTAATGATACAATACCAAATAAATAATTTCATTACATTTGCTGAATATTTCGTCGCTAAATGGAAATATTTGGTGACAAAATGTTTTTTGTCATTGAAGAATTTTCTTTTTTGCTCATTTTAGGGACGATTTTTTTTGTCACCTGAATCCATATCGTTGGTGAGGAAAACTTTCGTCACTAAAATCTATTTGGTGACGAAATATTTCGTCGCAAAAAATAATTAAAATAAAATATTATTTAGTTTTGGCGACGAAATTGATGTTATAGAGGACGAAAAATTCAACATTCGGAGACGAAACAATTCGTCGCCAAAAATAAAAAATAGGTGACGAAATTGTTTTTCGTCACCAGGTACTTTCAGCGACGACGTATAGGCCACGAACGTGGTGACAATTTTTTTTCGTCGCATATCACTTTAGTGACGAAAATTTGATGTTTGGAGATAAAATCAGTCTGTCACCAAAGGCCTTTTTTGTTGTAGTAAGCCCGAGTATTGAGAAGGATCCCTTGAATGGTTTGAGTGAATTCTGACTTATCGGCGCAAAGTCATTCATGATTTCAAAAATTTTAAGATGTTTCTTTTGCAAAACTTGCGAAGATAGGTTCAGAATTGTGAGTGGTATTCTACATTGTCCTGGGGATTCTCTTTGCCGTTAGGCGATCATGTTGGCCAGCACAACGTGGCTTTCAAACCTGCAAGTACAAGGCGGATTTCGGGCCTCACAAATCATAGAATTTCTCCCCTGGTGTTTTCATTATTTCAAAGAGAAAAGGATAAAGAGAAAAGGATAAAAAGAAACCAAAAAGAAAAAAGAAAAAAATAAAAGAAAAGGTAAGAAGAAGAAAAAGAACAAAAGAAGAAAAAAAAAAAAGAAAAAAGGAAAAAGAAGTCAATCATCAATCCGGGGGCATCCATTGGAATAAAATCCAAGCAACTATGAGGAAGGGAACTTCTGTCTGAATTTGGGGAAGTCGATGCAAGAAGGTGCCACATTGCGAGAAGAACCAACTTTCATAATGGAACAAAAGAAAACAAGAAGACATGCATAAAGGAATGGAGAACCAAGCTCAAATCAAGGCGAAGCCAGTTCCAGTGTTAGGGCAAGAATGACTATTGATCAAATTCACCACAAGTGTTGTAACGCTACCCTTGAGAGGCTCGCTAGGCCGAAAACCCGAAAGGGCGACCTAGACAAAAGTTGGAGCTTGAAAAATGAGAAATTAAAAAAATATAGCTCGCAACGTTGAAAATCCCAAAGGGGCAACTTTGGCAAAAGTTGGAGCGCAAAAGGAGAGTGTTAACACCTGAGTGAACATCAGCCATGAACTACGTTGACCTGATTCCCATTCTTGGGATACATAGGAAACTTCATCCTGAAGTTCGGTCTCAATCATATCTTTCACATCCATCTCAACCCAATCACCTTGCCCAATTCATGTCGTCAGCTTCGCATCGATCCATGAGCTACACCGATTGTTGTGCATATCATTGGGTAAGAAAGAACTAGCTTCAATCAACAACTGGAGCAATTTTTGATACTTGAACTTATCAGTAGAATCTTTATCTTGATCAAAAAAGGAATCGAAACTCGAGTTTTACGAAATTGATTTCTAAAAGGGAACATAAGTAAAACTAGGGGCACTATGAATGATCAGTTACCTTGAGTCTTTTTATGCTTTTGGCAAGGTGTGAATTTAGTTGTGTCGTGCCTAGTGTTTGTTTCAGTCTGCACTTCTCATTGAGTCACCATAACGTGTTTGTCGCTCAAAAGCACTCTTCATCGAGTCACCATAGCATGTCGCTTTTTATCGAGTCACCCTAGCGAGTCTGTCGCTCAAAAGTTCAACAGAGTGGCATGGTCAAAATTCCATTCATGAATGTTCGCTCCAAACTCGAAAACAAGTCCATGTGTGGAATTCATAAATGAGCTGAAAGTGCCCATACAAGGGGCATCGCGTTCATGATCATTGCAAAGTGTATATGAGGAAATCGTCATTGCTTCGAAGGGGATTGGAGTAAGTTCTCAACATGCTGGAACAGAAGAGAAGCATGAGTGTAATTGGTCGACAACTGTTCTAGGATCTGATGATCCCCATTACATATGCCAGCATAATGTTGAAAAATGTGGCCAATGGCTGGACACCAGGGGCAATTTTTAGTACATCTGATTAGGCCATCAATCGAACAAGGGGCATGAACCCAACTGGTGACCAATGACTGGACACTAGGGACAATTTTCAGTGTATCTGATTGGGCCATCAATCGAACCAGGGGCATGAACCTAACCTTTCTCTCCATCCGCTCAGAGCCATTTGTTGGGCACTTTCCCCTGGATTAGGGTTGGCTCACCCCCATGATGATTCTGATATGATTCAGCTTTCGAAAGTTGTCTCCGACCATTTCAAAACTCTCTTGGGATTGATATTTTCCTTCTGATTAATGCATGTGCTTTGGATTATGCTTGCATATCTATACACTCTGGTTGAGTTGAGCTGCGTGATTGATTGCTCTTGCTCTTAACTTTGTTCTGCACTTAACAGAGCTTTGTCGAGTTGCCTCCCTTTGTGTTATATTTCAATGAGTTGTGACAAGTTGCCTTACACTCATCTCATAAGGTGTATGATGCATTAGTCTGAGTACTGCTCATTTCCCTCTACATACCATGCATTACTCACCTACATCGCACTATTTTGTGCATTTTATTTTGCATTGCACTATTTTGTGCACTTTGTATCACACTATCCTATTCACTTTGTATCACACTATTTTGTGCACCATTGCATTGTCTTGTGCATAACACTATTTTGTGCACCACTCGCACTTTTTGTGCACCTCACTCGCACTGTCTTGTGCATTCACATCTATTTCATGCATTCCACTTACATCGCACTGTCTAGTGCATTTCAACTTATATCGCACTGTGTAGTGCATTTCTCAACGTACATCACACTGTTTAGTGCATTTCAATTTACATCGCACTGTCTAGTGCATTTCAACTTATATCGCACTGTCTATTGCATTTCTCAATGTATATCGCACTGTTTAGTGCACTTCAATTTACATCGCACTTTCTAGTGCATTTCACCCACATCACACTGTCTAGTGCATTTCAACGCACATCGCGCTGTCAAGTGCATTTCAACTTACAGCGCACTGTCTAGTGCATTTCAACGTACATCGCACTATTTTGTGCATTTTAACTTGTATCGCACTGTCTAGTGCATTTCAACTTACATCGCACTGTCTAGTGCATTTCAAATTGCATCGCATTGTCAAGTGCATTTCAACTTACATCTCACTGTCTAGTGCATTTCAACCTACATCGCACTGTTTAGTGCATTCACCTTGCATTGCACTGTCTTGTGCACTCCCTTAGTCTAGGAGACTTTAAATCCTCTAAAGGTACAATTCCTTTGGTATTTGTCGTTCCCGAACGACTTCCGATGGTCTGGTATAGCTGCCTACTTGTGTTTGTAGTGAGTTCTTAGGAGATCAATTAAGGCGGTGGAAACTAGAGTTCGAATTGCGATGCCTAGAACACAAAGGTTTGGAATTTCCAAGACTAAAGTCTGGTTTAAATACCCAAGGGTGTATCCTCGGCTTGAAATCTGTATGGCAGCCCCATGGGGAAAGTTGTCAGCATAGCTAGAGAGAAAAGTAGTACCTGTGGTTTGGAAGCGCAAGATGCAGAAGAGGAAGATCCCCAGCAGCATAAGGTAAGTCATCATTGATTGCCCTTGTAAGGTACTTTCTAAAACATCACTTCCTAGCTGCATCATTATATCCATTATAATCTATTACTTCTATCGCATTGCATATAGCATCTATTGCATGCATCTACTACATCATACCATTTTATCACCTACATTCTTTCCATGTTACGCTTAGTTCGGCATGTGCTCATACATTTCCCTCGTTGAAACATAGTTCTGTCATGTGTAAGTACCCATGCTATGTTGTGGCTCGTATTGAGGGTTTCAACAGCTTTTCTGTGTTAGACGTAGTTTGTTTTGTGTCCATACCTTTTCTAGGTAAAATGTGGTTCGGCCTACACCTTTCACTTCATCCATTGCATCCATTGCATCGCACTTTGTCTTGTTACATTCATCATTTAGGATCCATATCTTTCCCTAGCAGATCATTCCTCACTTATATCATCCCACCCAATTACTTGTACACTTTCTCTTTCTACGAAACACATAGTTTTGCATGTGCTTGCACCGTTTTCATGTTGAAACATAGTTATGTTATGTGTAAGCATCTATACTGTGTTGAGGCCAGTATTGAGGATGTAGGCACTTAGCCTGTGTTAGGCGTCGTTTGGCTGTGCCCACTTCTTTTCTATATAAAATGTAGTTTGATTTTGCATCTCCATCCCTTTATGGTATTTGTGTCGTTTAGCACTGCTTGTGGTTTGATTATATTATTGTATTGCAATGCATATCATTTGTATTATTTTGTTATATTGTGTATCATTTTGCATTCTGCCCCTGAACTACACTAGTTTGATTCCTTGCAATGGGATACGTAGACAACCCCCGGGTTCAACCAACTGCATCTGCGTTTTATTTGTTTGCTCAAGTCTTACGACCTTGTTAAAATGGGTCATTTTCTGGCTTTAACATTCACTCACGTCATTTCAGGACTTCGAGCTCTATCAAAGAGGGACAACTGTAGACACCCCATTTTTGACCGCCTTTAAGACTTGGGCGCCACTTATTGATCACTCGATGATGAAAGTTATACTGTGCAAATGTTCGATTTCTTCACCAAGGAGAGCTTCTAAATCCCAACCTTACACCTCATTTTGGACCAAAACTATTTTGACCAAAATTATTTTAGACCTTAAAACCCTCTCTTTCAAAATATTTTTGAAAATGTTTCTAAGATATTCCGAGGCTCGCATTTTGTTAAAAATTACATTTTTCAGTAAATCGAGTAAGGACAAAGTGGAAATAAATGGAAGAGAGGTGAACTCTTTGAAAAATCTTTTTAAACCTCTTATTTATAGGTTTGGAGTTGAAGAAAATAAGAGAGGAGGGAAGAAAACTAGTTGGGGAAATGGTTGAGCATCAAACCGTTAAGAGAGAACTGAGTAGCCTACACTAAATCAGACCTATTTTTTTGTACACTTTGACTTTAGTTGTGAGGCCACCTCCATTGAAAAGTGGACTTCTGGGGCTTCATTTTACACACAAGAATCTCCTAAAGCCGAGTCCAGATGAGGGAGATATGGCTGTTTGAAGTTAGGCATCAATCCGATTAAGCCAAAACTGAACCTTTACTAAAATAGACATATCTCTTTGCACACTTAGAATTTAGATGTGAAGCCACCACCATTGGTAAGTAGACTTTGGGGTTTCAATTTAGACTCAAGAATGACCTAAAATCGAGTCCGGATGAGGGAGATATGCCCATTTAAAGTCAAGCCTGGAAGCATGGCCGATAGGTGGCCGACAGCCACCATTTGTGGACGGCAAGCCACCATTTCTGGCCGATCGACCACCACTGCTAGCCTGCCGGCCACCAGTGTAAAAACCAGATATTTTCTCCAACTGTTTCCACAAAGTTCTAACTATCCCTTTTTACATATTTTCGACCTGAGGCTCATTTTTTCTATATATAGAAGACTCTCTCTTCTTGCTTTCAAGGTTACAAAACATTTAGGTTTAAAAATATTTATGGAAAAATCCTCTCTCTACAATCCTCTCTCTCTTTTGCAACTTGTATAGCCTATGCCCAAACACACCAAACCAAACCTAGAGGACTTCTTACGGAGATGATTTGAGCTTCAATTTGAGCTCTTGAAGCACTTGAGGGTGTGAAATTAGTGGTTTATGGCTTAAGGGGTCATTCTTCTTCAAGAGGTATACCTTGTCTTGCTTTTGTACCATCTTTACATCACTTCTTTTCTATCTTTTCTTGTTGATTTTGAAGTGTTTTTCAACTGTTTTTATGGGCTAAAGCTTGTGGTTTTAGGCTATTAAAGGTAGAGGGGTTAATCACCCTTCTTTGAACCTTGTTCTCTAAGCCTTTCCACTTGTGTTTCCCATTCTTTTATTAACTTCTTTTGAGCTTTTTACCACTGATTTTTAGAGGTTTTCAGAGGCTAAAAAAATGGTTTTGAAGTCCCAAAAATGGAGGGGTTAGCCATCCCTCCTTTGGCTTGTTTACTTGCTTGAATTGCTCCATGTTTTTGTCTTCATTCTAGCACATTTTTGTATTGTTTTTGGGCTGTAAAAACTCTGCATTATTGGGCTGTAAAAACTCTGCATTATTGGGCTGAAACGTGGGTTTTAAGACTATTAAAGGCTGAGGGGTGGTTCACCCTTTCTTTGTACCTTGTTTTAGAGACCTTATGTTTCCCACCCTTTTACTATCTGCTTTTAAGCTTTTAAACACTGAATTTTAGAGTTATTTCAGTGGCTAAAAACACTTTTTGAAGTCCAAAATTAGAGGGGTTAGCCTCCCCTCCTTGTATCTTGCTTACTAGCCTAGTTTGTGCCATGTTTTAGCATGTTAATCTAGCTATTTTTAACTCAAGTGCAACATATTTTAGGGTTATTTTAGACTATTTTAGCATTGTTTTGGACTTTTGTTTGCATTTGAGCTTTGTTTTGCATGTTTATAGTGTAATAGTCCTCATAAGCTTGATGTTTTAGGTCTTAGACATCACTTATTTGAGTTGATAGCACTCATTTTGGGATTTTCATACTTCATTTCAGCATTAATAATCTCTGCAACCTCCCTCATTCTTGCCTTTTTATTTTGCTTTGAAAGTGGTTTCAAGTCACTTGCTTGCCTAAGCATGAAATTGAGGTTTCATACTTAATGGTTTAATCCCTTATTGGGTTCATTACCAACGGTATGATGCTTCTTTCATACCCAAAGCAACTTGTGTTTCGAGCCCTCTTTCCATTAGAGGACTTTAATTCACCTTTGGACTTAATTGGATGAAAGAATGGTTGGTAAATTAAAATGAGTAACTAAAACTTGGGACTAATAGTGAGCAAGATAATAATTTGGTTGTGTTCAATCAGACGTTAATTGAACATATGGAAGCTTGAACCATTTCATACTTGTTAGTGATGAAATGATTGAAGTCTCTAAGGTCAACTTCTTCCCTTGATCATTCATGAAAAGGATGAGGTTTGTGTCTTCTTTTGCATTTATTGAAATTGCACATCTTGAGTCACAAGCCATCATATAATGAAATTGCTTGAGTTGGTGGTTTGTGGCTTAAGCTCACCACTCCTTGGATTTGTTCATGAAAAGGAGGGGTGAGTTGTGCAGACAACCCTTTAAAATACCCTGTATATGCTCTGTTTGTCCTCTGTTACAGTAAGATGAACCTGGGCATCAGTGGCCAGCAGGCCACTTTCCATGGCCGGTAGGTGACCGGCAGACCACCTCCACGGCTGGCTGGTGGCCGGCAACCTTCATCCTTGGCCGTCCAACCACTAATGCAAAACTCAGCAGTGTGTTGGTAAGGTGGAGCAGAGTTGTTTAACTGTACAAACAGAGGCATCCAGAAGTAAGACGGTGGCCTTTTCGGGTGGAAACCGAGCATGCATTGGGCCTCCCTCATTCCCGGGACTAGTTAATTAGTTTAATTATTAATTAGTTAGTCATAGTTGTGTTGTGTCTAATTAAAGTGTTGTAATTGTTTAATTAGATAAGTTATTTAGTTAGTTAATTCATGTTGTAATTATTAGTTAACTAGTTTAATTAGTTGCCTTGTAATTAATTAGTTAATATAGTTAGTTACTTAGGTTCGTATTGTACTTATTCAATTAGCTTAAAGTAGTTAATTAAATTAGTTCATTATTGTAATTATTTAATTAATTAGCTTTGCATAATTAATTATTTACTTGTTGTAATAATTTATTAGCTTAGATAGCTAGCTTATTTATTTAAGTTTTGTAATAATTAGCTAAGTAGTTTAGCTTAGCTAGTTTATTCATTCGGACCCTCCTGCGCGAAGGCATCAATGTTGTAATAATGTATATGTCTTCCAACCCCACGTCTTTCTCCTTTTTATTTATCCGCTTTTGATGGTTAGATTAGGGGCATCATGTTTCAAGTAACATATCGCATGTTTGCATCCATTCATTTGTCTTACATACACCGTGGCTTGGTTCACCATTCAAACTTGCATTGACGTTTATTACCTCGGTAAATACAAGTTTAAATGCATGTTATAAAATTGTTGCAAATAACATGTTAAGTAGCCGAGCCTATTTTAGTTGCATTATTGCATGCGTTGCATTAGCCATCTTGTATAGTTAGGTATCATGCATATTTTTCTAACTCTTTTGTTTTATCTTAGCTTGGAGTATTAGATGAGTTTTTAGTGCTTTAGCATATTTGCATGAGTGTGGGTGACTGACATGACTAGAATGCTTGCTATAAGGCTAGGTGCTTACTTGTTAAACTGTTTGAGTACCTGTGGATGAAGGCAAATTCACAACTTTAAGCCCACTTTGTTAAGTGACAAATTCACAACTTTAAGCCCACTTTGTTAAGTGACAAAATCAAACTCTTTTTCGAAAGACAAACATGACTTGAAATGTTCCAATTCTTGCAAACTAGTCTATACTTGTGTGTGTGCACATCACATAGTAAATGCTAGCCTAATAAATCGGAACAAGAGCATATAATGTTAATAAAAATCATATCATGATTAGTAGAGGCCGATCTTTGATCAGGCGAGCAGGGGTGCTCAATTCATGGCCTTCCCCTCTCGTACCTAAGTTCTCGAGCCGAGACAATCTTGGTGATGACGGACACGTGGCCTTTGGCACGAGTCATGGGTTTCCTAAATTTTTTCAAAATAAAATATTTAGGTGGCGACTCTGTATCTGGCAAAGCAGTCCATTTTTTTTTGGCATTTTTTATTCAAAATCAATTTTTCAAACGATTTGCCGGGTTTGGACTCTTTGGTGTTTATCAAATTCACATTGCACTTGTGAGATTAGATTCAAAACTGCGGGAGTCCGAACTGTATGGCTTATTTTCGAACTTCTGAAATGAGGCGCAAAAAAGTCGAGCTACATCCTTTTTGCTATTTCAGTTTCTTACAAATGTTAGGCCAATTTTTTAAATTTGGCTAGGTAAGCATGTAACGCCCCCAAAATGATACGATAAAACCAACTCATAAGCGGAAGAATAATAGAAATAAGATACTTTCATTCATCGGAGTTTATTTACAAAAGTTAACACATGCGATGTACATTCACAAATGTTCGTCCTGAATCTACAACATGTGTTGCAATGTTCAGAGAATTAAAATTAAACATATAGTCATATGCCCTATAGGCTTACATTTTTCCAAGTCATTGCTTGGTTACACAAAAGTGAGCCTAGCTCAATACAATTTAAGCCCTTAGCTGTGCAAAAGAATATAACAAAATAAAGAAGCTCTTGCTCCCAAAAGTCCCTCCAAGCTATTGCCTTGGCGGAGGCATGTCACCAGTACCTGAAAATAGTTTTTTCCAAATAGGGTGAGCCAAAGCCCAGTAGGAACAATCTACACAATATATGAAATGTAACAAAGATATAAGTATAATGTGCATACATAATGCCGGTGACAAAATATCCACATTTTATATAACCGTAAAGCACCAAAGTTCATATTTCAATTTATTTTAAGTTCATTTATTCTTCTCAATTCATGAGTCAATTTCATTATCTTTGAATAACCCAACTAAGACTACAACTCAGTGGTTTTTCCAATTCAATACACTACCACACCAACACTTCAAATCTACCATTTTACGAAAATTTCGTTCGCGGGATCGGCACCCATATATATACACGATTTAAGGACTTTCACCCTAGACACTCCAACCAACTTAATTTCAATGGAGTCCATCCCCTATCTCCTCCAAAACAATAGAGTACATCCCATTTTTTCTCACACACAATGGAGTACATCCCCTTTCTCCTCTCAAACATCATGCATATACAATGTATCTAAAACATAGTCATATTCAATGACAACCAACATTAGATTAGTTTCAATTTACCTAATCTTCATGCATTCTCTACAACAATCATAGTTATCCTCCATCGATAGCCCAATACAGATATTTCTAAACAGATATACAGTTTTCTCAATAGATAAATTATTCAAATTTTCATAGGTGAGAGACAACACGTGTTCAACTCCACCATTTGCATCAACAATCATCCAATTGCACATTATCATTATCAATTTTAGTTATTTGTAGAAAATAACAATTTTACCCATTTAGGGCAAAACTCTTTTTTCCTATATATCAACCCAAGTGCCAAAATTAACTATTTTGCCACCATAGAACCTCATATTTGAACCCCATAATCATTTATATCCCACTCATTTAGAAACCCCTCATTTTATTTCACACCCAAACCCTAAGTTTGTTCAAAATACTCCCAAATCCCACCATTGTTACACAACGACAAATAACTAAGCTAAAAACCATATGAAAGTGTAGAAAATCCCTACCTCAAAGAGAGTACATGAGCCAAGCAAGAGTGAAACTTCAAAGATGCCTAAATCCAACTCTATTCGGATCAAAATGGAGATCTTGAGATGGTCTACCTTTTTATCAAAGGAATTAAGGTGAAGAAATTACTAAAACTAGGTGAAAATGTAGAGAGAGAGAGAGAGAGAGAGAGAAAGAGTGTGTGTTTTAGAGAGAGAGGGTCTCAACTTTAGGTTTTAGGGAGAAAAGATCTAAAAAAGTGATGTAAAAAGTCATTTTCGCAATCTGATATATGCACAGTCCGCTCAAGCGCAAGAGTTGATGCTCGAGCGTCAGACACAATAAGTTGTTCTGCTTAAGCGCAAGAAAGGCCGCTTGAGCGCCAAGACACAATGAACAAGACACTCACTGTTCGAGCGCAAGAAGTGATGCTCGAGCATAGAAAACACATATCCAGTAGTTTTGCAGACAATAGACCAACTCTCAAGCACAAGAAAGTCCGCTCGAGCGCCCACCTGCTCGAGCATATGAAACGCCACTCGAGCATAGAAATCACTCTTCCAGTTGTTTTGCAGACCTACAAAAGGCTGCAAAACTACTGAGAGTTTGAAAGCCTGCTCGAGCGTAGGAAGTGCCGGTCGAGCAGAGGACCAAAATTCTAGGCAACACAAGGTTTGAAAAACAAGCGACCAACCTGCCCAAACAACCCAAAAGCCAATTTCAAAGAGATAGAAGGGAAGCAAGGGGTAAACAACAATATGAAAGCATTAAACCCGAGTCCAGGATACCACAAAAGTCGGGTCAAAACCGGGATCGCTATAAAGCAACTACGGTTGACTCTTTCCCGTGGCTATTATTTTAAAAGGTTGTCGTCACATTTAAATGGGGGTTTGCCTTGAATTTTTTTTCATAATTTAAACCGTTTATATTTGAAGGTTATTCAAATAAATCATCCATGCCAAAAAAACAAATTGATTGGACATCTATAGTGTCATAACAATAACACATTTGAAAGAAAGAAAAAGAGAAAAAAAAAAAAAAGGTTAACAAGATTTTGGTAATTTCTTTTAAAACAATTAGAGCTTGATCATGGGGCTACATATTTTCGATTAATTTAATTTTTTGTATGAATAACATACTTCATGAACCTTACAATATGAACGATTTGAATTGTTAAAAAAAAAAAAAAAATCGAAATGAGCCCCCACCTAAACGCCACAGGCACTGCAAGGTACCTTGCTTTGCCAGGATCCTTTAACTTCCTTGGTTTAATAAATTATTAAATTATTGATGGGATTAATTATATTGTTATCCATATATATACATTCTGTATTATTTTGATGCTCAATATTTAAATTGATAACAACATTAAAATGAAGTTGCTCAACTCATAACCCATCATATTTTCACTAGGGATACACAAATCAATAAATAAATTAAAAACCTGTTGTGTTAGTTTAATTTAATATGAAAAGTATTTATATATTTGTATACTTTTTAACAAATATATATACATATATATATATATATATATAAAATAAAATCTTAAAATAAAATTGTGGATTTGCTACTAACTACATTTATAAGTAAATTAGGTAGGAAAATATATAAAATATTTTCAATATTTTATTTAACTATAATTAATTTAAATCACTATACAATGATAATTTAAAAAATATTATCTTAATTTCGAATGTGTTTTAAAACATGATACTTTAGAAACATAACAATCACTCCAATTGATGTATTGAATTATATTAAGGGAAAATTAGTCTAAGGTCTCTCTCTCATTTTTAGTAATGAAAGAGATCACAATATTATTTTATGATGTCTAAGATCCCTCAATCCCACACCCATATATCACAAAGAAATTTGAGTCTCTCAAATCAAATCTCATTTCTCTCTCTCTCTCTCTCTCTCTCTCTCTCTCTCTCTCTCTCTCTCTCTCTCTCTCTCTCTCTCTCTCTCTGTGTGTGTGTGTACTGTGTCACTACTGAGCTTCAACAATAGCGAATGAGGAAGAAGAACAACAAACTTTGACATACGAATCAAAAAAACTTCTCCAAATCCACAATGAGAATCACTAGGTTTCTCAAACCCTGTGTCGTGGAGTATAATTAGTAAGCTCCACCATGGAATGACCACCCCATTGACTCCATCTCCGGTGAGTCGAAGGGGTTACAGTCCGATACCAATAGTGATTGAGCACTCTTCCAGAGGTGAGAGACCTTACGACATCTTCTCTCGCCTTCTCAAAAAACAAATCGTCTATATCAACGACCCTATCTCCAACGAAACTACTCATGTCGTCGTCACTCAACTTCTCTACCTTGAGTTCGAGAACCTTTCCAAACCCATCAACATGTACCTCAACTCCCCAGCGGCGTCGTCACTATAGGTTCATCCTTTCAACCCCTCAAAATCTCAATCTACTCTCATTTCATTTCATTACAATTACATATTTTGATTTTGAGTGCTATATACGAAGTTCACTGTAACCTTGATTTGGTACTTGGGTTGTGTGAGTTTTGGTGTGTGAATTTTCTCTGAATTTTGGCCACTGTGTGAATTTTCTTTGGATTTTGGCCACTGTGTGAATTTTCTCTAGATTTAGCCACTATGCGAATTTTCTCTGGATTTTGGCCACTATGTGAATTTTCTCTGGTTGTTCACTATGAATTTTTTTTGGAAAACTCAAGGATGTGGTGGTTCCTTTTTGATATTTGGTTGCTTCAGTTTCTCTATTAATTTGTTTACTTGCTCAGATCTCTTCTCTAGCCGAGCTAAAAACGCTCAACTCTGTCGAACTAGAGAAGTTGTTCGATCTCACAACTCGTTCAGTCCCAACAAACCTTGTCAGTTGCTCAGCACGTCCTTCCACTAATCTGGCACGACGTCATTCTCAAGATACGTGGCGTGCCCCCATTATCCTCGTCTCCTATTACAACCATTATGTACCTCCAAAATTTTTGAACAACCCTGCCTTTTTGCCTTCAACATTCATATCCTTCGAGTTCGCAATCGTATGAGAAGGCATTCTTTCTGTGTGACCGGGCTATATGTCCCACCTTTTGTAATTATCTTCTATTGGAAGGGGAAAAAAAAAAGGAAAATGTGATTTTGAATGGATTTTCTCTAGTTTGATAATGATTGGGTATACATTGATCTTAAGGTTCCTTTTTGATCAATTTTTTCTGGTTGAGTCAAAACACAATTTTCTCTAGTTAGATCAAAACATAAAGAAAATTATAAGCAAACCAAAGAATTTGGGAAAGATGAGGAATAAAGTTGGAAGAGAAAAGAGAACTGCCACTTAACACTCTCGTGTGTATAATTTTCTCTGACATGTTTAATTTTCTTTAATGTAGCTATCTAGGGAGTATTTCCATGCCTAAACCAGAGAAATTCTATTATCGATTTTTTTGTTTTTTGTTCAATTTTCTCTGGTTTGATCAAAAACACAAATTTCCTCTACACAATCTTCTCTGGATAGAGCCACACAAAGCCACACAAATGTTCTCTACACAATTTTCTCTAGATGGAGCCATACAAAGCCACACAAATTTTCTCTAGATAGAGCCATGTAAAGCCACACGAATTTTCTCTAACACAATTTTCTCTAGATAAAGCCACACAAAGCCACACAAATTCTAATGATATGTGAGTCTGGGAAGAATTTCTCTTCCATTCTCTTTGTATTATCTTTTATTTTAATTTTAAAAATTGAAGTTTTTCTTCAATGTAGCTATCTATGGAGTCCCTTTTTTGCATTTTAATCTCTTGAAATGTAGATTGAATTGTAGACATCAACAATTTCTCTGATTCAAGCCAGAGAAAATTCAACAACAGAGAAATTGAAATTTTTCTGAATTCAAACCAGAGAAATTCAAAGAAAATTGAATGCTTTGAATTTTCTCTGGTTTGAACCCAAAGAATTTATGGACTTCCCAAAGAATTCAAGCTTTTTGAATTTTATAATGGTTTCAAGCTTTTTGTGAGTAACATTTACAATATGATCATCATTAAGAAGCAAGCCATGAACTTCATACCATTATTGGTGAAATTTACTAGTCTGGTTAAGTGATGTGTTGTGATATCCATTGCTCTTGGTGTTTTGAATGTCTTATAGTCCCCGAGACAATTGGTCAAAATGAAAATGGTGTTTGTTCAATTTTCTCTGGTTGTTGTTGTTTGAATGTCATACAGTTCAAAGAAAATTGGTCAAAATGAAAATGGTGGTTGTTCAATTTTCTCTTGTTTGATCAAAAACACAGAGAAAATTATGAGCAAACCAGAGAAAATTGCTCAAAAACACAGAAAAATTCTTTAGGAAATCTAGAGAAATTCCCAGAATTTATCTGGAGAGAAAATCTCTAGGAAGTCCAGAGAAATTCTCTGGGCTTAATTTTCTCTAGATCGATATTGAGAGACCTTAGACATTATGAAAATATTGGGGGTCATTTATGCTATAAAATCTTAATATCAGGGACCTTAAAAAAAATCCCCTTATATTAAAACACTACGTTAATTATCCAAAATTTATATAATTTATAGAATAGAATTATCATTCCATTAAAATATTTATTTTACTCTTGGTTTACTAAAATAATGATGAAAAAATGCATTATAAATAGAATCTTTTTTCGCTATTGTAAATGATTGATTGTTTTGTTAAAAACACTCAATGAATGACTATTTTACTCTATTCCACATCATTCAAATGAACCAAACGAAACCTCATAACTAGGGATGTAATAATGGCCTGGCCCAGCCAGTCCAGACCCGGACTTGGGCCGACCCAAGTGGGCCTCGCAGGCTCCAGCTTTTTTAACCGACCTATGGGCCAAAAAAGTGGGGCTCAAGCCCAAGCCCAAGCCCAAGCCCACTCATAATAGGGCCAGGGGTCGGGGCTTGGGCCGAAGGGCTGGGCCTAGGCGGGCCTTTTTTTTAAAAAAAAAAACAATAAATACATTTTCTATGTAGATTATTTATTAGAAATAAAATATATATATATATATACTAGAGTATTTTAGTTAAGATTAATGAGATGTTTTGTTTGGTTATGTTTCATAGTGGTATTTAAATTTAATTATGTATGACTTATTTTTTTTAATTATGAATTTATAACTAAAACAGTATGCAATTATGTAATTTTTTTTCTTTTAAAATGAATAATTTTATATATATGAAAATGAAACTTTCAATATTACAATATTAAATTAATTATATAACATTTATTGAATGAATAATTTTTAATTCAAAATGAAATAAAATATTACAAAAATTTATATTATTAAATAAAATAGGTGTAAATTATTGATGATGATAGAGCAATTGCATCACTATAGGTCAAATACATCCCAACTAGGTTGGCAACTACTAGCCTACCAATCATTTGCATTATATTCCACCTCAATAATCTAATACAAATAAATAAATAAATAAACTAAATGAAATGAAATGGTAAAAAATAAATTGTTGATCAATCATCAAAGGAGACAGACATTTCAGTCGCGTTGCCCGGGAATATGTCACCCAAATCATTTTGAATTCGCTCCCTTTCACTATAATTTTGTCTTCTTGGAAGGGTATGCAAGTTGTAACGCCCTCAAAATAATACAAAAAACCCATCACCTTAGACATGCATTAATATAAAAGAAACCAACCATTTCTATTCATCAGAGTAATTCTTACAACTGTATTACATGTTAACAACAAAAGCAAATGCCCTATGGGCTTACAGCTTTCCAAGTCAACACCTGGTTACACAAAAGAAGAGTACTAACTCTATACAAATAAGCCCTTGGCTTGATATATATGTAATACAAACAAAATAAACAAAAAGAGTCTTCAACTCTCATCATCAACCAAGCTATGTCCTTGGAGGTGGCATACAATCTGCACCTGAAAATAATGTCCCATAAAGGGTGATCCAACGCCCAGTAGAGATATGCTAAACACAGTATGAGCAATAACTAAAACATTAGCAATTGATAAATGTTCAATTTCCATAAATCAATTCATAACCCATTTCCATTTCATGACCACTATGTTCATGTTTCATTTCAGTTTCCATTTCTTATCAATTTCACAATTTACATCAACGGCTCAAAGCCTGGCCAACCACTTATATGAGACAGTGACTCATATTACGTTTCCCATTTTACAATAGATAAACATACTAGTTGTATCAACATCTCAACAGATAAGCATACAAGCTTTATCCACATTTCAACAGATATGCATATTAGCTATATCAACACTTCCAAAGATAAGCATATGAGCTGTATCAACACTTCCATAGATAAGCATATGAGCTGTATCAACACTTTCATAGATAAAGCATATAAGTTGTATCAACACGTTAACTGACAAGTACATGAGCTGTATCAGTGGAGTCCATCCCCTATCTCCTCCCAAACAACATCCGGTTTAGAGGTCCATCCCTTATCTTCCCCTAAACCGTGGAGTACATCCCCTATCTTCTCTCACACACACACAACGTATATACACATAGGTCATATACACAATCAATCAATACATAACGTTAATGTATTCTATCAACCGTCATATTCTATGACATATCCAATTGATTAGTTTTAGTTTGCCTAATCATCATGCATTGTCTACAATAATCAAAACTACCCTCCACCGGTAGCCCAAGCAATTATTTCTAAACAGATAATAAAAGCTCCAACAGATAAAATATCAATGCTTTCAAAAGTGAGCGATTAATAAATCCAACCCCACTATTCTACTATATAATGAGCCAATTTCATTATTTCCAACTCAATTCCATATAACCACAATTTTCCCAAATTAATCATACCAATTAATTTATACAACCAATTAGGGTTTTCTACCCCATTTCCCAATATTGACCCAATGGTCTATATATCAACAACCAACAACAATATCATTATTTTGAAACCCACAATACACATTTTAGAATCAAAATAACAAAACCCTCTTTTAACATTTTGAAACCCAAAGTCCCAAAATTTCCCAACTTCAACACTTTATCAAAATAACCAAAAATCTATGTTAAAGACCATAAGAGTGAGTAGGAATCCCTACCTCAAAAGATGACACCCAATGAAGAAGATGACGAAAACGAAGTTGCTCCAAATCACGAGTTTCTCGGATCAAAATGTAGCCCTCGACGATCAACACAACTTTTACAAAGGCCAAAGGGGAGGGAAGCACTCTAACTAGATCAAACACTAGAGAGAAGGGAGTTTCTAGAGAGAGAAGCTCTCAAATGGCGTTTTGGAAAAGTAAGAGAGAGAGAGAGAGAGAGAAAGTGTAGAAAATGATTCAAAAATGCCCAGCTGCCCTCTGTTATACGACATTCCCGCTCGAGCGGAAAACACAACGCTTGAGGGTCAAGAACCAAAAACTAGGTCTGCTCGAGCGCAAGAAGGCCCGCTCGAGCGCCAAGACACAAGAATAAAGTACATCCGCTCGAGCGCGAAAACCAGTCCGCTCGAGCGTAGATTTTCATCTCCCAGAACTTTCACCAACGAGGTACTACCCGCTCGAGCGCCAACAAAAGCCCGCTCGAGCACAACCCGCTCGAGCACAAGAAACCCGCTCGAGCATAGAAAACACACCTGCAGAAGTTTTGCAGGGACTCGAAATGCTGGAAGGGTGTAAACCCCGCTCGAGCGCAAAATGACCCGCTCGGGCGAACCACAAAAAAACTAGGCAACAGCAATGGGAGCCAAAGCTCTACCAACCTGTAACAACCAAGCCCAACACATCCTAAAACTCAAACAAATGGAATTAAAGGACGACAACAAGATAGACATAACTACTAACTCCACGGAATCGAGTCCGGAATGCAACAGAACAGTAAAGGGAATACCGGAATCGCTATGACCTTCCCCCCTTAAAGAATTTCGTCCCCGAAATTAAATACAAGTTTATCAAAAACAAGTTTTCTCCATTCCCAACAATATTACAACATAATGTTAAACAATCCAACCCGTTACCGGTCAATCCCATCTCTTTTCAAGAGGCATATCACATTATACATAACAACCTGCATTATCAACATGCATTCTTTTGAAATTTACCAATTTCAGCTCATTTTCCAGAATTCCAGAATACATGCAACATTAACGTCATGCTTGCATTTCCACAATACATTGAACATATGCAATGTTATAACAAATTTCCATTTACCAAAACATTCACAATGTTTTACAACTTAAGACATATATAATGCTCTTAAAGTTCAACGATATTACAAAATTACCAATGCATGGTTACACATCAACAAACAAGTCCGGATATTTCTCGCGGACTTCCAACTCACGTTCCCAAGTGGCTTCCTCCACTCCATAATGTTTCCACAAAACCTTTACCAAGGGAATGGTCTTGCCTCGCAAGACTTGATCCCGCCTATCCAAGACCCGAACCGGTCTCTCCTCATACGAGGCATCCTCATCTACCTCTAAGTCGGTCCAATCTAATACATGGGACGGATCCGGCTCATACTTCCGAAGCATACTCACATGAAACACGTCATGTACCCCGGACAACTGCGGTGGCAAAGCTAAACGATAAGCAACCTCCCCAATCCTCTCAAGGATCTCAAAGGGACCGATAAACCGAGGAGATAACTTCTCACTCTTCCCGAACCTCATCAGACCTCGCCTAGGTGATATTTTCAAGAAGACATGATCACCTACCTCAAACGCCAAAGGCCTCCTCCTATGATCGGCATAACTCTTTTGGCGACTCTGGGCTGTAACAAGCCTCCTACGGATAAGCTCAACTTTCTATGTCATCTCCCTAACCAACTCCGGACCCAACAAAGGTGCATCACCCACCTCGGCCCAACACACTGGAGACCTACACGGTCGGCCATACAAGGCCTCATACGGTGCCATACCGATGCTAGACTGAAAACTGTTGTTGTAGGCATACTCCACCAAGGGCAAGTGCCTCTCCCACGTCCCACTAAAGTCAAGGACACACCCTCGAAGCATATCCTCAAGAATCTGAATAGTACGCTTGGACTGCCCGTCAGTCTGAGGATGATAAGCCATACTAAAGGTCAACTTAGTGCCCATGGCACTCTGCAGACTCTGCCACAACCTAGCAATAAAACGAGGATCTCTATCTGAGACGATCATCACTGGGACCCCGTGCAATCTCACTATGTCCCGAATATACAAGTCGGTGAGATGATCTACCGAATCTCTCACGCGCATAGGAATGAAGTGCGCCGACTTAGTCAACCGGTCTACAACCACCCAAATGGCATCACTACCCCGCTGAGTCCTTGGAAAACCTACAACGAAGTCCATAGTGACATGCTCCCACTTCCACTCGGCAATAGGCAAGGGTTGCAACAAACCCGTTGGCCTCTGATGCTCGGCCTTCACTTGTTGACAAGTAAGGCACCTTGATACGAAAACAGCCACATCTCTCTTCATACCCCGCCACCAAAACTGGCGACCCAAATCCCGATACATCTTAGTGCCTCCCGGATGCACCGCAAGGCGTGAATAATGGAACTCTCGGAGTACTTCCTCTCGGCAAGACTCCGGCACAAACAAACGGTCTCGGTATCTCACACTCTAGTCGGGATACACCGTCAAACCCTTCTCAACCTTCCCACTGGAGATCTTCTCTCGGAGGGATTCTACCTCAAGGTCACCTCTCTGTGCCTCTAACGCTCAGGTCACAAGTGTAGGCTGCGCAACAACAGAAAACAAGGCCGCAGCCTCAACAGATTCGCCCAGAAGCAAATCAAACTCGCCAAGTGCACCCAACATCTCCCATTCCCAGATGGCTATACAAGCTACATCACTAATGGGTTTCCTACTAAGTGCATCAGCCACAACATTGGCCTTTCTCGGGTGATAGTGCAACTCAAAATCATAGTCCTCAATGAACTCCATCCACCTTCTCTGCCTCAAATTTAAGTCCCTCTGTGTAAACAGATACTTCAAACTCTTGTGGTCCGAGAACACCTCGAACCTCTCACCATAAAGGTAGTGCCTCCAAATCTTCAAGGCGAAGATCACTGCTGCTAACTGTAGGTCATGTGTAGGGTAATTCTTCTCGTGTATTTTCAACTGACGTGAGCCATAAGCTACCACTTTCCCCTCTTGCATCAACACACAACCAAAACCCTCTCGTGAGGCATCACAATAAACCGCATAACCCAACCCTCTCTCCGGAATAATCAAAACCGGAGCGGTGGTCAATCTAACTTTCAACTCTTGGAACGACCTTTCGCAAGTCTCACTCCACACAAACTTGACCCTTTTTCGCGTCAATCTAGTCAACGGCGAAGCTAGCTTGGAGAAATCTTTCACAAATCAACGGTAATATCCAGCTAATCCCAGAAAACTGCGGATCTCAAACATACTCTTAGGCTGTGCCCAATCTTGTACTGCCTCTACCTTGGATGTATCAATAGACACCCCTTCCCCGGATACCACATGGCCTAAGAATTTGACCTCTCCTAGCCAGAACACACACTTCCCAAACTTGGCATACAGCCTATGGGCTCTAAGTAATTCAAGCACCACTCTCAAGTGTTCCTCGTGCTCTTCCTCAAAAGGCGAATAGATAAGAATGTCGTCCACGAAAATGACCACAAATTGGTCTAGGAATTTCTGGAAGATCCGGTTCATCAAGTCCATAAAGACTGCTGGTGCATTGGTAAGCCCGAATGGCATTACCAGAAACTCATAATGGCCATACCGCGTACGGAAATGCCGTCTTAGGAATATCCTCCTCCCTAACCCTCAACTGGTGGTAACCCGATCTCAAGTCTATCTTAGAGAAACAACGAGAACCCTTCAACTGGTCAAACAAATCATCTATACGGGGCATAGGGTACTTATTCTTAACTGTAGCCCGATTCAACTTTCAGTAGTCGATACACAATCTCAAGGCACCATCTTTCTTTTTAACAAAGAGAGTCGGTGCTCCCCACGGCGAAATACTAGGGCGAACAAAACCCTTATATAGCAAATTCCTGGAGCTGAATCTTCAACTCACTCAACTCGGCTGGGGCAAAGCGATAAGGTGCTATAGAAATCGGCGCTGTGCCGGGCACTAAATCAATAGCGAACTCTATCTCTCGGTGAGGTGGCAAACTAACGAGATCCTCGGGAAAAACATCTGAATATTCACAAACCACCCTCGGCAATACAATCTGGGTCTCATCACATTCACCACTCATAAAGCTAGCAAGTAGACCACTAAGCTTATTCCGCCCTCGCGGATCATACATCGGTGGCAACACACTACCAACCCGATCCCCCAAGAAATGGAAACACTCCCCGCTCAAGGTACATACTGTGACCCTCTGGCGGTAGCAATCAATAACAGCCCGGTAAGACGATAGCCAGTCCATACCCAAACTAACATCAAAACCCTTCATGGACATAACAACAAAAGGAAAAGGAAGCCTATAGTCGGCGACCCCTATATCACAACCTCTACATCCATGTTTCAAAATCAATTCACCCTTAACAGGTGATACAACACAAATAGGAGATGCTAACTATGCCAACTCCAACTCCAACACAGATGCGAATGCAGTAGATATAAAAGAATGAGATGCACCCGTATCAATCAATACACTAGCAACCGAGTTGCAAAACAGAAAGGTACCTCTCACTACTGATGGAGCTGGTACTAGGTCCTGCGCGGTAACAGCATACACGCGCCCTATAGGCCCCTGATCCACCTGCTCACCTCTAGGAGCAAAAGACTGCTGCACTAACTGGGATGACGAAGCTCCCGGATTGGCCCTCGAGGCCTGCACAGACTGAGCTGGCTGATAACTCTGCATCTGCCTAGAACCAGACGCTCCTAAAGTGGCATTCAACTGTGGGCAATACCCCTTCAGGCGCCCAGGCTGACCACACTAATAGCAAGACAAAGGCTGGCCCCTGCCCTGACTCTGGCCCTGAGGTCTAGCTGAAGAAGAAGCAGCTCGCTGACCCCCTCCCTTCTACGAGCAAATCGAAGACTTGTGACCCAGCTGGCCATACGCAAAACAAGTCAAGCCTCCATGACTACCTCTCCCAGAGCCCGCACTCAGTACTGGAAAGGTCGATCTAGCCAAACCACCCTGAGACTGCTGAGAGTTAGAACCCCTCCGTCTCCTGCCGTCACCCTGACCATCTTGGCTCCTCTTGGAGCCTCTCTACCCTTCATCCTCCTCCTGCATCATAATCTCCATATGAGCTGCAGCATCAACCAAACGTCTGTACTCTCGGATAAAGGACCCTCTAACCCTCAACTTGAGTCAACGCCTCAACTTCCGCTCAAATTCAAAGCAACGGCCTTCCTCGGACGCCACAAGTTTAGGTGCAAACCTGGACAGACTAGTAAAAGTAGCCTCAAACTTGACCACTAACAAGCCCTGTTGTTTAAGCTGGCAAAACTGCTCCCTCAGCTTCTCCCTTGTAGCTGAAGATAAAAACTTCTCCTGGAAGGTATTCACAAATGCCTCCCATGCACTCCCAACACTGCCCTTCTCGTACTTCCACCATTGACCTGCATCTCCCTTCAGTTGGAAGGATGCCAAGGTCACCTTTAAAGCCCCGTCCTCGATGCCAAGCATCTCGAACGTCTTCTCCATCTGTTCCAACCACTCGTCAGCCTTAAGTGGCTCCTTTGGATCCCCAACAAACTCGTCCGGATTGGACCGGAAGAATTCCCTCTTCAAGAAGGAAGGCCCTGCCTCAGCTGCGTGGGCCTGTTCCTGATTCCCTACTTTGAGAATACCCAAAGCTCCTGCTATCTCTCAGGCCAAGGCACACATAGCCTGCTGACCCGCTGGCTCGGCCACATTGGCCTGACCAACACTCTCCTGCTGTGCCGGAATATCATCCGGTAAAGGCATCTCCTGCCTACCACGCCTGCCACGCCTACCACGTCCTCGTCCTGACATCCTAATAAAGGTAACCAAGACCATTAGCACATTCACAAATGTACCGAAGCTATAACACTCAAGTCCTAATGCATGGACAATTGTAATTCACTCCACGTAAGCACATAATCACATAAGCAATTACGAATTTCATTTCCAGATAATGACAGTCCCGAGGCATTACTAGAGTTTCGATTAGAAACAGCATTGATCAAGTGCTTTTCCAACAAAACTCCCAGAAACCCAAGGATCTAATCAACATCTTAGAAATTACATTCCATACCCACATAGTCGCATAAACATGTTATCATATAAGCACATAACACTATATCTAAGTCTCTATCAAGCGAGACAAACCCATTGTGATTCTAATCACTTCCCACGTACCCAAAGTATTCGAACCCGGTACGCTCTGATACCAAGTTGTAACGCCCTCAAAATAATACATAAAACCCATCACCTTAGACATGCATTAATATAAAAGAAACCAACCATTTCTATTCATCAGAGTAATTCTTACAACTGTATTACATGTTAACAATAAAAGCAAATGCCCTATGGGCTTACAGCTTTCCAAGTCAACACCTGGTTACACAAAAGAAGAGTACTAACTCTATACAAATAAGCCCTTAGCTTGATATACATGTAATACAAACAAAATAAACAAAAAGAGTCTTCAACTCTCATCATGAACCAAGCTATGTCCTTGGAGGTGGCATACTACCTGCACCTGAAAATAATGTCCCATAAAGGGTGAGCCAACGCCCAGTAGAGATATGCTAAACACAGTATGAGCAATAACTAAGACATTAGCAATTGATAAGTGTTCAATTTTCATAAATCAATTCATAACCCATTTCCATTTCATGACCACTATGTTCATGTTTCATTTCAGTTTCCATTTCTTATCAATTTCACAATTTACATCAATGGCTCAGAGCCTGGCCAACCACTTATATGAGACAGTGACTCATATTAAACGTTTCCCATTTTACAATAGATAAACATACTAGTTGTATCAACATCTCAACAGATAAGCATACAAGCTTTATCCACATTTCAACAGATAAGCATATTAGCTATATCAACACTTCCAAAGATAAGCATATGAGCTATATCAACACTTCCATAGATAAGCATATAAGCTGTATCAACATGTTAACTGACAAGCATATGAGTTGTATCAGTGGAGTCCATCCCCTATCTCCTCCCAAACAACATCCAGTTTAGAGGTCCATCCCCTATCTTTCCCTAAACCGTGAAGTACATCCCCTATCTCCTCCCACACACACACAACGTATATACACATAGGTCATATACACAATCAATCAATACATAACGTTAATGTATTCTATCAACCGTCATACTCTATGACATATCCAATTGATTAGTTTTAGTTTGCCTAATCATCATGCATTGTCTACAATAATCAAAACTACCCTCCACCGGTAGCCCAAGCAATTATTTCTAAACAGATAATAAAAGCTCCAACAGATAAAATATCAATGTTTTCAAAAGTGAGCAATTAATAAATCCAACTCCACTATTCTACTATATAATGAGCCAATTTCAATATTTCCAACTCAATTCCATATAACCACAATTTTCCCAAATTAATCATACCAATTAATTTATACAACCAATTAGGGTTTTCTACCTCATTTCCCAATATTGACCCAATGGTCTATATATCAACAACCAACAACAATATCATTATTTTAAAACCCACAATACACATTTTAGAATCAAAATAACAAAACCCTCTTTTAACATTTTGAAACCCTAAGTCCCAAAATTTTCCAACTTCAACACTTTATCAAAATAACCAAAAATCTATGTCAAAGACCATATGAGTGAGTAGGAATCCCTACCTCAAAAGATGACATCCAATGAAGAAGATGACGAAAACGAAGTTGCTCCAAATCACGAGTTTCTCGAATCAAAATGTAGCCATCGACGATCAACACAACTTTTACAAAGGCCAAATGGGAGGGAAGCACTCTAACTAGATTAAACCCTAGAGAGAAAGGAGTTTCTAGAGAGAGAAGCTCTCAAATGGCATTTTGGAAAAGTAAGAGAGAGAGAGAAAGTGTAGAAAATGATTCAAAAATGCCCAGCTGCCCTCTGTTATACGACATTCCCGCTCGAGCGGAAAACACAACGCTCGAGCGTCAAGAACAAAAAACTAGGTCTGCTCGAGCGCAAGAAGGCCCGCTCGAGCGCCAAGACACAAGAATAAAGTACATCTGCTCGAGCGCGAAAACCAGTCCGCTCGAGCGTAGATTTTCATCTCCCAGAACTTTCACCAACGAGGTACTACCCGCTCGAGCACCAACAAGCCCGTTCGAGCTCAACCCGCTCGAGCACAAGAAACCCGCTCAAGCGTAGAAAACACACCTGCAGAAGTTTTGCAGGGACTCGAAATACTGGAAGGGTGTAAACCCCGCTCGAGCGCAAAATGACCCGCTCGAGCGGACCACTCAAAAACTGGGCAACAGCAATGGGAGCCAAAGCTCTACCAACCTGTAACAACCAAGCCCAACACATCCTAAAACTCAAACAAATGGAATTAAAGAACGATAATAAGATAGACACAACTACTAACTCCACGGAACCGAGTCCGGAATGTAACAGAACAGTAAAGGGAATACCGGAATCGCTATACATATGATCTCTGGATATCATCAATACCTCAACCATTTGGGGTGAAAACCTGCTCCGGCAATCGTTCAGCACTTGTTTACTTACACTAAAAGCTGTTTCTGAAGCAACTGTAGAAATAGGAATGGTTAGTATATCACGGGCCATTTGTGAAACCACAAGCCACATAGTTTCATTTTGTTTCCACCATTCCAAAATGTCAAAATCATCGGAATCATCCACTAACGAGCTTTCCAAATAACGTTGTCGTTCAAAACTACTTACACTTGTATGTTAAGATATTCTTTTACTTTTAATTGTTGAAAAAATATTTGATCTCCTACCTCGAGATGAGACTGCTAGAGTTGTGTGTGTAGGTGTATTTACAGATGCAGCTGCCTTGTATTCTTCATATAATCTGTTGCGAGTTTGCATAATAGGGACAAACTGTATTTGATCAACGAAAATACGTTCTAAAAGTTCTTGTAAACCAATTTCTTTACACCTAGGATCAATTATTATTGCTAAACCTAAAAGATAAGGTAAATGATCAAAATATTTATCAAATTTTTTTTTCATTGTTACATAATATTCATTACCCATATATTTTACGAAAATTTTAATTATTTCTGCTAGCATATGTAAAACAAATGGTGAAGTAGGAATATATATATATATAAGAAAATAATTTTGTTGAAGTATGAAAAACTTTTAAAAAATCTTTATACAATGATACTTGGCGCCAATTAAGTTCTGTGGGAGTCAATACTCCTCCTGTTGATGTTATTGCAAAAAATAAATCTATTGCTCTTCTTTGTTTACAAGCTATTTTTAACATAATCTACGTTGAATTCCACCTATTGTTTACATCTAAAATTAATTTTTTAAATGACATATTTTCTCGATGACAAATATTTCTATATTTCGAAATTCGATTAGCAAAAGACATAATAGTAATAACTGAATTTTTTATTACAGGTACAGAAGTCTCGTATACACGCATAGCTTCTTTAACAATCAAATTTAAAATATGGGCACAACAATGAATATAAAATAAATCACCATGAACAAATAATTGTAAAGTTGATTTTTAATGGGCTGCAGTTTGATTATGATATGTTGTATTATCTAAATTAATCATAAATATTTTATTTTGTAAAACCCACTCATATAATACGTTTCTTATTTCTACACCAAGTGAATGACCAGTGTATAGAAGTTCAACTAATTTAAATGAAATAATTCTTTTATTTAATTTCCAATCATTATCAATAAAACGTGCAGTGATAGATTGATATTCAAAACCATTATTTGACCACAGATTAGATGTTAAACAAACTCTTCCATTCAATTTTTTAAAAATGTCAAATAATTCACTTTTAACATCCTCAAATTTCTTTAAAATGCTATTTCTAGTAGTGTTTATTGAAAAATTTTGATATTGCGGTGCAAAACTTTCGTAAATCATTTCGGTAAAATCGGGATATTCAGTAGTAGTAAAAGGTTGTTCTTTTTTAATAATATAATCAACTACAAAATTTTGTGCACGTATAAGATCATATGAAAATATTTGCAAATTACCAGTTGATGAAGCCCCTAGCTGCATTTAACTTCTAATATTAGGTTGTTGACTTTGTAAATGTTTGTTACTATGCCTTTTTAGATGACTTGTACCCCCTGCAGATGTAGCACTAAGTAAATGTGCACAATATTTACATTTTGCTTTAAATGTAATTGTACCATCAGGATTATTTATAGATATTTTTTCAAAATGTTCCCAAACACTACTAGTTGTGTCCGTAGATGATGATCCAACTATTGGAAGAGGGATATTAGAAAGAGAATCAATAGATTCATGTTGTATACTATATGTATCAACATCGACATAAACATTAGAAATCTTAGGATCCACAGTAATGTAAGTAAAATAATATATAAGAACTAACAATTAATTTAAATTATGTGTAAATACAATGAATAAAAAATAATAATTAATATATGTTCACAAATAATTACTGAAAAAAATGAGTAGCTAATAAATTTAATTAAACTAATTAATGTTACCGATTGGTGAATGCGATACAAAAATTAGCTTCTTTTGATAAAAGTTTCTTCTTGTACAATTGCAATTGCCACTTAGGGATGCCACTTCAAAATTAATTGAGAGTTAAGAGAGATTGAGAGCTTAAGAGAGAAGTATTTGTGAGATTTATTTTGAAAAATTGGGGATATTATAGTAGTTTGAAAGGTTAGAGTAAATTTATTGAAAAAAAAATATTACCGTTGTATTAAACGATAATATGGCCGTTGAAATAAATTTTTTATTTTTTATATTTTTAAAGTCTGCCATTGCAAAGTTGTGCTGTGCATATATATATATAGATATATATATATTATTCATTCATAGCAATGATGATAGCATACTAGCACTACTAGCTAGCACAGGGGGTAGGCTAGCCTAGCCTAGCTTGGGCTGCTGGCTGGCTGGGCAGGGGGTAGGTAGGCGGGCTGGCCAGTGTATCATTTTTTTTTTCTTTTTTTAAGTTATTGTAAGGAAATGACCGTTGTGTTTTGTTTTGTTTTTATTTTTGCAAGATCAATTCTTTATTTTTTATTTTTTTATTTTTTTGATTATTTAACCATTGCAAGTTACTTTTTATTTTTATTTTTTTGAAATTTGACCATTGGTGGAGAGGGTTCGAATGGGCCGGGATGGGCCACCCTGCAGGGCCCGAATTTTTTGGGGTCTGGCTGGGCAAGGCAAATGGGCCCACGGGCTGGGTTGGACCGGGCTCATGGGTCGGGCCGGGCTTCAAAACTATGGCCCAAGCCCAAGCCTAGGGTCTCGGGCTAGGCTCAGGCCCAGGCCTAAACGGGTCGGGCCCACTCCGGGCCGCGAGTCATTTTTACACTCCTACTAATAACCAAAAAATTTATTCAATTTTTGTACTCAATGTAAGTGTACAAAGATAAATCTAAAATACCATTTTCAATTGAGCTTAATGACTAAAACATCTTTTTTTAATCAGTTTTACTTAACGAAAAAATGTGAATGGTCTAGACTGTGAAAAAATAAAATAAAATATTAGAATTTAAATTGAAAAAATAAAATTTTTTAAAAAAAAGAGTTTATTTGGTTACAAAGCTCAAATATTATTTCGGTAATTTTTTGTTAACATTTTTATGAAAAATGTATACTTATCTGATATTTTTTTGTAAAAAGAAAATTCATAATCCTCTATAGTCAAAGACTGGTCACTTTTGTTGGCACCTTTTTTTTTTATTTTTTTATTTTTTTGTGAAGAATAAACCAACGAAAAATGATTTGCATACAAAAGGATTATACAAAAAATCACATTAGGACTAATGTGTCAATAATATTTTTAAAATTATGAAAATGATAGGTGCTTTAATTAGAAATGAATGAATCACATTATATTAGATTTTCATTAAATTTTAATTTATAAGTCCCTTCTCATAAATAATTTGGTAGTCATATAGATGCGAAATGTTTTTTTTGTTTTCAGCTCTTTTATACTAAAATTTATATTTTATATTGTTTATCTTTATAATTTCATACTATATGTATAAATTCATATCACTTTAGTTTTAATGAAAAAATTTAATATAATTATGTTAAAATTATATAATTCATTATATTTTCTCTAATTCCTATTACTTATAATGCAATTTTTATAATTATATCATACATCTAATGATTTAGTCTATTCAATTTTATTAGAGAATATTCTCACTTTTAAAATTATTATAAAAAAATTTAAATGTGCCATAATAATAGACCATGCCTTACACGGGCCTTTATTTCCTAATATATATATATATATAAGATGATGGAATACCACAATAAAAAGATGACAATAAAAGTATTTATAGTGATAATCAAATATCTGATTGCCTAATATTAATTAGATTAGCTATAATATCAACTGAGAAGGATGTAATAGAAATATTTGAATATGAAAAGTTAATAAGTAATTTTACATCTCAGGAGGCAAGAAAAATAAATTTTAAGTAAAGAATTATGATGTAAAAATATATAAAATGGCTCCATTTAGATGCTTTTGGCCTTTAGCTGAAAGAAAGGTTGAGCCGTTTCCGGAGAGGAGATCATAGTAGTTTGTGAAATCGTCAAAGTTTTAAATCCTTGAAATGTTTGCAGAGATGGGTATTGGTGTTGCATTCATTTTGGCATTTTTTAAGATTTATTATTTAAATATGAATTTAAATCCATATTTCCTTTCAGTTTTGCTGATCTCCAAAAACCACAAGTTGAACTTGATGGAAAGGCTTGTGCAACTGTTGGACAGAATAGTCTCATGGCACTTTACGACACGTTGTTCAGCCAGGTGTAAATATAATCTACTCATTATCCATTTTTAAATAGAACTAGGAAATTTTATTTATTTATTTTTTTGGGTTTTGCTTTTTCTGAAACTATAACTACGTAAAGCTAGGGTTCAAGAACGTAGACGTAAAAAAATACCAAGAAAAAATTTGTGGTCTAGATTCAACTCTTGTATGGTGGGATCCACACTTAGAATAAATCTGGACCACACATTGTTTTTCTTGATATTTTTCTGTGTCAGAGTTCTTGGTCCCTATCATTATTGTTCCTTAACAAAGTATAGGTTGCATGTTGCCATTTTTTAGGCATTTTCCAATTTTGTTTTGATTGTTATCTGTTTGTTCTTATGTTGCAACCTTATTTATGCAGCTGGATGTCACGTCTTCGCAACTGCTAGTGGCAGTCACGTCTTCGCAACTACTAGTGACAGAAAATATATTAGTACAAAAAACGAGTAAGTGTGAGTAGAACAAAGTCTTCATCCTTAATTGGTGAAGAAGCTTGGGCTAATTGATCTGCTATCTCCTTAATTTGAATCGAGTTCTCTTCCATAGAACAAGAATTTGATAACAATGTAAAACTTGTTCTTCAATTGGTGTATCTGTGATCTCCTTAATTTGAGTCAAGTACTGTCCTTTGATAATAATTCCTACGTGAGTCCTCTTTTTCATTTGAGAGGCCAAACAACTTGAGTCATCTTTTTCATTTGAATCCTCCTGCCATCCCCAACTTCAATCCTTCAATTGGTCAAATAGAAGTTAACCAAAGCAAGACTAGATGAGGCAAGTAAGATTATTTCTTTCCACAACCTTGATACATTGCTAAATTCATATGGAGAAGGTACCCACACTTGCTAGTACAAGGGTTTGAATGCGTTTTTGCAAGCTTAACTCATTCTATCCTTTTCATACCACTGATCCATGATAGTTTGATCCAATATCATAAGACTAATAAAGATCTGAATACATACATATATACCCACACTTAATGCATTTTTGCAAGCTTAACTCGTTCTATATTTTTCAAATGTTGATTAATTTTAGTGGGAATGTAATTGGTAGGTTGAGTTAATTTTCACTTAGTCAAGAGGATCATAACCAAATTTATAATGGTATAGGGAAATCCTAGTTCTACTAGGAAATAACTATAAGAATCCAATCCTAAGTGTAAGAACTATAGTTAGAATTGACATTGGGAAAAACGCCTTCTAGCTTTTTAAGTTGCTTGTGACTCATTTTAATATTTCTACATGTTTCCTATCATGAAAATTAATAATTGTTTCTGAAAAACTTTGATGATAGTTGCCACTATCAATGAAGCATTCTCTAGTTAGATTAATTCCCTATTTTGTTTATTTTATTTTATTTTTTTGAACTGGGCAATAAGGCTGTGTGTGATTGCTAGTTTTGAGAGTGGAATTAGATCCACAGATTTTTATAAAATTAAATAGAAATGTATGCAAAAATATTATTATTAACAACGCTTTCTTCATTTTTTTATTACAGGTAACTAGAGGTGTAGTCATGCATGTTTATGGACCTGAGTTTGCCGGCGCATTAATTCTAAATCGTGTTTATAGGTGGAGTTTTTGATATATTTCCAATCGGACAAATATGACACGCACTTGGATATTAATGGTTTTTGAAATCTGTGATGGTTTTGGTAAATACGTGTTTGATGTAAATTCGTTATAAACTAAACAAATGGATAGTTATTTTGGACTTGTAATGTATTCATGTTGACAAGTGGTCATAATTAGATAGATTAACTACTATTTTGATTTTATAGTCGATGGTTTTTTGTTTCTAGATTGGATTGTTGATGGATTGGTATGTTGAAATTGATTGGATGGACATGAATTATGCATTAATTGCAAATGTATTATAGGTATTAAAAAAAATAGCATTAGATTTAAAAAATTAATTTTTGAAATTGAAAGCTCTTTTGCGACCAATAAAATTTTAGTCGCAATAGGTGTTTGAGAAGGTTCCAGGAGTAACTATTGGTGACCATGGATGTGGTCGCTAAACCATAAACTTTCAGCGACTAAATAAGTAGTCACGAATTCAGACATTCAACAAATTTAAACCCTTTTAGTGACCAAAATAGGTAGTCACAAATGTTGACTTTCGGCGACAAAATATGTGGTCGCAAATGTTAACTTTCAGCGACCAAAATAGGTGGTCCAAATGTTAACTTTCAACAACCAAATTTTTTGTCGCAAAATGATCAACTTTTGACAAAGTAAAATCCTTTCCGCGACCAAAATATGTCATCGCAAATTAGAACTTTCCCCGACCAACTTAACATCTAGTCGCCAAAAACCTTCTGTGACGGGCTTTTGGTGACTAAATTGTGACCAATTTTTTTTTGGTCGCTAAAAACTATTAGTGACCAGGTATGAGCTTTCTGCGACCAAAAAGTTGGTCGCTAAAAGTGTTATTTCTTGTAGTGAGAGAAGAGAAGAAATTGCTAATGTTATTAAAGCATCTCGATTGACATAACTAAAATAATGTGTGAATGTTTGTTTTATGATAAAAAGTGATAAAAATTAGATCGAATTTGGTGCCTTAGCTCCTACTTTTGGAGCATTACTTCGACTTAGTATGGGAGTATTGAATAATTTCTTGATAGTAAGTAGGTGCTCCAAATATGCAAGGAAATTTATCAATAGGAATGGCTTCTCTCTTGTTGGAATTAGAGATGTGTTGTCCAAAGTTTAGTGGCCTACCTATGGTCTATTTTGGTGAGCTAAGCCATTCATCTCATTAGGCTTGCCAAACAATTATCTTTGCAAAAAATTAAGTTCACTCTTATCTTATAAAAAAAACTGAACTTAAATATGATTTTAAAAATAGACCATTAATTTAATTTTTTTTTTTTTTTTGAATATGATTTGATCATATAATTATCGATTGCTGATTAACCTATTTTTTGTATGAATAAATGAACAGTTTAAATCACTAAGATAAGCTCAACATTGTTGAACTGCACTTGTTTAGTTAGGATCATTAGGAGAGAAGCTTGATCCTTTCCAATCAACCTGGAAATCGTCAGTCTTGTCTATTTCTCAATTTTGCTTCGGTGATAGAAATTACTTTTTGGTCTATTTCTTTGAAATATTATTTTAGACATTATTTTTCATGTGAGGGAGTAAGTTAGCGAATAAATTTTGAGTGATTCTACTTACACCACTACTTTATTTCTTTACACTCTTTATATAAGATGTTTTTTTTTTTTTTCAATTTTACCTATGTGTGAAATTACCTTTAAGGACAAAACATTAAAATTAAATATATTTTATTATCTCTTTACACCCCTTAGTCTTCAATCCCTACTCCTCTTCTTCAATTTTTCTTCTCTTTCATACGTCTCTTTTCAAAAAGTGAGAATCATAGTGTTTTGATTATAGAAGAAAGAAATGGATGAAGAAACGATAGTGAAGAACCATCAAAAAAGTGAAATGGTGATTTTTTTTTTATTTGTTTGATAGGGTTTTGTTTCATTTTTGTGGATTGTTCTTTGACTTTTGTTCAGTGTTTCGAAATCGAACAAAATAAAATAGTCCAACATCACATTGCCGAACAAAAAATATATGTCTGGTAACCAACTACCGAATAAAAGATATATTTTCGGTAACCCAAGGCCAAATTTTTTTAATTTGTTCAGCTACTCTGTGGGGACATAATTTTTGAATGACAACACATGGCCGAGGTGACACCGAAGTGTCAGCCGAGGTGTCACATGTCTTGGTCATGACACCGAGATAATCTCAGCTAGGCCGAGGTTATCTGCGAAGAAATCAGAATCCGGGTGTAGACACCCCATTTTTGACCGTCCTCAAGACTTGGATATGCTTGCAGGTACATCCAATGAAAAGTTCGATTGCTCGTCGGGTACTCGACTTCCGCGACGGAACGTCACAGGTTTGAGCTTTTCAAACCCTGTATCCTTTCTGCCCCATTTTTGGACCATGTGTTGGTCCTTTCAACATGTTTCTCATAGGGCACTGCCGGCCACTGTTTGGCACTGTCGGCCATGCTTTTTCCCCTGCCTGCTACTGATGATGCCTGCCGACCATTAGTGAAGCATTGCTGGCCACCACTGATGGCCGGCAGAACACTTGTCTCAGCAGGTTTCGCGCCAAATCTTTTGAGCCAGCTGGTTTTCACTCATTGCCCCTCCATACACGTGTATGGAGGGATGAAGCTCTTGTCAAGCTTGTTGAATAAGCTTTTGTAGACGCACCCGCGTGGGGCCTTCGCTACAGTTCGGACTCAATTTTGTTTGCGGTTCTTAATCTGAACCAAAGAGTCCAAATCTGGCAAATCGTTTTGAGAAAACAGATTTTAGGAAAGAAGTGCCAAACATGGACTGCTTTGCCAGATACAGAGTCGCCACCTAAATATTTCTTATGGGGGGATTTAGGAAACCCTGACTCGGTGCCGAAGGCCACATGTCCGTCATCACCGGAGCTGTCTCGGCTCGGGAGCTTGGGTACGATCGGGGAAGGTCAACTATGAGCACCCCCTTTTGCCCGGTTCGAAAACCGGCCTCTACTAACCATGATATCCGATTTTGAAAACGTTATGTGTTCTTAAACCAATTATTAGCCTAGCGTTACTATGTTATGCGCGCAGCAAACAAGTATAGACTAGATTGCCTAATTTGGAAATAAGCATTGCATATCCGTTTGTCTTAAAAAAAGTACTTTGGAATTTGCTACTCGTAAGTAGGCTAAAACACGGATTTCAACGAGTTTTTCCAACTCAGACAATCCAACCTTCACCCACGGGCATTCAAACAATTTATACACATAAGCATCTAGCCACATGGTAAGCATGCTGTCATGGCAACACTCGCACGCATGCAGTATGCTAAAGCAGGAAAATACTTACATAGTACTCCGTGCCAAAACAATAAACTAGTTAGCAAACATGCATGATCCTAGTTCATGTTAGAGTGGCTAATGCAACGCATGCAAAATGCAATTAGAGTAGGCTCGGCTAACCTAAGCATGGCATGTGAAATGCAGTCAATTGATGCACGTATTCAATTTGGAATTGAAGTACAAATGCAGTTAGCGTGATGTACCGAGCCCGGTGCATGTAAAACAAATGGATGAATGCACTCATGCATAGCATAAGGTATGCTAATTTTAAATATGCCCTAATACTAACCATCAAAGCAGGTAAATAAAAGGGAAGAAAGAAGTGGGGATTAGAAGACATACACACACTCACCCACACTTATTACAGATTTGCCCTCGGCCGGAGGGACCAAATAAATAATACAAATTAATTAACTACGCAAGCTAATTAAATATTACAATTTGCCTAATCAATTAACAAACTAACTAAGCTAGGAAAAACAGATAAATCGCCTCGGGAGGAGAGCTCGATGGAATGCATGCTCGGTCTTGCTCGGAAGTGCGCCGCCATGCATAGTCTGCCTCTGTTTTCCCTGCTCTGCTCCTCTGGAGGCTACCAAAACCTCAGGGATGTTTCTCTGGATATTGGGAATCACCACCGGCTGAGTAGAACTACCACCGGCAGTGGTATGTGATTACCGGCACAAAATGAAGCCATCGGCAAAAGTATAATTGCCGGTCGACAATGTATACTGCCGGTCGGCAAAGAATGCCTGCAGAACCTGCAACTCACAGCAGCAGAGGACAGAACTTGCATGGCAATACAATTCAAGTAATGTATGCACTAATCATGCCCCCTATCATGTTTGTGACTCAAAGGGGCATGTGTCTCGATTCTTGGACCGCCAATCACGCATTTCCATGCATGACGGCCCAAAGAATCAAGTGTGCAACTTTCATGTCAAATGAAATGCAAACCAAACAAACAAACCAAAGCCCAATTCCCATCACCAAGTCAAGGAATAAGGTATGCATGCAAGATGCAATGCAACCTAGGCATGCAAGCTAAGGGTGCAACATGGCATGGCAAGACACTTATGCAAGCATACAAGCAAACATGAGGCAATGCAAATTGATGAAAAGGTGGATTTAGACATGATTTAGGCGACTCTAAATAGGCCCAAAATAATGGCTAAAATGACCAAAATAAAAGGCTAAACACATACACACATGCACATGTTAAGGGTCAACGCTTAGGCACAAATGGGACAACTCTCAAACACATTTGAAAGGAGGTAATCATGGACATATGGCATGCAAGGTAAGCATTGAAACTCATGTTAAAACATGGTGTCGAACCAAGCAACAAGTCAAGCCAAACATGCGACAAATAGCCCAAGTGCTTGAAGCAAGTCAAAGGGGCTTGAACCATGACCAAGCCAACCAAGCCTCACAAGGCTAAGAGGACTTAAAATAGGTTCAAGGCAGACCTAGACCATGCAAAGGGGACCCCCTAGATGGCATCTAAGTGGCTCAAAATCAAAAGCATCTATAATGGCCAAAACATGGAACATGCTACACAAGCTTTCAAAGCTTCAAAGAGGTATCTAAAGTAAGCATGCAAGCATGCTATAAGGTCTGAAATTATGCTATAAATGATGCCAAATCATTAGAATAAAGCAAGTAATGCATGCTATATACTCACACACTTGAGGCCAACAAGCCAAAATGCAAAGGGGGTATATAATGCATGCCATGGCCGACCCAAACAACCTAGGACAGACCTTAAACATGGCAAAGTGAGCACAAAACCTTCACAAGGCTAAGCCTAAAACATGCTAGAACAAAAGCTAACAACCTAAGGCATATTAAGGCAATAACATAGCATTACATGGTAGGTATGCTAAGCATGTATGGTGTACCAAAACCAACACACAACAAGGTTATATTATGGCATAATAAGCATGGAAAACAGCCAAGACATGATCAATACATACTCTAACATGATGCTCTCTCAAGAGGCCAAAAAGGGTCCCTTTCAAGGACAACAAGGAGAGGGGGTGACCCTCCCCTTTTGGAGACTTCAAGGCACCATCTCCACCACTAAAATCCCTCAAGATTTCAGTGGTGAAGAGGCCCAAACACCAAAGTCTCGAAACTTGCACAAAATAGCACAAAATGGGGCCTTTCAAGGCCTAAGAGGGGTCAAACACCCCCAAACCACAAAACACTCTTAATGAACAATCAAGAGGGCTAAAAAACAGAACTTTTTTGTATTATACACCAAGCTTAAAAACAATTTTAAGACAGGTAGAAATACAATGCAAGATTGGGGAATAAAGAGGCAAAATTGTTACTTTTGAAGACCCCTTCACAAATGGTGCTCCAACAGCTCCTTTTAGGTTGAAAACAGCTCCAAAACTTCAAAACCAACCTCTTAGAACCTCAGTAGCTAAGTGAAGGTGAAACACTATGTGTTTGTGTGCAATAGTAAGACACAAATGCACTTAAACACACACAAGAGGGAGATATAGAGATAGAAAGTGTATGGTTTCTAACCCTAGAACTCAAAACCCTAAAAATGGCTGTCTAAAAATATCTCAAGTCTCTCAAGTGTCTACCCTAAAGCCAAGAGAGAAGGCTCTCTCTTATAGAGCCTTTTGTCTTGTAAAGCTTACAAGACAAGCTTCTCAAAAGAGAGATCCCTCCATACACGTGTATGGAGGGGAGCCAAAGCAAGACAGCTGTGATAAAATATCTGCAAAAGCAGATGCACAGTAGTCGGCTGGCCAAAAATGCCATTTTGGCGAAAAGGAGTGCCGACCGGCAATATACATTGCCGACGGCAGCAAAAACCAGCCGGTGGCCTCTAGCCACTGCCGGTAGTGTGTGGGGATGCCTCACAAGGCATTCCCTACCCTTCCAAGGCAAAACAAAAGTGTTTGGTGCAAAACCAGACACAAAACGGTCAAGTTCGGAGATCCTGAGGCTGGGCGCGTAGCCGAGACCTCCGGGAACTCTAAACGAACACAAACATGGATAATCACCGAGTGTTCAAACGGTGACGTCCAAGTCTTGAGAACGGTCAAAAATGGGGTGTCTACAGCTTTGCATTGCCTCTCTTCTATATAAGGAGAGGCTCCTCCTCTATTTCAAAGGTTCAAAAAATGGAGGTTTGAGTGGTAGATATAGTCTTGTATCTATATCTCTCTTTTGCTTTGGTTTTGTGCCTTAAAAGTGTAGTTTTGTCTCACTTTTGTACACAAACACACACTCAAACACCTTGCTTGTGTTGCTGAGGCTTCTTGAGGTTGTTTTTGGTGTTCTTGGGCTGGTTTGAGCTCAAACAAGTGGCTGGAGTTGCAATGGTAGAGAAGGTCTTCAAGGGTGAGTCTTTAACCTTTAGGTCCCCCATTTTTGCTTAAACTTTTAACCCTTCTTGCATACGTTTTTGAGCTTAACTCTTAACTGGAAAAAGTTCTATTTTTGCATGCTTGAGAACTTTGTTTTTGCATGCTTTAGATCCCCCAGTCTTTAACCTTTAGATCACCCTTTCGGTCCTTGACACACTGTGGAAAGTATTTCTCAAAGAAGGCCCCCTTAAACTAAGCCCAAGTCATAACGGTGTCAGTGTCACGGACAAGCATCCACCACCTTATGGCTTCCTCTTGCAAAGTAAAGGTAGCCAATAGCACTTTATGTGCTTTAGAACACGGAAACACTTCAAATAATTTTTCAGTTTCTAGCACCCACGCTTCGGCCTTCAATGGTTCAAGGCCTCCCTGAAATGATGGCGGTTTCATCTTACTGAACTTCTGTGTCAGAGCAATGATGTCATCATTCACATTCTGTTCCGGCTGTACCGGAGGAGGTGGGGGCTGTTGGTTCTGTTGTTGTAGCCTTAAGGCCTCAATCAACATTTCAACTGTTCTTTCTAGCCTTGCCATTCTAGCCTCAGATGATTCAGTTTCATCGGCAGTTCTTGCGTTCTCCATTTCACTATAGGCAATTATGGCAATTATAAACATAGACAGTTGCATACTTAACATATTAACACATTAGCACGTATATTCATGTCATGGCCACACACACTTATCAATGCTTATGCAATGCCCTATTCACTTTTCTAGGACATCCTATAGCTCATTTGGACACGTGTGTGCAGTATAACTCGTGGTTTAGTATCGCTCTGATACCACTCTGTCACGATCCAAACCCGCCCCTATGGGTTTAGTACCATAACCGGCCAAAAATCCGAGATTACCGAAGGTCTGCTTAACAGTAAAACAGTAATACAGAGTACAGGGGCTGGCGGAAGCCAAAACAGTAATAAAAGATGTCCAATGAGCAGTGATAGTCTGTATGCAAAAAGACTTCTCATACATATACACATTCAAACCATAACAGTATGTACATACATCACATACAGGTATTCAGGTTAGGGACCAAATCCCTAATTAACAGTACAGTAATAGTCTATACAGTCTATACAAAACAGAGACAGAAAAAAGGGGGAATCTAAAACACCCCGAAGCAGATTTAGCTTGGCAGCACTTGGAACCTCGCAGTGAGGCACGTTGGTTGGCTTGACAAAAAGAGAGTTTAAACCCTACGCCCCTAGCTCCAATCCGGTGCCAGGACACCTACATATATATATATATATATAAACAGTGAGCTAAAGCCTAGTGAATAACATATGCGTAAAGAGGTTAAGAATGAATGTCCTTTCAGTACTGAAAACAGTCATTTGAACAGTATATCAGTTATTCGATCATAGCAGTCATAAGTGGTACATCCAATAGCAAACAGTACAGTAGGTCTTATCAGACCGAACAGTCAATTGATGGCCATCATATCAGTAAACAGTAGTGGTTCCAAACATGGGAACCGACAGAGATCTCTGTAACAGTTCAATAACAGTATATTGCTATGGATGCCACGAATACAGTTCGCAAATAGGACAAACATTCATTCAGTAAACAATGTCATTTCATTAAGCAGTACAGTCATTTGTTCAGAAAGTAATCTCAATTGAACATATCTTTACAACAGTGTTACTCACAGAGCATTGGGCTATAAGCAGCTAGAGCGTCCTCAGATGCCAACCCCACAGTTACAGAATGAATACACACTAAGCTACACAGTTGGGAAATAATAACTTAATCCCTAATTTGCCTCGGTGTGGTTCTACATCAATATCCTCATTAAGATGCCTTAAACTAGGCCTAAGAATACCTAGGATGGAATGAGGATGCAAAGATGCACTTAAAAACACTTCTCAAAATTTTGCTAAAACAGGGTTCCCGCTCGAGCGGACATGTAGACAAAAGGGCTCCGCTCGAGTGTGGTTTCCCCTGCTCGAGCGAACTGTAAAATCATGCAAAAGTACGGGATGCATGCAATTCACGCTCGACGGACACTCGATCCCCGCTCGAGCGTGAGACACAAGTCCTCGCTCGAGCGTGCATTCCCTCGCTTGAGCGGACTGTAAACATGGGCAAAGTACTGGATACACGCATTTTTCGCTCAAGCATCACTTTTCCCGCTCGAGCGGACTGCATGAACACAGGTTGTACGCTCGAGCGTGGAGTTCCCCGCTCGAGCGTGAGTCCAAATTCTGGAAATTCCAGATTGAACCTTCAAGCTCAAAATCGACTTTAAATGCATCAATTTCGATCCTTTTGGGCTAATTTTCTGGAAAACACTTGTAAACTCATAATATGACATGTTTCAAAGATCAATTTGAGAAATCAAAGCCCAAAGGTAGTTCAATTGAACACAAATTCAAAGAAGTTTTCATGAACATGAAGAACAATGCAAATTCAACACATGCATGGGTTCCTAGGAACTCCAATGCTACAAAACAAGATCAAATGCAATGTTTAACTTCAAAACATGGTGAGTTCATGGATCAAGACCAAAAATATGAACATGCATGAAGAAATCCTCATGAAACAACTTCAAAACTCAACAATATGAACATGCATGCATGATACAAGCTTCATTTCAACAAGCTTAACCAATTCTAGACTTTAAACTCTAAACTTCCATGAACCATGCAATATATGACTTAATTTAACAATCAAGAAGGTGATTCTCCTACCTTATGCCTTTAATTTCAAATGTAGAAACTCAATTATGCAATCTCACTTTGAAATCTTCAAGACTCCAAGCAAATATGAAGAACTCAAGCTCTTCTCCAACTCTCTAGCTCTCTCTCACGTTTGGTCTCTCAAGAAGGATGATGAAAAGTGAGGCCAACACATGTAAAGCAAGACTAAACATTTGGTCTAGCAAAGTCCACTTAATGGCACTAAGGTAAATAAGTCCAACTATTGTAATTTAGCTTATTTAATCCAATTTAATCATACCAAATCAATTTTCAATTAAATATACCATAAAATCACATAAATTCTAATTAACATGAAACACTAATCAATTTCATATTCGGCCGCCGATAAGGCCTTCAATTTACAGTTCGAAACTTAAAACATGAACAGATAATTCAATGACAAACAGATAGAAACGCACTTAAGCTATACACTCAATCAATCAAATTCCGGATTTTAGTCAATCAGTCAGTTAACATGCTTAATCATAGATTAGCACTAATCAGTGGTAAGGGTTGTCACAATCTCCCCTCCTTATAAAGAGTTTGGTCCTCCAAACTCGAGTTACCTTTATTCTAGAAGAAAACAGGATTCAGTGGGAACAGTTCAGGATATCTCTTGATCATACCGTCTTCCATTTCCCAAGTGGCATACACGCCACCATGGTTTTTCCAGTCAACTTTCACTAACGAAATCTCTTTATTCCTTAACTTCTTGATCCGTCTGTTCACAATCTGAATAGGCCGTTCTTCATAGGTGTAGTCATCACTTAGCACTACACAGGTAGGCTCAGTCTCATGGAAAGAATCCCGAAGCTAATCCCTCAACATTGAAATATGGAACATGTTATGCATGTGCTTCATTTCAGGAGGAAGCGCTACTTGATACGCCACCGGATTGATTTTCTCAATAATCTCATACGGTCCGACATATCTCAGCGCTAGCTTACCCTTGACTCCAAAACGAGTCTGACCTTTCATCGGTGTTACTTTTACAAAAACATGATCACCTACTTCATACTCTTTGTCCCGCCTTCGGACATCCGCGTAACTTTTCTGTCGGCTTTGTGCGGTTTTCAGTCTCTGTTAGATTAGTTTCACCTTTTCTGTGGTTTCCTATACAATCTCAGGCCCAAGCAAAAGCCCATCTCCAACTTCTGCCCAGCAGATAGGAGATCAACATTTCCTGCCATATAAAGCCTCGAAAGACGCCATACCAATGCTTGAATGGAAGCTGTTGTTGTAGGCGAATTCAGCCAACGGTAGATCACTTTCCCAATTTCCCTAGAAGTCAAGAACACACATTCTCAGTAAATCCTCCAGAGTCTAGATGGTTCTTTCTGACTGGCCATCTGTCTGAGGATGGTATGCACTACTCAGTCTCAGTTCAGCACCAAATGCTGTCTGCAAACTTTGCCAAAATCTCGATGTAAACTTCGAGTCCCTATCAGAAACAATGGACACAGGCACTCCATGCAATCTAACAATCTCATCAATATAGATTACTGCTAATTTGTCCGCATTATAAATTGTTTTGACAGGTAAGAAATGAGCAGATTTAGTCAGTCTATCAACAATAACCCAAATAGAATCCATACCTTTACTGGAGCAAGGTAAACCAATAATGAAATCCATAGTGATATGTTCCCATTTCCACTCCGGTATCGGTAAGGGTTGCAGTAAACCTGCGGGTCATTGATGTTCGGCTTTAACTTGTTGGCAATGAAGATATTTCGACACAAAATCAGCAATCTCTTTCTTCATTCCCGGCCACCAGAAATTCAGTTTCAAGTCTTGATACATTTTTGTATTTCCTGGGTGGATAGACAGTTTCGAATTGTGGCCTTCTTGCAGAATTCTTCTTTTCAGTTCAGAATCACCCAGTACACACAATCTTCCCTGAAATTTCAACACATTATTCTCAAATTTGAAATTCGGCCTCTGTTTGGATTCCCGTTCTTCGATGATCTTCCTCAAGAAGTCATCCTGTTGTTGTTTCTCTTTAATCTCTTCAATCAGTGCCGGTTGAGCAGAAATAGCTGCTATTATTCCACCTTGTTCACGTAAAACAATCTCAATTTCAAGTCTTTCAAGGTCACATAGCAATTCTTTCTGCCCAGTGAGTAAATAGGCTAAATTTCCAATCGATTTCTGACTCAGTACATCAGCAACGATGTTAGCTTTTTCTGGATGGTACAAAATTTGCAGGTCATAATCTTTTATCAGTTCTAACCATCTCCGCTGCCTCATGTTCAGTTCTTTCTGTGTGAAGAAGTATTTCAAACTCTTATGGTCTGTATACACCTCACATGTTGCCCCATAAAGGTAGTGACGCCAAATTTTCAACGCAAACACTACTGCATCAACTTCTAAGTCATGGGTTGGGTAGTTCTTTTCATGCGGTCTCAGTTGTCGGGAAGCATACGCAATCACTTTACCATCCTGCATTAAAATACATCCCAAACCCTTATAAGAAGCATCACTATATACAGTATAACCATCCGTACCTGAGGGTAAGGTGAGAATCGGTGCAGTCACTAGTCGAGTTTTCAACTCTTGGAAAGCTGATTCCCTCTGATCGGTCCAGTCAAATGATATCCCTTTCTGTGTCAGTTGTGTCAGTTGTGTCAGTGGTAGGGCAATTTTGGAGAAATCTTTGACAAACCTTCTGTAATACCCGGCTAAGCCTAGAAAACTTCAGACTTCGGTAACATTTGTCGGTCTAGGCCAGTTCACTACTGCTTCAATTTTCTGCGGATCAACAGAAATTCCATCCTTACTGGTCACATGCCCCAAAAACATAACATTGTCAAGCCAAAATTCACATTTAGTCAGTTTAGCATACAGTTTCTGTTCTCTTAGGGTTTGTAGGGCAATTCTCAAATGATGTTCATGTTCTTCCGTGTTTTTGGAATAAATCAAAATGTCATCTATGAATACAACAATAAAGTCATCAAGGTATGGTTTGAAAATTCTGTTCATAAGGTCCATAAATGCAGCAGGTGCATTGGTAACTCCGAAAGGCATAACAAGAAATTCGTAATGTCCGTACCTCGTTCGAAAGGCAGTCTTTTCGATGTCCCCTGTCTTGACTTTCAACTGATGATATCCAGATCTAAGATCAATTTTGGAGAACACTTGGGCACCCTGTAACTGGTCAAAAATAAATCATCAATACGAGGCAATGGATATTTATTTTTCACTGTTACCTTGTTCAGTTCACGGTAGTCAATGCAGAGTCTCAGTGAGCTGTCTTTCTTTTTCACAAATAAGACCGGTGCGCTCCACGGTGAAATACTGGGCCTGATGAACTTCTTATCTAACAGTTCCTGCAGCTGAACTTTCAACTCTTTCAATTCGGTAGGTGCCATTTTGTACGGAGCTTTAGATACAGGTTGTGTACCCGGAATCACATCAATGGTGAACTCAATCTCCCTGTCAATCAAATCCCCTGGCAGATCATCTGGGAAAACATCTGGAAATTCTCTGACTATAGGAATACTGTTCACATTAGTTTTATCATCAGTTGGTACAGTCAATACAGAACATAGATACCCTTTACACCCCTTTCTAATCAGTTTAAAACCTTTCATGGATGAAATCAAATACAGGGGAGGTACTACTCCAACCTCGTTAAACACAAATTCAGGCAGTCTGGGTGGACGAAAAATAACTTGTTTTGTTACACAGTCTATGGTAGCATGATATTTCGTTAACCAATCCATTCCCAATATCACATCAAAGTGATCAATATTCAGAGGCAATAAATCAATATACAGATGAACATCCCCAACAATAATTTCACATGCAGGGTACATATAAGCACAAGTCATGGATCCCCCAACAGGTGAAGATACAGCTAACAGATAGTTCATGGGTTCCAATGGTCTATTCAATTTTTGCGAAAAAGCATGCGATACATATAAATGTGTAGACTTCGAATCAATCAAAACATATGCATTTTGAGCACAAATTGAGAGTATACCTGACACAACGGTCTCGGTATTCTGTACGTCTCCCGGTACAAGTGCAAACACTTGGCCTTGCCTCATAGGCTCTTTTCCAGTAGCTTTGGGGTTGGGTTTCGGTGGAGCATTTGAGGCTGCTGCGCTTAGTGTAGCTTTACTATTGCCCTGAGGAGCAGAAGGGCAATCTTTGACCATGTGGCCCACCTTGCCACACCTGTAACAAGCACCTGAAATTTTATAGCAAACCCCTTTATGTTTCTTACCACATTCAGAACAGGGCGGTATGAAACCACTCCCCTAACTAGAACTGGTTGTTGACCCTATATTCTGCTTTTTGTTCGATGAATTAATTATGCCTTTCTTAAATTTAAAACCCCGTCTCTTACCACGCCATTCAGACGCTGGTGTTTCAGTCTGTTTCAATGCTTCGATGTTCGATTCAACCATTATTGCTCGGTCAAGAACATTCACATACTTAAGCAATTTCAAAACATTAATTCTGTCAAGTATTTCCACATTAAGGCCGCCTTCAAACTTCCTGGCCTTCTTGTAGTCAACCATGTGTGGTGCATATCAGGCAAGTTCAGTAAACTTTGATTCATACTCTGCTACCAACATGGCGCCTTGTTTCAGTTGTTCAAATTTAGTCACCCTTTGGCCTTCAATGGTTCAAGGCCTCCCTGAAATGATGGCGGTTTCATCTTACTGAACTTCTGTGTTAGAGCAATGATGTCATCATTCACATTTTGTTCCGGCTGTACCGGAGGAGGTAGGGGCTGTTGGTTCTGTTATTGTAGCCTTAAGGCCTTAATCAACATTTCAACTGTTCTTTCTAGCCTTGCCATTCTAGCCTCAGATGATTCAGTTTCATCGGCAGTTCTTGCGTTCTCCATTTCACTATAGGCAATTATGGAAATTATAAACATAGACAGTTGCATACTTAACATATTAACACATTAGCACGTATATTCATGTCATGGCCACACACACTTATCAATGCTCATGCAATGCCCTATTCACTTTTCTAGGACATCCTATAGCTCATTTGGACACGTGTGTGCGGTATAACTCGTGGTTTAGTATCGCTCTGATACCACTCTGTCACGACCCAAACCCGCCCCTATGGGTTTAGCACTGTAACCGGCCAGTAATCTGAGATTACCGAAAGCCTGCTTAACAGTAAAATAGTAATACAGAGTACAGGGGTTGGCGGAAGCCAAAACAGTAATAAAAGATGTCCAATAAGCTGTGACAGTCTGTATACAAAAAGACTTCTCATACATATACACATTCAAACCATAACAGTATGTACATACATCACATACAGGTATTCAGGTTAGGGACCAAATCCTTAATTAATTGTACAGTAACAGTCTATACAAAACAGAGACAGAAAAAATGGGGAATCTAAAACACCCCGAAGCAGCCTTAGCTTGGCAGCACATGGAACCTCGCAGTAAGGCACGTTGGTTGGCTTGACAAAAAGGGAGTTTAAACCCCACACCCCTAGCTCCGATCCGGTGCCTGGACACCTACATATATATATATATATAAGCAGTGAGCTAAAGCCTAGTGAATAACATATGCGTAAAGAGATTAAGAATGAATGTCCTTTCAGTATTGAAAACAGTCATTTGAACAGTATATCAGTTATTTGATCATAGCAGTCATAAGTGGTACATCTAATAGCAAACAGTATAGTAGGTCTTATCAGACCGAACAGTCAATTGATGGCCATCATATCAGTAAACAGTAGTGGTTCCAAACATGGGAACCGACAGAGATCTCTGTAACAGTAGTAGTAACAGTTCAGTAACAGTATATTGCTATGGATGCCACGAATACAGTTCGCAAATAGGACAAACATTCATTCAGTAAACAGTGTTATTTCATTAAGCAGTACAGTCATTTGTTCAGAAAATAATCTCAATTGAACATATCTTTACAACAGTGTTACTCACAGAGCACTGGGCTATAAGCAGCTAGAGCGTCCTCGGATGCCAACCCTATAGTTACAGAATGAACACACACTAAGCTACACAGTTGGAAAATAATAACTTAATCCCTAATTTGCCTCGGTGTGGTTCTACATCAATATCCTCATTAAGATGCCTTAAACTAGGCCTAAGAATACCTGGGATGGAATGAGGATGCAAAGATGCACTTAAAAACACTTTTCAATATTTTGCTAAAACAGGGTTCCCGCTAGAGCGTGGGTTTCCCCGCTCGAGCGGACATGTAGACAAAAGGGCTCCGCTCGAGCGTGGTTTCCCCCGCTTGAGCGGACTGTAAAATCATGCAAAAGTACTGGATGCATGCAATTCACGCTCGACGGACGCTCGATCCCTGCTCGAGCGGACTATAAACATGGGCAAAGTACTGGATACACGCATTTCCCGCTCGAGCATCACTTTCCCCGCTCGAGCGGACTGCATGAACACAGGTTGTACGCTCGAGCGTGGAGTTCCCCGCTCGAGCGTGAGTCCAAATTCTGAAAATTCTAGATTGAACCTTCAAGCTCAAAATCGACTTTAAATGCATCAATTTCGATCCTTTTGGGGTAATTTTCTAGAAAACACTTGTAAACTCATAATATGACATGTTTCAAAGATCAATTTGAGAAATCAAAGCCCAAAGGTTGTTCAATTGAACACAAATTCAAAGAAGTTTTCATGAACATGAAGAACAATGCAAATTCAACACATACATGGGTTCCTAGGAACTCCAATGCTACAAAACAAGATCAAATGCAATGTTTAACTTCAAAACATGGTGATTTCATGGATCAAGACCAAAAATATGAACATACATGAAGAAATCCTCATGAAACAACTTCAAAACTCAACAATATGAACATGCATGCATGATACAAGCTTCAATTCAACAATCTTAACCAATTCTAGACTTTAAACTCTAAACTTCCATGAACCATGCAATATATGACTTAATTTAACAATCAAGAAGGTGATTCTCCTACCTTATGCCTTCAATTTCAAATGTAGAAACTCAATTATGCAATCTCACTTCGAAATCTTCAAGACTCAAAGCAAATATGAAGAACTCAAGCTCTTCTCCAACTCTCTAGCTCTCTCTCACGTTTGGTCTCTCAAGAAGGATGATGAAAAGTGAGGCCAACACATGTAAAGCAAGACTAAACATTTGGTCTAGCAAAGTCCACTTAATGGCACTAAGGTAAATAAGTCCAACTATTGTAATTTAGCTTATTTAATCCAATTTAATCATACCAAATCAATTTTCAATTAAATATACCATAAATCACATAAATTCTAATTAACATGAAACACTAATCAATTTCAGATTCGGCTGCCGATAAGGCCTTCAATTTACAGTTCGAAACTTAAAACATGAACAGATAATTCAATGACAAACAGATAGAAACGCACTTAAGCCATACACTCAATCAATCAAATTCCGGATTTTAGTCAATTAGTCAGTTAACATGCTTAATCATAGATTAGCACTAATCAGTGGTAAGGGTTGTCACAGGCATATCACTATTTTTACTTGTTTTGGTCACTCCATACATGGTTTACACACTTGTAGTGTAAATCACACAAATTAGCTTTGTATGCTTCATGAAGTAGCACGTCATTCTAGCATGTTTTCTTTCCATTTCAGCATGTTTTTGGTGATGTTTTGCCATGTCATGACTCTGTTTTGGTTTGGGTTTGTTGGCCCCTTGCATGCTTCATATACTTGTAGTGTAATTCCATGAAATAGCCTAACATGCATCATGCTTTGACATGTCATTTTAGCATGCTTTTGGCTTAGCTCTGAGAAGATTTTGTTCATGTTTTACCATGTTTGAGGTCTAATTTTAGTTGTTTTGGTCATGCATACCTTGCTTTGTATAGCTATGGTTCAATCTAGCTTGTTAGCTTTGTGCATTGAGTCCATTAGCATGTATTACTTGAAGTATTTTCATGATTTGGCATCATGTAAAATGTGATTTCAGTCCATGTTTCATGGTCACACACTTGCATCTTTCACCTATCCCATGCTTTGGATAGTTTGTGTTTTATTCCTTAAAATGAGCCATTGCGCATGCCCTCATGCCTAAGCTTGCGAGCTACCATTTTAGTGTTCATTTGGGGTCATTTTGCCATAATATAACTCTGATATTTATTGATTAAGTCATCCCATGTTTGGTCCTAATAGGTGTAGTGTAATACCTCTTTTGTAGCCTTGCATACTTCATGTTTTTGGCCTTTTGTTCTAGCTTATATTGGCTAGGTTCAAGCATGTTTTTAGTCTCACCTTGACCTGCCTTGGGACTGCTTTGGATGCCCTTGCCCCTTTGAGGCTTGCTTTGCATGGCCATGGCTTAAGTCCCCTTGCTAGTTTCGAGCTTTGAGCTCTCTTGCTTGCTATGTTTGTCTTGCTAGGGTGGTTTGGCACCATTCCATGCATGTTTTTAGAACTTATGGTGCTGTCATATATCCATGCTTTACACTCTTCAAGTGTGCTTAAGAGTCGCATCTTTGTGCTTTGATCCTTGAGCCAATTGGCATGCATGTTTGCCTTGCCTTTTCATGCTTTTCATATCATCATTTCAACACTAATGGCCACTGATTTGGTGGCATGACTGAGGTCTACCCTTTTGGTTTAAGTCCATTAAGTATGCTATGTATGTTGCATTGAGTATGCCATATTGTTCATTGCATGTAGTATGCCATCCTACATTGCATTGTGCATGCCATGTAGTTACTTGCATTGTGTATGCCAAGTTATTTTTCCTCGCATTGAGTATGCATGTCCCTAACATTGTTAATTTGTCCTTGTAGCATTGCATTGTGCATGCATGCATTAACATTGTTCGCATATCATTAGCTTTGTTAAGTTAATCATATAACATTGCATTGAGTATGCCATGTAGTTGCATGTTTGCATGCTTAAGTCATATTGCATGTTTGCCATGCTTGTGTTGCATTGTTGTTTGGATTAAGTATTAATCCGAGCATGAGAAACGAGGAACGTTTCATACTTCAAGTGATGAAACGTGTCTCAATTCTCGGTCACCGACGCTTTTGACGATGCATGATAGAGTTCTAGGCATTTATGTGTTTTTATGCATTCATTTTACATCGAATTGCACAAGTTGGATCTTTGGCCATCATGCATCGAGATGTGTGATTGGTGGTCTTGGATCCAATTATGCCTCTCCCTTAATGTTTAGAGGTGATATAGAGCGGCATAGTGCGTACATACCCTTAGGAGACCCACCATTTCCTCTATTTTGTGCTTTGCTGCAGCTTGGTGTCACAGCACACCAGTGGCCGGCAGCTTCTCATTGTTGGCCAGCACCCCCTCATCCTTGGCCAGCAGTGTACCATCTTTGGCCGGCATGGTAGTCGGCAATAGCTCCTTATGGCCGACAGGCCACTGGTGCATTCCTCAGCCTGGTTTTGGTAAGATCCAGCAGCTAATTCCCAAAGACACCCTACAAACAAAGCCTCTTGAGAGCAACCGGAAGGTGTTTCAAGGTGAGAAACCGAGCATGCATCTTCTACTTCTTCGAGCAAAACTGGAGCAGCTTAGTTTTATGCTTACTTGTTAATTAGCATTCGGTTTTGTAACTTAGTTAATTTGTTGATTAATTAAGTTTTGTAATAATTAGTTGTAGCTAGTTATTCAATTTGGTTGTGTAATAATTAGTCTAATTAGATTGTTAGATTAGTTGATTAGCTTAGCATAGTTAGCTTAGCGTATTCATTCGGACCCTCCGTCGAGAGGGTGAATTGTTATAATAAGTGTGCGTGCGTGTGTGAATGTTTTCCAACCCCACGTCTTTCTCCCTTTTACTTAACCGCTTACGACGGTTAGTTCTAGGTCATATTTTGATTAGCATCCTTATGCTATGCATGTTTGCATCATTCATCTGTATCGCATGCACTGGGCTCGGTGCATCATACTAACTGCATTGTATTTCAATTTCTACTTGAATACATGTATCAAGAGTTGCATTTCATATGCCATCTTAGACTAGCCGAGCCTATTTCTAGTTGCATTTTGCATGTGTTGCATTAGCCATCTTAACATGAACTAGGATCATGCATTGATTTCTACCTAGTTCTTTGTTTTGGCTTGGAGTACATTGTGAGTGTTTATGCTTTAGCATACTGCATGTGTGTTAATGTTGCCATAAAAGCATGCTTGCCATAAGGCTAACTGCTTATGTGATATAATTGCCTGAATGCCTGTGGGTGAAGGTTAGATTACCTGAATTGGAACAATTCATTGAAATCCGCATTTTAGCCTACTTGCGAGTAGCAAACTTCAAACCATTTTCCAAACAAACGGATATGCGATGTTTTGTTCCAAATTAGGCGATCTAGTCTATACTTGTTTGTTGTGCGCATCAAGTAGTAAGACTAGCTAATTAACCGGAATAAAAGCACATGTATTTTCAAAAACAAGGTATCATGCTTAGTACAGGCCAATCTTTGATCGGGCGAGCGGGGGTGCTCATTGCATGACTTTCCCCTCTCGTACCCAAGTTCCCGAGCCGAGGCAACTTTGGTGATGACGGACACGTGGCCTTAGGCACGAGTCAGGGTTTCCTAAATTCCCTCAAAATTAAATATTTAGGTGGCGACTCTGTATCAGGCAAAGCAGTCCATGTTTGGCACTTCTTTATTAAAAATCAGTTTTCCAAAACGATTTGCCAGATTTGGACTCTTTGGTGATTTATCGGTCTTGCATTGCACTTTGCGATATTAGATTTAGAACCGTGACATTGAGTCCGAACTGTAGTAGTAAGCCCTAAATTCGGGCGCGTCTACAGTTTCTGGCGACTCTGGTGGGGAGTTTAGAGAACTTGACTCGAACTCATGATATATTGTTTTGATCACACTTATGTGTTTCTTTGCATTGTATTTGCATTGGTGTGCCTAGGACACCGTGTTTGTCGTATGCTATTCCTGAACGGTTTACAGGAGGCTCACTTCGAGAAGCGTGCCATAAGGCTGACCGGTTGCGGGCTCTGCCACGACGGGAACACAAACCTCAGTTTTTACCAGGGCACCCTTTTTGACCATTCGACCTAGTGCATATCGGAAACCATAGTGACCATTCCAAGCTAGGACAGATTGCTTACCCGATTATAGGTTGTTTGAAACCTCTGTGTGTGTAGTGAAACCCCAGTTCTTGATGAAACTAGGACAGGGACACCCTACCCCACCATAGGGGTGTTTTGGCTCTCATTTGTTTGCTATCTGCTTTTAGAGTGTGTCTCTACAGGGAATGCATGTATCAGTTTGTAAGTTTGGGTATCAAGCCTGCGGGCATCAGTATTCTGGGGATCAGTTTTACCAGAGGGTATCAGTTTACAGGCAGAATTTTGGGCAGAATTCAATAAAGAGCACAGTCATGTAGCTATGTTTACATCTGTCTTGGTGAAATTGGGCTGAGATGCTGCTTGTTTTCTCTTTTGCTAGGTAATCTTGGGAACCGTAGCTTCAGAAGGCTCCAATATCTCCCAAGGTTCTTTAGATTTGTGCTAATAAACTTTGTCAGGTCAGAGATTTAGTTCAAGAGCAGCCGGTATTTTTTTTCCTTCACTAAGGCAAGGCAGAGAAAGGCCAATCAAGGCTCACCGGTTCATCAAATCCGTTAGTCACCAGTCACATCACCTCTATTCAGTTCAGCAGACTCGTGATGACGCAAAATTCAGAAGAAATTCTGGTCATGGCAGCAGCTTAAACCAGGGAATCGCCATGCAGGGTGAGACCGATGTTGAAATGCAACGCCCACCCAGGTCACCTGCCGCACATCCAATCTGGGAACCCCAATTATTCCAAACCCGTGAGCCCACCACTTTTGAGCTGATAGGAATGATCGGCGATCTTCAGAGGTCTGTGGCTGATCTAGCCTTCAGAATGTCAGCTCCCCCATCGATCATATCACATGCTGGGAACTTCATGCCAGAAGAGCCCCCACTATTGGGGAGGATTGTAATTGAACTCAGCCAACCTGAAGCCATCCCAAGTTTCGGCAATAATATGTCGACAATAACAGGGCTTCGCACTAATGTAGCAACCCAAACCTTCAACCAAGTTGAGGCAAGGGGTAAGAACAAGGTGGGGATGAACACTGATCCCTATAAACAACTTCTGTAGGCTGTTGAGGCTTTGAAAGTCAGGGGATTGAACAAACAGCAAGTGCTCGCAGTTGCTACAAAAACTATGGATGACACTTTCGTTACTCAGAACGAGGGCAGTTCGAGCCAAGGGAAAATCGAGAGAAGAGCCGTTATACCAGAACTATTCCTTCCAACCCTAATTTTATACCTGGGAAAGATCAGTAGACCAAGCCAGTACCTGCAGACCTTTTTTCTAGTGCACCCAGTAAGAATTCACAAACCTCGAAGTATTTACCCCGAGGACGCAGGGTCTTCCATGCCCTCTATATGCCTTTGTCTAAGGCGCTTCAAATCCTTGCTAAAAATGGGCATCTCAAACCCCTCGAGCCTCGGCCTCTCCCTAGTTGTCTTCTGCCTAGTCATGATACTACCCAGTACTGCGCGTACCATTAACAAACTGGTCAAAGCACCGACAATTGCTTCTGTCTTCGCCACGAGGTACAGGATTTGTTTGACAACGGGGTCGTCCTCCCACCAAGCTCAGCAAAGTCTATCATCACTGGATCAGTGAACCTGGAGGATAATATGATGTGATCAGGGGACGAACCACCTGCGGGCGACGCTCAGTTTACTTCAGATGTGGCGTATGGCATGCACTGTTTTGAGCATTTGCGAATGCTAGTTTTTGTACTTTCTGACTTGGGTATTCAGTCAGTTTTGTTGTCCTGTATATAGTCAGTCTTTTTGAACTATGTCAGTCGGGTCTGTCTTGTTGTTTCGAGTCAGTCCTATTGTACAAGAGTCAGGTGATTCTGGCGGTGTTACCTCGGACATCACTATCTTGTTTTGTGTTTATCTTTTTGTTTTCTTTTGAGTCTGTTTCTGCCATGGAGCCAGTTGTGCCAACAGATTAGAATGAAACAGTGGTGATTTTCACACTCTTGTGTTTGCTTCTGCCTTGCGCCAGTTGTGCCAGAAGTTTGAATAAAACGGCAGTGCTTTTCACCTGCTTTTCTACGCCTTTAAATCATTGCATTAACCTAAGTTTTTCAAAACTTTTTGAACACTGTGATGAAAATGAAGAGGATGGAATTCCTCGGGATTTGTAAAAATTTGATCAATTGAAAGAAAGGCGTGCTAAACCCTTAATGAATGAGATCATGTTTGTTAACGTGAGTACTGAGAAGGATCTTGGCTTGATCCCGATTGGTTCTACACTGTCTTCAGCGCGAGCGATTTGTCACTTTCTTAAAAGATTTCAAAAAATGTTTTGCGCGGTCCTGCGAAGACCTGTGTGGAATCGCTCTTGAGATTGTGCAACCTGGGATCGCTCTCAGCCTTAAGACTCAACCCCTTTGCTTTCAAACCTTGAACTTGGATTCAAAATGTTCAATAGTTAACCACAATGTGAGGCCTGTGTGGCCAGATTTGAAGCAGCCCACGAACTAGGGGCAAGAAGAGATCAAGAAGATCAGATGTGATCAAAAGAAAGCTTGCGAAGCTAGATCAGAAGCACCCCTCGAACTAGGGGCAAAAATGCCAAATGTGCTCGAAGAGTCAAAAGATGGATCATTCTGCAAACTGATGAAGATCGGCAAGAATGCCAAACCCCAGAAGAGAGGAAAGAAGAAAGTATTGCTGAAGGACAATCGAGTTCCTATCCACGACACTGGGGGCAATTTAGACCCCAACTGGATGGACTTCTACATCATCAGCAAACAGCAACCATTCTCCTAGATCCAGATGGCTTCAAGATCTCAAAACCGTTTGACATGGACAAAGCTACACTTTTACCCTTGAGAGGCTCGCTGGGCCGAAAACCCGGAAGGGCGACCCAAGCAAAAGTTAGAGCAAGAAAAAACAAAGAATGAAAAAAAAATTAAAAAAAAAAGAATGAAAAGAAATGAAAAGAAAAGATGCAAAGAAAATAAGAATTGAAAAGAAAAAAAAAAAAAAAAAAGAGCTCGCAAGGTTGAAAACGCGGAAGGACGGCCTTGGCAAAAGTTAGAGCGTAAAAGGAGAGGTTAATACCCGAGTGTACCTTAACCTGAACTACGTAAGGCTTGATTCCCATGTTTAGGATATGTAGGCAACTTCATTCTAAAGTCCAGCCATAAACACTTCCAAATCGACTGTGTCCATGTAATGGTTTTGATTATCTTTACCTTCTCTACGTTCGAGAGTTCGACTGTGATCTTCACTCTGAGAACTAATTACAACGTACTGCGGTGCTATTCAAGCAAGGGGCAACTTTCCGTTGCCGTTCAGTACGTTGTGGTGCCATTTAGACAAGGGGGAACTTTTCGTTGCCCTGCAGTGCCATTTAGGCAAGGGGCAATTTTCCATTGCTTCCGATTTGAGGTTGTGTATCTCAAGAGTAGGTTCCGTGCTCGTTGAGCAGTGGCTGTTTGCAAAAATAGTTTTTGAGAGTTTTTACTGAAGTTGACTAATTCTCTCGAAAATTATTTCATTATTTTCCAAAACTTGACCATTTCTTGGACCCAAAAAAGGAAAATTTTCAGTGCTCATAGCCTGACTAGCATGATTTCAAATCAGAAAATCGAACAAGTATGCTAATCTAACTCTTATTTTGGTCAAAATTGTTTTAGTAGAAAGCCAAAACAAAAAATGGTCAAAATGATAAACTAGGGGCACAGTTGAGTCAGTTGTTCTGTCTTTTCCCTATCGTCAACCAACCTGCCAGAAAGGGCACTCTACCTGCCAGAAAAGGGCACAACTGAAGCTAACAGTAAACTGCCGAAAGCTCTCTCACCTCCAAGCAGCGAGGTATCAAGCCAAGTGCGAAGCATGAATTGGAATGGATCAAGATATTCCACTCCCTCGTCTGGACACATCTGATCACGTCCAAACTCCCTAGCAGAACATCGTCAACCGATGTCAGCTGCAGATTTGCTACACACCCAATTGTAACGCAACCCCTCTGTGGGAGGAACTCACTAGCTGTACGTAGAAGAATGAGAATCTAGCAGAATGCTAGAGGCAAGAGCCCGCAACTTCTTGTTTATCCACCGACCATCCAGGGGAGGGATAAAAAATGAGAGATTGAAGAATAGAGAGATGTGTGTTGAGAGAAAAAGTGAGAAAAGGATTTTTTCAGAAAAACAGAGCCTGAGGGCCGAGTGATGTGAGAATCACAAATAAGAAATGGTGGAAAACCATACCCGGGGAAACAGGCTCCCTGTGCACATCTGAGTGTCGTGTCTTTTGTTTTGTCTCGATTCTTGTTTTGAGTCGTTTCGAGTGTTTCTCGATCTATTTAGGTTGTTTACCTTTTGTCTTTCTTTATTGAGTCGTTTTGCGCTGTGTTCAGTCTAGGCTCAGTACCCGGTCAAGAACTCATCTCTCAATTCCAAAAAGAATCGTTTTGTGCTCAGAGTGTTGTGCCATTCTCCATATATGTGCAAAATAAGATTTCTTTCTTTCATAAACCGCAGGGTTCCACCTAGGTCATATGAGAACAGTAGAACAAGGACCTATCTGAAGCTACATAGGTTCCAGACTGCAAAGCAAAAGAAAAGAGGGAAAATTTGGAGCATCTTAGTGTGTTTCAACTTCAGCAAATTCTGAGATTGCATTCCATATGCACCTCCTCAGGCCTTATCAATGCTCCGATGTATGAGTGTGCCTCTACTTCAAGCTCAAGCTCAAACCTGTTTCAAGCCAAAATGGCGATCAGAAGTGCTCTCCTTGAGGATCATTCCCTGCCAGGGGCATCTCGGCCATGTTTGCAATGAGTTCCTAGGAGACCAACTGCGACGGTGGAAACTAGAATTCAAATGGCCGATACCTAGAACGCAAAGGTTTGGGATTTCCGAGACTAAAGTATGGTTTAAATACCCAGGGGTGTATCCTCGGCTTGAAATCTGTATGGAAGCCCCACAGGTTGAGGCAGCGGGTATGCGCCTCGGTTCTGGATACTGAACCAACCTAGTCTGTCACCCCGTTGGAGAGTAGGGAAAGTTGTGAATATGATCAGGAAGAAAAGTAGTTGTGGCTTTTATATGCAGGTGTTATACTTGTCAGCATTTCAGAACCTTTGAACTGTGAGTTGAAGGTAAGTGTTCGAAGAACACGAGAAGGGGAGATCCCCATCAGAGTAGAGCGGTTTAACGCCACTCGCTCCATGAGATGCTTTCCCAAAGTGTCGTTTTGTTTGTTTATTGCATTCCCTAAACATCATGCTCTATATTGCTTGTAACATGTATCGTATCATCGCACTTATTGCATTTATTTGCATCTTGTGTTATCTTGTATCGTTTATCCTTTTACGCTGAGCAGCGTTTAGGATCGTTGCCCTCCGGGACTTTCTCAGGTTGCGTTGTGCGCGCACCTGGGCGGTTGTTTTCGGGCCTCTTCTCGCGATTTCACCATGGTTAGAGTGTTCCTTTCTTTACACGATTTCAGCGTGTTTGGAATTCATCTTAGGTTGCATTGTCATGCACACATCTTCACCCACGTTGTCACGCACACTTAGGTTGCATTATCATGCACACCTCTTCACTTGTGTTGTCACACACATTCCACTTGCATTGTTTTGCACGCTCCTTTGTTCCGAAACACCGGGATACGTCCCTATGTTTCTCTCTCTTATTCCGAAACACCGGGATACGTCCCTATGTTTCTCCTTCTTATTCTGAAACACCGGGATACATCCCTATATTTCTCCCTCTTATTCCAAAATACCGGGATACGTCCCTATATTTCTCCTTCTTATTCTGAAACACCAGGATACATCCCTATGTTTCTCCTTCTTATTCCGAAACACCGGGATACGTCCCTATGTTTCTCCTTCTTATTCCGAAACACCGGGATACATCCCTATATTTCTCCCTCTTATTCCAAAATACCGGGATACGTCCCTATATTTCTTCTTCTTATTCCGAAACACCAGAATACATCCCTATGTTTCTCCTTCTTATTTCGAAACACCGAGATACGTCCCTATGTTTCTCCTTCTTACTCTGAAACACCAGGATACGTCCCTGTGTTTCTCCCTCTTATTCCGAAACACCGAGATACGTCCTTATGCTTCTCCTTCTTATTCCGAAACATCGGGATACGTCCCTATGTTTCTCCTTCTCATTCCGAAACATCGGGATATGTCCCTATGTTTCTCCCTCTTTGGTTAAGAGCATTTGAAATGCGCTCCAATGCTTATACCTTTCCGAAACACCGGGATATGTCCCTACGTTTCTCCCTCTTTGGTTAAGAGCATTTGGAATACGTTCCAATGCTTATACCTTTTTCCGAAGCACCGGGATATGTCCCTATGTTTCTCCCTTTTTGGTTAAGAGCATTTGGAACATGTTCCAATGCTTGTGCCATTCTTTTTCCTTTCGCGTGCAACACGTCGGAATCTTGTTTGAGACCTCAGGTGTCCCCAATGGTCGCTCTTAGTCTTTCCTGCGTGGTGCATGGTTAAGATTGCATAATTTTCTTACATCCTTTCCGCATGAGATGTAGTTTGGTTCATGTTTATTTGCTCGCATAGCATTCGCTTAAAATGTTGCATTTATTTTGCATAATTGTTTCATCACAACCCTCTTTGCATGATCATAAGTTATGTTCGGCATCGTGCATATCATTTACATTTTGCCCCTGCCTGCGAGCGCATCTCTTTATTATCTTGCCTGTTTGTCTAAGTCTTCGGCCTTGTCAAAAATGGGTCGTCTCTGGGCTTTGACATTCACTTCCATCATCTTATGACTTTCGAGTTCTGTCAAAGAGGGGCAACTGTAGACACCCCATTTTTGACCGCCCTTAAGACTTGGGCGCTACTGATGGTTTACTTGGTGGTGAAAGTTGTGCAGTGCAAAGGTTCAATTTCTTTGGCAAGGAGAGCGTCAAATCCCAACTTCACACCCCTTTTTGGACCAAAACTATTTTGAATGGTTTTTAGACCTTAAAACCCTCTTTCAAAACATTTTTGAAAATAGGTTCCTATGATGTTCCGAGGCTCGTATTTTGTTAAATGTTGCGTTTTTCGGTAAACCGAGCGAGGACAAAGTGGAAATAAATGAAAGAGAGATGAAATCTTTGAAAAATCTTTCAAAACACCTTGTTTAGGGGTTTGGAGTTGAAGAAAAGAGGAGAAAAGGGAAAAAACCTAGCTGAGGAAGAAGTTGGGTATGAATCGCTATGAGAGAGTCGAGCAACCCTCTCTAAATCAGGCCTATCCTTTTGAATACTTGGATTTCAGCTATGAGGCCACCACCGTTGGAAATATCACTTCCGGAGCTTCATTTTTCACTTAAGAATCTCCTAAAGCCGTGTCTGGATGGGAGAGATATGATTGGTTGAAGTTGGGCATCATTCTAGTTGGACCAAAACTGAGTAACCTTCACTAAAAGAGGGATATCTCTTAGAACACATGGAATTTTGAGGTGAGGCTTCAAAATTGGAAAGAAAACTTCTGGGGCTACAGTTTAGGCTCAAGAATGACCTGAAAAGGAGTCCAGATGAAGGAATTAGGCTTGCTTCAAGTCGGGGACTATGACTGATTTTTGCTGCCGGCCTCTATGGGAGTGTGCCGGCCATGAATGGCCAATGCCGTCCAAAAGTGACCCCTGTCGGTCAAAATAGTGTGCTGCCGGCCAACAATGGTAAAGGTGCCGGCCAGTGATGAAAAGATCAGTTTTGGACAGATATTTTATCTCCAGCTGGCACAGCTGTCTCTCTTGAGATATTTTCGACCCAAACCTCCATTTTTGCTATATAATGAGGCCTTATATCTCATTTTCAAGGGTTAGAACTTCTTAAGCAAGTTTGAGAGCTTCTCTCACTAAACTCCCTCTCTCTCTACAATTTTCAGAGCTTAATCTCTGCCTCTCTCTTTAGAGTTCACTCTCTCTTGCCTTTTTGTGCTAGAAGACTTGCATACAACCATCTTCAACCTATCAACCCTCAAGAAGACTTGATCACCATTGGGTTGAGGTCCTTTGGAACCTGTTTTGGGCTGTTAAATCTTGGTTTTAACTCGGAAATCTTGTTGTTTTGCTGTTTGGCTTCAAGGGTAAGCACTTGTCCCTCTAAAGCTTTGTTTTGCTTGCTTGTTTCACCGCCTTTGCAAACTATTTTTGGCTTGGTTTTGAACTAAAGAAAACTCTGTTTTTTAGTCCTAAAAATGATGGTTTAAGCCTTGTTTGGCTAGGGGGTTGTCTCTCCCTTTTGTTCCTTAGCTTGTATAGCTTTTGAGCCATCTTTCAAAGCTTTTCAAACAACTTATTTTTGGCCTTAAAACCACTGAATTCCAGAGGAATTTCAGTGGTAGAAAACTTGTTTTGAGGCTCAAAATAGGAGAGGGTTGTCCCCCCTCCTCTTCTCTTGTTTACTTGTGTTGATGGCCAACCAAATGAGCATGTGTTTTTACATCTTTGTGGCTTTGTTTAGGTTCATTTTTGTGACTTTTCAGACCTTCCATAACTCTATTTTGGGCTATCTTGGTCACCTCTTGCATGCTTATTGGACTTGTAGTGTAAATCCTCTTTGCTAGCCTTACATGCTTGATGTTGTAGCCTATTATTTTAGCATGTATTGGCTCCATTCCAGCACATTTTTGACAATGTTTTAACATGCTTGAGGTCTATTTAAAGTGGTCTTGGTCATGTATGGCTTGCCTTGTAGGGCTATGGTGTAAATGGCTTCACTAGTCTTGAGTTTTGAGGCCACTACCATGCTATACTTGTGATGTTTGCATGCCTTGGAATCATTTGGCATGGTATTTCAGAGCTTATATCTTTGCCATACTCTCATGTTTATCACTCTTTAATTGTGTTTAAGAGTTGTGCCATTATGCCTTGTTGGTGAGCTAATACATGTGTCACGACCCAAACCCGGCCCCATGGGTTTAGCACCGTAACCGGCCAGTAATCCGAGATTACCGAAGGCCTGCTGAACAATAGTACAGTAAAACAGAGTACAGGGCCTGGCAGAAGCCAATACAGTAAATAAACAGTGTCCAATGAGCTGTGTCAGTCAGTATGCAAAAGACTTTTCATACATATATATGTAAACAGTACAGAACAGTATGTACAATATTTACATTGATTCAGAATAGGGACTCAATCTCTTATAGAGTAGTACAGTACAGTGCTATTAGTCTATACAGTTCACAAAACAGATACAGAGACAGAAGGGGGAAATAAAAGACCCCTAAGCCATAGCATGGCAGGCTCGGAACCTCGCAGTGAGGCACATTGGTTGGCTTGACAAAACTGGAGTTTACCCCCGATGCTTCTAGTCACGTTCTGGTGCCTGTACACCTACATATATATATGAGCAGTGAGCTAAAGCCCAGTGAATAACACAATGCGTAAAGGGGTTAAGAATGAATGTCCTTACAGTAATGAAAACGGTTCATTTAATCAGTATTGCAGTCATTCAGTCAGTACAGTCATATGTGGTACATCCATTAGCATAATAGTACAGTAAACAGTAGGTCTTAAAGACCGAACAGTACATGATGGTCATCGATCAGTAAACAGTAGTGGTTCCAATAAAGGAACCGACAGAGATCTCTGTAACAGTAACAGTAAACAGTAGGTGCTAAGGATGCCACAATACAGTTCAGAATATAGGACATACATTCATTCAGTTAACAGTATCAGTTCAGAAACAGTACAGTTCAATTGTTCAGAAGATAATCATTTCGAACATATCTTTACACAGTTGTTACTCACAGAGTTCTGGGCCGCAGTAAGCTAGAGCGTCTCCTCAGAAAGCCAATCCTACACAGTTAACAGATTGAGCACACACTAAGCTACACAATCGGAAGAGATAATAATTTAACCCCTAATTTGCCTCGGCGTGTTCTACATCTATATCCTCAATAAGATGCCTTAAACTAGGCCTAAGAATGCCTAGAATGGGATGAGGATGCAAAGATGTACTTTAAAAGCATGTTCAGAAAACAGGGGATCCGCTCGAGCGCAGGTTACCCCGCTCGAGCGTGCAGGCAAATAAAATACTCCGCCCGAGCGCGAGTTAATACGCTCGAGCATACTGTAAAACAGTCAAAAGTGCTGGAAGCTCAAAAATCACGCTCGATGGGCGCCCGATAGCCGCTCGAGCTTAAGACACAAGGTCCCGCTCGAGCGCCAATTACCCAGCTCGAGCAGACTTCACAACAGTGCAAAGTGCTGGGAGCACGAATTTCACGCTCGAGCGCCAGTAACCCCGCTCGAGCGTGAGTTCGAATTCTGGAAATTCCAGATTCGAACTTCAAGCTCAAAACCAAGTTCAAATGTACAATTTCGATCCTCTTGGGCCAATTTTTTTTGGAAAACATTTGTAAAGTCATAGAACAACATGATTCCAAAGCTCAATGGTAAAATCAAAGCCCAAGGGTGTTTAATTCAAACTCAATTTCAAACCAATTTGCATAAACGTGATTCAAACATATCATGCATGGATTTAAACCATTTCAAAGCTTTACACACAAGCTCGAATGAGCCAATTGCTTCCAAAACAAGATGAAATCATGGCCTACACTCAAAACATGGACATGCCTGTGAAAATCTATAAAGAACAACCTCAAGAATGAGAGACATGCACATGCATGCAACAATGGAGCTCTAACACCACACTTTAAGACCAAAACTTGACTCAACTCTTCAATTAAGCATGAATCATGCAAGAATGAACTTAAATTCCACAATCAAAAGGTTGAATTCCTTACCTAAAGCTTGAAAGGCAAGTCTAGAACTACAATTATGCAAGAGTCCTTCCAATCTACTCAATTTCCAAACAAACCAAGCCAAATGAGATGAAACTAACTCTCTCTCTTATCACTCTCTCTCAAGTCGGCAAGAACAAGGAGAATGGACTGATGAAATGTTTTGATTCAATGTGTATACAAGTCTCACAATGTGCAAAGTAGTGGCCACTAAGTGGTCTAATTGTAAATAAGTCCAATTCATGTAATTTGGTACCATTTAATCTAATTTAATCATACCTAATCAGTTTTCAGATAAATATGCTATAAAATCACATAAATTACGATGATCATAAAACACTAATCGATTTCCGGTTCGGCCGCCGATAAGGCCTTCAATTAGCAGTTTAACACAAAGACGCAAACAGATAATCAATTAACCCAACAGATAGAATTACAATTAAACAGATATACTCAGTCAATTCGGTTTCAATTTCAGTCAGTCAGTTCAGTAGTTTATTTAGGTCAATTATCAGTCATAATCAGTTTCAGTTTAACGGTAATCAGTGGTCATTCGGTAAACAGTGACGAGGGTCATTACAACATGAGCATATCTTTCTTGCCATCTATGCTGCGAGCCTAGCATGTTTTTGCCACTATTTTGACCTGCCTTAGATCTGTTTTGAATGGTTAGGGTCATTTGAGCATTGCTTAGTATGGTGTAGTGTAAAGGGCCTCGTCTAGCTTTGGGTTTTGAGGCCTTTAACATGTTATGCATGTGATGTTTGCATGGTATGGCACCATTTAGCAAGTAATTTCAGTGCATTTAGTATAGTCACACTCTCATATACTTCACTTCTTCATCATATTGGAGGGTTGGTTCTTTATGCCTTAAATGTGAGCCATTATGCATGCCATCTTGCCTAGCTTTTTGGGTCACCATTTCAGTATGTATTTGGTCCTATTTTGCCATGATATAACTCTGATTTTTGTTGGTGAAGTCATTTCATGCTTGGTTTTGGTAGGTGTAATGTTATCCTCCATATTGGCCTTGCATACTCCATGCTTCATGCCTTCATGCTAGCTTGTTTTGGGTCTGGTCCATACATGTTTTAGCATCATCTTGACATATTCTAAGACTGTTTTAGGTTACCTTTGCTATATCCTTCATGCTTTGTATAGCTGTAGTGCAATTGGTCTTGCTAGCTTTGTGTTTTGGTGACTCATGCATGCTATCTTTGAGCTATTTAGATGATTTGGCATCATTTAATACTTCATTTCAGAGCTTATAGATTGCCATGTTACCACTTCTTTCATGCTTTGAATGCCTTTAAGTGTTGTGTATTGTTGCCTTACTTATGGCCTAGCTTGTATGCTTGCATGCCTAGGTCTTTGAGTCCCCATCTTAGCATGTTTTGGTCCACGTTTTGACCTACTTAAGCTCTGTTTGTGGTTGGTTCATGCATATTTGACATGTATTGCATGTCTCCTTTGTAGTCCTCCTTATTAGCTTTCATGCTTTAGGACCTTTGCATGCTATGCTTGTGTTGTTTGAATGATTTGGCATCATTTTGTACCTTACTTTAGTGCATTTAGTGTTGTCACACTTCCATGTTTATCACTCCTTGAGCACTCTTGAGAGTTGTGCTCTTAGGCCTAGTTGATTGGCCAATGCATTGTGCATGCATGCCTTGCCTTTGGCGCCTTTGTTTTGGTGTTATGGCCATTGATTTGGGCATGATTGAGGTCTGCCTATTTTAGTTTAAGTCCATTTTTGCATGTTGTTGCATGCTTGTCTTTGCATGTTGTTGCATGTTTGCTCCGTTTTGTTGTTATTCCATGCTTGGTACATTGCATGTTTGCATGTCTAGGTTGCATTGCATTTTGCATGCTTGGTACATTGCATGTTTGCATGTCAAGATTAGCATGATTGTTTGCATAAAATGTTGTTTGTGTTCAATCGGGCGTTACGTTGAACACAAGGTGGATTAGCTTATTTCATACTTGAAGTGATGAAGTGAGCCAATCACCCTTGGTCTCCATTTCCTTTGACTTCCTAGGATAAGGAGATGGTCTTGGTATCTTGTTTGTCATGCATTTATTGAAATTTGTACATGTTGGATCTTTGGCCATCATGCATTGAGATGCGCGATTGATGGTCTTGGATCCGATTATGCCTCTCCCTTGATGTTTTGAAGTGATATGGAGTGGCATAGTGCGTACATACCCTTGGGAGACCCTCCCTTTTCTCTATTTTGTGCTCTGTTGCAGCTTGGTGTCACAGCACACCAGTGGCCGGCACCCTCCCATCTTTGGCCGGCAAATCTTCATTTGTGGCCGGCAGTATGCACTCTTGGCCGGCAGAGGGGTCGGCAGCATCTCCTCATGGCCGGCAGGCCACTGGTGCACTCCTCAGCACTGTTTTGGTGAGATCCAGCAGCTAGTTCCCAAGGACACCCTGCAGACAGAGCCTCTAAAGAGCATTTAGAGAGCTTTCAAGACGGGAATCGAGCATGCATCTTCAACATCTTCAAACCAGAGCTGAAGTAGTTTAATTTAGTGCTTTACTTGTTAAATAGCATTCGGTTTTGTAACTTAATTAATTTGTTTGATTAGTTAAAGTTTTGTAATAATTAGTCGTAACTAGTTATTCAATTTGGTTGTGTAATAATTAGTCTAATTAGATTATTAGATTAGTTGATTAGCTTAGCATAGCTAGCTTAGCATATTCATTCGGACCCTCCGTCGAGAGGACATATTTTTTGTAATAAGTGTGCGTGCGTGTGTGAATGTCTTCTAACCCCACGTCTTTCTCCCTTTTACTTACCTGCTTTTGATGGTTAGTTCTAGGTCATTTTTCAATTAGCATCCTTATGCTTCGCATGCGTGCATTCATTCATCTGTCTTGCATGCACCGAGCTCGGCGCATTATACTAACTGCATCATGTTTCAATCCCTACTTGAATACGTGATTATCAAGTTGCATCTCATATGCCATTTTAGAATAGCCGAGCCTATCTGAGTTGCATTTTGCATGTGTTACATTAGCCATCTTAACATGAACTAGGATCATACATTGATTTCTAACTAGTTCTTTGTTTTGGCTCGGAGTACACTGTGAGTGTTTACGCTTTAGCATACTGCATGTGTGTTAATGTTTCCATGAAAGCATGCTTGCCATAAGGCTAACTGCTTATGTGATATAATTGCCTAAATGCCTGTAGGTGAAGGTTGGATTACCTGAATTGGAACAATTCATTGAAATCTGCATTTTAGCCTACTCGCGAGTAGCAAACTTCAAACCATTTTCCAAACAAACGGATATGCGATGCTTTGTTCCAAATTAGGCGATCTAGTCTATACTTGTTTGCTGTGCGCATCACGTAGTAAGACTAGCTAATTAATCGGAATAAGAGCACATGTGTTTTCAAAAACAAGGTATCATGCTTAGTACAGGCCGATATTTGATCGGGCGAGCGGGGGTGCTCATTGCATGACCTTCCCCTCTCGTACCCAAGTTCCCGAGCCAAGGCAACTTTGGTGATGACAGACACGTGGCCTTAAGCACGAGTCAGGGTTTCCTAAACTTCCCCAAAATAAAATATTTAGGTGGCGACTTTGTATCTGGCAAAGCAGTCCATGTTTGGCACTTCTTTATTAAAAATCAGTTTTCCAAAACGATTTGCCGGATTTGGACTCTTTGGTGATTTATCGGTCTTGCATTGTACTTTGCGAGATTAGATTCAGAACCGTGACATTGAGTCTGAACTGTAGTAGTAAGCCCTAAATTCGGGCGCGTCTACATAAACGGATAAGGGACAAGAGTCCTAGAATAGGAGAGGACTTCAGTTTGGATAAAGATAAGACTCTTAGAGAGTTTGTCCCAATCCTGCTGGGAGTCCAAGATTTGCAGTAATCCTAAGTCCATTGAAGTTAAGCTTCTATTGGGATTAGGTAAGTGTTGGCTATAAAAGAGAGTCACCCCCATCAGTCTAAGGTATGCTTTTTATGCTCTGAATAGTGAGTTAAGCACTATTGTTATCTCTGAGAGATAATTGACTTGATCGTCGGAGTGCCCCTGGGTGGACGAACCACCGCCGGAATCCCTTCTTTTTGTGACAGGTCATTCGGGCTTAATCTATTCTGCCAGTGTTCTCCAGCTGAGCTCTTGATTGGCAGTGTGGTCGGAAATTAACACACACAATTTGGCGCCGTCTGTGGGAAAGAAAGGAGAATAGATGGCCAACAATGGACAGAAAGAGAAGGTTGGGGACGACACCCCTGCTGAGAGTGGAAAACATATTGACCTTGACGTCGAAGAAGACAACTACAATGAAGAAACTCGTGATAAGAATCATGGAGGAAAGGACATCGGCCAGGAGGGCGGCGTACCGAAGAAATCGGACCGGAGCGGGTATTATAACGAAGACGACCTCCAAGTTGGAAAGATAGATGCCTGCGGAGGGACGATGAGATGAAGGGAATGGCGGACAAATTGGCGGACCTGCAAACGGTTGTCAATTTCATGATGCAGAACGTCATGCAGCCACCGTTCCCGTTACAAGATACGCCGATTCCAGCGGCCAAAAAAAGCGCCCAGAAAGAGGGGCAGAAAACGATTCCTACAGTCCCTCAGCATGGTGGGACCAAGGGACATTCTCACCGGCCTTCGCGGGAGGTCGGGCATGGAGAATCCCAGAAGACACGTCGAACAAAAGAAACCTGCACCAAAGAACATCGGGATGTTCAGGGGAAGGAACTCTATTTCGACACGACCAATGGAGGGAGGTCCAAAAGGACTCACAATGACACCGGAAGTAGTGCACCAAAGAGGCTGAAATCCGGAGATAGCCAAGCTCCTGGATGAACCAAGGAGGATCTGAGGGATTACCTCCAAACAAAGTGACAAGATGCTGAGGTGACCTCTCCGGTCAAGCCGAGGACACCGTTCTTGGTAGAGTTGGACAAATTTGAGGCCCCAAAAAAGTTCCACATGCCGAAATTCTAGATATACGACGGTAAGTCAGACCCGAACTTTCACGTCAACTTGTACCTGAACTCGATGGCATTATACACCGGGAACGAGCCTTTGCTCTACATGGTGTTCCCCTTGTTCTTTGGGGAAATTGCATCAGACTGGTTTCACAAGTTGCCGAAAGGAACTGTAAAAACCTGGGAAGGCCTGGCCGAGATGTTCGTGGCCAGGTTTGTGACAAACAAACTACAGCCATTAAGGGTGGACTCCCTGATGGCCCTGAGAATCAATGAGGATGAAAGCCTTATGGCTTATGCCAAGAGGTATTACGAGGTGTTCAACCGAATACCAGGATGCAACCAAGAGGTGGCAGTCATGTCTTTTAAGAACGACCTGAAAGATGACTGTCTGCTACGAAAATCACTGGCAAAGACACTGCCAAAGAGTATGGAGGAACTCATGGCCAGAATATAGAAGTATGCAAGGGCTGAGAAAGACACGCCGGGGACAAAGGTGTCAACACAAGAAAAGAGAAACAGCTCGCCGAAGCGAGGCCGGGGTAACACTGGATACAGCAAGCAAGAGACAGGATTAAGGGCTGCACAGGCAGTCACAACTGATCCCTCCAACCTAAGTAAGCAGATCACAGATCCTTGAAGATAAAAATGAAGCACACAAATTCAGACTGAAGTCGGCCAGGTTAAAGACTTTTTATATAAGGTCCACAAAAGAGTATGTGGAAGCCATGCAGGGAGCAGATCCCTTGCCCATAGAGCAATATCGCAGAGATTCTTTTGGCCTTACATGCAAAAGGAAGCTGAAGCCTATGTAAAAAAGCGTGAAAATGTTGTTAAAGAACAGCAATTTGACTGGAGGCATACCAGCAACAACTTGCTAGGGCTTACAACAAGAAGGTCAGCCCAAGAGAGTTCAAGGTCAGGGACCTCATCCTGAGAAAGGTTGTCGGCAATAAGAAGGGTAATAGGGAGGCCAAACTTGGCCCAAATAGAATCATCTTGGTTGCCGGCAATGAGGCATATCGGCTGAAATAATAATAAAGTGCTAGTTTGATTTTTGTGAATTTGAAATCTGTGCAATAGGACCGACCAGTCCTATGACGATATTTCTGATTGAAACATGACGAATAACTTAGACTTATTATATGGCAGAGTACCTACTTGCATATAATAGAGTTGAACTAAGTGGGCGATGTTTCTGATTGAAACATGACGAATAACTTAGACTTATTATATGGCAAAGTTCCTCCTTGCGTATAATAGAGTTGAACTAAGTTGGCGATGTTTCTGATTGAAACATGACGAATAACTTAGACTTATTATATGGCAGAGTTCCTACTTGCATATAATAGAGTTGAACTAAGTTGGCGATGTTTCTGATTGAAACATGACGAATAACTTAGACCTATTATATCGCAGAGTTTCTACTTGCATATAATAAAGTTGAACTAAGTTGAATTAACCTGGACTTGCCATATCGGCAGAGTCAAACACAGATTGAAACTAAGTACAATTGGGTAAGATTAACAGAAGAACCAAGGTTGAGAACATCAGCTAGTCTCTATTTGAATATAGACTTCGGCAACGAGGTCAGAGCCACATGCGTAATAAGAACCCAAGTGGAACTTAAGTTCACATTAGGGGGCAGAGGGCTGGAGAATGATGCTTGGGAGTTGGAATTTTCAAGCCAAGATCGGTTTAACACTTGTTGAAATTTAAGAAAAATTTACAAATTGAAGTTAAACTGAGGTCATGTTTAACACTTGTTGAAATTTAAGAAAAATTTACAAGTTGAAGTTAAACTGAGGTCATGTTTAACACTTGTTGAAATTTTATGAAAAATTTACAAGTTGAAGTGAATCCGAGGTTATGTTAAAGGAAGATTGGTTTAAACACTTGCTGAAATTTTTACGAAAAATTTACAAGTTAAGCCAAGGTTGTATTGAAAAGAAGTACCTATGTACTTGCCGCAATAAACCGATAGTGGTTTAACCGAGGTATTCCACCCCAAGGAGGTTACACAGTTCAGGTGTACATTGAAGACATGCAAATTATTCTAAGTATAGAATCATGCAAGAGTAAAACGAAGACAAACATTCAAAGCACTTGAAAGGGAAAAAAAAGTTGTATACGCATTTAGATAAGGAAAGAAGGCACCTCGACCTGACATTGAAGAATGATTGTTTAGATTACAAAAATGACACGTCGGCCAAATTAAAGCTTACACTGTTTCAAAAACTAAGAAAAAAGTACAAGGTACAAAGAAAAACACAAACTGATAAAGGAGGAAATAGTGACTCACCAAAGAAAAATGAAGCCGGTGTTAAGTGCGCCGGAGTCAGATGATGGCAGCAAACGGAAAGGATCAGCAAAAACCTCGCCAGAGGAGGTGAACGGCGGTGATTGCAGAGAGCTTTAGAGCTTGAATCAATAAGAGGATTAGAGAAAGTTAGAGAGAGAAAGTTTGCACGAAGACGAAGATGCAAAAGTCAAAAGACGGAGAGAGAGAAGTGATTTTGATCAAACACACGAAATGGCGGCAAAAACGCATTTAGTGTGCCTAGGACGACGTGTTTGTCAGACGGCGCACGCAAGTGTGATGTGACTTAATGGCGCGTGTCGGGCACGGTTCAGTAGGGGAAAGACGCAAGGCAAAAACGGTTGAGTTGCTGTGCGTGACAACTCATATGCATGATGAAACTCTTAAAGTTCATAATTTAATGGAGCAGGACCTCGGCTAGGAGGACGATCTCGGTTGTGAAACTTGAACAAAACTTGATTTTTTGGTTCTAAAGCATTGATGAAAACAGACTAAGTCTTGGTCATATTTGAGCCGACGAATGATGACCTCGGTAATGAAGGATAAAGCAAACTTAGCCGATGTGCTAAATGAAAGGAATGATATAGGTTCCATCACCTCAGGATGCCGAGGTTATAGAACCTAGGGAGCAGTTGTGGGGACATAATTTTTGAATGACAACACATGGCCGAGGTGACACCGAAGTGTCAGCCGAGGTGTCACGTGTCTTGGTCATGACACCGAGATGATCTCAGCTAGGCCGAGGTTATCTGTGAAGAAATCGGAATTCAGGATAAACGGATAAGGGACAAGAGTCCTAGAATGGGAGAGGACTTCAGTTTGGATAAAGATAAGACTCTTAGAGAGTTTATCCCAATCCTGCTGGGAGTCCAAGATTAGCAATAATCCTAAGTCCATTGAAGCTAGGCTTCTATTGGGATTAGGTAAGTGTTGGCTATAAAAGAGAGGCACCCCCATGGGTCTAAGGTATGCTTTTTATGCTCTAAATAGTGAGTTAAGCACTTTTGCTATCTTTGAGAGATAACTGACTTGATCGTCAGAGTGCCCCCAAGGTGGACGAACCACAGCCAAAATCTCTTCTTTTTGTGACAGGTCGTTCGGGCTTAATCTATTATGTCAGTATTCTCTAGCTGAGTGCTTGATTGGCAGTGTGGTCGGAAATTGACACACACCATGTATTTCCAGTTTTATTTTTTTCTATTATTTATTTTTTTGCTTGGAAGGATTATGTTTTTACTCATTGCAACAATGCAAATACTGCATTATTAGTGAACTCTAGTCATAAATTCATTACAAACGAGGTTTGTTAAATTTTTTTATGAATAGGATTTTTTTTCTTATTTTTAATTTGTATTGAGTTTTACTAATAATTTGATGTATAAATGTATTTATTATCTTTAGATTTTTAGTAGTCGTCAAGTATTAATTAAATGGGTTTCTAACTTTGGGAAGAAGACTGGATTTGTCATTGTTATAAAGACATCAGGTGCGGGAGGTAATGGTAGAAAATCAAGACTTACACTTGAGCTGCATTCGAATATAGTGCACTACGTGCAACTATTTGGTTCACAGGAAAGGGTTGATGACCATACCTCTATCTTATCTTACTTCGAACCTAGCCCAGGATTTAATCATTGGATGACTATGCCCGACATGGGCCGTTTGATAGCATCATACTACCGAATCGTTCTTTATTATTTATCCATGAAACTTTGCTTGACGTTTCTACCACTTAGATCAGTACCAATTGCAACACTTAATCAAAAAGATATCTGCATAGGTGTAGCGACCCTAATTTTCTTAAGTCATTTATTTATTTATTTATTTATTTTTATTATTATTATTATTATTATTATTATTATTATCTTATTTTATTTTTGGCTTTATTAATTGTGTGATCACATGAAAATTTAATGTGATATTTAATGAATTTAATGTGGTGATTAATTAATTTAATGTGTTATTTAATTATATATAATTAATCTAAATATTTATATATTTATATTTGTTATATAAAAAAAAAAGGTGTTATATATATATATATATATATATATTTTATCTTATATTTATATTTATATATATTATAATTATGTTGTATTATATAATATAATATTATATAATAGTTTGTTAGGTTAGTCAATTAGGTTTAGGAGTGAAGGAGAAAGAAAACAAAAAAGAGAGTGTTATGGGTCTGGCGAGCGAGAGAGAGAGAGAGAGAGTGATTAATCAAAGAACCAGGAGATCAATTTCGAGAGAGAGAAGGAGAACGGCTGAAAAATGAGGAGAAAGTGGAGAAAAAAAGGAAGAAAAAATATTAGGGTTTTGTTTTGGTGGTTCCATTAGTTCTTCAAATAATTCTTTGATCTTCAAAAAAATATTGTGAGTACAAAACCCACTTCCCTTGATTTATATTTAATTCGTTATTTTTATTTATTTATTTTTATTTATTTGATGTTAAATTGATTTCATATTTACATGTAGATGATTGATCGATTTTAATTATTTTGATTAATTGTATATGTAAGGTTTAAGATTTTTAGATGATTGATTGATTTTAATTATTTTGATTAGTTGTGTATGTAAGGTTTAGGGTTTTTAAATGATTGATTGATTTTAATTATTTTGATTAATTGTGTATGTCAGGTTTAAGATTTTTATATGGATTTATTTTATGGTTGTAATCACCCTCATGGATATATGAAATTAAAATAAATTAGAAACCCATAGATAAATTCCTTACACTCCACCATGACTCCATGGATTGTTGTTTTATTTGAGTGTTATGAGAAAGAGTGTATAAAAAAAATTGAGGATTATGAGATTTATTTGAATACCTTAGGCTTGGCATTGTTATGTTGTTCTCATGAGTGAGATGTTTTGTATATGTATATTGTTGCCTCGTTCTCATGAGTAGACGAGTGCTTTGATTTACGCGCGTACGTATATGCTAACCATCCGGAGAGTGTGGGTCAAACTCGGGACGATATCCTCGTGCAAGTTTGACTTCGGAGCGGTGTTAGGTATACGGGAGGCACATGGGATATATATGTATGTGTAGACGCGCCCGAACGTCCCAGGAAAATCTCGTTTTGTTCATTGGGCTCACTACAGTTCGAACTCAATGTCACGGTTCTGAATCAAATCTCACAAAGTGAAATGTGAGATCAATAAATCACCAAAGAGTCCAAATCCGACAAATTGTTTTGGAAAACTAATTTTATAAAGAAGTGCCAAACATGGACTGCTTTGCCAGATACAGAGTTGCTACTTAAATATTTTATTTTGGAAAATTTAGGAAACTCTGACTCGTGCCTAAGGCCACGTGTCCGTCATCACCAAAGTTGCCTCGGCTCGGGAACTTGGGTACGAGAGCGGAAGGTCATGCAATGAGCACCCCCGCTCGCCCAATCAAAGATCTTCCTTTACTAACATGATATCTTATTTTTGAAAACACATGTGTTCTTATTCTGGTTATTTAACCTAGAATTATTATGTTATGCGCACAGCAAACAAGTATAGACTAGATCACCTAAATTGGAACAAAGCATTACATATCCGTTTGTTTGAACATGGTTTGAGGTTTGCTACTCGCAAGTAGGCTAAATCGAGGATTTCAATGAATTGTCCCAATTCAAGCAATCCAACCTTCACCCACAGGCATTCAGGCAGTTATATCACATAAGCAGTTAACCTCATGGCAAGCATTCTATCATGGCAGTCACTCACACACATGCAAGGATGCTAAAGCATAAACACTCACCGAGTACTCCGAGCCAAAACAAAAGCTATGTTAGAAATCAATTCATGATCCTAGCTATGTCAAGAATGCCTAATGCAACACATACAAAATGCAACTAAGATAGGCTTGGCTATTCTAAAATGTCATGTGAAATGTAATTTGATACGTGTATTCAAACAGGAATTGAAATACAATGCAGTTAGTATGATGCGCCGAGCCCGGTGCATACAAGACAAATGAATGGATGCAAACATGCGAGCATAAGGATACTAATTGAAACATGCCCTAAAACTAACCATCGTAAGCTGGTAAATAAAAGGGAGAAAGAAATGGGGGTTGGAAGACATGCATCACACACACGTACACTTATTTACAACAGTTGTGCCCTCTCGACGGAGGGTCCGAATGAATAATACAGAACCGACTAATTAACTAACTATTCCAGCTAATTAATTATTACACAACCAAATTGAAACAAATACACATTCTAAACTAACAAAAGTACTGAAATGGCCTCGTGACGAGGGATGCATGCATGCTCGAATTGCCTTGCTCGGAAATCCATCGCAAGGCCCTGATTTGCCTCTGTTTACAATTGGTCCCAGAACACTGCACAAAGCTTCAGAAGGCTGAAACTCCACCATGGGAACCTGTAGGGATGCTGCCGACCAGTTGTTGACATTGGAGACCACCTACCGACCACTTTTTATGCTGAAAACCAGAAAAAGTGGCTAGTGGTCGGCCAGCCACTTTATTTGGTTGGCCGACCAGTTTTTGCTGCTGATTTCTGGTTTGCTACAACAGAGAGCAAGAAAAGGGCATGGCAAAGTATTTGCAACACATGTATGCACAACCACCCTCCCTATCATTACGTAAGCTCAAGGGAGTATGGTTCTCGACCCTCGGGCCACCAATCACGCATCTCAATGCATGATGGCCAAGGAGCCCAAGTTGCACAACTCAATATGAAATGAATGCACACACGAACACATAAAGCCTAAAACTCTATCATGTATAGTCAAGAGTGTTGGCGACCGAGAATTGAGGCACGTTTCATCACTTCAAGTATGAAACGCCCCTCGTTTCCCATGTTTGGACTAACTCCTATTCCAAACACAATGCAACAAATAACATGTCATGGCATACACAATGCGACTCAAGCATGTAAACATACAATACAATGAAACAAGCATGTGAACATACAATACAATGAAACAAGCATGTGAACAAGATGCAAGGGACAAGCATGAAAATATGCAATGCAATATGAACAGCCTAACAAGGCTAATGGCATGCTTAATGCACATGCATACATACTCAATACAAGGTAACACAGGCATACAATCAATGTGAACAACAACTAGCATACACAATGCAAATGGACATGGCATACACAACGCAATGAACCACATGGCATACACAATGCTCGATGGGCTTAAACTGAAATGGGCTGACCTCAGTCATGCCCAAATCAGTGGCCATACATGCTAAGATAGAAACTCGAAATGCTATACAAACATGCATGCATATCGGCCCAAGCTTATGGCTCAAAACACAACTCCCCAAAAGCATTGAAATGATGAAACATGGGGTACAATGGAATATGTTCCAGCACTGAAATAGCATGCAAAATGACTTAGAATCATGCCAACAACCCATGTAATGCATGTTGAAAGGCTCAAGCGTCAAAGCTAGTGAAGTGTATTACACTAGAAGCATGCAAGACAATGCTCAAATGGCTAAACCAACCCCAAACAGACCCTATGCAGGCCAAAACAGTAACAAAAATGAGTTGGGATGATGGCTTGAAAGGCACGAAAATGAGGCTCATGCAATGGCACACAAATAGGGCACAAAAATCACAACCCTCAAGAGCACTTAAAGAGTGAAAAATATGGAAGTGTAACAGCCCTACATGCTCTGAAATATCATTCTCAATGATGCCAAAACATGCAAATACCTCAAGTTAAGCATGCAAGAGACCTCAAAACTCAAAGCTAGTCAAGGCTATTACACTACAAGCATACATGACAAGGCTCAATCGACCAAGAAGCCTCGAAACAAAGTTAAGACAGCCCAAAATAAGAACAAAATCATGCTAGAACATAGCCAAAATATGCTAGGTTAATGAGCCAAAAATCATGCATACAAAGCTAGTAAACAAGATTTACACTACAAACATATGGAGCATGCAAGAGGCTACCAAACCAGCCAAAAATAGAGTCATGACATGTTAAATGATGGCCAAAAATCTACTGAAATAGAGCCAATATATGCTAGAAAGACATCCTACTTTGATGAGCCACAAATGGGAATACACTATACATACAAGAAGAAAACACAAGGTGGCCAAACCAGCCATAAACAGAGCTAAGGCAGGCCCTAAAAGTCATGAAAAAATGCCTAAACCAAGCCTTGAAAGTATGAAGATGCATGCTCCTTTGATAGGCCAAAAATGCAAGCAAACAAAACAAGAAGAGAGGGGGTCACCCCCCTCTGATTTGAGGCCTCAAAACGACATGCCTACCACTGAAAATCCACTGGATTTCAGTGGCTAAAAGGCCAAGCAAAGACCAACCCAAAGGCCTTAAGGCAAGGCACAAAACAAGACTAAACAAGGCATGCAAGAGGGTAGAAGGCCCTCAACACCAAAAGGGCCTTAAACAAACATGCTAAGGACTGAAAAATAGAGCTTTTTTTAGTTCACTGTTAAGCCAAGAGAAGCATGCAAATATGGCTAAGAGAGTGATCAAAACAAAGCTTAAAAGGGAGAAAAGAGGTTACCCTTGAAGCACTGCAATACCAGCAAATTTCTCAACCAAGAACCAGCTTTTTAACCTTCAAAATGTCCTCCAAGAACCTCAGTTTAATAATGGGGGTGTATGGTTAAGAGTTGTGGTTCAAAAGTGAAGAACAACACACTCTTTTTGCACCAAATATAGAGATATATAGGGAGATATATACTTGTGCCTTAGGGAAATTTCAGAACCTCTGGAATGGAGAGGGAGAGCCTCTCTTATAGAAAAACAAAGGTTCAAGCTTCTTAGAGAAGCTAAAACTTGGATGCAATCCCTCCATACATGTGTATGGAGGATACAGTCTGTGCCCTCCAGCTGGCACAGCTGGCATCCAGACAGTCTGCCAAAACAGGGGGAGAGGTGTCGACCACTTAAAGTGGTCGGCCTGCTACTTGCAGCAGTCGGCCGACCACTTCAAGTGGTCTTCCAGGAAAAAAATGGTCGGCAGGGGGAATTGGTGGTCTCCAATAGGGGGGAGACCAGAAAAGGTGGCCCAAAGACAAAGAAAACCAGTTTCCCGACCAAAAAACCAACTGGCGGGAAGGAAAGTGGTCTCCAAAGGGAAAAACTAGTCTCCCACCCTCATACCACCTTCCAAACAAGGAATACAAGATTTGTACCAAAAACAAACCAAAATGGATACAAGATGAGAGTTCGGAAGGCAAAGCGCGCAGCCGGGAGCCTCGAAAACTAGCTGTTGAGCACCAAAAGCGGTATACGACCACAAAAAGTGGTCTCCCAGACCACAGTGTCCCTCTAGGGAGAGGAAGCAAGGTGTGGTTCAAAAACCAAGCCAAACGGAGAACGTTAAGCGGTCCTAAGACAAGGCGCACGGCCGAAGGCTCCAAAAACTAGAAACTAGTCTCCAAATGGGAAAAGTGGCCTACGACCACGAAAAGTAGTCTATGACCACAGAGAGATGGTCTACAAGACCTCTCCCTCCCTCCGGGAAGGGAAACAAGCCTTTGGTCCACAAACCGAGCCGAAGCACAAAGAGTTCGGAGACTCGGAGGCAAGGCTCTCAGCCAAAACTCTGAAGCTCGAAACGGGCACAACATGCACTATCACCGAGTGCTCAATCGATGACGTCTGAGTCTTAAGGTCGGTCAAAAATGGGGTGTCTACAATAGGCCGGAAGTGGAGGCCGAAGTGGTGGAGTTAAGGTACAAAGAATTTAATTACGAGTTTATTGTTATAGTGTGAATTATATTGATTTGTACATCTTGAAAAATAGTAAACGATCTCGATAAATTATGAAATTTGAGCAGAGACATATATACGTAATTCTAGACAAGTTTTGTGTTTTAGCTTGTTATTAAAAAGATCGATTAGAACTTATAATTAGATGATCTTGGTTATTGTCGGTTTGATTCATTTTAGCAATGAAGATTTTAGAGGCTGTTTTAACCCACAAAACGAGCTTATTTTTATTGGTTTCACGTAAACTGAAGTAAAAAATTATTCTTAACACTTTTCATGTTTTGAACTTTTTGAAAAAAATCATCTTAGGAAAGTTTTTGTTCGTTTTTCAGCTTCAGATTTTTCGATGGAATTCTGTTTAGGTTTTCTATCAAGTTTTTCTCTCAACCTGTTCAATTTCTGTTAAATTAGTCCTCGTTGTCTTTTAGGAAATTTGGTTCTGTATAACTTTCATTCTTTAAGTTTTGGTCAATTCGAATTATTTAAGCATAAAACGGTGTATTTTTATACTTCTTTAGCAAGTTACTTATGATTAATTTATACTAACTTTATTTTGCAGGATGGTGGGTCTTACTAACATTTTTTTTATGCAGGGCTGACCTACCATATTTTTATTTCTATTTTGTTTACTTTATAATCAATTTATATTTCGTTGTGTACGGGCAAGAAACTAAATGCCACCGTATCTTGAGAAACTACCCATTCGTCTCGGTGTGGATGAAACTACTGGTCTTGTCCCGTAACAAGAATTAAATGTATTTTTGTTTGTGTCTGGTGGACATGTGGGAGTTAAATTTTGTACTCATACCAGTATACCTATATACTGACCCGTTTTGTCTGGCAACTCGGGTGCGTTCTGTTTAAGCGCAGTCAAGCTTCCTTTGCAGGATTAGTTGGGGCTACAGTGATGACGTGGAATTACTATAGTGTTGGACTTGTCATTTGGACCTCTTTTGTTTTCTTGAGCTTAGGATTGATATTAGTTTATGTATTTATTATTTTTTTTAATGACTTTAGTTTTGGAATAATTTGGCATGATTTGTAACCGTACTTTATTTAAGTTGTTTTGCCTGGTTGTTGCTACCTGAATGTTGAGGTATTGGTTAGTTATGAAATTATGATGGATGGTTTGGTTGGCGTTTAGTTTTTTTTTTTTTTTTTTTTTTGTTTCACCCCTAAGATTTGGATGATGGAATATTATTGGGGTTAGTCCTAATTTAATATTTAATTGTCTGAATTTTGGGGCGTGACAATAGGATTTGTAAATGGAAACCATTTCGTGCAGGTATAAACTACCGAGCCTACTTAGATCATTACCATGTCTTATTTTGTAATTTTAATTATTAATGTCTTTGTTATAGGTTTCTCTACAACCTGGTCATCTAGTACGTCTGATAGAAAATAATTGGATTCGTTTTCATCACCCGTGTACTAGTGGATGGGAGAAATCATATACTACCCATATTCATCAATTTTGTGCGCTTATCAGCCCTGACGTAGTAACTACCAAAACTACTAATATAAACAAACTGTGATAACATGTTTGATAGATGGATGCTTTTATGGATGTTCGTACACTTGATGTTTTTATGAATATTCTTATGGATACTTTTTATGTATGATTTTATGGATGCGTGTTTGATTTATGGACGTTTTTTTATGAATGCTTAAAGGAAAAAGTAAATCTTTCAACGTACAACGATAGGTGACTAGACAAATCCATTATAGTTTGGCAACATGATACTAGAGTAATCTAATTTGTATAGCAATGTATTACCAAACAGGCACTTCACAAGTGACCTCGAATTAATATCTTGTTATCATCCAATCGAACGACAACATATTGTTGGGAAAAAAAAAAGTTTTGTCTGGTAACATGGAATTGTATTACTGAACAGGCCCGGCACAAATTTAAAAATCATTATTTAGAAGAAAATGATTCTATAAATGTATAGCAACAAAACGCTGGAAAAATCTATTTTTTCTGACAACATAACACCGGAGGAATGTAAATTGTTTAGCACTGTGTGACCAAACAAGCACTTTGTTGTGGGCTCCGCTCACTGTCTTCCCTGCGTCTTTCTTTTTCCCCTTGTCGCTTTCTCTATTCCCTTATTTTCCCTCTAAAAACTATTAGTGTAAAGAGATGAAAAGGTTTTGATTTTACCAATCACCAATTAATGACCAAACTGTAATTGCCAAGTAAATATTGGTAAATGCGAGCCAGAAAAACCAAACTGTGCTTGGTAAATATGAAATGAGTCATTGCGCTCAATTTTTGAATAAAATCTGTAATTTTTTATTTTTTATTTTTTTTATTTATTTATTTTGAGCTGAATTTACAAATTCTAACTATACGGATGGACTCAGAATGCGTCAGATAGCTGGAAAGGGTTATTGGATCGCTGTGATCAGACTCCTGATGGCGTAATTATAGCCAAAATGGATCTAACGGCTCAAATCAACAGGGTGTAATGCAACCGCGAAGCACATGATCGTTTCTTTATTTCTTGCTAGATCGTCTTCCCCAGAGAAAGAACTCATTTTCTGGGCAAACTTTAAGCGACCCGTACGGCTTCGTTTGAGCTCTGATTTTGACGCGGTTTGTTGCGTTGGACTCGTCTCAATGAGTACTTCACGTTGGTATGGGCAAAACTTGAGTTTGACAGCTTTGAAAATTTCAGTTGTCAGAAAATGAGAGCCGTATCGTAATTTTCGGCATACTTTGGTTACTTCTAGACTTCTCAGGTTGGTGGGTTTGGACTCTTTGAGCCGATACGAATCTTGTGGTATGTTCAGATGTGGATTTTGGCAAGCCGAGATGCTAGTTCTATGCCGAGATATTAGTGCCGAATAAGTCACAAAGTTGCCGCATATTGCTGCAGAATGATATTGCAGACGTCAAAGAATGTGCCGAATAAGAAATGTTGCGGTGTAATTTTTGCCGAATAAGTTATAAGCTGAGTTGATCATATGCAAGCAGCGTTCATAACGCCGATGAATTCTATTGCCAAATAAGTTGACATATAACGTTTTGAGCCGATTAACGTAGATAATGGGGCGGGATTGTCCGATGCGGTGACGTATGAGCGGCCGAGTAGTCTTGAGGCCGAGTAGTGTTGCCGAGTAAGCAATGAGCCGATTAAGTCAGTGAGTTGCTGAATTAATTGTGGATATAAGTTGGTTCATTGGTTTTCGTATATCCGTAGTTTGTGATAACCAAATATAAAAGAAATTCAAGTTGAGGTGAGTGATCGGTGAAGATGGATGATCATGGCCCAGCTCTAGGAGCCTGCTTATCAAAATTGCACGTTGATCGGACATGATCTGACCGGTGAACTATCATTTAATGTCCCCGATTTTCCAATTGATTGATCCCAAGCTAATACTTGAAATTCACAAAATTGGACCTCAAAAATGGATTCTACACAGCAAAAAACTAGAGGGTAGGCATCCTCGAAATTACTGGGCCATCCGATTAACTAGAATGCGGTAAGATACAACGGAGCACATTGTGCCGAGAAGCACATGATAAATTCTCATTTCATCACCTTCATGCTGCATGCCGTGAAAGGCAGAGTTTTCCAGTTTTGAGCTCGTGACTTTGAGGCCTTGTATCTCCTTCGTTTTAAGTTTGATTTTGACGCGGTTTGTGGCATTGGACTCGTCTTGATGAGGACTTCACACCGGTATAGTCAAAGCTTGAGTTCGACAAGGCTAAAAAATGTCAATTTCTGGACATTTAGTTGATTTTGCAACTATTGCGGCCTACGGTTAGTTCGTGGCTTTACTAGTCGGTGTTTGTGACTCCATTAGTTGACGTGAACCTAGTGGTAGGCCACCAAATTCTTGCTCGCATGAAGAAAAATGTAGACCCACTTGCTAGAGAGAGAAATTGGGTACGTAAACGGTGTCAGCGACACTTTGGCTGGCCGAAGCACTTGGTTCTCAGCATTGTAATTCAAGAGGTCAGACATGGTTTGAGAGAGAAATTAATAAACGGGCAGAGGTCGTGATTGAATGGCCGCTTAATGTGGAATGGTTGCCGAGCAGCTTTGTAGCCTTGCCGAGTAGGCGTAGTTGTAATAGCTGGATCTTGAGTTTGTAATAGCCGGATCTTGGTTGGCAACTTCTCTTAGCTTCACGATGTGCCGAATCACTTGGTCGGCATCTCTTTGAATTTGGCTTTGCTGAGAATGTGGTCGACAAGACTGCTTTATGCATGCAACACCTTTGATCTTTGGTTTTGCCGAGATTTGGGTTGGCATCAACGTAAGCCATTAGAGAAAAAGTGAACCCAACTTGTGTACATGTGCATATATATGAAGAATCACCTTCAAGATATGTTTTGTGAAACAAAGAATAAATAAATAAATAGATAGATGCATGTATTAATTTAGCCGAGCAACTGTATTGACTTGCCGAAAAGATGTTCGTACCAATAAAGGTGTGAAACCCATTTTTAGAGAAAGAAAACAACTACTAAGCAATATTAATATTCAACAATGCTTTGATCAAATCCGTGAGCATAAATAGATACATACATAGATGTGTATATATATATATGCATTCCTGAACTTTAGCAAAAAACATAATCAGAACGAAAGAAGCCAAAAACCCAGTTGTGGGCCGTATTACTTGGGATTGATTTTGCTTTTGTAGAAAGTGCACTGACCTCAAAGCAACCAATATATGTTTACTTACAGCAGTATATTTGTTCGTTGATCTCATTCAGTCGTTCCCACAGACGACGCCAATTGTGAGACCATGAAATATCCTCTCACATGGATGTTGTGGAGATCCAACGAAGAGAAGAGCTTCACCCCCGTAGATCTGCAATGATGAACATAGTCAGTGCCACCCAACCGGGGTTGCCGGCCGGGGATTCTCCGATGATGAAGTCAGTCCTTGAATCAAGGAAGAAATAGTATATACATTTGAAGAGGTGTGTGTTTTGTAGAGAGAGATGAGACATACCTTCCACTTGGGATGGCCCCTCCTTTATATAGATGGGGGGTGTAATATTTGTTTGGGTTGGACCCATTGTAGGCTTTATTTGGGTTAGGCCCAATAAGCTAGTACCTATATTTTTCTGGCTCCCACACAAACCAAACCAGTTCTATAGTTCTATTCTGATTTGGTTATGGTCCGGTTTCACAGTGTAATGGTTTGGTTACATTTCTAATTTTTTTGGAACCAGTAGCCGGATGACGAAGCCTCCTCCTCAGATAAAGATGTCTTCGACACTACTCTCTCGGAAAGAATAACTTTTTCTATTGTGATTTTTTTGACGGGTTCAGTCAGGAGGGACAAAAGAGAGATGCTTTCTATCAATCAAAACCAGATACTGCTCTCCCATGCTCCCATGGTCCTCTTACCGAGGAATAGAAAGGAAGGACTCGACCAGACCAATCCAATCTGTATACAGCCCTACTCCAAACTTTCTCTTCTGAATTTCTAGACAAATTGCTTAAGCCAGTCACATAAAAAATATATAAATCCTGGCTTAAAATTATTAAAAAAAAAATGCATTAATCTTTCTCAACCACATCAAATTTTAGGTTTTCTTTTTTTTTTTACGCCATAATTTCCCCAAAAAAGAGACAATTACAAATTAAAAAAACCCAAAGTTTTAGTATTGTAACAAAATAAAACTTCAGTTTTTAATTTTTACTCATGTCATATGATGTAGTTGAGAAAATTAATGCATTTGTAAGATAAAAGAAAGTGAAAATGAAAAGAAATGAAAGTTTAGGAAAAACACATACTAGCAAAAATTTTGGGAAGAAAAAAAAGATTAAAATTAAACGAAATTAAAACATGTAAAAATAATTAGTTGTATTCACGTAGAGTTATAAAAAATAGCAAATGTTGTTTATAAGAAAAATTTGTGAAAATTCATTGTTATTCTATTTTAGTTTTAAAACTTAGGGAAGACCACCACTTGACTTTTAAAAAGTTTAGGGGAGGTGAATGTATAGTTTAAAGATAATTAAAAGTTAATATTAGTAAAAATAATAATAATAAATCGTAGATATTGCGGTCATCCCCGTTTACCACCTCCTAGGTCCATCCTTGACTATAGTGGAGTCAATTTTCAAGTCTTCCTTTAAAGCCAGCCATAGACATGAGAATCCTAGTTTCATATTGTAGTGGAATCGATTTTCAAGTCTTCCTTTAAAGCTAGACACAGACATGAGGATCCTAGATCCATCCTTGACTTTAGTGGAGTTAATTGTGGAGCCAATTTTAGAGCCTTCCTTTAAAGACTTGAGCATCCTAGGTCTATCTTTGATTATAGTAGAGTCGATTTTCAAGTGTGCCTTTAAAGACAATCACAGACATGAGCATCCTAGTTCCATCCTTGATTGTAGTGGAGTCGATTTTCAAGTCTTCTTTTAAAGCTAGACACAAACATGGGGATCTTAGATCCATCCTTGACTTTAGTGGAGTTAATTGTTGTAACAACCCTGACTTGTGATTAGTCAATAAACCATGATTAAGAATGCCTAATGAGTAATTAAGAAGAAATTCTTAGTTAATTATATGTGTTTTGTGTTAATTGTACTTACATTTGTCTGACATAGGAATATATGTCTGAATTTCTATTTCAACATGTGAATTGAAGGCCTTATCAGCATCTGAACACGAAATTACTTAGGTTTATGTGTTATTTGGGATTTTTAGAATTTTATGGTAGGTTTAATTGAAAACTGATTCAGAATCAAATAATTAGAATAAATTAATTAGAACTAATTACACATAATTAGCCTAATGCTAATCAAGCCTATATAAGGCTAATGTGAGTGCTAGGACAAATCTACACACACTACTTCATCATCTTTGATCTCCCAACCATGAGAGAGAGAGAGAGAGAGAGAGAGAGAGAGAGAGAAAGGGGAGATTAGAGCCAACTTTGAAGAGAAATTGAGATCAAGGTAGGAATTGCTAAAAGAATTTAAGGGAATTGGTGAAATTGAGGAAGAAATTATTAGAATTCAAGAGAATTAGGAACTCTAGGTGATAATCATACTCTTAACCTTTATATTCAAGATAGTAGTGAATGAATTCAAGAGGTTTAAGTGTTTAACCATGAGAATTAAGCTTAGATTATGGAAATTGAGATCATCACATGCATGCACGCATATCCCATGTCATTTTGAAGTTGTGCATGTTCTTCTCTTGGCTATGTTTTAAGAATTCATCATGTTTTTGTGCTTAACATCTCAATTGATCATGTTTTGGAATGAAAGATGGCATGTAAATTCTTGCATGTGTTATATCTCAAGTTTCAAGTTTGGTTTTGCATAATTAACTTGATTTTGGGCCTTGATTTTACGAAATGATCTTTAATTCATGAGGTTTTACAAGTTTACACATGTTTTCTCAAGTTTTGGCCCAAAAGAATGTGTTTTGATGCAAAGAAATTGAGTTTTGAAGCTTGGAGAGCAATCTGGAAATTCCAAAATTTGCACTCTTCGCTCGAGCGGTGGAAAATGCGCTCGAGCGAAGAATGTAAGTTCTCAGAAGTTTTGCAGAGATTGATGGTTAGCTCGAGCAACTGAAAGACCGCTCGAGCGACCACCCTTTATTTTCAGCCATGGCTCAAGCGACCAAAAGTTGTGCTCGAGCGTAAAATGAGAGCTCACAATACTTTTACAGACATAAGCCTTGGTTCGAGCGATAGAACTTGCGCTCAAGTGACCACTTTTTATTTTCAGTCTTGGCTTGAGCGACCAAGATCTTCGCTCGAGCGTAAAATGTGAGCTCTCAAAAGTTTTGCAAACCAAGGGGTCCGCTCGAGCAAACTGCCCTATTTTTCAAAATTTGGCTAAGTGTTTTAAAGTACAATTTTGCATCATCATTGCATCCTAGGCATTCCTAGGCCAAGTTTAAGTTCTAATAATGAGGATAAGAGTGAGAAACACATGCTTATAATGAAGAATAATAAGTTTAGCGCCAATGGCACGTGTGTTCAAGTGTATCTGTTATGTGTTTGTAGGTCATGTGTTAACACCCGCCTGAGCAATCTGTTTTGTGCAAATGATCTGTTCTGCCTCTGGAGCTATCTGTGAGTAACAACTCTGTAAAGCTATGTTTGATTATACATATTTTCTGGGTGAAATGATATGATATGTCTTATGAAATGCTATTTTATAAATCATGAATGAATGTCTATCTTTTTGAAATATAATTGTGGCATCCTTAGCTCACGTGGCCCTTGCCCGGGAGTAACAATACCGTGGCCAATATGCACGTGGCCCTTGCCCGATGGTAACAATACCGAGGCCTATGTTCATGTGACCCTCGCCTGGGGGTAGCAATACCGTGGCTATATGTGCACAAAGATGTTGACCTTTATGGTCATCAGTACCGACTATGTACGTATGTCTTTATGACCAATCTAATCTGTTAACTAATGGATGTACCACGTATAGCTGTTTATGAAATCTGTATAAATATGTGAATCGGAATCTGTTTTTGATATGAACTCTGATTTCTGAATCTGTTTTAGACATCATTCATAAACCCTTTACTTTGTTGTTATTCACTGGACTCCAGCTCATTGTATTATTTATGTATGTAGGTGAACAGGCAAGGGACCAGGCCTAAGTTGCTAGCTTGGAGTTCTGTTTTGTCAAGCCAACCACTGTGCCTCCCGATGAGGTTTATAGGTGTTTCTAGTGATGAAGTTTTGTGAATTCAATGCCAATTTTATTTTCTTTTGTTTGTTGGACAAGTTTCTATATATGATATAAATAAGGCTAAGTCCTGTTTTATTTTACATGTGTAAGGGTGGCGTAAGACTATTGTAATATGATGCCACATGTATATGTAAATCAAGTTTAAATTTTTCATCCCATATACGTCTGCACAGCTCTATGGACATTGTATTTTGATATTTGCTTCCACTAGCCCCTTTACTTTTGTTAATTTGTTTCAGAGGCCTTCGGTCATCCCAGGATTACTGGCCGGTTATGATGTTAAACCTATAAAGGCAGGTTTGGGTCGTGACAGAGTGGTAATAGAGCACGTGTTATACCGCACACACGAGTCCATACGAGCTATAGGATGTTCTAGAAAAGAATTAGAGACATTACATCACCATGTGTGAGTGTGTGTTAATTTTTGTGAAAATGTGAACTTAAAATATGAACATATGAATTTAGAATGTAACAACCTAAAACTGAACATTGTGAAACTGTAAAGATTATTTGCCTATGTTTATTAGTGATCTGTTTACCTATAGCAATGGAAAGAATAAGAAGTGATGATGTGACTAAATCTTCTTATGCTCGGATGGACCAAATGGAACGAATGTTAGAAGCTTTAATAGAATCAATAAAATAACAGCAAAGACAACAACTTTTACCTCATCCACCTTCTACAATACAATTTGAGCCAATGAATAACGATATCATTAGCTTGACTCAGAAGTTCAACAAGCTAAAACCACCGACCTTTCTGGGTGGTATTGAGCCGTTGAAGGCTGAGACACAGATACTAAAGACAGAGAAATTATTTGAAGTGTTTCTATGTTCTGAAACTCATAAGGTTTTGCTAGCAACCTACACTCTAAAGGAGGAAGCTAGGCATTGGTGGATGATGATCAGAGATAATAATGGGGGCTATGACATGGAATCAATTTAAAGAGATCTTCTATGACAAATGTTTCCCTCAATGCTTTCAAGACCAAAAAGTGTTAGAATTTGAGCAGCTAAATCAATGAGGTATGTCAGTGGCAGAGTATGAGGCTACGTTCACCGAGTTAGCCCAATTTGCACCTCACGTGGTTGACACAAACTACAAGAAAGCTCGAAAATTTGAAGGAAGGCTTAATATGGATGCATTTGACTGAGTGAAAGTGTTAAAGATGACTATGTTGATATGTTGGATAGAGCCTTAATGACTGAAGCTAATCTAGCAGCCATGAAACAAACCAAAGCCCCAACAACTGAATGGATAGGTAAATGGTCCAGATTCAATTTCAGAAATGGTGGGTCATTCTCAAAGAAGCAAAATACGGGATCTATGAGCAGCTCAGGTCAAAGCAGTGGATCTGCACCTACGTGTCCTGAATGTGGGAGAAAATACAAGGATATATGTTATCGTACTACAGGTGCCTGCTTCAAGTGTGGCAAGATTAGCCACATGGTAAAAGGTTGTCCACTCATAGCTAAAAATACTAACCGCCTGTAGACACCCCATTTTTGACGGCCCTTGCGACTTGGACGTCATCGCTTGCATACCCAATGATGAGTCTATATGCTTATCAAGTGCTTGGAGTCCTCAGTGGAATGCCACAACTTTGAGCCTTTCAAACCCTACACTCCTGTTGCCTCATTTTTGGACCAAACCTTGGATTTTCAAGCCTGCAACCTCTACTGGCCTGCCGGCCACTTATATGGGCTGCCAGCCACTTATTCTAGTCGCCGGCCACTGATGCGGCATGCCAGCTGTGTTTTTGCAAATATTTTGTGACAGTTGTGCCAGCTGTTTGCACAGATGCTTGCATCTGCTCCCACGTGTATGGCTAGATGGTTTTGAGGGAGGTTCATATTTTTCTATATATAGAGGACCTCCCCTCTTGCTTTAGAGGTTAGAAGAATTTTGGAGCAAAATTTTTCCTCTCTCTCTTGCAAATTTCTTAACCTTTGCCTATACACTCTTAACCAAACCTCTCTATCTTTGAGTTGAGGTACCTTTAAGCCTTGTTTGAGCTCTTGAGGGTATGTTTGCCTTGTTTTTTTGCCTAGGAAGTGATCTCCTCTTCAAGAGGTATAAAGTTTTGCCTCTTTACTTGCTTTATTTACTCTTTTTTCTTTTTTCTTTTTGCAACTATTTTTGGGCTATAAAAACTCTGTATTTTTGGGCTGAAACTTGGGTTTTAAGGCTAATAAAGGTTGAAGGATGGTTCACTCTTCTTTACACCTTGCTCTCAAGGCCTTTACCCTTGTGTTTCCCACCCTTACACTATCTTTTTTTGAGCTTTTAAACACTGATTTTTAGAGTTATTTCAGTGGCTAAAATCATAGTTTGAAGTCCAAAATTAGAGAGGTTAGCCTCCCCTCCTTGTGTTTTGTTTACTAGCCTAGCATGATCGATGTTTTAGCTTATTATTCTAGCTATTTTTGTCTTAATTCCAGCATGTTTTAGGACTTAGTTAAGACTGTTTTAGGACTATTTTTAAGTGTTTGTTGCATTTGATCTTTGCTTTGCATGCTTGTAGTGTAATTGTTCTCGTAAGCTTAGTGTTTTAGGCATTAGACACCACCTTATTTGAGTTGATAATGTTTATTTATGGCTTTCCATACTTGTGATCACTCTTAATCACCTCTGCAACCTCCCTCCTTTCTTGATTTTTGTTTTTCTTTGAAAGTGGTTTCAAACTACTTGTTTGTTTAAGCATGAGATTGAGATGTCATGCTTAATGGTTTAATCCCTTTGGGGGTTCATTACCAACGGTATGATGTCTCTTTCATGCCCAAAGCAACACTTGGTTTGAGCCCTCTTTCCATTAGAGGACTTAAATTCACCTTTGGACTTGATTGATTAAAGAATTGGATGGTAATCTAAAATGATGTAATGAACTTGGTGAATAAAAAAGGTGCAAGATAATAACTTGTTTAGGTTCAATCAGACGTTAATTGAACCCTTGAGTCTTGAGTCGTTTCATACTCATTAGTGATGAAAGCGGTTCAAGATTCATTGTCAACTACTTCCCTTGATCTTTCATGATAAGGAGGTGGTTTTGAGAGTCTTGTTTTGTTGCATTCAATGAACTTACACACTTTGGTTCATAAGCTATCATGCAATGAAATTGAATAGATTGATGGTTCGTGAATCAAATTTTAATACTCCTTTGAGCTGTTCAAATGATAAGGAGGGGTAAATTGTGCAAACAAACCCTTGAGAATACACTGTCTCTTCTCTATTTGCTCTCTGTTACAGTAGGACAATCAAGTCAACAGTGGCCGGCAGGCCATCATCAGTGGACGGCAGGACCTCTGCCGGCCACCAATGCAAAATCAAACAGTATCCTTTTGAAGCAGAATAGAGTTGGTCTGGAGGTGGAAATCAGTGCAAATGTTCTACTGGGCAACAGAGGCATTCAGCAGCAGAAACAGTGGCTTTTCCGGGTGGAAATTGCATTCATGCATAAGCCCTCCATCGATCCGTGGGATCCGTGTTGTGAATATATTAGTGTTGTGCTTAAAATAGTGGCTTTGTAATTAATTAGTTAGAATAGCTAATTTATCTCGTGTTGTAATTATTTTAATTAGCTAGATTAATTAGTTCATTCAGTTTGTAATGATTAGTTAAGTAGTTTAGCTAAATTATTCATTTGTTGTTGTAATAGCTAGGTAATTAGTTAGATAGTTAGTTTATTCGGACCCTCCTGTGTGAGGACGCAATGTTGTAATAACGTGCACATCTTCCAACCCCACGCCTTTCTCTCTTTTATTTACTAGGTTATGATGGTTAGTTTAAGGCATCATGCTTTGTTTAGCATACTTCATATTTGCATCCACTTGTCTTGCATGCACCGAGACTTGGTACATCATTCTAACTTGCATTGTCGTTTAAATACTTCTTTGAAAAAGGTTCTTAAACTGTATGCTATCAACTTGATTCATATGCCATATTAGTAGCCGAGCCTAGTAATTGCATATTGCATGTGTTGCATTAGTTAGAGCATGCACTTTTGTTAACTCTTTTCTTTTTGCTCACCTTGGAGTACTAGGTGAGCATTTTCTCTTTAGCATAATTGCACGAAAGTGATTATTTTCATGTCTAGCATGCTTGCCATGAGGCTAATTGCTTAAATGATGAATTGCTTCAATGCCTGTGGATGAAGGCTAATTGCTTGAATTGGAATAATTTGAGTAATGTTCATATGTGATCACTCTTTCAAGTGGTACATATTCAAAACAATTTTCAAAACAAACATGAATCAAGTGTTCCAATTCTTGCAAGTTAGTCTATACTTGTGTGTGTATGCGCATCACATAGTAATGCTAGCCTAATAACCGGAACAAGAGCATATAATGTACATAAGATTTATATCATGATTAGTAGAGGCCAATCTTTGATCGGGCGAGCGGGGGTGCTCAATTCATGACCTTTCCCTCTCGTACCTAAGTTCCCGAGCTGAGACAATCTTGGTGATGACGGACATGTGGCCTTTGGCACGAGTCATGAGTTTCCTAAATTTTCCAAAAAAATATTTAGGTGGCGACGTTGTGTCTGACAAAGCAGTCCATTTTTGACAATTTGATTCAAAATCGATTTTCCAAAAGATTTGTTGGATTTGGACTCTTTGGTGTTTATCTATTTCGTATTGCATTTGTGAGATCAGATTCAGAACCGCTGGAGTCCGATACTGTAAGGCTTATTCGTCTTCCGAAAAGGAGTGCGAAGAGTCGAGCTACACAGCCCTGTGACAAGTATAATCGAATATGTATCGAGAACAAATGTAAGAACCAATACGGGCAAGGAAACCTTGAGGCAAGGGAGAGTGTTTGCATTTGTGCCAAGAGATGTCAAAACACCGAATCTGTGGTGTCAAGTATACTTTCCATTTGTGCTCAAAACGCATATGTATTGATGGATTCTGGTTCTACACATTCCTTCGTGTCGCATGTTTTTTTCCAAAAATGGACTAGATCTTTAGAGCAAATGAACTGTGTGTTATTTGCATCTACACCATCTGGGTGTTCTATGATGTGTACTTATGTGTACCCTGCATGTGATGTTATGATTAGTGATGTGCTATTATATATTGATTTGATACCATTGGGAATAAATCATTTTGATCTTATTCTGGGGATGGATTGGTTGACTAAGTATCATGCTATGATTGATTGTGTTGCTCAATCTGTTGTGTTTCGACCACCGACGCTACCTAAATTTGTATTTTGTGGAAATGGTGTTGTTCCTCCTCCATACTTGATTTCTTCTATGGAAGCTAATAAATTGTTGAGAAAAGGTTGTTAGGGTTACTTGTGTTGTGTATTGACTACGTCTTTGGATAGTGTCAATATAGAAAATGTCCATGTAGTCAATGAATTTCCCGATGTGTTTCCAAATGAACTATCCGGTGACTTAGTTGATAGAGAGATTGACTTCACTATCAAAGTAGTACCTGGAACCCTTCCAACCTCCAAAACTCCATACCAAATGTCAACCACCGAACTGAAAGAATTGAAAGTCCAATTTTAGGAGTTATTAGCTAAGAAATTTATTTGGCTGAGCACTTCACCTTGGGGTGCTCCAGTGTTGTTTGTTAAGAAGAAAGATGGAACCTTAAGGCTATGAATAGATTATCGAGAGTTGACCAAAGTAACTATGAAGAATAAATATCCACTACCTTGAATAGATGATTTGTTTGATCAACTCCAAGGAGACCAAGTATTTTCTAAAATTGACCTTAGGTCTGGGTATCACTAGTTAAAAGTTAAGGCAGAAGACATAGAGAAAACTGCATTACAAACTAGATATGGGCACTATGAATTTTTGGTAATGCCGTTTGGGGTAACCAATGCACCTGCCACCTTCATGGACCTAATGAAATGGGTTTTCAAACCATAGCTGGATGAATTTGTTGTTGTGTTTATTGATGATATTCTGATATATTCTAAAAGTAGGGTAGAGCATGAAAATCATTTAAGAATCGTGTTACAGACTTTGAGGGAAAATAAATTGTATGCAAAACTTTCCAAATATGAATTCTGGTTTGACAGTGTGACCTTTCTAGGGAATGTAATCAATAAAGATGGCATATCTGTCGACTCGCAGAAAATTGAAGCTATTGTAAACTGGCCTAGACCAACCACTGTGACTGAACTTAGAAGTTTTCTAGGGTTTGCTGGTTACTACCGTAGATTTGTGAAAGACTTCTCAAAACTTGCTCTACCATTAACTCTGTTAACACGAAAAAATACACCGTTTGACTAGAATGATCAAAGAGAATTTAGCATGTTTGTTTATCGGTCAGAAAGAATTATTGTGTGACTTAGAAAGAAATGAAATTGAGATTGTGTTGTGTGAGCAAGGTGGGTGTCACAACCCAAACCCACCCCTATAGGTTAAGCATCGTAACTGGCCAATATTCCTGGGATTACCAAAGGCCTTTGAACAGATTAACAAAATAAGGGGCTAGCGGAAGCAATTATACAAACATATAATGTCCATAGAGCTGTGTAAACATACATCGAGCAGAAAAAATTAAAACTTAATTTACATAATTAAGATGTCATCTTTGCATCACCATATACAGATAAACAAAAGACTTGTCTAACTAGTAACCGAAGAAATACAAAACAAAATAAAAGTCTTAGTCTTAGATTAACCACTTCTCAAATAGAAACCTCCTCGGAAGACACAGTGGCTGGCTGACAAAATGGAACTCCAGGTAATCAACTCTATGCCTGGTCACACGCCTGGTCACCTACATATATAAATAATATGATGAGATAGAGCCCAGTGAATAACAATAGAGTAAAGGGGTTTATGAATGATGTCCAAATAGTTTCAAAAATTAGAGTTCATATCAGAAACATATTCAGATTCATGTACTTAACCAGAAGTCATAAGTAGTTATATCTGGTACATCCATTAGCTATCTGTAGACGTCCCCGAGCGCCCCGGGACGACGAGTCCCCCCCCCCCGGTTCTGTTCGTTTTGTGGGTCACTACAGTTCAGGACTCTCAAATTGTCACGGTTCTTAATCTGAACCAAAAAGTCCAAATCCGGCAAATCATTTTGAGAAAAACAGATTTTTAGAAAAGAAGTGCCAAACATGGACTGCTTTGCTAGATACAGAGTCGCCACCAAAATATTTTTTATGGGGGAATTTAGGAAACCCTGACTCGGTGCCAAAGGCCACGTGTCCTTCATTACCAAAGTTGCCTTGGCTCGGGAGCTTGGGTACGATTGGGGAAGGTCAGCTGTGAGCACCCCCTCTCGCCCGATCCGAAGATCGGCCTCTACTAACCATGATATCCAGTTTTGAAAACGTTGTGTTCTTATTCCATTTATTAGCCTAGAATTACTATGTTATGCGCGCAGCAAACAAGTATAGACCAAATCGCCTAAATTGGAACAAAACATTGCATGTTTGTTTTGAAGGTGGTTTGCTACTCGCAAGTAGGCTAAAATGCAGGTTTTGCCACCCTCGAGTGGGCTTTTAGAAAAGATGGTTTTGCCATTATCTAGTGGGCTTAAAACTTACAGTTTTAATGCATTATTCCAATTTAGGTAATTCAACCTCCATCCACAGGCATTCAAGCAGTTATATCACATAAGCAGCTAGCCTCATGGTAATCATGTTGTTATGGCAACACTCACACGCATGCGGTATGCTAAAGCATAAATGCTTACCGAATACTCCAAGCCAAAACAGAAGCTAGTTAGTAATCATATGCATGATCCTAGTTTAAGATGGCTAATGCAACACATGCGAAATGCAACTAGAAATGGGCTCGGCTATTCTAAACATGGCATGTGAAATGCTACAACTAACACGTATTCAATTTGGAATTGAAACACAATGCAGTTAGCATGATGTGCCGAGCCTGGTGCATGCAAGACAAATGTATGAATGCACGCATGCATAGCATAAGGTATGCTAATTTAAATATGCCCTAGTCTACCATCATAAGCGGGTAAATAAAAGGGAAGAAAGACGTGGGGTTGGAAGACATACACACACTCACGCACACTTATTACATAATTGCCCTTGCTCGGAGGGCCCAAAAGAATAATACAGTCCGAATAATGAATTAACTATCCTAGCTAATTAATTATTACAGAATTTCTAATTAATTAACAAATTAAACGCAGAATTAAAGTGGCCACAGCCCCCGCCTCGAAATGCATGGATGATGCATGCTTGACTCGTCTTGCCCGAAAATCCGTACCATGCCACTGTTGCCTCTGTTTACACTACCTTGCCCCTCTGAGGACTGCCAAAGTCCAAGGGCATGCTCTCTGGATGTTGGGGAATACCACCGACCAAGTAGAAACACCACCGGCCTAATAGGATGATCACCGGCCGCCTTTTAACCTGTCGGCCACAGATTACTAGCCGGTCGGCACTATATTTAGCCGACCGACCAAAGCTTCCTGCAGAACCTGCAATTAACAGCAGCAGAGGGCAAGCAGTGTATGGCATGGAATTTTCAGGCAAATGTATGCATGGTCACACCCCCTATCATGCAATGGACTCAAGGGAGCATGGTCCTTGACCCCCGGGCCACCAATTGCGCATTTCGATGCATGATGGCCGAAGAGTCAAGTATGCATTTCAGTGTCAAATGCAATACACACAAAGCATACAAGGGACCCAACCTCAATCATGGTTGATCAAGAGGCGAGGCAATGCACAACGATGCACATGCGACCTAAGCATGCAAGCAAACATACAAACATGCAATGCAACTATATGGCGCACACAATGCTAACAACATAACATGCACAACGCATTGAAACATGGCATACACAATGCAGGATGGACTTACACTAACATGAATGGACCTCAGCCACACTCACATCAGTAGCCATTAGGTGAAAATGAGACTCTCGAAATGTGTGCATGCATGCACGCAAACCGAGGACCGAACCTAAGGCATAACATGTAGCTCTAACAAGACATGGCAAGGAATGCAAGATGGCATGCAAACTCACAAATTCCAGCACTGAAATATGATGCTAAACAGCCCCAAAACATGGAAAATGGCACCCGATGCATGAGATGAAACCCGAAACTCGAAATTAGGCACATGGAATGACTTATAGCTATACAAAGCATGCATTATTTGATCATGAAGCATGAAGACAGAGCCAATGAAGTCCCAAAACATGAACATTTCCAGTTCAAAGCATGGCCAAAAGATGCTAGCGTGGTGGACAAAATAGCATGCAATCTTGACTAGCAATCATGGTTTACATGGCAAGTATATGAAGCAAATGTAATCTCACCAAACCAACAAAAATCAGTGAATAAATCATGTGAAAATAGGTCCAAATAACCACTGATATGCAACCATGGTATGCAAAAATAATGAGTTACTTTGGAGGGCCATGCAAGGAGTTATTAAGAACATGCAAGGTAGACATTTAGCATGGCATAAACAACTATGAAAATCAAATATGGTAGTCCTAAAACTCACCAAATTGACCCTGGAAAGTGACTTCGAAGCATGCAAGGTAGGGTCTCTTTGGAAGGCCAAAAAGGCCCCCAAACAAGAGAAGGAGAGAGGGGGTCACCCCCCTCTAATCTTGGCTCTCAAAACAGTGTTCTAGCCACTAAAAATCTGCTGAATTTCAGTGGCTAGAAGGCCAAACAAAGCATGCAATTGGGGCTTAGGTGTAAGGCTCAAAACAAGGGACAATCAAGCATACAAGGAAGCATGTGGCCTCAAATAAAATAGTGCCCTTAATAAAACATGAAGATAATGTCAAAAAAATCCTTTTTCCAGTTTATAACAAGCCTCAAAAATGAACATAAATAGGGCTAATCTATCATGCAAAAATGGTCGTAAAAGAGAGAATAGAGACAAGGGACAGCAGCTGGCCCCAAACAGTGAAGAGCCCTTCAACAAAGTTTAAGAGGGGCTCAAAGTGAAGCACTTTACAGTTTACATCAAGTCTCGAAAATGAACAAAAGTGAGGCTAAATCAGCATGCAAGAAAAAGGCCTAAAAGAGGGATAAAGAGGCAAGTGGTAGAAACTGACCTCAAACAGAGGAGAGACCTTCAACAAAGTTTAAGAAGGGCTCAAAACAAGACATTTCACAGTTTATGACCAAGTCCAAAACAGCTCACAAATAAGCCTAAAATATCATGCAAAAATAGACCTAAAAGAGAGTTTAAACACAAAGGGGGAGGAGGAGACCTCAAACAAAAAGAGGTCCTTGATCAAACATGAAAAGAAGCTCAAAATATGACTATTTACAGTTCAGGTTGGAACCCAAAAATGTAAGAAACAAAGGCAAAGATTGCATGCAAAATAGAGCAAAAAGAGAGAGAAATGAGGCTCACCCTTGTAGTCCAAACTTTCAGCAGCTTTTGGTCCGAGAAATGGTGTTCCTAAGCTCTGAAAAACAGCCTCAAGTTGCTGGAATAGAGTATGGAGGTTGTAGGCTATGAGTGGTAGTGTAAAGGGGGCAAGAACCTTAGGGTTTGAAGGGTTTGGAAGAGAGAGATAGGGAGAGAGCTGAGAATTTTAGAGAGAGAGGAAATTTTTTCTTCCAAGTTGTATCTCTCTTCCTCTCCTCTTGTAAGAGAGCTTGATTGATATAGAAATATATCAATCTGCAGCTCCTCAGAACTCCCACGTCCAGGCATGGGCTGGGGTATGGCCTGGAATGACAGCTGCCAGCTGTCTACAGAGATATCTGTTGAAAACCACACTTGGCCGGCCGGCTATCAAAGTGGTCGACCGGCAGTCAAATTGGTCGACCGGCAATCACATTTGGCCGATTGAAAATCAAGGTGGCCGGTGGGCAGGATACTTGGTCGACAGGCTACCCCCTTCCCTCAGGAACACATCCACAAGCTCTTGGTGCAAAACCAGACACAAAGCAGAGAAGTTAAGAGATTCTAAGGCAAGGGGCGCAGCCAAGACTTTTCGAAACTCAAAACAAACACAAGCATGGATAATCATCGCGTGTTCAAACGATGACGTCCAAGCCTTGAGGACGGTCAAAAATGAGGTGTCTACACTATCATATCAACTTGGTCCTGGTACCATATGCATAGTTGGTACAGACGACCCCAATGGTCCATGTCTTGTGCACAAGTGGCCATGGTATTGTTTCTCCCAGGCGAAGGCCATATGAACGTAAGCCACGGTATTGTTTCCCCCAGGCAAGGGCCATATAAACATAAGCCACGGTATTGTTTCCCCAAGGTGAGGGCCATACAAACATAAGCCACGGTATTGTTTCTCCCGGGCGAGGGCCATGTGAATTAAGGATGCCACAATTACATTTCAGAAAATGGACATTCATTCATGATTCATAAAATAGAATTTTAGAAAGCAAATCATATCATTTCAGTCAGAAAATACTCATAGTCAAACATAGCTTTACAAAATTGTTACTCACTGATAGCTCCGATAGCAAAATGGACAGAGCAGACAGATCGGCTAGTCTATGGCGCGTGACCTACACAAACACATAGCGGATACACAATGAAACACAAGCCTCTTGGTGTGTTTCTAATCTTTATCCTCATTATTATGTCTTAATTAAGGCTTAGGAATGCCTAAGATGCAATGAGGACGCCAAAATATAAGTTGAAACACTTTGTCAAATTTGCTGAAAACAGGGTCTTCGCTCGAGCCTAACTTTGGTCGCTCGAGCGGTCTACAAAACTTTTGGGAGCTCTCATTTTATGCTCAAATGCAACTTCCTACGCTCGAGCTGAGGGTCAAAAATAAGGATGGTCACTCAAGCACAGATTATGCCGCTCTAACCAACCCCCAAACTCTGCAAAAGTACTAGGAGCTCGAATTCTTCACTTGAGCGTAGACTCCACCGCTCGAGCGAATGGTGCAAATTCTGGAATTTCCAGATTGCACTCCTAGCTTCAAAACTTGATTTCAAAGCACCAAAACATATCCTCTTGGGCCAAAACTTGAGAAAACATGTCTAAACTTAGAATACATCAAGAATTAAAGATCATTTCGTAAAATCAAAACCTAAAAGTATGCCAATTGTTCGAAATCAAACTTGAAACTCTTAAAACATAACATGCATGAATTGTTAGGAACTCAACCTTCCAAAACATGATCAATTAAAGTCAAATGGTAAGAAATATGATGAATTCTTAAAACCAAGCTAGAATTACAACATGTATGAGAGAATTCTTTTGAAAACAACCTCAAGACTCCATGAAATGCACATGCATGCATGGTTAACTCTTCTTTCTTACATCCTTAGTTCATTTCATGCATCTCATAGCTTAATTCCCTAGAATTCATGCATTAACCAACTCAATTACAAACTAAAGGTTTGAATTCTAACCTAGAGCTCTCAATTCTTTAAGATTTAGTGATAATCTTGAGCAGCTCTCCAAGTCTCCTAGCAAATTCTTTCCAACCTTAAGCTTGATCTCAATTCTCTCTTGCTCGCTCTCTCTCTCTCTCTCTCTCTCTCTCTCTCTCTCACTCACTCACACACACACACACACACACACACACACACACACACACGTTTGGGAGCTCAAAGTTGGCAAAATGAGAGTGTTTTGTCATCTAGAAGCCTTATATAGGCTTGGTTAGTGTTGGCTAATTAAGCTTAACTTAAACTAATCAAATTGGCATTATTTATTCTAACTATTTGGTTCCGAATCAGATTTCAATTAAATCTACCATAAAATTTTAAAAATTCTAATTAATACATAAACGTAGTCAATTTCGCATTCAATGGCTGATAAAGCCTTCAATTCACATGTCAAAATAGAAATACAAACAGCTATTTCTGCAATGGATATATAAATACAATCAACACATATAACACACAATTAACATGTGATTTCATATTAATTCTTATTAGGCATTCTTAATCATGATTTAACAGTTAATCACAGGTTGAGGTTGTTACAGTGGGGTTCTAGCTGCCATTTCTGCACAACCAGCCATAATGGAAAAAGTGAAAGAAAACATCTAGAAGATGAATTTTTGAAAAAGATTGTTGATGAGATTAAATCAAAACCAAGACCAGGATTTGTGTTTGAAGGCAACGTGTTGAAATTCCAAGATAGACTTTGTGTGCCAGATCATTCAGACTTGAGAAAGCGTATTATGACTGAAGCCCACAAGTCTAAATTCTCTATGCATCCAGGGAACACAAAAATGTACAAAGACTTGAAATAGAATTTTCAGTGGCCTGGCATAAAGAAGTGTATTGCCGACTTTGTAGCTAAATGTTTGCACTACCAACAAGTGAAAGTCGAACATCAACGACCCGCTGGATTACTTCAGCCGCTTCCAATACCAGAATGGAAATGGGAGCATATTACGATGGACTTCATTGTCGGTCTACCTTGTTCTTCAAGAGATATGGACTCTATCTAGGTTATTGTTGATTGCTTGACTAAATCTGCTCACTTTTGCCCTGTCAAAACATTTTATAATGTGGATAAATTGACTAATATCTATATTGATAAGATTGTGAGACTACACGAAGTGCCAGTATCCATTGTGTCTGACAGAGATTCCAAGTTTACTTCGAGATTCTGGCAGAGTTTGCAATAAGCCTTGGGAACTGAACTGAGACTTAGCAGTGCTTATCATCCACAGATAAATGGCCAATCAGAAAGAACTATTCAAACGTTGGAGGATATGTTACGAATGTATGTGTTAGATTTCCGAGGAAATTGAGAGACCTATTTGCCTTTGGCTAAGTTTGTGTACAACAATAACTATCATTCGAGTATTGGCATGGCTCCTTATGAAGCTCTGTATGGTAGAAAATGTCGATCTCTGATTTGTTAGGCCGAAGTGGGCGATAGACCGTTATTGGGATCAGAACTTGTGCAAGAGACGACTGAAAAAGTAAAACGGATTCAGCAACGTTTGAAAACCGCTCAAAGTCGTCAAAAGAGTTTTGCGGATGTCCGAAGAAGAGATAGAGAATATGACATCAGTGACCGTGTGTTCATTAAAGTAACTCCAATGAAAGGCCAGACATGGTTTGGAGTTAAAGGCAAGTTGGCACCGCATTACATTGGCCCGTATGAGATTATTGAGAAAATCAATCCAGTAACGTATCAAGTGGCCTTAACTCCAGTTATAGAAAACATGCACAACGTTTTCTACATTTCTATGCTTCGAGACTATTTACGAGATCCACTTCATGTCATTAAATTGACCCATGTACTTCTGAAAGATGATTTTACTTATGAAGAACGACTAATACAGATTGTTAACCGTTGAATCAAAAGACTAAGAAACAAAGAAATCCCGTTGGTGAAAGTTGATTGGCAAAATCATAGAGAGACGTATGCGATGTGGGCAACAAAAGAAGACATGATGAAGAGATATCCTGATTTGTTCCCTCTAGACCTGGCATTCTTCCCAAATGATGGTACTTTGAGTTTGGAGGACCGAACTCTTTAAGAATGGAAGACTGTAATAACCCTGACTTGTGATTAGTCAATAAACCATGATTAAGAATGCCTAATGAATAATTAAGAAGAAATTCTGAGTTAATTGCATGTGTTTTGTGTTAATTGTACTTATATCTATCTGATGTAGGAATATCTATCTGAATTTCTATTTCAACATGCGAATTGAAAGTCTTATCGGCATCTGAACACGAAATTTCTTAGGTTTATGTGTTATTTGGGATTTTTAGAATTTTATGGTAGGTTTAATTAAAAACTGATTCGGAATCAAATAATTAGAATTAATTAATTAGAACAAATTACACATAATTAACTTGATGCTAATCAAGCCTATATAAGGCTAATGTGCGTGCTAGGACACATTTACACACACTCCTTCATCATCTTTGAGCTCTCAACCATGAGAGAAAGAGAGAGAGACAGAGACAGAGAGAGGAGGGGAAGATTAGAGCTAACTTTGAAAAGAAATTGAGATCAAGCTAGGAATTGCTAAAAGAATTGAAGGGAATTGGTGAAATTGAGCAAGAAATTACTAGAATTCAAGGGAATTGGGAACTCTAGGTGAGAATCATACTCTTACCCTTTATATTCAAGATAATAGTGAATGAATTCAAGAGGTTTAAGTGTTGAACCATAAGAATTAAGCTTGGATTCTGGAAATTGAGATCATCACATGCATGCATATCTCATGTCATTTTGAAGTTGTGCATGTTCTTCTTTTGGCTATGTTTTAAGAATTCAACATGTTTTTGTGCTTAACATCTCAATTGATCATGTTTTGAAAGGAATGACGGCATGTAAATTCTTGCATGTGTCATATCTCAAGTTTCAAGTTTGGTTTTGCATAATTGACTTGATTTTGGGCCTTAATTTTGTGAAATGATCTTTAATTCATGAGGTTTTACAAGGTTACACATGTTTTCTCAAGTTTTGGCCCAAAAAAATGTGTGTTGATGCAAATAAATTGAGTTTTGAAGGTTAGAGAGCAATCTAGAAATTCCAGAATTCGCATTCTTCGCTCGAGCGGTGGAAGATGCACTCAAGCAAAGAATGTAAGCTCTCAGAAGTTTTACAGAGATTGATGGTTGGCTCGAGCAACCAAAAGACCGCTCAAGCGAGCACCCTTTATTTTCAGCCATGACTCAAGCGACCAAAAGTCGCGCTCGAGCGTAAAATGAGAGCTCCTAGTACTTTTACAGACATAAACCTTGGCTCGAGCGATAAAACTTGTGCTCGAGCGACCACACTTTGTTTTCAGTCTTGGGTCGAGCAACCAAGATCTTCGCTCGGGTGTAAAATGTGAGCTCTCAGAAGTTTTGCAGACCAAGGGGTCGGCTCGAGCGACAGAAGTTGCGCTCGAGCGAACTGCCGTATTTTTCAAAATTTGGCTAATGTTTTAAAGTATAATTTTGCATCCTCATTGCATCCTAGGCATTCCTAGGCCATATTTAAGTTATAATAATGAGGATAAGAGTTAGAAACACCCGCTTATAATGAAGAATAATAAGTTTAGCAACAATGGAACTTGTGTTCAAGTGTATCTGTCATGTGTTTGTAGGTCACGTGTTAACACCCGCTTGATCAATCTGTTTTGTGCAAGTAATCTGTTCTACCTCTGGAGCTATCTGTAAGTAACAACTCTGTAAAGCTATGTTTGATTATACATATTTTCTAACTGAAATGATATGATATGTCTTCTGAAATGCTATTTTATAAATCATGAATGAATGTCCATTTTTCTGAAATGTAATTGTGGCATCCTTAGTTCACGTGGCCCTTGCATGGGGTAACAATACCGTGGCTTATGTTCATGTGGCCCTCGCCCAAGGGTAACAATATTGTGGTCAATTTGCACGTGGCCTTTGCTCGGGGGTAACAATACCGTAGCTTATGTTCATGGGGCCCTCGCCTGGGGGTAACAATACCGTGGCCAATATACACGTGGCCCTTGTCCGGGGGTAACAATACCGTGGTCTATGTTCATGTGGCCCTTGCCCGAGGATAACAATACTGAGGCCTATGTTCATGTGGCCCTCTCCTGGGGGTAACAATACCATGCCTATATGTGCACAAAGATGTTGACCTTTATGGTCATCGGTACCGACTATGCACGTAGGTCTTTATGACCAATTTGATCTGTTAGCTAATGGATGTACCACGTATAGCTATTTATGAAATCTATATAAGTATGTGAATATGAATTTGTTTCTGATATGAACTCTGATTTCTGAATCTGTTTTGGACATCATTCATAAACCCTTTACTCTGTTGTTGTTCACTGGGCTCTAGTTCACTGTATTATTTATGTATGTAGGTGAACAGGCACGGGACCAGGGCTAAGTTGCTAGCCTGGAGTTCTGTTTTATCAAACCAACCATCGTGCCTCCCGAGGAGGTTCTTAAGTGTTTCTAGTGGTCAAGTTTTGTGAATTCAATGCCAACTTTATTTTCTTTTGTTTGTTGGACAAGTTTCTATATATGATATAAATAAGGCTAAGTCCTATTTTGTTTATTTGTATAAGAGTGACGTAAGACTGATGTAATTATGATGTCACATGTATATGTAAATCAAGTTTATATTTTCCATCTCATATACGTCTGCATAGCTCTATGGATATTATATTTTGATATTTGCTTCCACTAGCCCATTTACTTTTGTTAATTTGTTTTAGAGGCCTTCAGTAATCCCAGGATTAATGGTCAATTATGATGCTAAACCTGTAGGGACGGGTTTGGATCGTCACAATTGTGGAGCCGATTTTCAAGCCTTCCTTTAAAGACTTGAGCATCCTAGGTCTATCTTTGATTATAGTAGAGTCGATTTTCAAGTCAACCATAGACATAAGCATCCTAGTTCGATCCTTGATTATAGTGGACTCAACTTTTAAGTCTTCCTTTAAAGCTGGACACAGACATGAGGATCCTAGATCCATCCTTCACTTTAGTGAAGTTAATTGTGGAGTCGATTTTCAAGTCTTCCTTTAAAGCCAACCACAGACATGAGCATCATAGTAGAGTTGACCCAAATGTTAGGCTAAGAGCATCCATATCAGACTTAACAAATTTGAGTTAAATTATAACAAAAAATCTACATTTGTTATTTTAGCTAGCATTGTTTCATGTACAGACTTCATCAGGCTTTCTATTCTAAAATTTAATTTTATAAAATATTCATTTTTATTCATTTTCTTTTCTATTTAAATAATTTAAAAAATTCAACGAACAACTAGGTGGTTGATCGGGTGGTCAACCAGTTGGTGAAAATTGCCCAATTTTGCCTCTAGAATAAATAATAAAATAATGTATAATCTGTGAACAGTACCTCACTTGCAATAGCCAGCCTGATGGAGGACTGATTTGGAACACTGGCTTGCTAATATGACTTCAAAACCATAATAAAGAGCCTGATGCGGATGCTCGCTAAGGCCCCAAAATGTCCAATTTTTTGTGGGGAAATTGTATTTTAGTGGAACAATGAAGAAATAATTATATTTTCTCAGCCATGCAAGTATCTTGTGCGCATAGTATAAAAGTCTCTTAGTATCTTATGCACATAGTAAAAGTCTATTATTGTGTTTGGTGCAAATCCTTTTGTGTGTCAAAATTGCACTAGAAAACTTATTTGTAATTTACTCATTTTTTGTAATGTTTATGTAATTTTTTTTTTTTTTTTTTTGATACTGACTAATAAAGTTTAAAATAGTTGTAATCTTTTAAAATAATATAGAACAATTTCAAACATCTTAATAAGTAGTTTTAGCAAACTCCTTATTAAAACTTATATATTTTTAATGTTTGTCTTGTAAATTCCTAATCTTTGGGTATAACTTCTCTGCATTGGGAATTGGAGATGTGATGCCAGAGTTTGGTAGGCCTATACGATTTAAGTTATTCATCTTATTGGACTTGACCAACATGTCATCCTTGTTAAATATTAACTTGATTACTTATAGATAATCACATGATTCAATCGCATTTGTCTTACAAACGTCAATTATAATTTTAAAAATAAATTATTCAAATATTTTTATAACAAAAATGATCCAATCATATGACTATGTTATGCTTGGCGGTCCACACAAGGTGAATGATTTAGATTCTAAGAAATTTCTTAGCCCAAAAATTTGTTTGCTGTCCATTTCTTTGAATTTTCTTTGTCAAGTTGGAGATGCTCATAAATTTCTTTGTGCATTTCTTTGAAATTTCTTCGTGGGGCACTACGCGATATTCTTGAGACACCACATGCTCATGGCTGAATATCACCAAATAACTTCTTGCCACGGGAATTAGTTAAAGATGTCTCTAGCATTATTGGAAATTATTTATTTCTTCTCAATCCTACACTACAACAAAAATATACTTTAGTGGCACTACACTAGTGGCATATTTTTAGAAAATGCCACAAAAAATGATATTTAGTGGCACGTTTTTGAAAAATGCCACAAAACGAGAAACATAAAAGGCTCTAGTGACATTTCAATGAACAAGTGTCACAAAAGTACAACAAAAACATACTTTAGTGGCACTACACTAATGGCATATTTTTAGAAAATGCCACAAAAATGATATCTAGGGGCACGTTTTTGAAAAATGCCACAAAACGACAAACATAAAAGGCTCTAGTGACATTTCAATGAACAAGTGTCACAACACTACAACAAAAACATATTTTAGTGACATCATACTAGTGGCATGTTCTTAAAAAATGTCACAAAAAGAATATTTGGTGGCATTTTTTAGAAAAATGTCATAGAGCCACAAACATACAAGGCTCTAATGGCATTTCAATTAAAAAAAGTGTCACTTCACTACAACAAAAATGTCACTACAACAAATTTACACTTTAGTGACACTACACTAGTAGCATGTTTTTAGAAAATGCCACAAAAATAAAAATTGGCATTAAATGTTTTAGAAAAATGTCACAGAACCACAAAACATATAAGCTCTAGTGGCATTTCAATAAAGAAATGTTACATCAATTTTATGACATTTTATAAAATAATGACATAAAAAATTATGTTCGTGACATTTACCAATAGATGCCACTAAACTTTAGTTGCAATGGCATTTTTTTTAAAATGTTAGGACACTAGGTAGGTGCAAATTACTTTTTATGGCACTTAGGTGGAAAGTGTCATAAACAAATATTTTATAGCATTTTGAGAAATGCCATTAAGCCAAAAACTTTCCAAGCTTATAATGACATTTTTGAAAAAACAAAAAATGCCAATATATTTTCTAAATTTTTAAAATGCAGTAAATGATTAAAAATAAATGAATTAAACTCAATATACACTACAGGAAAAAGCATATTCGGCGACTAAATTTCCTGACCAAAAAAATTTGGTCGCTGAAAGTATAATTTTCAGCGACCAAAACAGCATTAGTTGCCAAAAGTAAAGCTTTTTGGCGACTAAACAAGTTTAGTCGCCAAAAGTCTACAATTGGTGACTAAAACTAAGTTTGGTCACTAATTATATGAGTTTTAGTGACTAAAAAATTTTTAGTAGCACAAAGTAAAGCTTTTTGGCGACTAAAAAAATTTAGTAGCCAAAAGTCTACAATTGGCGACTAAAAATAAGTTTGGTCGCTGATTATATGGGTTTTACAGACTAAAAAAATTTTAGTAGCCAAAAGTAAAACTTTTTGGTGCCAAAAAAAATTTTAGTAGCCAAAAGTCTATAATTGGCGACTAAAAAATAAGTTTAGTCGCCAAAAGTAATCATTTTTAGCGTGGGAGAACTAAAATCCTAAGGTGGGAATAAAATTTTTTGGTGACGAAAATTTTGGTAGCTGAAAGTGCATCTTCGGCGACCAAATCCGATTTTGGTCGACAAAAGTTAAGTTTTTTAGCAACTAAAAAATAATTAGTAGCCAAAAGTATAGAATTGGCGACTAAAAAATATTTTTAGCCGCCAAAAGTGGTCTTTTTTTATTTTGGTAGTAAATAGTTTATTTTACATAAATTATGTTCAATAAAATAATTATGTTTATACATATACTTTTATATTAATATGGATTAATGTACTATATAAATAATATACGTTGCATATATAATCATGTGGTGCTTTAGAGGTGTAGTGGGAAGAGTGTGGTGTATAAGGTTTATGGTGCGGAAGGTTGGCGGTTCGAGTCTCCGCAAGAGCGGATCAAATTGTTCTACAACGAATTATCGTCATGAATGGCACTTGATAGCGTCACGAATAGTGCCTACCATGACATTAAAGTGTCACTGAAAGGTTTTAGTCTTGATGGTGTAATGACACTTACAAGTGTCACTAACTCTTTTTTTAATGGCGCTTGATAGTGCCATAAATAATATCTAATATGACATTAAAATATCATTGAAAGTTTTCAGCCATAATGGTGCAATGGCACTTGCAAGTATCTACCGTGGCACTCGTATCTATTGTGGCACCGATAGAAGTGGCACTTGTTCAAAATGCCACAAGACCAAAAAATGTCATTAGAAGAATAGTTTTGTGGCACTTTCAAATGTCACTAAACTAAGAAAATGTTGTAGTGCTATGATGCAGATTTGCGCGTCAAGTCTTGCTTTAAAGCAGACCCTATTAGAAGACTTTTTTTTTTTTCTTTAATTTTTTTAAAAAAATTATTCTTAGTCAAGAGCCCCATCAATTTGTCCAAATGAATAATTTTAGGGGATTTACTCACCAATCCCGTTGGCCAGATTTATTAATCTATAAATCTTGATAATTAATATTCTCAAAAAGTGTTGTAATAAAATAAACATTTCTGATTCTATTGGCCAGACTTATTAATCTATAAAATTTGATCATTTTTTTATTTATTAATATTCTCAAAAAGTGTAGGAACAAAATAAGCATTTTTGAATTTATTGATATATTAAAAAAAAGTGTATAAGACTTATAAGTATTGAAACTCGTCACATAGGACTGACTCATAATTTACCAATAATTTTTTTATGGATACTAACACTATTACTAAAAGTGCAAGAGATCATATATTATGATTAATTTTCGAAAATTAATAATACTTGGACATCTAATAATATTTGGACACACTTATTTAAGTTTTAGACAATCGGATCTCATTTACATATGAATAGTTTAAAAATCATCATATAATAATTCAAAAATTACAGTAGAAAAGAAAAATAATATTCTTTTACAGTCTTCTTTTAAAAAAATAACCTTTAAAATTGAGAGACGTTGGAAAATAAAAAATAAAAAAATTACGAGGCCATTTGACAATAATATTGTTCCTTTTTTTGCATAGCTATTTGAAATGAAGTCTTTATTTTTGGATTTTAGACAAGAAAATCTTTGTATTTTATAGACCTTTGTACAATAAGTATTTTTAAACTTTGCCCTTGGACTAAGATAGTTTTTGGTTCAGTGGAATAACAGTAGAATCGAATGATTATTTTAACGGAATGTTCACTTTTTACATTTGATTTATTAAAAAATAAATAAAAAACATAATCATTATTCATCATTATAAAAGAATTGTCAATTCATATGGAGTCTATGAAATATTCATTTCATTCCATATTTATTTTGGTTAACCAAATAAACTCTAAAATAGTGTTTAGCTCACTGGAATGGTGGAATGGAATAAACATTCCATTAGAATGTCCAATGTCATGTTTGGTTCATTAAAAAAATAATGAAAAAAACATTACAAATGAAATCATTATTTAGCATTAAAAAAGAATGGTCATTTCATTGCATTCAACTTTTATTCTAATGAATCAAATGTAACATAAGAGTGTAACAATATGAGGCAAAAAAAATTACAAAATCATAGGAAAGTTTGTCACTTTTATTATTACTATTGATAAACTTCACCACTGATTTGCAATTTGTTTTGAAAACTTACACTGAATTACAATTTTTCAAAAAAAAAAAAAACCAAAAAAACAAGAAAGGGGATCTTAGGCAACCGCCTATCTGAGTGTGTTGTAATTTTTCATTGGTAAAACAACCACATAATACTCCACAAAGTGTTTAATAATTTTTATGTTAGCACAGAGGTTGTTGGTCTCCTTTTGGTTTCTTGTGCTTTTCATTTGGGAAAATATGTCTATTAGCTGTATGCTCTATTAGTGCTTCTACTAGCAAATAATAAAACTCTCTCTCTCTCTCTCTCTCTCTCTCTCTCATGGCTTCTATTGTTGTTGCGCTGTTGATCTTCTTTATCCTCTTTGCAGCCATAGAAGCTCAAAAAAAGACCTCCAATGTAATAAGATTGGGTTCTTCTCTGTCCCCCATCCGCAAACCCAATTCATGGCTCTCACCTTCAGGCCTTTTCGCATTCGGTTTCTACCCAGAAAAGAACGGATTTGCTGTAGGAATATGGATAATTGGTCACCCAAACAACACTGTTGTCTGGACTGCAAATCGAGACTACCCACCTGTGTCCTCAAACTCCACAATTGAGTTTACCAGTGATGGTAGGCTCATTTTAAACCATACCCAGCAAGCCACAGAGTTGGATATTGCTGGTTTCAATGTTGATGTCAATACAGGCCGAAGCCGTCGTGCTGTCTCTGCTCATCTGCTCGACTCTGGCAATTTCATGTTGTACGACAACGATTCTTCTGTTATTTGGCAAAGCTTTGATTCCCCAACTGACACCATACTAGGAAACCAAACTCTGTACCGTGATGGAGAACTAGTTTCTAGTGTGTCAAGCTCATCAGACCACTCACGTGGCCGTTATTGCCTTCTAATGCAGGACGATGAAAATCTCGTCGCCTACCCAGTAAACAGTACTCGCCCTGACCCTGCTGACGCTTACTGGGCCTCTGATACTTCAGATCTAAAAATGAATTCGTACACGAACTTGAATCTCAATTTTAATGGTGTTCTCTTCCTCGGTGAAAATATTTCCAATATACAACATACTTTGGCGAACAGCTCCATCTCCTCAATTGTGGGGAACATTAACCATTCTGTAAATGAAATAATTTATCGCGCAACACTTGATGATGATGGGATTTTTAGGTTGTATTCACACAGATTTGTGAGAAATAAGACGGGCTCAATGGTTTCAGTGCAGTGGTCTGCATTTCAGGATCGCTGTCAAGTCGTTGGTTTCTGTGGATTGAACAGTTATTGCTCGAGCAACGGCTCTAAACCAGAATGTTATTGTTATCCTGGCTTTGTTCCTTTCAACCCCGGTAAGAAGTTCCTGGGTTGCTACAGGAATTTTACAGAACATCGTTGCAGAAGCGAAAAAGGAGGTCCTGGATTAGTGAACATTACTAGTTTGGAGAATTTAAGGTGGCGAGGCCATTCTTACTCTGCTGTACCAATGAAGAAGGAAGATTGCAGGAAATCTTGCCTGGAAGATTGTAATTGTGGGGCAGCGCTGTATTTTAGCAGACAATGCAGAAAACATAAGCTTCCACTGAGATACGGTGCTAGAAATTTGAACGATTCGACTACAGCTTTTATCAAGGTTAGTTTAGGAACAAGTGGTGCTGCTAAAATTCCCCATCAATTAACCCCGGATAGTCCGTCCAATCCGATAGTTGTGATTGAAAACAAACGGCATCTCATTTCAATTCTTGCTGTGAGTTTGGGTTCCCTTGCGTGCCTCTGTATTGTCATAGCAAGTTCTACTTTCTTTGTATACAGGCACCGAGTTCACAAGTACAAGAAGTTGTCGAACAACACAAAATTGGGCCTAACGACTGAAGAGTTCAGCTTGCGGTCATTTTCTTACAACGAGCTTGAAGAAGCGACACAAGGTTTCAAGGAAGAGTTGGGTAAGGGTTCGTTTGGAACAGTCTATAAAGGGACTCTATCTGGAGGCGGTAACAAAAATATTGTTGTTGCTGTTAAGAGACTAGAGAATGTTCCAGAGGAAGATGAAGACAGCCACAGGGAGTTCCGGTTCCAAACAGAGGTGACTGCAATCGGGCGAACACATCATAGGAACTTGGTTCAATTACTTGGTTTTTGTGTGGAGGGCCGGAGGAAGCTTCTTGTCTATGAGTACATGAGTAATGGCTCGCTTGCAAATGTTTTGTTCAAAGCAACCGATCATCAGAGACGTCCTGGTTGGAAAGAAAGAGTGAGGATTGTTCTTGATATCGCTAGAGGGATTCTCTATCTACATGAAGAATGTGAAGCCTGTATCGTTCACTGCGGTATAAAGCCTCAAAACATACTCATGGATGATTCTTGGACTGCCAAGATCTCTGATTTCGGTTTGGCAAAGCTTTTACTACCAAATCATACGACAAGCATTACAGGACGATCCAGAGGAGTAACAGTAAGCTCTGGCCCGGTGTCATCTTACTTGGCACCTGAGTGGCAGGGGCAGCAGCAAAAACAGCAACAGCAACTGTGGAAGCAAGACTTGATATCAGTAAAAGCGGACATATACAGTTTTGGGGTAGTGTTGTTGGAGGTTATCTGTTGCAGGAGGAACATAGAGGTTAATGTGTCCAATGCAGATGAGATAATTCTTTCTACTTGGGTATACAAATGCTTTGTGACCGGAGAGTTGTATAAGCTTGTTGGGGATGAATGGGATGAATGCGATGAAGAAATTAGGGCAGACTTGAAGACATTGGAAAGAATGGTGAAGGTGGGATTATGGTGTGTTCAAGATGATCCTGGTCTGCGCCCTTCCATCAAGAGTGTCATCTTGATGCTGGAAGGAACCATGAACATATTGGTCCCCCCACACCCGTCCCTTCTGGATAATACATGATGGATCCATGTCCCCGGTTTCCTTTCTGCATAATCCATGATCGATCCATGTTTGCTAGAAGGAATCATGTATGTGTTTGTTTGTTTTTGTTTGCATGTTTGTGATTGTGCGCATGAGTGTACTTGTTGCCTTTTAATTATATACTTTTCTTATAAATGTTACTTGTATTGAAAGCTAGAATGGAAAAAACAAAACAAAACAAAAAATAATGTGTGCTCTCTACAGGTGCAATTGTAACACACAAGCGGCCACGAAATGAGGATTTTATTATCGAAGGGACTGAAGATAAAAAAAAATAAAAAATAAAAAATAAAAAATAAAAAATAAAAAATAAATTCATCATATATACAAACACATGTTTGTACAGTATGATATATAAACTATATATACACATAAAAAATATTCAAATACCATAGAAGTAATCTCTTTTCGAATAAAGAAATTTTTTTGGTAAAAACAAAAAAAAAAGAACGTAAGATGGTAAAAGAATGAGATACATATCTTTTATACTGAGAGATTATTTTATTATTTATAAAATGAGATATATATTTTAAAAATACTATGGCAAACAACATTTTTCACAGAAAAATAGGAATCGTGACCCCCATAATCTTCTCTTAATTCCATCCTGCACACAAGTTACGCTTGCATTGTGTAGAAAATACACTTGCACCTATGCACATTTTGTACTTGCACCAAGCATAAGTGACACTTGCATCAAATTGTGTTCCGCAACACCGAGGGCTGTGGGTTTGGGGTCTCAACAATGAGGGGCTTTTTGGTGGTTAGGTTTTGGGTGAAAGAGGTAGTTGGGTACGGAAGGGTTGCTAGGAGTGGCAAGAGAGAAATGAAGCAAGGTGACAATGATAGTGGGGATGACAAAGGACTATGGGAGGGGTTAAAGGTGGTGAGAAAGGGCATCGTTGTAGTGGTCAATGGTAGGTAGGGATGGCAATTCGAACCCAGCCCGACGGGGACCCGACCCCCCGTCACCGATAAGAGCGGTTTTTTCCCGAAAAATACCCCTGACGGGCCGGGGATGGTATTTGAAATTAAATCCCCGATCAGTTTCGGGCCGGAGACGGGGATCCCTTTCACAGCCCCGGACCCAGCCCGTTCCCGGCCCATTTCTCTCCGAAATGAAATTACCATAACACCCCTCTGTCTATTTATATATATAACCCCTTCTATACAGTATGATCTGATCTGTCTCTCTCATCACTCTCACCCGCACTCTCTAATCTCTCTCTCACTCTCTTTCTTCTCTCCGCAGTCAGCTCCACCTCTCGTCGCCTCCTCCACTATCCCCTCCTCTTTCTCTAGGCCACCGCCGCCTTCTCCTCCGTCGCCGCCTCCTCCTCCTCCTCATCTTCCGATCATCCTCCTCCGTCGTCCATCGCCTCCGTCGTCGCACTCACAGCCACCCATCGCCTCCGAATCTCCGATCGTCCTCTTCCGTCGTCCATCGCCATTGTCCGCGACGCCGACCGTCCTTCTTCGTCCACCATCGCCTCCTCCGTCGTCCATTGCCGCCAATAGTCCACACTCTCTCTCTCTCTCTCTGTGACATAGATCTCAGATATGTTTCTATTTTTTTTTTTTTTACAATCTGTTGATGATTGGGGATGTTGTTGATAGGGGATGATGATGATGTTGTTGTTGATTGTGTTGTTGTTGATTGTGTTGCTGTTTAAACAGATTTGGGGGGCGAGGAATCTTCGGGGTCGGGGAAACCCGATCCCCATTGGGGGGCAGGGATGGGGATGGTGATAGGTTCCCTGTCGGGGATTGGGGCCAGGGCCGGGGAGATTTTCACAATCGGGGATCAAGGATGGGGAGTGTGATCCCCGGCCCCGCCCCGCCCCGCCCCGTTGCCATTCCTAGTGGTAGGTGACCGAGCATCAGAGTTGCAGAGGGAGCAGTTACAAGAGTTTTTTTTCATAATATTCTAAAAAGTTAAACTATTTACAGAAATAACACACTTATCAAACAATTTAACAAGCTAATCTATTTTTTGAAATTACATTTTTAAAATGTAATTTTATGACAAAATCGCATCTTCAAAATACATTTTCATGATGACATGCCCACATGAAGTTGCCAACGTGACTATATTGAAATCTCATTTTCAAAATACAAGTTTATCTTAAAGTTGCATTTTCAAAACGTAATTTCAACACTATCATAAAATTGTATTTTCAAAACACAATTCAACATTAATGCAAAAATGATGTTTCAATACTCATTTTGAGCCGTGATTTCAACATAAGATTGGGTATGTCATTTTGAAAATGAAAAAAATAAGATTGGATATCACATTTTGAAAATGAGATTTTAGTTAAATTGATTTTCAAGAAATCTTAGGGGGTGTTTGGCATGCGCTAAAATAGCACATGCTATTTTAGCGCATTATCCTATTTGGGTTACAATCATCTTATTTGAGTCACATTACCTTTCTACTATATCATTTTAAACCCAACTCATAATATTTTTATATTTTTTCACAAAAAGTCAAAAAGTATATTTATTTAGATCATTCCAAATACCCCCTTAATTTAGGAAATATGAATTTACCAAATCACAATTTGAAAAAGCGAATAATGAAATTGCAATTTCAAAATGTAATTCTATGTTGAAAAATAGTTAATATAGCAAACTTGTATTCGTACATAATCCAAATTCATATGATTTCATTACATAAAAATTGTGACATTTTGTTTTTTTTGGGTCCGCTCGAGCGGGGAATCCGCCGCTCGAGCATGGATTTGTTGCTCCCAACACTTTGTTGCATTTCAGGCGTGTCCGCTCGAGCATGGGATGTCATGCTCGATCATGAAATGCTAGCACCCAGTACTTACACTGTAGCACTGTAAAACTTCTGAGACTTTTCTTTCTCCGCTCGAGCGTGGAAGTTGTCGCTCGAGCAGGGCCTTTTGAATCGTGTCTGGACGCTCGAGCGTAGGAAGTCATGCTCGAGCAAGGAACGCGTTAGCAGCTTTTTAAACCCGGTGATTCTAGATCTCTCTCTCACTTTCTTTGATTCAAACTTCATCTCTTCTCCCTTCTCCCATGAAACCCTAGATCTCCATCATCAAATACCTTCCCTACCATCACAATCCACCCAAATTCATTAGTTAGGGACAAAGAACACTTGAGGATTGGCATTATCTTCCGTTTGGATTGAGGAGTTGCGATAGATCCGTGAGGGAGCATGGATTTTTGGCTTGATAGTTGAGGTAGGGATACTTTTACTCTTGTATCTCTTCATTCTTGAAGCAATTTCATGATATTGTGTGTGATTGGGAACCCATTTGAAGATTTAGTTGAACTAATTGAAGTTTTGTTGAATAAAACCCATTTTTCGCATAATTACTCTTTTACTTAACATTTTGTTTGAAATCCCTAAATTTCTCTCTCTAATATAGGTGAAGATATGGTTAAAGAACTAGATTGGTGACAAGGGGAAGAAACCCCCAAAATTTAGAGAAACTCAATGTTCTCAATTAGTTAGAAAATTCCCTAGCTATTGAAATACTCATTTGACTCATGGAATTTAGTGATTAATGGAGAGATAAAATGAGGGTATTAATGTAGTTAAAGAGATGATGGCTTGAGTGCTATTAGTCTTTGAGTTTTATGTGATGTTTATCTGTGATGATGATACATGATATTTAATTGTGGAATTGAAATGTGATTTAACTATTGAGCATGCATGAGTCCATGTGTGAATTGGTAATGTGTAAAGGTGGTGTTGTGTCGTACCCGCGCGGGGAGTTGTAAAAGGTGCTCAATTGCCCTGTCTAGACTTATCGCTGGACGAATGTGGGAAAATATTTTTGGGTGTCCGCACAGTCCCGCCGTGTAGTAGCCGGCGAAAGTGGAAAAACGGATGATTTTCTTAGGGTGTCCATTCCCTGCCATATAGTAGCCAGCAAATGTGGGGGTTGTCTTTAAAAAGAAATGGTTGTTCTCAACTGGGTTCATGTGATGGAAAGTATGTGAATTGATTTCTTAGTTATGAATGTTTAATTATTTAATTAAATAACGCTATTTGAATTTATCTGAATTAGATTGTAAAGGTTCTTGTGTGATATGGAATATATATATATATATATATAAATATAATTGCAAAACAACTTTTATTGTGTTGTTATTTCACTTGGATGCCATACCTTTGCTCAAGGAATTAGATGCCTAGATAAATGTATTCCTACTGGGCATATAGCTCAACCCTAAATTATTTTTCAGGAATTGAGGAAGGTCAGCCTCGATGAAGAACCGGTTCAAATGCTAGCTCTAGCTTCGTTTGGGGAGTTAATTGAAGTCAAAATCATCTAGTTGTCTGTATTTATTTATTTTTTGGGATTTTGTAATGGAACTTTTGTATGTAACCTTGTAAAATTGTACGCCCTAGGGGCTCATGTTTTGTTGAGTTATCTAGTTCATTGAACTAGGACAAGACCTCGAACATTGTGGAAATGTAATATTTGAATTGTAATCACTCAAGTCTCAGTTCAATGAGAAAAATGACCCTTTTGGGGTTTTATGGCCATGTTAATAGTCTGTATAACAGGGTGAATTTACAGGGCGTTACAAAAATAAAAAATAAAAATTATCATCTTAACTATTTAATGAAATCACATTTATGTACTGAATAAAATTTTGCTATCTTAAATATTTTTCAACATGGAATCGCAAACCAACTCTATATGGTAACTCTGTTTGGTTTTGTTTTGAGAATTTGATTTCTACCACAAAAAAAAATTAAAAAAAAAAAACTAATTTATTAAAAAAATGAAAAATAAAAATACTCATTACTTTGACATGATTTTATCTTCTCTAAGAGTGCAAATAATTTTTAAAAATTTAAAAATTATTTTTTAATTTTTATTTATGTCAAATTAATTTTTATTTCTTAAAAAAATAATAATAATAAAAACATATTCTGAAATTAAACCAATCATTTTTATTTTGTATTTTGAAATTGTGATTCCAAAAAATATGTTTTCTAAATTACGATTTCTTGAAAATTCACTTAAAATGCAATTTTTAAAATCACACCTTCAAAATAAAATTTCATATTGAAATATTAGTTTCAAAATGCACACATTATGTTGAAATCGCTTTTTAAAAATGCAATTTCATGTCAAGGTTGAAATTGTGTTTTGAAAATGCAACTTCAAAATAAACTTTTGTTTTTAAAATGCGATTTCAAATCATGCCCACATCAGCACCCTTAGGCGGCCATGTCACCATGAAAATGTATTTTGAAGATGCGTTTTTGTCATGAAATTGCATTTTGAAATGTGATTTTAAAAAGTGGATTAGTTTGCTAAATAGTTTAAAAAGTGTGTTATTCTTTTTGAATATTCAGAAACAAAACTCGTAGTTACAAAGAGTAGAAGGAAGAGAGAAGGAATGAGCAATTTGGTAAATTCAAGAATGAAGAAAGGCCTTTTGGTCCCTTTATCTTTTTTTTTAATTAAGGAGATTTCACATTTTTGCAATCTTTTTTAACCTTCCATGTCCTTGGCAAATATTTTTATTTTCCTATTCTTCTACAATTTTTTTACTATTTATTTGCAATAGGGTAAATTACACTTAGCTCCCTTAAAATTTGAGAAAAATACAATTAATCTCACACTTTTGACATAATTACATTAATTTTCTTTTTAGTAAAGCTCAAATAGCTAAAACTAATGCAGATCATACCTAGACACTAAAATAAATAAAAATGTATACACGTTTGAGTAGAAAATAGATGACACGATGATTTTTTTATTCATATGCATAACCAATTTTTGATGAAAAATTAATTGTTAAGTAAATTAAAAAAGATCAATGTAATTATATAAAAAGTATAAGATTAACTGTATTTTCTCAAACATTAAGAAAGAGTGTAATTTGCCCTTCGTATCATCTCCTTTATTGAATGAACTTTCTAAACAATTTTTTACAAAATGGGTCGGGTTGACGACCATTTACTGTGTTTACTAAGGATTAAATCATGTCAAAAAGAGGTAGAATTTCAAAACACACGACTTATACATTTCAATATATAATTAATAGAGGTACACGTGCATTACACGTGGCAATTTTTTATTTATTTATTGAGTTATTAGCTTTTATAATAGTTTTTAATTTTTTGTGTTTCTTTTTTATAATAGTTGCATTGGTTAGACCATATGAGTGGACATTAAATGTATGATAAAAGAATAAAAATTAATATAAACATTTTATATATTATCTTATGTTTTTATATTAATGTTTAAGCATTAAAATTTTAAAAGTAGTTTGAAACCAATCACATAAACTAATTGTAATCCATATCACATGATTTGACTTATTACTATTAAATATATAATTCACTAAGCTATTTCCCTTTTGTTATGTGTATATATGTAGAACCCACTTGGTAATTAAACACCCAACTAACATTATAATATTATTATTAAAGGTGAATAAATAAAATATCCTACTAACATTTTAATAATAATAATAAAAAAAAAATAAGTAAAGAAAATTGAAAGCTAAAGTATTTTTATAAAATTCATTCATTCTCTAATTTGATTATTTTTGCGATTAAACCTTGGGAATTTGTTATAATGCTATTTTCCATTCCATATTGATCTTCGTCATTTTGTAGTTATTCTGTTACAATCTTCCCAGATGTACGATCCTTGTCATTCATCTTGTTTAACCTTGTGAAAAATATGTATGAACGTACAGAAGTAAGTTTTAGCGCCTTCTTGCAATAACAATAACAATAGTATAGTTTTAAATTAAATTCTTTCCTTTGCTATGTAGTATGTTACTAATGTGACACTGCTTATGCATTTGATAAACTTGTCTTTTTTTTTGATGCTATGAATTCAATTGTTGGAAATTTAATAATTTTCTCAACCGCTTGAAATGATGTGACATACAATTGTCTTTCTCCATCTCCCATTGAAAGTTTCATCAAATATCTGATATTTGATGTGGCAAATGTAAGTAAATTACGATGTTACAACTTTGATATTTAACAAATGCTAAGCATTAATTTGTGTTGTTATGTAGAACTATTGCATACCTTCGGTGATGCTCCGAATTTGAGTTCTTACATTTACTGCATTCTACTTCTTGTTTAGTTTGATAAACTTTCTTATTGCATACTTTGCAAACAATATACCAAGGTTGGTCCAGATTGTCTATACGAATGGTGGTCACTTTGAAGAAACAATGTGTAATCTATTGTTGGATACACCTCCTTATAGACCCAATTGATTTATTAAAATATTTAGTTTGGTTTGGTGTTAGTTATAATATATTTTTGATATATTATATCTGACTTTTGAAAGTCCAATGGTAATAGCTAGGGTTTTGATAAAAAAACCCAAGATTCAACAATATATATTGTTTTTGTTTGTCCCGTGTGATAGAGCAGCAGCAACTTTGTGAACAATTCGGTGAGTTTGGCTTGTGTGGAGGAGCAGCAGATTTTGGACAAATTTGTTGGGTTTCTTTATGCGTGATTTAATGCTGCTATAGTCTTTGATTCAAAGCTAATCTGGGTTATTATTTTGGGTCTTCTTTAACTGTAGTTTGAAGATTTTTGTTCGTCTATTTGGTGAGGTCTTTCCTCTTATTTATTTGTGATTATTTGGAATTCACCTAAAGGTGATTTATGAGACCATTCATGTCTCGTTTGTAATCGTTTGAAAACTCTTTGGTTGATAGTGGAATCGGATTTCGATCCCGTGGACGTACCTCCCATTGAGGGAACCACGTAAAATTATTGTGTCGTTATTAATTTAATTTTTCCGTATTAGTTTGTATTCCCATTGATTGATTTACTTGTGGGGAATCATATATTTTTCCTAACAACTGGTATCAGAGTTTACAGCTTATTTGAGTTTATTTATTTGTGTAAATTAATGGAAAGGAATGTGGGTCGTATGTCTAGTTTTAATGGAAGCAATTGGATAACTTAGAAAACTAAAATGGAGGACCTATTATTTTGTAAAGATTTGTATGGACCCATTGAGGGTGATAGTGAAAAACCCGAGGGTATGCAAGATGATGAATGGAATAGGCTTACTCGAAAAGTCGTTGGTGTTATCCGTCAATGGATTGACGACAGTGTGTTTCACCATATTGACAGAAAATCAGCCACGAATAAAGTTCTTCTGTTTTGTAAATTGGTTAATTTAAAATATAAAGATGGCAGCCCGATTCTAGAACATTTGAATAAAATAAATAGTATTGTTAACCAACTTGCTTCTATGAAAATAATTTTTGATAATGAGTTGCAGGCTTTGATGTTACTTAGTTTTTTACCCGAAAGTTGGGAGACTGTAACGACCCCACCACATATAATGATTAGTACTTAATTAATTAAGAAGATTTGAAATTTAACTGCCGAGTATTATAATTTAATTTGTGATTTATGAGAATTGTGGAATCTGACTCGTATATGATTCTATTAAAGATTTATTTTGGAATTAGAAATTAAGAGTCCATATGGTTTAAGGAAGTGAAATTCAGAAGTTGAATCAATTTAATTTTAATTACGGACCCATTTGGGAGTTTAATTAAATATTCGATTCAGTTTAGTAACATTGAGATCCGATTAATTGGGTCCGAATTGGAGACAATTTGGTTAATTAAATTATGAGGATTGAGAATTGTGATTACTACGAATTAAATTTATTTATAGGGTGTCCAATTTGGATATGTAATTTATTGACAGAAATTTGAAATCTGATCGGAAATTGAAGGCCCAAATGGCTTGACAAATCAAAATTGATAATGGAAATATGTTTAACTTAATATATGGAACCTTTTGGAGTTTGGTTAAAAATCTGATTTAGAATGACAAAATTAAATATAATTAATTGGGCTCAATTGAAGTCGATTAGATTAATTAAATTATGTAGGGTTTGTGATTAATCACGATTAACTAAATTGTGTACTAATTAAGATTAATTAAGATCAATTCGTGTTTAATAAAGTTAATGGATAATTATATAATAAGTTAATTCTAATCATAAATTAATTTGAAGAAATATCCAGATTGTGCACGTGTGTAGTGTGATGGGTTAGTATGGGTGTATGTTAGGAATGGCAACGGGGCGGGGCGGGGCCGGGGATCACACTCCCCGTCCCCGATCCCCGATGGTGGAAATCCCCCCGTCCCCGGCCCCGATCCCCGACGGGGAACCTATATCCGCCCTCGTCCCCGCCCCCCAACGGGGATCGGGTTTCCCCGACCCCGAACAACCCCCGACCCTTTTTTTTTTTTTTTTCTTTTTGGAAAACTGCTTTGAAGCTGAAGGATAAAAAAAAAAAATCAACATGGAGAAACAGAGAGATCAACACCAACAGATCATCATGTATCATCATCAACAACAGATAAAAAAAAAAAAAAAAAAAGAACAGAACAGATCAAAAAACACCAACAGATCTAAAAAAAAAAAAAAAGAGATCAACAACATATTATCATCATCATAGGATAGATCTCAAGATTTATGCTTCAATCTATAATATATATACATATATACATATATATGTGTGTATAACACAGAGAAAGAGAGAGGGACAGAGATCGACGCTGTGAAGAGGAGATCGGCGAAGGAGTCGGCGGAGGAGGTTCTCTTCTCTCGGCGGAGGAGATCGGCTCCGGCGAAGGATCGGCTCTCTCTCTCTCCCTCTCTCTCCATTTTTCTCACGCAGCTCCCTCTCACTCCATTTTTCTCACACAGCAGCTAAGTGATTGTGTGTGGTGGATCGTTCACTCAAGACTTGAGTTCAGTGAGAGAGAAAAGAGTGGAGAGTTCAGTGAGAGAGAGAGAGAGAGAAAGTGAAGAGTCAGAGTGAAAGACAGATTTGAGATAAAGTTTAACATATCTGTAATATATAATATAATAAAGTTGAGATCTGATAGTGGAAGCCTAGCCTAAACACATGTATATAATATATAATATAATAAAGCTTAGCATATGTATATATCTGTAAAGATGGTTCGGGGATGTTCGGGGCGGGGCCGGGCCGGGGCCGGGTTTGGAGGAGCTATCACCGTCCCCGGCCCGAAAATTATCGGGGATTTAATTTTTAATACCATCCCCGGTCTGTCGGGGGTATTTTTCGGGGAAAAACCGTCCCCATCGGGGTCGGGGGGTCGGGTCCCCGTCGGGCCGGTTTCAAATTGCCATCTCTAGTGTATGTTTATACCTTGGTGTTGGGGACTTAACTCAAGAGAAAGAATGAAATCAAAAAAACAAAAGAAATGAAACCAAAAGAGGGAGGTGCAAGTGTGCTCTGTTTTGTAGCCGAGAGAGAGAGAGAGAGAGAGAGAGAGACCGAAAGAGAGAAAGAGTCGCTGGAAGCAACAAAAAGAAAAAAAAAAAAAAAAAAAGGGAAGAAAATGGAAGAAGAAAGCCTTGTGGGGTATCAAAACTTAAGCTAAAAATTATGAAAAATTCATACTAAGGTAACAAATTTCATCCTCTTTCTAGCGTTGTTTACTTAATCTAGACAAAAATTTATTCAAGGTGTATTTTGAGAAGATTAAAAATAAAAATTTGAAGTTTAATCATAAATTCATAGAAATTGGATTTGTATGTTAAATCAAGTTGTTGGAAAAACATGAGTTATGATTCTTTTAATTTATTAAATTTGGGTTCAATTTAGAGAATTATTCTTAAATTAAGTCCTATGAATTACATGCAACAAGGGTTTATTAAAGATTTGACCCATACAAATGAGTTAGGTTAATGATTATAGAAATCAACTTAGAAATTAATTATTTTGGGTTTGATTTTGCATATCTTATATGAAATTAAGTTCCATTGTTACATGCATGAGGGAATTCTATGAGTATTTGAATATATATTTACATGCATCATGGATTTTGAAGAAATTGAGCCATTTAAATTCATATTTTGAAGAGAAAAATGAAATGTTTTATGAACATCAAGTTTATGGAAATTTAGAATTAATCCTAATGTTAGATAAAGTTTTGATTTTATAATTAGATTTTTAATCCATGCATGTAATATAATTTAAGATTTTATTTAAATCAAACATATTTTGGAATATCTATGGTTATGAATTAAGTTGAGGTTACAAAATAAGTTAAGTTTAAGATTATGAAAATTGGTTAGGAAAATTTATAAGAATATAAAATTAGTAATTTTGATGTCAATTTCATACAAGTGGATGATTTTATAAGGAGTTTGTGACTTTAATTTCATGTTTTAAAGGAAAATAGAAAGAGCTTGAAGTAAATTTTATGTAACTAAAGAAAATGAGAAATTGGAGCCATATTGAATTTATGGAGATTAATTTAGAGATTAATCACTTTGGGTTTGGAATTTGGCTTGATATGGAAGAAATGAGTTAAAACTAAAATTGGACAATTGGAGCATGATTTTGAATAAGTAATTTCTAATTGAGAGTGTTTACTAAATTATACATTGGCTCTCCATATTTGTGTACCAAAAATACATGTTTTGAGGCTTTGAATATCGAATCTGAACTTCAATTACAATTTTGAAAATTCCATAATTTACACTATCCGCTCGAGTAAGGAAAGTCTCGCTCGAGCGTAAAAATCGAGCTCCCAGAAGTTTTTTAAATTTTACAGTCCGCTCAAATGACTAAAGTGACGCTGGAGCGAAGGCCCTATTTTCAGCATATTTTGGAAAATTGCATTTAGTTCACATTTTTATTCTCGTCTCTTCCCAAAGCATTCTAGACATAATTTATGGCTCAATAAAGATTAATAAATTAACAATCAACATTAATTAGTTGATTAAAAGAATAAGTCATTAACTTAGTAGTACTTGATTAAGAAGCCAAGTGAGAATTGGTTTATTCAGAAAAGAATGATTTAGTAATAAAAGGGGTTTGTGAAATGAAAACCTGATTCATTTGACTAAAGAAAGAATAAGCGTAGTGGACCTTCAAATTATTTAGACAGAAAACAAGAAAGTCAAGTTTGATCAAGGAAGTAATATTGTGCTTCAATATGTATATGTTATATGTTTGTGTAGGTCACGCGTTGTTGCCTGCTTCATCTGCCTGATCTACTTATGTTACTATCTGTGAGTAATAACTTTATAAAGTTATGTTCAATGTTAAATATTTTCTGAACATTATGACATGAAATGATTAGTCTTCTAAAATGCTACCCTATGTTTTGAATGAATGAATGATTGTCTAAGATTCTGAAAGTTATTTGTGGCATCCTTAGCATCATATGATATGCGTCCCTTTATGGGTCATCAAGTCCCGTCATGGGTCATCAGGTTCGTTCATGGGTCATCGGAAACGTCTCTATGCACATGAGTTATCGGAATGCCTTTAAGGCCGTCCCTTTATGGGTCATCGGATTTGCCAGCGCTAATGGATGTACCATGCACGATTATATACAAATCTGAATATGAATATGAATATGAAAATGATCGTGAATATGTATATAATCTGTCTTTGATTTGGAATCTGAATGTGCATAAGACTCTGTTTCTGATAAGAATCTGATTTCTAACTCTATGATGGACATCATTCATTAAACCCTTTTACTCTGTTATTATTCACTAGGCATCAGCTCACTGTTTATATGTATGTATGTAGGTGATCAGGGCGTGACCAAGCTTAGAGGCGCCTGGAATCAGTTTTTGACAGCCAACCTATGTGCCTCCCGTGGAGGTTCCGGACATGTCTAGTGGTTATGGCTAAGTGCATAGGTTGAAGTTTTGTTTTCCTGTTCAGCTAGACAAGTCTTTGTGTATTTTGGACATAGGGCTAAGTCCCTTTTTGTGTAGCTTATATATGTATATATATATGATGATGTGCATATGTATGTATATAAAGTTTAAAATTTTTCTGTCTCATATAGGTCTGCACAACTCAATGGATGTTGTATAATTGCTATTTGCTTCCGCAACCCCTAATTATATGTTATTCTGTTAAGAGGCCTTGGTAATCGAAGGATTACTGGCCGGTTACGACGCTAAACCTATAGGGGCGGGTTTGGGTCGTGACAGAGACTTTGGTTGTAACGGTTAATAATTCGACGCCCGATGGAGTTGTCACAATGAGCCAAGTCACTAGTAGTTTGTTGAATGAAGAAACTACAAGAAACTCAACGGGTTCTTCTCATTCGGAGGCATTTGTTGTGAGAGGCCGAAGCAAAACAAGAGGGTCATGGTCGTGATCAAAGCCGTGACAAATCAAGAAATGGTTCTTTTTCAAAGAAAGACACTGAGTGCTATTATTTCCATGAGAAATGGCACATGAAGCGAAAATGCCAAAAGCTCAAGAACAAGGAGAAAAGGCATGACAAAAGTGTGGATAAGAAGCAAAAAGACACAACGGCGGTTACTACTGATGATTGTGAAGATCATTGTATCAATTTTGTGGGCTAAGAGAGCAATTGGGTGATTGATTCCGGTGCTTCTTTTCATATGACTTCTCGAGTTGATTTCTTCACTACCTACTCCAAAGGAGATTATGGTTCCGTTCGAATGGGAAATGAAGGTTTGTCCAAGATTATTGGCATGGGTGATGTTTGCTTGGAAACAAATTTGGACTGCAAGTTATTGCTTAATGATGTGAGGCATGTTCCCGACATTCGCCTCAATTTGATCTCTACCGGGAAGCTAGATGATGAAGGCTTCAACAACAAATTTGGTAATGGAATATGGAAGCTCACAAAGAGTTCTTTAGTGGTGGCTAAGCCCAAGAAGACTCATACACTTTATTCGATGTAAGGAAAAATTTGTAAATGTATTGTCAATGCACTTGATGATGATACTTTTACCGAATTATAACACAAGCGGCTTGGTCATATAAGTGAAAAAGGTCTACAAGTTTTGTTCAAGAAAGAGCTTCTATCCAGTTTGAAAGGTACACATTTTAAAACTTGTGTTCATTGTTTGACGGGTAAACAACATAAAGTTTCTTTTTATAAAAATGTTGCTTCTAGAAAAGAAAATATTTTGGGGTTGATTCATTCGGATGTTTGTGGTCCTTTGAAAGTTAGAACACATAGTGGTGCACTTTATTTTGTTACTTTCATTAATGATTATTCAAGGAAAGTTTGGACTTTTATACTAAAAACTAAATATCAAGTTCTAGATGTATTTAAGCATTTTCAAGCCATGGTTGAAAGAGACACAAGGCAGAAATTGAAGTGCATCCAATCAAATAATGGTGGTGAATATATTGGGTCATTTGATGAGTATTGTTGAGCCAAGGTATTTGGCATCAAAAGACAGTTAAGAAGACTCCTCAACAAAATGGCGTGGCCGAGAGGATGAATCGCACCATTGTACCGGGAAGCTAGATGATGAAGGCTTCAACAACAAATTTGGTGATGGAATATAAAAGCTCACAAAGGGTTCTTTGGTGGTGGCTAAGTGCAAGAAAACTCATACACTTTATTCGATGCAAGGAAAAATATGTAAAGGTGTTGTCAATGCACTTAACCAAGATATTTCTACCGAATTGTGGCACAAGCGGCTTGGCCATATGAGTGAAAAGGGGCTACAAGTTTTGTTCAAGAAAGAGCTTCTACACGGTTTGAAAAGTACACATCTTAAAACTTGTGTTCATTGTTTAACGGGTCAACAACATAGAGTTTCTTTTCATAAAAATGTTGTTTCTAGAAAAGAAAATGTTTTGGAGTTGATTCATTCGAATGTTTGTGGTCCTTTGAAAGTTAAAACACATAGTGGTGCACTTTATTTTGTTACTTTCATTGATGATTATTCAAGGAAAGTTTGGACTTTTATACTAAAAACAAAAGATCAAGTTCTAGATGTATTTAATCATTTTCAGACTAGAAATTGAAGTGCATCCGATCAGATAATGGTGGTGAATACACTGAGCCATTTGATGAATATTGTCGCAGCCAAGGTATTCGGCATCAAAAGACAGTTAAAAAAACTCCTCAACAAAATGGCCTTGCCGAGAGAATGAATCACACCATTGTAGAAAGAACAAGGTGTCTGCTTTCACATGCTTTCACATGCTAAATTGCTAAGATCCTTTTAAGGTAAGGCAATGAGGTCAGTGGTTGACGTGATCAATTTGTCTCATTCCTATCCTTTGAATAGTGATTGTAGACACCCCATTTTTGACCGTTCTCAAGACTTGGACGTCACCATTTGAACACTCGGTGATTATCCATGTTTGTGTTCGTTTGGAGTTCCCGGAGGTCTCGGCTCGCGCGCCCCGCCTCAGGATCCCCGAACTCGACCGTTTAGTGTCTGGTTTTGCACCAAACACTTGCATCTTGCCCTTGAGAGGCAAGGTGGGGCTTGTAGACCATCCCCACCCATCACCGGCAGTGGCTAGATGCCACCGGCTGGTTTTTGCTGTCACCGGCAAAATAGTCTGCCGGTCGGCACTATTTGTTGCCGGTCAGCACTTTTTTGTGCCGGTCGGCACTTTGTTTGGCCAAGATGGCATTTTTTGCCGGCCGATTGCTGTTCATCTGCTTTTGCAGATATTTTTGGACAGCTGTATAACTTTTGCTCCCCTCCATACACGTGTATGGAGGGATCTCCCTCTTGCAAAGCTTGTCTTGTAAGCTTTACAAGAGGCTTATAGAGAGAGCTCTCTCTAAGGCAAAAAGAGGGAGGCTTAGACATTTTTGAGAGAGAGAAGACAGAGGAGAGCTCTGGTTTTTCTAAGGTTAGGATTAGATACACTCACCTATCTCTCTTTCCCTCTCATTTTGCACACTAGGTGTTTTGTGTCTCACTATTGCACACAAACACCTAGTGTTTCACCTTCCTCTTGAGATTAGGGTTCTAAGGGGTTGTTCTTGAGTTTCTTGACTGATTTGGAGCCAAAGGAGGCCATTGGAGCATCCTTGTTGAAGAGGACTACAAGGGTAAGAAACTTACACCTTTATTCCCCATTCTTGCATCAATTTTATACCTATCTTAGAGCTGTTTTTGTGATTATTGTATAACATAAAAAAGTTCTGTTTTTAACCCCTCTTTATTGTTTATTAAGAGTGTTTTGTTGTTTGAGGGGTGTTGACCACCCTTAGGCCTCAAAAGGCCTCATTTTGAGCCATTTTGTGTTAGCTCCGGGATTTTGGTGTTGAGGTCTCTTCACCACTGAAATCTTGAGGGATTTCAGTGGTAAAGATGATGCTTTGAAGTCCCAAGAAGGAGAGGGCCACCCCCTCTCCTTGTTGTCCTTGAAAAGGGCACATTTTGGCCTCCTAAGGAAGCCTATGCTTGAGTGTGTGTTGAGCATGTTTGGTTTGTTTTTCATGCTTATATATCCATGATATAACATGATTTAAAGTTGGTTTTGGAACTTCATGCATGTTTAGCATAGTTGCCTTGTAATGCCATGTTTGTGCCTTAACATGATCTAGGTTGTTAGCCTTTGTTGGAGCATGTTTTAGGCTTGCATTTGTGAAGATTAGGTGCTTATTTTGCCATGTTTTAGCTCTGTCCATAGTCGTTTGGGTTGATCTTTGCATGCATTATATGGCTCCTTTGCATTTGGGCTTGTTGGCCTTGAGTATGTGCGTGTGTAGCATGCCATCTTTGCATTGTTTTGATGATTGGGAATCATCTTGCATGCTATTCCAGTCCCATTTCCATGCTTGTTTGATTGCCTTGCATGCCTCTTTAATGCTTTGAAAGCATGTATTGCAATGCTCCATGTTTTGGTCATGGTGTATGCCTTTGTATTTGGGCCACTTAGATGCCATCTAAGGAGTCCTTTGGCCTTGTTTTAACATGCTAAAAATCTGTTTTTAGTTGTTTAATGCATGCCACGTTTGATCAAGATAAGTGTAGTTCAATGCATTATTGATTTGCCTTGAACACTTGGACTATTCGTTGCATGTTTTGGCTTGATTTATAACTTGATTTGGCATCATTTTATAACATGATTTTAGAGCTTATAATGCATGCTAATTGCTCTTGTTTATACCTTTCAAGTGTGCTTGAATGTTGTTTGATTCATGCTTGAGTGTTGGTCCTTATGTGCATGTGTGTGTGCATGCCATTTAGCCCTCACTCTTTAGCACATTGGCTACTGTTTTAGGCCTTTTTAGAGCCGCCTAATTCATGTTTAAGTCCATCTTTGCACTCATTTGTATTGCCATATGCATGCTTGTATGCTTGCATGAGTTAATTGCCATGTCATGTTGCATTCCTAGCTTGTATGCCTAGGTTGCATTACATTTTGCATGCATGCCTTGTTCCTTGAATTGGTAATAGGAATTGGGCCTTGTTTGTTTGATTGGTGTGCATTGCATTTGAAACCAAAGTTGCATACTTGGTTCTTTGGGCCATCATGCATGGAAATGCGTGATTGGTGGTCCGAGAACCGAGGCACATGTCCCTTTGAGTCATCACAATGATAAGAGACATGGTTGATGCATACATGCCTTGAAATATGCTGCCATGCCTTGTTTTGCCCTTTGTTGCTGTGAGTTGCAGGTTCTGCAGGAATACTCTGCCGACCGACAGTGTAATGTGCCGACCGGCACAATTTTCTCTGCCGACAAACCCTATTTTGTGCCGATGGCCATACTACACTGCCAGTGATGATCCCACTCAGCCGGTGGTGATCCCCTCTGTCCAAGGATGCAGTCCTGAGGCTTTGACAGCCTCCAGAGGAGGAAAGGAAGGAAAACAGAGGCAGCTTGCGCATGGCGGCGCGTTTCCCGAGACGCTTTCCTGTTTCAATTAATTTATTTAATTTGTTAATTAAATTAGTTAATTTGTAATATTAATTAGCTTACGTAGTTAATTAATTTGTAATATTTATTCGGTCCCTCCGAGCGAGGGCAAACCTGTAATAAGTGTGCGTGAGTGTGTGTGTGTCTTCCAACCTCACGTCTTTCTTCCCTTTTACTTACCTGCTTTGATGGTTAGTATTAGGGCACGTCTAATTTAGCATACCTTATGCTATGCATGTGTGCATCCATGCATTTGTATTGCATGCATTAAGCTCGGTACATCACGCTAACTGCATCAGTACTTCAATTCAAAATTTGAATATGTGTTAATTGTGCATTTTCACATGACATGTCTAGGATTAGCCGAGCCTATCTTAGCGACATTTTGTATGCGATGCATTAGGCACTTAACATGGACTTGGATCATGCATGTTTGCTAACAAGTTCTTTGTTTTGGCGTGGAGTACTATGTAAGTATTTCCGCTTTAGCATATCACATGAGTGTGAATGTTACCATGACAGCATGCTTAACATGTGGCTAGATGCTTATGTGTTAAACTGTTTTGAATGCCTGTGGGTGAAGGTTGGATTGTTTGAGTTGGAAAAACTCGTTGAAATCCGTATTTTAGCCTACTTGCGAGTAGCAAATCCAAAGCATTTTCAAAACCAAACGGATATGCAATGTTTATTTCCAAATTAGGCAATCTAGTCTATACTTGTTTGCTGTGCGCATAACATAGTAATTCTAGGCTAACAATTGGAATAAGAACACATAACGTTTTCAAAATCGGATATCATGGTTAGTAGAGGCCGGTCTTCGGACCGGGCGAAAGGGGGTGCTCATAGCTGACCTTCCCCGATCGTACCCAAGCTCCCGAGCCGAGACAACTCCGGTGATGACGGACATGTGGCCTTCGGCACCGAGTCAGGGTTTCCTAAATTTCCCCATTTTAAAAATATTTAGGTGGCGACTCTGTATCTGGCAAAGCAGTCCATGTTTGGCACTACTTTTTCAAAAATCTGTTTCTCAAAACGATTTGCCAGATTTGGACTCTTTGGTTCAGATTAAGAACCGTGACACAAAATCGAGTCCGAACTGTAGCGCGAGGCCCACGCGGGCGCCGTCTACAGTTTCTGGCGACTCTGCTGGGGATTTTAGAGAGCTTGACTTGAACTCGTGATATCCTGTTTTGACTTCATTTACGTGTTTCTTTGCATTGCATGTGCATTGGTGCGCCTAGGAACACAGTGTTTGCCATCTGCCATTCCTGAACGGTTTGCCGGAGGCTTGTCTTGTCAAGGCATGTCCATAAGGCTGACCGGCTATGGGCTCTGACAGCATGGGAACACAAACCCCGGTTTACCGGGGCACCCTTTTGACCATTCGACCTAGTGCATATTCGGAACCATAGTGACCATTCCAAGCTAGGACAGGTTGCTTACCCGATAGGTTGTTTGAAACCGCTGTGTGCGTAGTGAAACCCTAGCTCCTGACAAAATAGGACAGGGAAACCCTACCCCAATATAGGGGTGTTTTGTTCTCTTTACTTGCTATGTGCTTTTAGAGTGTTGCTCTACAGGAACGCACATGTCAGTTTGCAAGTCAGAGTATCTAACCTGGGGACACCAGTATCAGTATCAGTTGTAGGAATCAGTTATCCGCGGGTATCAGATTCAGTATTTTGGGGAATAGAAATCTGGGAACAGTGATCAGCAGTAGGGAACAGTTGTTTGGCTACACCCGTGTTCGATCAGTTTGGGCTGAAATGCTGTCTGTTTTTCTTTCAGTATACAGAGTGGCAGAGTTGATACAGAACAGCCAGTATCTCCCCTTTGCTGAGGCAAGATTTATGGCGGCACAAAGTTCAGAAGAAATTGTGGTTATGGCAGCTGTACCAGAGCAGGGAACCACTCCGCAGAGTGAAGCCAATATCAGTATGTCATACCCGCCCAGGTCGCCCGTTGTGCACCCGGTTTGGGCTCCCCAGTTATACCAGGCTCGTGAGCCCACTACCTTCGAATTAATGGGGATGATAGGCGATCTCCAAAGGTCTATGGCAGACCTCGCCTATGGAATGTCGGCTTCACCGCCAGCGGCGCCGTACGCCGGGAATTTTGTACCACAGGAGCCCCCGCTACTGGGGCGGATTGTGATAGAGCTCAGCCAGCCAGAGGTGGCTTCCGGCTATAGCCAAGACATGCCAGCACCAACCCCGACCCTTGATCAGGCTGAGGCCAGAGGAAAAGATAAGGCAAAGGTAGACGCCGACCCTATTGAACAACTGCTGTGGGCAGTCGAGGCTCTGAAGGCCAGAGGGATGAACAAGCAACAAACGTCTGCAATAGTGACCAAAGCTATAGATGATGCTTTCCCCGCTCCAACCAAAGGCAGTTCAAGCCAGGCAGAAAACCGGGATGGGCCCCGTCATGCCCAGACAGTTCCTGTTGTTCCCAACCCTGCACCGGGAAAGGTTCAAAAAGCCAAGGCAGCGCCAGCTGATCCTTTCGCCAGCGCGTCTGGCAAGAATCCTCAAACTGCAAAGTACCTGCCCCGAGGGCGCAGGGTCTTTCACGACCTCCACATGCCTTTGTCTAGGGCATTGTTAATATTGGCGAAGAATGGGCATCTTAAGCCTTTGGAGCCCCGGCCGCTCCCGAAGAATCTCCCCGCCACCCATGATGCTACCTTGTACTGCGCGTACCACCAGCAGTCCGGTCACAGCACCGATGGATGTTCCCGCCTTCGTCATGAAGTGCAGGATTTGATCGATAACAAGGTTATCCTACCACCCACCTCAGGCAAGCCCGTTACCACCCAGTTGCTGGATTTCGAGGGCTCAGATACTGCGAGTATGTAAAGTGAACCGCCTGCGGGCAACATTTGGTACATTTTGGATGAAGCGTCTGGCACGCATTTTTGAGCATCGGTGAAACCAAGTTTTGTAAATCCTGGCTTGGATATCGAGTCAGTCTTTTGTTTTGAGTCTATCCCTTTGTCTTGAGTCAGTCTTTTTTGCTTAAGGGTCTGTCTTGTTGTATCGAGTCAGTCCCCGTTGTATATAATACTAGGTGATTCTGGGGTTGTTGCCTCGAACACCGTTTTGTTCTGTAATTACCTGTTTTGGTTTTTGAGTCTGTTTCTGCCGAGGAGCCAGTTACACCAACAAAGCGGGTTGAAACGGCTGTTGCTATCTCAACCTTCATGCTTGCTTTCAGCATAAGTGCCAGAGAATTTGATTGGGCTGACAGTACATCTCGCCTGCTCTCCTGCGCGCCAAACTCATAGCATTAACCTAAGTTTTTCAAAAAAAAAACTTTTGAACACTGCGGTGATGAAAACGAAGAGGAAGGAATTCCTCGGGTTTTGCAAAATTTTGATCATTTTGAGAGAAAGAGAGGCGTGCTAAGCCTTTTTATGAATGAAATCATGCTTGTCGGCGTGAGTACTGAGAAGGACCCTGGCCTGATCCAGATTGATTCCACACTATCTTCGGCGCAAGCGATTCGTCGCCTTCTTAAAAACTTTCAAAAACAAATATTTTACGCGGCCCTGCGAAGACCTGTGTGGAATCGCTCTTGAGATTGCGCAGCTTAGGATCGCTCTCAGCCTCAAGATTCAATCCGTTTCAAACTTTGAACCCGTTCAGAACATTCAGAGAGTGCAACGGACAAACATCATGCAAGGTCTGTATGGCCAAGTCTGAAGTAGCCCTCGAGCAAGAGGCACCCAAGCTGAATCAGAAGGAGTGAATCTCGCCGGGAAAAGCTCGTAGAGTAACCCTGATGGATTCTCCGCAAATCAGTGCAACAGCCGTTCTCCTAGACACAGAGAGGCTTCAATTTCAAGAAACCATTTGGCATGGACTTGCTACACTTTTACCCTTTGAGAGGCTCGCTGGGCCGAAAACCCGGAAGGGCGGTCCAGGCAAAAGTTAGAGCAAGAGCAAAATACAAGAGAAAGAAAGAAAAAAAGAAAAAAAAGAAAGAAAGAAAAAAAGAAAAAAGAAGAAAAGAAAAGAAAAAAGAAAAAAAAGCAAGAAAAGAAAAAAAAGAAAAAAGAAAAAGAATAGAAAAAATGAAAAGAAGCTCGCAAGGTCGAAAACCCGCATTGGGCGCCTTGGCAAAAGTGAGAGCCAAACAAAGTGAAGGTTAAAATACCCGAGTGGACCTTAACCGGAACTACGTAAGGCTTGATTCCCATGTTTGGGATACGTAGGCAACTTCATCATGAAGTCCAGCCCCCAACGCTTTCATAAGCGTCTCAGTCCATGCAATGGTTTCGATTTCAAAGTCCAGTGGCCAACACTCTTCAAGGTGATTGTGTCCATATATTTGTTGTGACCGTCTTCGCCATCGCTGTGTCCGAAAGTTCGACCACCGCCAATGAAGACTGTCTGTGGATTGCTGCGGCACCATCCCAAACAAGGGGCAACTTTCCGTTGCCACCAGCCGCCTTGAGCCGCCATTCAAACTAGGGGCAACTTTCCATTGCCTCCCACCCTCCTTCAAACCAGGGGCAATTTTCCATTGCCTCCGATCCGAGGTTGCGCATCTCGAAGGGTAAGTTCCATGCTCGTTGAGCATTGACTGTTTGAAAAATAGTTTTTGAAAATTTTTACTGAGGTTGACTATTTTCTCGAAAACTATTTCGTTTTCCAAAACTGGACCATTGTCTTGGATCCAAAAGGAAAATTTTCAGCGCTTGCTGCCTGACCTGCATGCTTTTCAAATCAAAAATCGAACAAGTACGTTAATCCAACTCTCGTTTTGATCAAAACCGTTTTAGTAGAAGGCAAAAACGAAAAAATGGTTAAAATGATGAACTAGGGGCACAGTTGAGCCAGGCGTTCTGTCTCTCCCCCGTCGTCGACGTACTTGCCAGAAGAGCACTCTGCCCGCCGGAAGAAATAGCCGTGAGCTAATGGTGTTGAGCATGAACCCGCACCTTTCCATTTATCCATCAAATCACCCCGGGGAGGGATGAAAAATGAGCGAATGAAGAATAGAGAGGTGTGAGTTGAGAGAAAAGAGAGGAAAAGGGTTTTGGGAGAAAATCCGAGCTTGAGAGCCGAGTGATGTGAGAATCACAAATGAGAAAGGGTGGGAAACAATACCCAGATTGAATTGGCTCCTCGTGGTCCGAGGTCTCCCATCTTCGTTTACGCGTCTGTGTGTCGTGTCTCTTTCATTTGACGGTCTCGTCTTTTGTTTTGAGTCTCTCCCGAGCGTGTCTCGTTGGGTTTAGGTCGTGTACCTCTTCGTTTAAGTCCTCCCTGCCGTGTTCAGTGGTAGGCTCGATATCCCGGTTTGAAAAACCCTCATTTGATTTCCAAAATCATTTATGCTCAGAATGCTGTGCCATTCTCTACATTCGAGCGTGTTTCGACTCCAACCGGTTCCGTCTTTGAGCTCCGTCTTGTCAGATTGGGCTGTTTGTTTGGAATTTGCTGTGTGCATGATGAACCGAATGCTGTGCTAAGGGCTGTATACAGATTAATCCCCAGTAGAGCAAGGGCTGTGTGTCCAGAATCAGGCAGTGAGTTGCTTGGGTTATTTTGCTGTTGGCTGCTTAAGTTATCTGATTATTACAGTGCAAGTGTTCAATTTTCAGACGGCTAATCAGTTTCATTTACATTGAGGAGTAACATGATGAGATGCGATGCAATGCATGAAATGTGTAAATGTAAACACTTTTTCAGATAAAAAGTCTGTTTCATTTCACTATCTTTTCAAATGTACAAGCTTTGGAAACAAAACCTGCCTGCGGCAGTACAAGGTAATCTATCTACCAACAAAAAGAAAAGTACAAGGAAAGAAAGAAAAGATAGCAAAAATCTGCATCTATGTCAAGCACCCCAAGGGCTGTCAGTCGGTCCTGGTCCTCTTCCTGGACGAGGGTCCAGGAGCATCATCAGCGTCGTCATCAGAGCCCGAGCTAGAACCGTCTGCGGTCTCCTCCTCCGATGACCCTACCTCCGCCTCTGACTCCTCGTCGTCGTCGTCGTCCGGGACTGGAGCTTGCGAGCTACTCCCGACATGAGTACGCCCACCCCTAGTGCGGGGAAATATCCTGCCCTCCTCGTCTCTCCCCCGAGCAGGAACAGCAGGTCTAGCTGGAGCACCTCCTGCCATGGGAATCTGGAAAGGAGGCTGAAAAAGTACACGAAAGGGAAATGCATCAGTATACTGTAGACAATTTATCAATGCAGAATGCAGTGTGTGAGTACAGTGTATGAATGCCGTGAGCAGTTTATCAGTACAGAGTACAGTGCAGAATGCAGTGTATGCAGTGTTCAGATACTGTGAGATCAGTGTGTCAGGTGTTGTGCCGTGAATCAGATTATGCGAAGCAGTGTATGAATGGTTTGAGGCCAGTGTCAGAAGGACATACCGGTATGCTGTAGATGGCTAGAAGGTCAAATGTCCGCTGGAGCATCCCCATCATCGAGGCATTCATCGCCAACGACTGACGGGTGTACTCAGAAGAAGCCTGCAAAGGTATCAGGTGCATTAGTATTCTGTGGAGTATCAAGTAAACTGAAATGAGATAACTGTACGAAGTGCAGTGATACATACCGGCAGAAGGTCGGGGATGTCAGTGAACTCATGCCCAGCCGGTGGAGGGGCGAAGGGGATCTGATAGGTCGCCCCACCCTGCCCCTGGAAAGTCAGCACAGCAGGAAGGGCAGGCCAGCCCGCTCCTCGTCCTCCCCGCACTCCGCCCCTGCCACGGACCCGGGCCCTCCTCGAAGATCCAGCCCCTGCTCCCGCTTCGGCCCCAGCCGCCGATGCTACAGGCCTGGCCCCCTCTGCTCGACGGCCGCTCAAAGGTCGCATCAGGTACGTCCGCACGTACTCCTGATAGTCGCCGGTGCCTCGGAAGCCGGCCTCCTCCCAGCCGATGGAGTAATCATCCAGCTGCTCAGTGGTCAGCCCCTCGGTCTCCCTCATCTCTGCAGGAGGGTGAACCGGGACTATCTGCTCAGGTAACCCGCGGGTCTGGCGTAGGAAACGCTCCCCCAGGTACCAAGCCCGACAGACCGGGCCCTCTAGCAGAATCCGGAAACGCGAGGTCTCCTCAGCACCAGGGAACCGACCCCGCATCGCCAACGGCAAGGAAACCCATGGCCGCCATGTGATCTGAAAGTAACAGGCAGTTTGTTATCTACTGTTATTGAAATATGCAGTTGAAAAGCGAAGCTAAACGAACTAAAAGTAAAGCATACCTCCGCGGGGGTGATGGTGTCGAAATATCGGCGGAAGAAGCCGAACGTCTCCCGTGGTCGCCGGGTGCATCCCCCGTCAAAGCGACTCGAGAAGGGAACAGCCGGAGGAGGCTCCGCAACTGGTACGGGTGCAAGCCTAGGAAAGTAGGCGTAAACCCACAACTGCAAAACAGATGTCAGTATGACCATCAGATAAAGCAGAATGCAGAATAAAGTAGAAATGGCAGAGCCGTGTGTTGTGCAGTGTATTGTTTGCAGTGTACAGTGTGAGCAGTGTACAGTCAGTGTAAAACAGAATGTATGTGTGTGCCGTGTGTACAGTATACAGCAAGTGTAAAGCAGACCGCAGTGTGTGCAGTGTACAGAGTACAGAAAGTACGAGACAGAAATGAAAAAAGTGGAGAAGAAATGTACCTCCCAAGCCCGCCAGTAACCTCCAAGCAGCTGGCCGCTGCCGCGAGAAGCCGAGCTCATATATCCGTACAGGGTGGCCAGAGCAGCGCCGCCCCAATCGAAGTGCAGAATATCTCGGACATCCACCAGTGCGCTGAGAAGACAGAGAGGCACGGTGTTCGCCCGGTCGGCGAAGATAGTAGTCCCGAAAAGGAACATGAGGAAGCCCCGAGCATACCTCTCCACGTCCTCCTCGGTCATCTGAGTCTCCTCCCCCAATGCGGGCAGGACCCTGAACTGTGCCTCGAACCAGGAATAGCGGATGAAGCCTGGGCAAGCTAGCGGCGGGGCCTCCCCCAGTAGATGAACCTGAGCGGCGGTCCACTCATCCATCGCTATGTCGAAGGGGATCGGATCACCCCCTACCCCGATGCCTGTGAGCATCGAGAAGTCATGAGGGGTCATCGTCATATCCCCTGTAGCAGAGAAGTGGAAAGAATCGGTGGTGTCCCACCACCTCTCCGCCAAAGCGGCAAGAAGAGGTCTGCAGGTGGACAACCTAGAGAGCCCTCGGCAGAAGGTGCCGAAGCCCGCTCGGTCCACGATGCGTCGGACCGCATCAGGGAGCTCATCATACCACTCCCGTGCACCAGTATTCCCATACCCGCGAATGGTATGGGAACCCTCCTGCAAACAGAAAATAACAATTGCAAGACAACATTCAAAATGCAGTTTTGAAAAGGACAGATACGGCATGTGTGCAAGTTTGTCAGATTTAGGCAGATACCGGGTACCGGTGTGCTTACAGGAAAATACGTGTGTTGTGTCAGCGTGTTTGAGTGTTTCAGAACAGATGTGGCGTGTGTGCAAATCTAACAGATTCAGACAAATACTGGGTACCAGTGTGTGTGCAGTAGAATACAGTGTGTGCCGTGTGTTTGAGTGATTCGGGATTAATGCAGTGTGTGTGCATGTGTCAGTCTCAAGCAGATATCAGTTGTGTGTATGTTTACAGTCAACTACGGTCTACGGCATATCAGATTTCAGCGATTAAAGAATATAGCTAACTATGGCAGTTTTGTATCCTACATTGCAGAAAGTAAAGCAGAAGATGAAGAGTTACCTCGGGAGTGCCGAATGAAAGGTGGGAGGTAGGCTCGCGTAGTAGTAGCTCAGGGGCCGCGTACCTCTCAAAGCTCCGGAACTGACGCAGGCCGTCTGGGGGCAGAACGTGGATCGCCGGCCGGTAGGTCGCCGGGTCGAACGGGCGCTCGCTCAGTGGTAAGAGCTCGACCCCGGGGTCCATCTCGTGGTCCGGGGGAGTCCCGCCACGTGGAATGTCGTCCGTCATGTAGAGAGTGGTGTGAAAATGGTCGGAAAAGGAAAACCGAGCCGGAATATGAAGAGTCAACTGAAAAGTCAACTCCCGAGAGGGTCGAAAATGGCCGGGAAGGCCGGAATGTGAAGAGGCACGGAAATGAAGAGGAAAGTGAGGGGAACAAACCCCGAAAAGGCGAGAACGCCGAACGAGGCACCAAAATGAGAATGTGATCGGTGGAAAATGTCCGAAACGCGAAGAGGATCGCGAATCCGACGACGAAACGAGCGTAGAACGCGAAGAAACGGGCGAAAAATAAGAAAGAAAGGCTCTAGAGAGAGAGGGCAAGAATTTTCGGCGGTGGAAAAGTGAGGAAATAGGGCTTGAAGCCCTATTTTATAACACTCGAGGTGGAAAGACAAAACTGCCCCGCACCAGCAACTGTTTGCCGGTCGGCAATGTTTTGTGCCGGCCGGCACTTTTTTGTGCCGATGGAATTGTTTTTGTGCCGATGGCCAGCCGGTGGCCTCCCCTTTCTGCCGGTGGGGTTCCCACAGCCTTGTTTAGGCCATTTGAGTTGTTTTTGGTCTTCATAGCTCAAGAAAGTGCAAGAAAGTGCATCTCCGACATTCAACCGGCCTCCGTTTTGACTTCGGGCCGTGTCTCCAGTGCGTGGCACTCAAATTCATGCAAGGTGTATCCTTTTTGTATCCTTTTGAATTCAAAAGTCGCCCCATGTGTGTTGCACAAGTTCATCACACTACTTCTGTGCATTACATCGCATTGTCGTGCGCCACACATTTGCATTGTTATGCACGTGTTACATGCGTTGCAACACGCACCCCTTTGCATTGTCATGCACATTTCTCTTGCATCATCATTGCATTTCCATTCCATGCATTGTCATGCATTCTGGAATACATGCGTTGTTGCGCATTTGAGCCCGTTTACATTCCGTGTGGCATGCGTGTCACACTTAGCATCGCACTGTTTTGTGCATTTCAAACCGTCGCACTGTTTTGTGCATTTCAAACCTCGCGCTGTTCTGCGCATCGCACTGTTTTGTGCATTTCAAACTGTCGCCCTGTTTTGTGCATTTCAAACCATCGCACTGTTTTGTGCATTTCAAAATTGTCCGCGCTGTTTTGCGCATCGCACTGTTTTGTGCATTGTATTGTTCGCGCTGTTCTGCGCATCGCACTGTTTTGTGCACCTCAATTGCATCTAGCATGTATCCCCTCGCGTTATTTTACGCACCTCACTTGTACTTGTTAGTACATTGCATTGTTTTGCATACGAACCGGCTTCGCGAAGCGTGTAAGTCCAATTTTCAAAATTTTGCATTCCGTGTGGCATACGTGTCACACATGCATACATTTTGCATCACGGTCTGGCGAGACCTTAAACACGCATGGTCTGGCGAGACCTTAAATACGCACGGTCTAGGAGACCTTAAATCCTTGGAAGGTGCAAAACCTTTGGCGCATTGATGTGCGCATGTTCGTTCGCATTGTCATGCATCTCTTAAGCCGCGTGTTATCGCGCATCCCATGCAACATGCATTTCATGCATCATTTATCCCGGTCTAGGAGACCTTAAATCCTCTGAAGGTGCAATTCCTTCGGTGTTTGTCGTGCCCGAACGACTTTTCGGTGGTCTGGTAAAGCCACCAGTCTGTGCTTGCGATGAGTTCCTAGAAGACCAACGGGGACGGTGGAAACTAGAGTTCGAACGGCTTATGCCTAGAACGCAAAGGTTCGGGAGTTCCGAGACTAAAGTCTGGTTTAAATACCCAGGGGTTTACCCTCGGCTTGAAATCTGTATGGAAGCCCCATAGGTTGAGGCGGCGTGTCTACGCCTCAGTTCTGGATACTGAACCAACCTAGTATATCACCCTGTTGGTAAGATAGGGAAAGTTGCAAACATAGTCATTGCATCAACATGCATTGTCATGCATTTCCATTGTAACTTGCATGCATCCATTGCATTTTCTCCAGTAGGTCGCATTGCATTGCATTGTCATGCATTTTGTAAATATCCACTCCATTGCATATTTGTAGATATTGCATTGTAGTTTGCATGCATTCATTGCATCACCTTCCGCCTATGGCTTGCGCCTTTCCAGGTTGAGCTTGGTCTGGTATGTGTCCTTGCTTTTCATGTTAAAACACAGTTCTGCATGTGTATCGCGCCGATTCCACGCTGATATGTTGGTTGAGGGTTGCGGCACCTTTTCTGTGTTACACATGGCTCGTACGTGTACATGCCTTTCCTAGGCAAGATTTGGTTTCGCTTGCGTGCCATATCCATTGTATCCATATCCATTCCATTGCATATTTGTAGATATTGCATTGTAGATTGCATGCATTCATTGCATCGCCTTCCATCCATGGCTTGCGCCTTTCCAGTTTGAGCTTGGTCTGGTATGTGCCCTTACTTTTCATGTTAAAACACAGTTCTGCATGTGTATCGCGCCGATTCCACGCTGGTATGTTGGTTGAGGGTTGCGGCACCTTTTCTGTGTTACACATGGCTTGTGTGTGTACATGCCTTTCTTAGGCAAGATTTGGTTTGGCCCGCGTGCCATATTCATGTATTACATTGTAGTGTAATTTTTGCATCCGGCATTAGGATCATTGTCCTTTCTCCAGCGGGTCATTTCCCCACTTATGTCAATTCCACCCAATACTTGTTCTTGCGTCTGTCTACAATGCTCACAGTTCAGTTGACCGTTCTGTGGTAGACAGACTTGTTATCTCCATCAATCTATTTGACATAGATGTGGTTTCGAACCGCTCGTGATTGGATCACGATTCAAATGCTTTGCATGTAGCTTGCATTGTTTCAATTACATTGCATCTGCATTTGCATTGTTTATACATTGTTTTGTATATATATTGCATTTCGTTTTGCATCCACATTTGCATTGTCATGCATGTTGCTAACAATATTGTACCTGTTAAGTTTGTTTTCTTTTCAGGCACGATATTGTATGTACGGTTCATTTGAAGCTGGTGCAACCAGATGAGCCGCACAGGTATTGTATCTCCCGAGTGAGACGCATTGAGAATTCCATAATTCTCTTACATCCTTTCTGCATTGTAGTGTAGTTTGGTGTGCTAGCTTAAAATTGTCGCATGTTTGCTTCATTACAGCTTTCTTTGCATGATCATAAGTTATGCTCGGCTCCGTGCATTGTCTTGCATTTTGCCCCTGCCTCCGGGCGCATATCTTATTCGTATTGCATGTTTGTCTGAGTCTTCGGCCTTGTCAAAAATGGGTCGTCTCTGGGCTTAGACATTCACTCCCGTCATTGTTATGACTTTCGAGTTCTGTCAAAGAGGGGCAACTGTAGACACCCCATTTTTGACCGTTCTCAAGACTTGGACGTCACCATTTGAACACTCGGTGATTATCCATGTTTGTGTTCGTTTGGAGTTCCCGGAGGTCTCGGCTCGCGCGCCCCGCCTCAGGATCCCCGAACTCGACCGTTTAGTGTCTGGTTTTGCACCAAACACTTGCATCTTGCCCTTGAGAGGCAAGGTGGGGCTTGTAGACCATCCCCACCCATCACCGGCAGTGGCTAGATGCCACCGGCTGGTTTTTGCTGTCACCGGCAAAATAGTCTGCCGGTCGGCACTATTTGTTGCCGGTCAGCACTTTTTTGTGCCGGTCGGCACTTTGTTTGGCCAAGATGGCATTTTTTGCCGGCCGATTGCTGTTCATCTGCTTTTGCAGATATTTTTGGACAGCTGTATAACTTTTGCTCCCCTCCATACACGTGTATGGAGGGATCTCCCTCTTGCAAAGCTTGTCTTGTAAGCTTTACAAGAGGCTTATAGAGAGAGCTCTCTCTAAGGCAAAAAGAGGGAGGCTTAGACATTTTTGAGAGAGAGAAGACAGAGGAGAGCTCTGGTTTTTCTAAGGTTAGGATTAGATACACTCACCTATCTCTCTTTCCCTCTCATTTTGCACACTAGGTGTTTTGTGTCTCACTATTGCACACAAACACCTAGTGTTTCACCTTCCTCTTGAGATTAGGGTTCTAAGGGGTTGTTCTTGAGTTTCTTGACTGATTTGGAGCCAAAGGAGGCCATTGGAGCATCCTTGTTGAAGAGGACTACAAGGGTAAGAAACTTACACCTTTATTCCCCATTCTTGCATCAATTTTATACCTATCTTAGAGCTGTTTTTGTGATTATTGTATAACATAAAAAAGTTCTGTTTTTAACCCCTCTTTATTGTTTATTAAGAGTGTTTTGTTGTTTGAGGGGTGTTGACCACCCTTAGGCCTCAAAAGGCCTCATTTTGAGCCATTTTGTGTTAGCTCCGGGATTTTGGTGTTGAGGTCTCTTCACCACTGAAATCTTGAGGGATTTCAGTGGTGAAGATGATGCTTTGAAGTCCCAAGAAGGAGAGGGCCACCCCCTCTCCTTGTTGTCCTTGAAAAGGGCACATTTTGGCCTCCTAAGGAAGCCTATGCTTGAGTGTGTGTTGAGCATGTTTGGTTTGTTTTTCATGCTTATATATCCATGATATAACATGATTTAAAGTTGGTTTTGGAACTTCATGCATGTTTAGCATAGTTGCCTTGTAATGCCATGTTTGTGCCTTAACATGATCTAGGTTGTTAGCCTTTGTTGGAGCATGTTTTAGGCTTGCATTTGTGAAGATTAGGTGCTTATTTTGCCATGTTTTAGCTCTGTCCATAGTCGTTTGGGTTGATCTTTGCATGCATTATATGGCTCCTTTGCATTTGGGCTTGTTGGCCTTGAGTATGTGCGTGTGTAGCATGCCATCTTTGCATTGTTTTGATGATTGGGAATCATCTTGCATGCTATTCCAGTCCCATTTCCATGCTTGTTTGATTGCCTTGCATGCCTCTTTAATGCTTTGAAAGCATGTATTGCAATGCTCCATGTTTTGGTCATGGTGTATGCCTTTGTATTTGGGCCACTTAGATGCCATCTAAGGAGTCCTTTGGCCTTGTTTTAACATGCTAAAAATCTGTTTTTAGTTGTTTAATGCATGCCACGTTTGATCAAGATAAGTGTAGTTCAATGCATTATTGATTTGCCTTGAACACTTGGACTATTCGTTGCATGTTTTGGCTTGATTTATAACTTGATTTGGCATCATTTTATAACATGATTTTAGAGCTTATAATGCATGCTAATTGCTCTTGTTTATACCTTTCAAGTGTGCTTGAATGTTGTTTGATTCATGCTTGAGTGTTGGTCCTTATGTGCATGTGTGTGTGCATGCCATTTAGCCCTCACTCTTTAGCACATTGGCTACTGTTTTAGGCCTTTTTAGAGCCGCCTAATTCATGTTTAAGTCCATCTTTGCACTCATTTGTATTGCCATATGCATGCTTGTATGCTTGCATGAGTTAATTGCCATGTCATGTTGCATTCCTAGCTTGTATGCCTAGGTTGCATTACATTTTGCATGCATGCCTTGTTCCTTGAATTGGTAATAGGAATTGGGCCTTGTTTGTTTGATTGGTGTGCATTGCATTTGAAACCAAAGTTGCATACTTGGTTCTTTGGGCCATCATGCATGGAAATGCGTGATTGGTGGTCCGAGAACCGAGGCACATGTCCCTTTGAGTCATCACAATGATAAGAGACATGGTTGATGCATACATGCCTTGAAATATGCTGCCATGCCTTGTTTTGCCCTTTGTTGCTGTGAGTTGCAGGTTCTGCAGGAATACTCTGCCGACCGACAGTGTAATGTGCCGACCGGCACAATTTTCTCTGCCGACAAACCCTATTTTGTGCCGATGGCCATACTACACTGCCAGTGATGATCCCACTCAGCCGGTGGTGATCCCCTCTGTCCAAGGATGCAGTCCTGAGGCTTTGACAGCCTCCAGAGGAGGAAAGGAAGGAAAACAGAGGCAGCTTGCGCATGGCGGCGCGTTTCCCGAGACGCTTTCCTGTTTCAATTAATTTATTTAATTTGTTAATTAAATTAGTTAATTTGTAATATTAATTAGCTTACGTAGTTAATTAATTTGTAATATTTATTCGGTCCCTCCGAGCGAGGGCAAACCTGTAATAAGTGTGCGTGAGTGTGTGTGTGTCTTCCAACCTCACGTCTTTCTTCCCTTTTACTTACCTGCTTTGATGGTTAGTATTAGGGCACGTCTAATTTAGCATACCTTATGCTATGCATGTGTGCATCCATGCATTTGTATTGCATGCATTAAGCTCGGTACATCACGCTAACTGCATCAGTACTTCAATTCAAAATTTGAATATGTGTTAATTGTGCATTTTCACATGACATGTCTAGGATTAGCCGAGCCTATCTTAGCGACATTTTGTATGCGATGCATTAGGCACTTAACATGGACTTGGATCATGCATGTTTGCTAACAAGTTCTTTGTTTTGGCGTGGAGTACTATGTAAGTATTTCCGCTTTAGCATATCACATGAGTGTGAATGTTACCATGACAGCATGCTTAACATGTGGCTAGATGCTTATGTGTTAAACTGTTTTGAATGCCTGTGGGTGAAGGTTGGATTGTTTGAGTTGGAAAAACTCGTTGAAATCCGTATTTTAGCCTACTTGCGAGTAGCAAATCCAAAGCATTTTCAAAACCAAACGGATATGCAATGTTTATTTCCAAATTAGGCAATCTAGTCTATACTTGTTTGCTGTGCGCATAACATAGTAATTCTAGGCTAACAATTGGAATAAGAACACATAACGTTTTCAAAATCGGATATCATGGTTAGTAGAGGCCGGTCTTCGGACCGGGCGAAAGGGGGTGCTCATAGCTGACCTTCCCCGATCGTACCCAAGCTCCCGAGCCGAGACAACTCCGGTGATGACGGACATGTGGCCTTCGGCACCGAGTCAGGGTTTCCTAAATTTCCCCATTTTAAAAATATTTAGGTGGCGACTCTGTATCTGGCAAAGCAGTCCATGTTTGGCACTACTTTTTCAAAAATCTGTTTCTCAAAACGATTTGCCAGATTTGGACTCTTTGGTTCAGATTAAGAACCGTGACACAAAATCGAGTCCGAACTGTAGCGCGAGGCCCACGCGGGCGCCGTCTACAGTGATGTTCTAGAAAAAGTTTGGACTGACAAAGATGTGTCTTATGAGCACTTGAGAGTGTTTGGTTGCCTAGCTTTTGTTCACATTCCAAAGAGTGAAAGGTCCAAGCTTGACAGCAAGTCAAGACAATGTATTTTTCTTAGCTATGGGCGTGATGAATTTGGTTATAGATTGTGGGATTCAGTCAATAAGAAAGTCATTCAAAATCGTGATGTTGTATTTCTTGAAGAATAAACAATTGAAGACTTTGGCAAAGGTGATCAACCGGAGCCAAAAAGTAGTGATCTCATTGACATGGATCCATCTCCTTCATCTTTGGTGGATGATGAAAATGGGGGAGATGTGCAACCACCTATTGAAGATGCAGAGGATGATACTAATCCTAATGAACTTGAGCCAGAAATTGAGGAAGAGCATCCAACTCAAGAACCGCCACCACAACTTGAGTTGAAGAAATCTACAAGGGACCAACAATCTTCAAGAAAGTATTCTCCCAATGAATTTGTGTTGTTTTCCGATCAAGGGCAGCTTGAGAGCTACCAAGAAGCAATTGAGCATGCAAAGAAAGATGATTGGAAAAAGGCCATGGAAGAGGAGATGAATTCCTTACTTGAAAATCACATTTATGATTTAGTGAAGTTGCCTATGAGGAGGAAAATTCTGAAAAATAAGTGGGTTTTCAAATTGAAGAATGATGGCAAGAATCTGAGGTACAAAGCACGTCTTGTTGTGAAAGGCTTTGGGCAAAAGAAAGGTATTGACTTTGATGAGATTTTCTCACTGGTTATGAAGATGTCTTCTATTCGGGTTGTACTTTGCATGACTGCAAGTATGAACCTTGAAGTTGAGCAACTTGATGTGAAGACCGCATTTCTTCATGGTGATCTTGAAGAAGAAATTTACATGGAACAATCGAAGGGTTTTGCGGAGAAAGAAAAAGAGAAATTTGTTTGCAAATTAAAGAAAAGTTTGTATGGCCTCAAGCAAGCCTCGCGGCAATGGTACAAAAAATTTGACTCTTTCATGATGAATAATGGTTTTTCTAAAACCACTTTGGACCATTGTGTGCTTGTGAAAAAATTTTCGAATGACAAATTTATTATTCTTTTGCTTTATGTTGATGACATGTTAATTGTAGGTCAAGATTCTACCATGATTAACAGGTTGAAATTGGAGTCGAGCAAGTCTTTTGCTATGAAAGATCTGGAACCGGCAAAGCAAATACTTGGTATGAAAATTATTCGTGATTGCAAAGAGGGGCTGATTTTGTTGTCTCAAGAAAGCTACATTTAAAAAGTTCTTAAGAGGTTCAACATAGATAAAGCAAAGTCGGTTGGTTATTCACTTGTGGGTCACTTCAACCTTAGTTCGAATCAATGTCCTACAAGTGAGAAAGATAGGGAAGAGATGCTGAAAATTCCTTATGCTTTAGTAGTTGGTTCTTTGATGTACGCCATGGTTTGTACAAAACCGGATATTGCTCACTCCGTTAGTGTGGTGAGTCATTTTCTCTCTAATCCAGGTAAAGAACATTGGACAGCAGTAAAATAGATTCTAAGATATCTTCGAGGGACTTCGAAAGTGTGTTTGTGATTTAGGAATGATAAGCCGATGCTTGATGAGTTCATGGATTCTGACATAGTCGGTGATGTTGATTCTAGAAAATCTACTTCGGGGTATTTGATAACTTTTACAAGGGGAGTTGTGGCATGACAATCTAAATTACAAAAATGTGTTTCTCTCTCAACTACTGAAACTGAATTTATTGCCATTACAGAAGCTTGCAAAGAAGAGTCATGGTTGAAATTTTTTTTGCAAGAATTGGGTTTAAAGCAAGAAAGGTATGCGCTTTATTGTGATAGTCAAAGTGCTATTCATTTGAGTAAAAATTTCATTTTTCATTCGAGATCAAAACACATTGATGTGAGATACCATTGGATTCATGATGTGTTAGATTCGAAATTATTGCAACTCGAAAGGTTCACACAGATGATAATATTTCGGATATGTTGACAAAGACTTTGTCGAGGGACAAACATTTGAAGTGTTAAACTTTGGCAACTATGGTTGATATCTCCACCTAAGTCGGTAAGGGGAGAATTGTTGGGTATACCTCCTTATTGGAGTATGGGACCCAATTAGTTTATTAAAATATTTAGTTTGATTTGGTGTTGGTTATAATATATTTTTAATATATTATATTTGACTTTTAAAAGCCCAATGGTAATAACTAGGGTTTTGATAAAAAGCCCAAGATTTGAAGAATTTATTGCCATATTTCAAATATGTTGACAAAGTTGGACAAATTTGGTGGGTTTCTTTGTGCGTAATTTGATGCTGCTTTGATTCAAAGCTAATCTGGGTTATTATTTTGGATCTTCTTCAACTTTAGTTTGAAGATTTTTGTTCGTCTATTTGGTGAGGTCTCTCCTCTTGTTTATTTGTGATTATTTGGAATGTACCTAAAGGTAGTTTATAAGACCATTTGTGTCTCGTTTGTAATGGTTTGGAAACTCTTTGGTTGATAGTGGAATCGAATTTCGATCATGTGGACGTACCTCACATTGAGGAAACCACATAAAATTATTGTGTCGTTATTGATTTAATTTTTTCGTATTAGGTTTTATTTCCATTGATTGAGTTACTTGTGAGGAATCATATATTTTCCCTAACATCTATATGGATATTTTTATTCATGGTGTATTGATATTAATATTAATTTGGTGAAGTGAAACCAGAACTATGGACGAAGAACAAAAATAAATAAATATAAGTTGTGAAATAGAGTCGATTAAGAATGTGCTCGACTGTTCAGTTTTCATATTTAACATTATCATAATTGGTTCATATATATTGGGTTTTTTCTACAAAAGTAAAATACATGATAAAGAAACTTAAGTAATTAAAAATCAATATACAAGAACTATGTTAAGAGAAAGCAAATATAGCAAAAAGGATGATGAAAACTTTACACAAATCAATCAAGTAGATGATAGAGAAACTTAAGCAATTAAAAATCAACATACCAAAATTATGAATGGAGAATGAAAATAAATATAATAAAAAAAAAGGTTGTGAAACATAGTTGATTGAAAGACAATGCGATCAACTATTCAGTTCTGAAACAAAGTGAGTTGTTATGTTTTGATTTAAAACCATTAGGCTATGAAACAGATTTGGTCCAAAACTTCTAAAATAGAGTGGGTAATGCTTATTGTGGAATCTATTTTAGATTGCGAAATAGGGTTGTTTTGAACTCTCCAGAGCAGAGTCGATTATTATTTATGAAAGTGTTGCAGTGGATTATGACCGGCAGCTATTCCGAACACTCCGAAACAAAGTCTATTATTAATACACAAAACCTAATTTTAAAAAAAATCAAGGGCTATCAGTTTATCAACAAGACCACTTTGAATCATCACCATTCATTCAAAGTAGATTAATTGTAAAAATATTTATTTTATTTATATATTTTCATATTTTTTTTTATTTGAATCTCACCAAAATTTCTCTCACTCGCCATTCATGAGAAGGTAGAAGATGAGACAAATATTGAACAGGCCATAGTAGTAAAATTATTAAAAAAAATAATCATATTATGATATTTGAAGGTGTTTGGTGTTTGAAAGTTCACCATTTGTGAAAAGATAGTGGAGGAGGCAAATATTGAACAGGTCACAGTAATAGAATTATTAAAAAAATAATCATATTATAATATTTGAAGTTGTTTGAATTTCAAAATGTGTTTTGTTTTTAAGTAGATGTAGGTTAGGTTGCTGTGTGATATTTAATAAGTTTGGAAGGATATTTTCGAAATACGAACAAAGCAAAAAACATATACATTTTTCAGCCTCCTAAAATAGTATAAATATATACTTTCTATATATTTATATATAGTTTTTATACATTTACAAACATTATGGCTTTGTTGTTTTACTGCGGGTAAAATAATTTTTTCACCTCAAATTTCATGGGACAGGATTAGCACCTCCCAACCCCGCCTGAGAAATATCACACTTGTAAAGAGATTTATAATCTCATAAAACTCTTTGGATAATGAATTTAGGTAAAAATTTGAAAATGAAAAAAGATAAAAATTTGAAAATGAAAAAAGAAAAAGTAGGTAAAATATAACTATATTTCATTCATATTACAGTCATCTTTTCCCTTTTCTTTTTCCTTTTCCTTTTTCTTTTCAAATCATTATTCAAATTTATAATCCAAAAACAATCTCAAACTCATCACATTTTTTTAATCAAATCAGAGTATATTTTTTTTGTGAAACCCATAAATTAGCAATCCAATCCCTACCCAAACTGGTAAACATACTATCTTAAAGGAAGACTTGTGATGCTCATGTTTGTGGCTAGCTTTAATTGAAGACTTAAGAGGCTCATGGCAGTTAATTGAGGGATTATTGTGCAAAAGAGTCCATCTTTGACCAGAAATTATCAATCCAATCCCAACCCAAATTGGTAAACAAACTTATGGAAGACTTGTGATGCTTATGTTTGTGGCTAGCTTTAATTGAAGACTTAGAGGATCATGGCAGTCAATTGAGGGATTATTGTGCAGAAGAGTCCATCTTTGACCAGAAATTAGCAATCCGGTCCCTACCCAAACTGGTAAACAAACTTATCTTAAAGGAAGACTTGTGATGCTCATATTTGTGGCTAGCTTTAATTGAAGACGTAGAGGCTGATGGCAGTCAATTGAGGGATTATTGTGCAAAAGAGTCCATCTTTGAACAGAAATTATCTCATGGGTCAAGAAGATCATGTGATTATGTGCTCACCCAATATGAAATTTCAAGAAAATAGATAACGACTTCCATCTTGACGAAAAAATTTCTACTGGGTCTGTTACATTGCTTATATGTAAAAATGTAAAATAAATAAATAAATATGCACTTCTAAAAAGGCAAATAGTCAAAAAGTTATGATTTTTGTGAAAGTTGCAAATGTTTGTAACATGTTAATGTCAATTTGTGATAAATTTACGTATGGCAAACTTAAGATGTGCGCCTTAAAATAGAAGTAATACATTTTGTGGTGAAAAAAAATTATGCTATTTTATGATTTATGTTATTAAATTTTGTGGTGATGTTATAAAATGCATACATACATATGCACTCTTTTAGAAGTATGTACAAAGTAGCATCTTCTTGTTTGGCAAATGTTAAAAAATCACATTTTTTCTCAATTTCTTTTCTCTCTAGTAAAATTATTTTAAAAAAATTACTTTAAACATTCTAGTCTATGCAGATATAAAATGTTTAAATAATAATAATTATTATTATTATTATTATTAAAGAAAAAAATCAAACTCCACCTACACTTTCTCAATAATATAACTTTTTTAGCAATTGTCAAATACATCAATTTTTTTTAACTTTGTTTTTAAAAAAAACAGTTGCCAAACTAGCCTAAGTATCCTTGAACAAGAATTTTTACTCTAATTATCATAAAAAATAATTTTGTTACATAAATTAAAAGGAAATACTCGATTTTCTCTACTAGACACAAAAGCATGGGTCACACATTTATTTATTAATATGCATCCTATTTTCTGTCTCTAGTGATAAGAAATCTTGTGAAATTTTTTTTTTATGTATAACATTACTCAAGTTAAAACTATGCAGGAGCCCTTCACACACCCCATGGCGATTTTGTATTTATTATTTTATTTTAAATTATAATTTAATTAGAGTTTTATTTTAATTTGGATTTTTCATTAATATTAGCTTTTCTATTCTATTAAGATTCAATGTCCTATGTTAATTAAGTTATTTATTAGGAGTTTAGATTATGATTTAGTTTCCTATTTTGATAAAATTTTGTAATCTATCTATTTATATATTGTTGGAAAAAATGATTTTTGGTGACTTTAATTTAATATTAAAGTGTGGTGACTTTAATTAAATATTAAAGTGGGTCCCAACCTTTTATTGTGTTTGGTCCAAGTGAGCCAAAAATCATTGGGTTTTGAATAAGAAATTGCCAAGAAATTGCTTCATGATGTTAGATTCATGAATAGGATTTTAAAGAGTCTTTAAATCTTTTTTCTTGGCAAAAGGGCGTGAATCCTTTGGGCATCCAAACTTTTCATATTTTGGAAAGGGGCTATAGATGCTTGGTGGTTTTATGACCAGCCTTAAAGGCTGGAAGCTCTTCTTCTTTCTCCTTTACATGTATAAATTGAGACCCTCCTGTCTAGTTTTAATATAGAAATTTTTTGCTTCCATTTTACAAGTCAGTTTGCCAGAAAGTTTCTACATTGAGAGAGTGCTGCCACTGTTTTTGTTCGCTAAACTAGAAAGAAAGTGCTTCTGCCATAACTGGTTTTGACCGTCGTATCCTGGGAGACAGACGCCGGGATTCCTCAAGCACTCGACCCGTGAGGCGGCGAAATCTGTTTTAAGGAAACTGCTTCCGTGTAGTTTTCGGTTTCATCTATTTACCCTTTTATTGTTTTGTGTATTTCTGTTGAAATTTAATTGTAATTATCAGCATATGTTCTTGGTATATAATTTGATTTCTTCATAAATCTATTTATTTAATTTCACAATTTGAACAATAAGCTTAAAACATATTTTATATATATTTTTTATGAAATTGATCGAATAGATTTATATAGACTATTAGGTTAGCTTTGTATAATGTTACTAGGAATTGTTGCGGAATTGCTCACTTTTTCAATGATTGTAAATTATGCAATGGTACTCTCTAATTGCTTAGTTTAGTTAGAATTCTCTATCATAATTTGCATGAATTTTAAGGTTATAAAATATAATTTATGGATGTTGCAATTTTGACATACTAATTCTATTCTAGTTTTAATTTGTTACATTCTTATTATTTTCTCGACTAGATTACATAATTTAATGTATTTTGGAGTTATAGAGTTTTTATGAATTGTGTGCATGATTAATGTGAATTATTTAATTGGGTGCATTAATCTAAATTATCTAATTGGGTGCATTAAGGTGAATTATTTAATTGGGTGCATTAATCTAAATTATGTAATTGGTTGCATTAATGTGAATTATTTAATTAGGTGCATTAACTTTGAATTTAACTTATTTATTTGGAGTTAATAGTTTAAATGTTTATTATGAATTAATTTCATTCATAACCCATGAGTATAGAACTTTATTTTAAAGTTTTAATTTAATTGGCATTTTAATGCATTGGTTACTTATATAATTAAAAGTTGGCTAGATGGTTTCATTTAATTTATTAAATTTTTTAGATTATTTGTTTGTATTTTGTTGGGGTTTGCTACTAACTTTCTTTGTAGGGATACCAATGTGAAAAACAAATATAAAACCAAATGAATAGTATTTGGGATGTAAAAACAAAAATGTTTGAACTACTAACTTTTGCGTTGAATAGGAATACCTAAGCGTGGAAAGGCTTTTGGACTAAATAGAATCCTTATGGATTGGCTATTTTATTTAAATGTTTGAAGCATGTTCGCTTGAGATGTAGTTGGCTTGTTTACCAATTTGTAATAGCAAGTTTTATTTGCTTATATTGTTATAGCAATTTTTTAAATTGCTTGTAAATTTGGAACTTGGTTTGGTTTTCTGTGATAGAAACCAAAGTTTTAGCTTTGGCTAAAGAATAGTTCTTATTTGTTCAGAAATGACAACTAAGACGGATTTGGTTTCAAACCTTTGGAGTTTGAGGAAGTCTTTGGATTTGATTATTTTATTCCCAAAGTGTTAGAAAACTGTGTTTGGAGAAAGTCATTGGTTATAATCTGATTATGTCCAAAGTGTTTTGGTTTTGAAAAAGGAAACCAAATTTTAGCATTAGCTAAAATATTTTTGATTTTATTCAAAAATAATGGGCTTAGTTCCAGGAGTACCGGTTAACTTTCATGGGCTCAGTTCCGGGAGTACCGGTTAACTTTTATGAGCGGTGTAATTATGGTAGCAAATTTTATTTGCTTGGAAATCGGTTTGTTATAACCTGGTTTATCCCCTGGAAATCTTAATTTTAAAATTGTTTCCTATGGACTATGAGTCAACATGCTCTTGGATGTTTTGTCAAAAGATTAACTGGGTTTTAAGTGGGACTGATGTGACCCCTCCAGTCTTCTTGGGAACTTTCTTGACCATGTTCGATTCTAGGTTTTGTGGTGAGACTAATTTTTGAATTAATTTTTCTTCTAAGGGATTTTCTAAGGGTTAAGTTTAATTTCTGGAAACGCAGAAGTGATATTCTGGTGTAATTTTCAGAAAAATGGCAACTATCACTGATGCTGCTGCTACTGCTAATGTTGGTGGGGATTTGAATCTCGGGGCAACTGGATTACCAACCCCTACTGCTGTGACCTCTATGGTCAACCCTGGTGTTACTCCAGCTGTTCTAGGAGGACCGCTTAGTCACCATGAGCGCCCAGAAAAATTTGCTGGGGAAAACTTTAAGAGATGGCAGCAAAAGATGCTGTTTTACTTAACCATGCTTAACCTTGCCAAGGTTCTGAGCGAGGATCCTCCAGCCGTGACAGAGAATGAGCCTGACAGGCAGAAAGTCAAGGCGCTTGACACATGGAAGCAGACAGACTATCTTTGCCGGAACTATGTGTTCAATAGCTTGGCAGACTCACTCTATAGTGTGTTTTGTTCCAAGAGCTCAGCAAAAGAATTATGGGAATCTCTGGACAAAAAGTACAGGACTGAGGATGCCGGGGCAAAGAAATTTATGGTTGGCCGGTTCCTTGATTTTAAAATGGTAGATTCTAAAACTGTGATAAGCCAAGTCCAGGAGTTCCAAGTGATCTTGCATGATATTCATGCTGAGGGGATGCCTTTGAACGAGTCATTCCAAGTTGCTGTGATCATTGAGAAACTTCCCAATGGTTGGAAGAATTTCAAGAATTACTTGAAGCACAAATGCAAGGAAATGTCAGTTGAAGAGCTGGTTGTCCGACTCCGGATTGAGGAGGATAATAGAAAGAAATGAGGGAGTACCTCCTCAGTAAAGGCCAATGTCGTTGAGCATGGCAAATCTTCTGGGATAAGGAAGAAGCCCCCCATGAACAAGGGCTCTATGCTGGGGCCAAGGGGTGGTGTTGCAAAGAAACTGGCATACAAGCCGTGGGAACCGGGTTATCGGTTCTTTGGGAAGTGCTACAATTGTGGTAACGAGGCTTTTAACTTTACTAGGGCTACACGCCACATCTGCTCCGAGAATGAGCTGTTTACAACTTTCGAACTGGTTACAAATGGTAAGAAGTTGTTTATGGGAAACTTTACTACCTCATTTGTTGAGGGAAAGGTGGTCCTGACGTTAACCTCGGGAAGAGCTAACTTGAACGAAGTCCTGTATGTTTCGGACTTTGGTAAGAATCTTGTCTTTAGGTCTCTTCTCAGTAAACATGTTTTCGCATGGTTTTTGAGTCCGACAAGGTCGTTCTGACGAAACACAAGTGTGAAACTTGTGTTGAAGCGAAGTAGACAAGATCCCGTATGAGTTATGGAATGCGTTAAGCCTTCTTATAAATTCTTATGAATGTGGGGGGGTCTTGCAATTGTGGCGATTCCTATACCCAAACGGGTTAGGATAGGCTCGAAATCCGTGGATTGTATATTCATTGGTTATGCACATAATAGTAGTGCATATCGGTTTCTTGTACATAAGTCTGAAATTCCAGACATACACAGGAATACCATCATGGAGTCAAGGAATGCATGTTTCCTTAAAGACATTTTTCCTTGCCGAACCCATGAAGGGGTTCCAAGGTCTTTGGAGCAATTTGATGAGCTTGCTAGTGGGGATGATCATGTTGATGATCCAAGTGATGATCAAATTGAGGTTTTAGATGAGCCTAGAAGGAGTAAAAGGGCTAGGATATCCAAATCTTTTGGTCTAGACTTCTTGACTTTTATGGTTGAGAATGAACCTCAAACTTTTCACGAAGCTGTGACTTCTTCTGAGAGTCCTTGATGGAAAGAAGCAATCAAAAGTAAGATTGACTCCGTCTTACAGAACCACACTGGGAGTTGGTAGATTTACCTCCAGGTTGTAAGCCTTTAGGCTGCAAATGGATTTTTAAAAGAAAGATGAAGGCCGATGGGTTAATTGACAAGTATAAGGCGAGGCTCATTATCAAAGGGTACAGGCAACGAGAAGGCCTGGATTACTTTGATACGTACTCACCTGTAACTAGGATAACATCCATTCGCATAGTGATTGCGTTAGCAGTTTTGCGCAATCTAGAAATACACCAGATGGATGTAAAGACAACTTTCTTAAATGGGGATTTGAATGAAGAAATCTACATAGAGCAACCTGAAGGGTTTTCAGCTCCAGGACAAAGCAAGAAAGTCTGTAAACTTGTCAAATCTTTGTATAGTTTGAAGCAAGCGCCTAAACAATGGCATGAGAAGTTTGACAATGTAATGTTGTCAAATGGGTTTAGAATCAACGAATGTGATAAGTGTATTTATGTCAAAGACACTGATAGAGGTTATGTCATTTTGTGTCTATACATTGATGATATGCTCATTATAGGTAGTAACGATGAAATGATCAAAACTACTAAGAAGTTGTTAAACTCTAAGTTTGACATGAAGGATATGGGCATTGCAGATGTTATTCTGGGAATTAAGATTATCAAAATCTCTGGCAGAATTGTACTATCTCAATCTCATTATGTTGATAAGATACTTGAGAAGTTTAGTGGATCAGATACGAGTGTGTCATCGACACCTGTAGACTTAAGTCTACATTTTACCAAGAATGATAATGAAAGTGTCTCACAGTTAGAATATTCTTGGGTAATTGGAAGTTTAATATATCTGATGAGTTGTACTAGGCCGGATATAGCTTACTCGGTTAGCAGGTTTAGTAGATACACAAGTAATCCCGATGCTTCTCATTGGAAGGGCATTGTGCGGGTGTTAAGGTATTTACGCTACACTCGAGATTATGGGCTGCATTATACTCGATATCCAGCAGTGCTTGAAGGATATAGTGACGCGAATTGGATATCAGATATAAAGGACTCAAAGTCCACTAGTGGATATGTGTTCACTCTTGGTGGGGCAGCCGTGTCTTGGAAATCTTCCAAGCAAACGTGTATATCTAGATCAATGGTGGAATCAGAGTTTATTGTTCTGGATAAAGCAACGGAAGAAACTGAATGGCTTCGCCATTTCATTGAAGATATTCCACGTTGGTCAAAACCTGTGCTAGCTATTTGTATTCATTGTGATAGTCAATCTGCAATTAGTAGGGCACAGTGTAATATGTATAATGGAAAGTCTAGACATATCCGTCGTAGACATAATTCCATACGACAACTACTCTCGAATGGAGTTGTCTCTTTAAATTATGTAAAGTCTAAGGACAACATTGCGGATCCGCTAACCAAAGGGTTAAGTCGAGTATTAGTCGAAACGTCGTCAAAAGGAATGGGGTTGAGGCCTTTGGAAGTTACCGGAATGGAAACCCAACCTAGTTGACTGGAGATCCCAAGATCTAGGTTCAATGGGACAACCTAATTGTGTGTAATGGTGGTACGTCACTGAAGAGGTTAAACCTCCAGCCATTCCTTCTGTCAGTGATACCTGCAAGTGTAGAGGTTAAGCTGAGCTTTTAATGACTTTTGTGTGTTAAGATATTGAGCTGAGTATTGCAGGATACTTAAGTAGAGTCACCTATGTGAGTGTGAAGTACGGCCGCTTCTAGAAGAATTGGGCAGGCCAAGATTCTTTGAAACCACTTGCTGAACCAGGCTAGTGTCCAGGGCCACACAGGGCACACTAGTGAGAACAGAATGGTGGTTAGAGTAATTCCCGTGTGAGATCTATTGTCTCAGTTTATATAAACGGCAAAACCGTTCAAGATGTCTTATTCACTGATCAGCCAGTTAACTCGATAGGTTTTCACTGGGAGAGGTTCAAAGCCAAAGCTACCTTCTCTGATGTCGGGGTTAGTTCGTTGTACTCTTTTTTCGAGTCATTATTGTTGAACGTTGTCCGTTTATTGAGTCATTCGGTCAATTTTTATTCATGTGGGGGATTGTTGGAAAAAATGATTTTTCGTGACTTTAATTTAATATTAAAGTGTGGTGACTTTAATTAAATATTAAAGTGGGTCCCAACCTTTTATTGTGTTGAGTCCAAGTGAGCCAAAAATCATTGGGTTTTGAATAAGAAATTGCCAAAAAATTGCTTCATGATGTTGGATTCATGAATAGGATTTTAAAAGGTCTTTAAATCTTTTTTCTTGGCTAAAGGGTGTGAATCCTTTGGGCATCCAAACTTTTCATATTTTGAAAAGGGGCTATGGATGCTTGGTGGTTTATGACCAGCCTTAAAGGCTAGAGGCTCTTCTTCTCTCCCCTTTACATGTATAAATTGAGAACCTCCTGTCTAGTTTCAATATAGAAATTTTTTACTTCCATTTTACAAGTCAGTTTGCCAGAAAGTTCCTACATTGAGAGAGTGCTGCCACTGTTTTTGTTCGCTAAGCTAGACAGAAAGTGCTTCTGCCGTAGCTGGTTTTGACCGTCGTATCCTAGGAGACAGACGCCGGGATTCCTCGAGCACTCGACCCGTGAGGCGGCGAAATCTATTTTAAGAAAACTGCTTCCGTGCAGGCTTCGGTTTCGTCTCTTTACCATTTTATTGTTTTGTGTATTTCTGTTGAAATTTAATTGTAATTATCAGCATATATTCTTGGTATATAATTTGATTTCTTCATAAATCTATTTATTTAATTTCACAATTTGAACAACATATATATTATATAAGTAAAAAGGGGTTTCTAACCCATAAAAAACTTCAAGCTCCCAATCTAAATTTCATAATTTTTTGATTTTTAAAAATTAAAAAAATCTTCTATTAGCTAGCTCTTATTTGAGGAAAAAAATTAAAATATATATATATATATATATATATCAACTTTGCTGCATACCCTCAGTGGGGGTCGCACCCCCAGTGAGGTGGCGAGCCCCCACTGGCTGAAACTCAAAAAAAAAATGAATAAATAAAACAGTTTTTTTTTTTGCCCAATCACGGCGCGCCACCTCACTGGGGGTCGACCCCCAGTGGGGGTCCGAAGCATTTTTCTATATATATATCCCTTGATTTATGATTTTAAATGAAAAATATATCAAATATATATAAAAATTTAATGCATACTAATCCATTTTAAAATTCAAATTTAGGTGTCACTAAATATGAAAAACAATTTATTAATATAAATTTAAAACTGGCATAATTAACTTATAATTTTTGCATTAAGGAGCAATAAGAGTGACGTTGAGATTATTTATATTTATATATTTTACAAAAGAATGCTTTTAAGAAAAGATATTATAAGAGTTTCAAAATCTCAAACAAAATCTACATACTAATATAATTGCAAAACGTTGTCATCTTATTAAAATTGAAAGTTGCAATTTCTTTTTTTTATTTTATTTTTTTTAATTTTTGTTAATATGTGTCACAATATGATTGGTCTATAAATTAATTTTATATTCTTAAAATAAAATTTCAAATTTAGATTCTTCCTTAAATTATGTTACCAGAATAAGATCAATATTCATTTTTTAATTTATGCATCTTTTATTAAATTATAAAATAAAATTTTAAATTAATTTTTTTTAATTATGTTATTACAATTAGAATGAGATCAATATTCACACGTGTCATAATGATGTGTCATAATATTATTGGTCTAAACGTAATATATTATTAAATACACGTATTCAAATTATTAATTGCTACTAAAAGTTTATATTTTATTTTTGGCCATTTTTGGTTTTAAATTTTATAATTTTTTTTATATCCTTCTAAACTATAAGGACTTAAACAATGAAAATTTTTAATACAAATATTTTTTTTAACAAAAGAAAAAAAATAATAAGAAAATGAATGACTTTTTTAACAATTGCCAAACATAATGGATTTTATTTTTTTATTTTTTATTTTTTGATCTCAATTGTCAATTAAACAAATTAAAATAAAAAAATAATTTTTTTTGGCTTAAATAGTTAAGAAGTGACTTTTGCTAAGATCAAATAAAAATAAACAAACTTTTTTTATCTATTAAAAGTTATAGTTGGAGAAACTTATATAATAAAAAAAGAAAATGGGAGTTACACGTGATAATTTATTATTTCAGCAATGTTACAGACTCACACTTTCACCTACAATGATGTGGCAAGCGAGTTAGGCTCCATGTCATTGAGTGTATAGCAAATCAAGAGTTGACATATATGATGTAACGCCCTCAAAATATGCAATAAATATATCCACAAACATATATATAAATGATATCATAAATCAAAGTAAATAGTCTTTTCATTATATGAAGTCAATAATACAAAAGAGTTTGACTGAAGTAGATGCCTTATTGGCTTACACATTTCTAAGTCTTGACTTGGTTACAACAAAATAAGCTTCACTCAATTACAAATTTAGCTCTAGGTTATACAAAATAAACAAAACATGAAACTCTTTCCTCCCAAAGGTCCCTCAAATACTATTGCCTTAGTGGAGGCATGCCATCACTACCTGAAAATGTTGTTCCCAAGAAAGGTAAGCCACAGCCCAGTAGAAATCATCTAACATAGTATATGAAACTTAGCAAAGGTATAAGTACAAGTGCATAAACAATGCATTTGGTAAGACTTCTCACAACTTTATATACTCATAAGATATCAATCTCAAATCTTAATCCACTTACTTTCAATTCACATTTCGATTACTTATATTTCTCAATTTAGGAGTCCATTTCATTATTTCACAACAACCGAACTGAGACTACAACTCAATTACTTTCAATTCACACAACACATATGCATAAACACTTCAAACTTCCATTTCACGGATATTTCGTCCACGGGCAGCCGTCAAACAGGACCCATATAAACGTAAGCTATACAAGCACTACAATTTCCATTTTACGGATATTTTGTCTGCAGGCTAGGCACCCATGTATAATTTCGGGACTTTTACCTAGGACACTCCGGCTAACTTAATTATAATAGAGTCCATCCCTTTCCTCATTCCAAACAAACATCCATACATATGCAATGTATTTAAACATATAACTAGACATAAAGCACATCTCCTTTTCTACTTCCAAACAAATATACATACATATACAGTGTATATAAACATGGTCATATTCAATGACAATTATCAAAAGATTAGTTTCAATTCACCTAATCAACATGCAATTTCTACAACAATCAAAGTTATCCTCCATCAATAGCCCAATACAGTTATCTCTAAACAGATATTCAATCTCAACAGATAGTGTATTCAAAACTTCCAAAAGCATGAGTTAATACATAACCAATTTCACCATTCATATCAAGGCCCTCTCAATTTCATATTTTCAATGTTAATTCCAATTATTTATATAAATAAATAGTTTAATCTAATTAGGGAAATTTTTTCCTTTTTTCCAAATATTAATCAAGTGCCAAAATCATCAAATTAGATATAACACAACATCATTTTCAAATCCCACAAGCATTTATTCCATCTTCACCCAAAACCCGTCTTTCCATTTTTGTACCCAAACCCTAGGTTTGTTTAAAACATCCCCAAATCACATCATTGTTACACAAGAGACAATAACTAAGCTAAATATCATATGAAGGTGCAGAAAGAATCCCTACCTCAAAGGAAGAAAATAAGCCAAACAAGAGAGAAACTCCAAGAATGCCGAAACCCATTTCTATTCGGATCAAAATGTAGATCTTGACAAGCTCTACCTTTTTCTCAAAGGCACGAGGGTGGAAATCTCAATGGATCTAGATAAAACCTAAGAGAGAATGTGAATTGTAGAGAGAGAGGCTCAAAACAAGTTTTTTGAAAAGTTTTAAAGAGAGAGAAAGAGATATAAAAAAAGTGATTCAAAATATCATATTCTCAGACTGTTATACGCGTAGTCTGCTCAAGCGTGGAAAGCCCCGCTCGAGCGTCAGATACAAGGTTCTGCTCGAGCGTGAAAAGTGGTGCTCGAGCGTAGGATACGCACTTCCAGAAGTTTTGCAGACAAAGGGCCCCGCTTGAGCGTGAGATTGGATGCTCGAGCGTCCAATGCACACTTTCAGCATTTGCAGACCTGCAAAATGAATTACTGAGAGTTGACGAATCCCGTTCGAGCGCAAGAATGGCTGCTCGAGCGGAGGAACAAAATTTGTGAAGCCCGCTCGAGCGGAAGAACCAAAATCTGGGCAACAAAGGTTTGGAAAAACAAGCAACCAACCTGTCCCAAACGCACCACTACAACCCGATAACCAAAATAAAGGGAAAGAGATAAGAACAACTATTCAAAACCATATCAACCGAGTCTGGAATACAATAAGTAATGGGTCGAAACCGGAATTGTTATATATGATACCATATCATTATAAGTACAATTGTGGGTGTTTTTTTGTGAGTTTCAAGCATTTTTCTTATTGTTCATCTAGACTTTTTAGCATTTGCAAAATATGGTGGATCCTGTTAATTTATTTTTTTTTAAAATCTCAATTATCAATTAAACAAACTAAAATAAAAAATGAATTTTTTTTTGCTCAAATTGCTAAAAAGTGACTTTTGCTAAAACAAATATAAATAAATCTTATTTTTCTAATAAAAGTAATAGTTCAGGAAATATCTTTTTTTTATTGGGCAAATTATATATTCCCCCCTCGAGATTTAGCAAAATTACAGATACCCCCTGAGGTTTGAGAAATTACAAATACCCCCTGAAGATTATATTTTCATAACAAATTAGGGGACAATTTGTTATGAAAATATAAATCTCAATGGGCAATTTGTTATGAAAATATAAACCTCAGGGGGGTATTTGTAATTTCCAAAACCTCAGGGGGTATCTGTAATTTAGCTAAACCTCGAGAGAGGTATATGTAATTTGCCCTTTTTTATTTAAAAAAATGCAGGTTATAGGTGATAATTTAATGGGACTTACGTGTAGGTCCTACTAAGTAGATTTATTATCCAATAGATCCTATGATAATTAATGACATTTTTATCATACACTATTAAAAAACGTCACTAATTGTTACTTTTTAATGATAAAGAAAGTTTCAAATCGCGAAGAGAGAGAGAGAGAGAGTGAGTGAGTTTCATATCACAATGGTTTCAGATCACAAAATGAGAGGGTTGATTGCAAAAAGTGAAAGAGAGGGTTTTAAATCGCATCGCGATGGTTCACAACACCGGAGGAAAGGAAAGGAAATGAGAGAGAGAGAGAGCTAGCTGTGGTTCCCAATACCGGAAATCACCACTCTCTCTCTCTCTCTCAAAGTGAACAGTCACCTTTTGCTATTTATATAATAGCAATTTGGTAATATTTTAAATTGGTGAAGGGCATTTAAGTAATTTTGTCCCTCAAATGTCAGCTGCACGTTTAAGTTAAAAGAAAAAGCTTCACTTCTTCTATTCAAAGAAAAAATTGATTTTTAACTTATCAAAAATTATAATCTTTATTATTAAACTGAATCACACATATCAAAATAATTAAATTAAGGGATTTTGGGGTGTTCTAAATTAGTGTATTTTTTATCTTTTTAGATTAAAAAATTGAGAAAAAAATATGGGTGTTTAAGTTAAGTTTTTGACTTTTTATGAAAAAATGTGTATTAAAAATTTGTATAAATTAATATGCAGAAAAAAATTAAAATTAAGAATTGTACAGCCGTAATTTTTGATTTTTAATAAATAGATATAATTTTTTAATTTTTTAAATATTTTTTTAACATTTTAACAACTTGTCAAACTTAACCTAAGCTAAAAACTAAAATAAGTTACAAACAAGTCCTAGCAGACCTGAACTCTCTCTTTGATGGGATACCATTTGATTTTGCTTTTCGTAAGTGGGAGACGTTGACGGCCAAGTCAAGTCAAGTCAGTCAATTGAGCAATAGCTCAGAACTTTCTACAAATATATACATTAATAAAATAGTTTTTTTTTTTTTTTTTTTTATAAATTACACTGATATTTCCTGATATTTATATTTATTACAGTTCTTCCCCTCATTTTTTAAAAATTACATCTCTCTCTGAGGTTTAAAGTTTTATTACAGATTCTCCCCTCAACAATTTAATTTTTTTAAATACCAATTTTGTGCTCATTGGATAAATTACATTGACACTCCTTACATTTTAGAAATTACAATCTCCTTCCTAAAGTCTAAAGTAGTATTACCAATTACCCCTTTGGTTAGTATTAGTTGAAAAAAAAAATTCATTGAAAAAAAAAAATTATTTAAAAAAAAATTTAATTGAATAACAAAATTTTAAAATTTTTGTTTAAAAACAAACGAAACTCATTTTTTAAATTTACATTTTTTCCTCAAATTTACAAATTGAGACAACCATTTATAAACTAAAAAAATTATTAAATAAGTTTTTATGATAGTTTTTAAAAATTTTATAAATATAAATTGAAAACTGAAAAGAAAATGGTTACCAAATAGGCCTCAGATGGTAAAAATATCGTAAAATTAACAAATAATTAAATAAGTTATCAACGTAAGAAATGACGTATCAAAAGATTCTTAGGCTATGTATGGTTTGATTTTTAGAAAAAAAATTTAAAAATTAAAAATTAATTTGGTTAAGAAATAAAAAATAATTATCATTTAAGGGTAAAAAATAATTATCATTTTAACTTTTGGGCAGGTTATATACATACGTATGGTTGTTTCAATTTAATTTGTAAAAAAATATTTCTAACCACTCGAAAGATAAAATTATATAAAAATGATAATTATTTTTTATTTCTTATTTCTTAACCAGATTCATTTATTATTTTTTAAAAAAATTTCTAAAAATCAAACCATAAGAATCTTTTGATAAGTCATTTCTTACGTTGATAACTTATTTAATTATTTGTTAATTTTACGATATTTTTACCATCTGAGGCCTATTTGGTAACCATTTCCTTTTCAGTTTTCAATTTATATTTATAAAAATTTTAAAAACTATCATAAAAACTTATTTGATAATTTTTTTAGTTTATAAATAGTTGTCTCAGTTTATAAATTTGAGAAAAAAAACGTAAATTCAAAAAATGAGTTTACGTTGGTTTTTAAACAAAAATTTTAAAAATTGACTAACAAAAAAAAAATTCAAATAATTTTTTTTCCAATTAATTTTTTTTCCAACTAATACTAACTGAGGGGACAATTGGTAATACTACTTTAAACCTTAGGGAGGGGATTGTAATTTCTAAAATGTGAGGGGTGTCAATATAATTTACCCAATGAAGACAAAATTGGTATTTAAAAAAATTCAATTGCTAAGGGGGAATCTGTAATGAAACTTTAAACTTCCGGGGGGAGATGTAATTTTCAAAAAGTGAGAAAAAATTGTAATAAATATAAACCTCAAGGGGGTGTAAGTGTAATTTACCCTTAATTTTTTAACTACAGCATCAATTTCTGCTTATATTCGAAATCAGAAATAACGCCAACATATAACTAAGGACACGCTTTACAGTTTTAATAATTAGATTTAGTTTTTATCAAATTTTATTAAAAATAAATTTTAATAAAATCGTCACTAAAAAAATTTGTGATAATTTTTTACATATATTGCTAAAAATTAATAATTAATAACTTTTTTTATTATAATTTTTATAAATTATCGCTAAAACTTATACTTCGTGAAATTTTTCTATGACAAATTTTTGAAACTATCGTTAAAAGTTAAAAATTGATGACTTTTTGTGACAATTTTTTTAAACTGTCACTAAAATTTATAATTAGTTACATTTTTTGTGACAAAATTTACAAATTGTCTTTGAAAATTAACAATTAGTGACTTTTTTTTATATTGTTTGATGAAAAGTATTATTAATTATCATAAGACCTATTAGACAATAAGCCTACTTATTAAGATTTACATGTAAGTCCCTCTATGCTTTATATCCATGTTGAGTTACAAATATATATTTTCTTATACTAATGACATCTGCGTCTAATTGTTAATCTAGATGGGGCAGACCCAAAAAGAAAAAAATATGTAGTAAGATTTTTGAAATTGTAGAGGTAGCGATCGAACCTGCTTGTCACCCTATATGTCAATCTTTGCTTCAGAGCAAAGTTGAGAAATGGACAGGACTGACAATTTCAAGGTTGATTGGAAAAGTTTGCTATTTAAGTATGAGAAGTTAGATAATACTAGCAGTTTCTCCTCTCCTCTCATGGGTTTCTTTAGATGTGCTATATCCTCACTGTTCATTTTCCTAGTGTGTGTAACTAGTGAATCCCAGCAAAATCATTCTATCAAGAAGGTAATTTTAGGCTCTTCACTTTCTCCCACAGGTACTCCTTCCACATCATGGTCCTCTCCCTCTGGCCTATTTGCATTTGGTTTCTACACACAAGATACGGGCTTTAAGGTCGGAATTTGGTTGGTCAACAACAATCACGCCAAAACAGTTGTATGGACCGCAAATCGAGATGATCCGCCAATCACCTCCAACTCGAAGATCAAGCTGACCACAAATGGACAACTTGTTCTAAGAACAGAACAGCACGGAGGAGAGAAGCTCCTAGCAAACACTACGGGCTCTGCTGCCTATGCCTCCATGCTCGATTCTGGAAATTTTGTTCTATACAACAACAACTCCAAAGGCATTTGGCAGACTTTCGATTCTCCCACCGACACCATTCTAGGAGGACAGAGCCTGTTAACTGAGGGTAAACTGGTCTCTAGTTTATCAGACACTGACCACTCAACCGGACGATATCAACTCTGGCTGCAGGGTGATGGGAACCTTGTTTTGTACCCACTGAACACTGAAGCAACCTCCATAGATGCTTATTGGGCATCGGGTACTTGGCATGAACTCCCCAATTCCCTTTACCTCAATCATTCTTCAGGCACTTTGGCTATCATAAACAGCATTAGTTTGGATACGATCAAAGACTTGGCTTATGAAGGTTACAATAACAACAACAACAACAGCAACAACAACAACAAAACAATCATTTATCGTGCAACACTTGATTTCGATGGAGTTTTCAGATTGTATTCTCATAAATTCGATCAGAGTGCTAATGAATCCCAGATTTCAGTTGAGTGGAAAGCACTGGAAAATCCATGTGAAGTGAGAGGTTTTTGTGGCTTAAACAGTTTCTGCACATTAGATGACTACCGACCATATTGCGTTTGTCTTTCCGGTACCAATTTCATTGATCCCAATAAGTGGTCTATGGGGTGCGGCAGAAACGTCTCGAAAGAAGGGTGTAGGGGTGGGATAGAAAACACAGCCTCATTTAACATTACTACCATGGAGCAAATGTCATGGGGAGAACTTCCGTATGCTGATGAAGCAATGTCAATAGAAGATTGCAAGAAATCTTGTTTGGAAGACTGCAATTGCGATGCAGCTATGTACGTGGGCGGATCTTGCAAGAAACAAGGTCTTCCCCTTGAATATATCAGAAGAGATATATCGGGATCCACAACCACGATTTTCTTAAAGGTGGCCATGACGAGAAACATCATCGAAAGCAAGAATGGGACAGCTCCTCCGTTCATGAAGCCAGTGACACCACCCCCAGGAGTTTTGGTCAAGAGCAAAGAAGCAGTAATGCTAATACTTCTTGTAACTATTGGTTTACTTACAAGTTCATGTGCTGCTCTTGCCATCTCTGGCATATATGTCTACAAATTTAGAGTTTTGAAGTACAAAAGGCTGCTACAATATGGAAACTCAGGCATTACTAAGGAGCTGACCTTGCAGTTTTCATACGGTGAGCTCAGAAGAGCAACCAACGGGTTCAAAGAAGAGTTGGGAAAGGGCTCCTTTGGAGCAGTTTACAAAGGTACTTTGTACAAAGAAAAGAAGTTGATTGCGGTGAAGAGACTTGAGAAGGTTGTGGAAGAAGGTGAAAGAGAATTTCAGGCAGAGATGCGAGCAATCGGTAAAAGGCACCACAGAAACTTAGTCCGGTTGCTTGGATACTGTATTGAGGGTTCTAAGAGGCTTTTGGTTTATGAATACATGAGAAATGGCTCCCTTGCAGATCTTCTTTTCAAATCTACTAGGCGCCCGGATTGGAATGAGAGAATTAAAATTGCCCTAAATGTCGCGAGAGGGATCCTCTATCTACATGAAGAGTGTGAGACTCCTATAATTCATTGTGATATAAAGCCTCAAAACATATTGATGGATGAGTTTTGGACTGCTAAAATCTCTGACTTCGGGTTGGCCAAGTTGTTGATGCCTGATCAAACAAGAACCTTTACAGGGGTTAGAGGGACTAGAGGATACGTGGCTCCAGAATGGCAGAGAAACAACCCCATATCCGTCAAGGTTGATGTTTACAGTTATGGGATAGTGCTGTTGGAAATTGTTTGTTGCAGAAAAAACTTGGAAGTTAATGTATCAACACCAGAAGAGGTGGTTCTCTCGGGTTGGGTCTATAGGTGCTTTGCTGGGAAGGAGTTGAACAAACTTCATGTTGTGGGTGATGAAGAAGTTGACTTGAAGACACTGGAGAACATGGTTAAAGTGGGACTTTGGTGCATTCAAGATGAACCAGCTCTTCGTCCTTCCATGAAAAGTGTCGTTTTGATGCTTGAAGGCATTACTGATATATCAATCCCTCCATGTCCAACTACGTATTAATGGATGCCATCTATAGAAGTTCATTATGTACCAGCATCATCCTCTGTTGGAGATCAGGGATTAGCAATTCTAATGAATAGACCATGTGACTGCAATAATATTTATTTGAAGGATATCTTAGTATATAATTGTTGCTTATACATGCATATATATATATAATCTATTAATGAAGTTGTGTAATTTTAATAATTTCCTCTTAATGCAAATGTGCAAATAGTTTGCCGTTGTATGAGTTTAAACATAATAATAATTTCAATGTTGTTGTAATCAATAAATAATAGTTTCTTGTTTGGCTGAATTTTCACCATTTTTCTTGATGAAATGGTTGCGCAGCTCTTGCTTCTTGCCTGCCTCATCTTTCTATAAATATTTTTTGTTTGTCAAGAATACCACTGCTGCTGCATATTCTTTTATTATACATCTTCCTTCACTACGTTTACGCAACACTATCTATTGAGTTAAACAAACAATTAATAATAATAATAAGATAGATAAAGAAATGTTTGAGTTGTGTAGATACTAACCAAGCTATTTATTAATGTACTTGCGTTCCTTTATTAAGTCAAAGTATTGTGCTTTAGTTTTCAATCCTGGCTAGATATATACAATTTTAACTAAATTAATTAAAAAGCAAAATTTGTTATGTATCATGTTTTGGTACATACCAGATTGTGTTTGGTTAGAAGATTTGATAAGGGAAAAGAAAATAGAAAGAAATGGAGAAACAATTGATAAGATTTGAATTCGAAGTTATGTTTAGTTGATTTGGAAAATGAAGAAACAAAAGAACATAAGTGAACCAAAAGACAACAAGTGGGATTACATTTCCCTCTCACTTTCTTTTTCCCTGGATTTTTCATTATAACCAAACAAAAAGTGAAATTGCATTTCCTTTTTCCTTTTCATTTCTCTCATCAAATCATCTAACCAAATACAACCTAAGGGTGCAAATTGAGAAGAACTTTATTTACACCCGGTTATATCTCTAGTGGCTGTTCATTAGGACTTTAGTGGTATTTTGTTATGCCACATCGTGATTTGAAATTTTGACTTGTGAAACCATTTGTGTCAAATTAAAATAGATTATAAATTTAGTGATATTTTATTATGACCCATAGTGGTCTTTTGTTATGATTCATAGTGGTGGTTCTTTGTTTTAAACTAAGTAGTGTTTGATTGCAACCCACAACGGCAACGGTTATGAATCAAATTAATGATTTAAATTCATTTTTTTAAAATCTAACAGCTAAAAGTGATGATCCATATAGTATGCACCTTTTCAAGAGGTGTATAATAGTTCTCTCCCAACATTTAATCTTTACGGACAATTTATTTAATAGGTGAAAAATAGGTTTACATACTCAACTTCGTATTCCACCACCGCCCATAATTATAGAGTTAGGTGCATATGGTACTGCACATCTTTTAAGATTTTTGCACGGCTCAACCAATTAACTTCTCACCCTTATGATTTTCACTCCTACAAGACCCAATACCTCTTTTCTCTCTTTCATTCTCATGGTTACTCCTTGGTGGGTTCTCTCTCATCTATCTCACCTTCGTACTCCGCCACCATCCTAAATTAGGTAACAGGTGCATATTGCACACACCTGTTTTGAGTGTAGAAAAAGTGTAAAAACCCCACAACTAGAGCTTTCTTAAAAGTTAATTTCTTGCCTACCCTAAAAAATTTTGGGAGAAATAAATACAAATCAGTGGAAGTAAGAAAAAAAATTACAACTATGTAAAGATGCAAGTAAAATTGTTCTCATGTTATGGACTCTTGGTTGGGTCTAGTAAAAACCGTCTCTAGTAATATCGTCAAACAATTTTCCCTAGCAAACGAATGGATTTCATTTCTCCATAAATACAACATTTCAATTAAACCTTGCCATCCCAATCTCATAATGATCCATAACATTTAACAATCAGGCTTCACTGCTTCAGCAAAAGACAAGGATTTCATTACATTTTTTTACTATGTTTTAACAATCAATGTCAGCAAAAATGGTAATACTGCATATAATCCCACGTACGGACCTAAATAATGAGGCTCAGGAAGTTGCTACTGTGTCCCAGCGCCAGATCGTTCCATCCTCACAGCAGCTGAGAATGGTGCTGCAACATATAGATATGATGAGATTTGATCACACCCTTGTACGATATTCTAAATATACTATACTCCCAGCCAGCAGATTTATTGAGAATTTACCTTCCATCAAAGGACATGGCAGTCTGTCTGATTGGAGATTTTGATTGAATATGAGACAACCTGAAAATGGAAAAAAATTCGAGCATGAAATTCTTAAGAGCCTCAACACCAATTTGGGTAAAGAAATGCTTGGTTTCTAGCAAAGAAATTTGATGAAGAAAAGCAAAGAAAACAAACCTAGCAATGAGAACAGGGGGACTTGATTGGAGTTCCCAAACAAAAATTTTCCCTTCCCTATTCCCTGGTAAAAAGAAGACCCAAAAAGCTATGATCCCCAGGAAAAGTTTTGCAGAATCTTATTAATGTTACACATGTAGTGCATGGATTGGTAACTATACTATGGTATATTAGCCATACAATGCTGAATAATAAACATAACTCAATATGGGTAAATTGAGAAATAAATAAATAAATAGAAGAGCCAGGAACATAACATTCCGTTACACAACACCTTCAATTACCTATAGCTGCTGCATTGTAATGAAAATCACATGAGAACTTGATGAACCAAATATCACACTCTGGAACTGGGTATTTTTGAAGGATGTCAACCGAACCCTACACAGATATCACAAGGAAGCTTTTTTTAAGGAGCATGACTGGATGTTTAAGTGCCAGAAAAAATCAGCAATAGGAAACAGATATACAGAAGTTGAAGTTTCAAAAGGACAGTGACTTGAGAATATTCTAACCTCTCCGGGAGATTGTTCCTTCATTTTTGGCTCCCACAATACAATTTCATTGTCAACACTCTGCAAATGTGCGACACAATCTCAACTATATAAGCATATATGATGCCTTCAACTACTCTATACAAGTTAGCAATTGTCATTATGGATGTCTAAAGAGAATGACTCAGTTGAAATGATATGCCCAAAAGAAATAATTTTGCCTTAAATTCACATTCTCCAAACAAAAATTAGCTACGCCATGGTAAAATCATTCTAGAAGCCAAAAGAAGTTACTTTTTCGATGAAATATCCAAGCCCAACATTAGCCCAGCAGTTGAGTTCATCACAGACAAAACCTATACAGCTTTTGTAAGTGAGATCCTCGAAGTGTTTGGATTTGGACTAGATTGTCACATACTGACTTCCTCAATAAAATAAAAAAGGAAAGAAAATAAACACAGTTGTCCATTATTAACAGATTCCTTAATGCTTTTTAACTAAGCATATAGCCTTTGACAGAGCAGAATGGCGAAAAAAGATCATGTAGCTGACCCCACTTGATTGGGACACAAGACCAAGTTTGGTTTGGTTGATTCCTCAATGCTTTCTCACATGTAACACATTATCTTCTGTAAGGCAACTAACATTTAAATTCTAAGTAGGAAATACACGATAATAAACCCACTCACCTTAGACAAGATAAAATCACCAAGCCACCTATTACAGTCAACATAATTTGAATGAACTGAAGCTATAAATACCTGAAATGACAGAAAAATATTAGATACAACTTCAACAAATACTCATATGTAACATAAAAAAAAGAATGCTACTCACAGGGAATTGTACATATTTTGTGGGAAATTTTGAAGGAAGATCTGTCCATGTGAATGATTTCTCCACATATGTCCAGAACTCTGCAGCAAGTTCAAAAATTGGCAGAAGGATTAGAAAGTGCAGGGTGATGTTTACTTCTTGCTCTCCGTGGCAAGTCCCCACTAAAGTCTGGAAGTTGGGGACCCCTACTAAAGTCTCGTTTTTTATTTGAACGGGCAACCAGAGCTCTGTTATTAGAATCGTACGATTCGCAATTCGAATCGTACAATTCGATTCGATTCAGTAGGTAATCGATTCGAACAGGTTGTGGGAATCGCAAATAGCCATGAATCGTAGGTGAATCGGTGAATCGAATCGGTGAATCGTGAATCAATTCAATTCGCTAAAATCGATATTTGACTTTCTTTTTTGAGTTTTTATTGTTGGAAAAGGGTTCATACAACCTTTTTAAGATCTCTAAGATTACTATATGTCATCTTTTGACCTTCTCTTCCTCCCTATTTACTCTCAAATACACAAACTTTAGCGGGGGGGGAAAAAAAAAAGAACTCTCTCTCTACAATATTCTAGGCTTACATATTCAATTTTATCTAAATCCTTGCATTTACAAAATGAATTTTTTGAAGGCATCAAGTGAGATTTTTGAAAAAGTTTGAAGATTTTGATTTTTTAACCTTCTAAAAAGTAAAAAACATTGTTTTTGAGTTATTGTTACTTGGAAATTGAAAGTTTGTCTTCGTTTGCTTTCTTCATTAAGAATAGTTGATAATAAATAGTATCTAAAAGGGAAAAAGGTGAAGTGGTAAACATTGGAATCAATGTTAACTTCTTACTTAGACCACATGATCATCATTTAAAACAATATTTTTAGTGATTTATGTCTAAATATTTCATATTTATTAGATATATTCAGTGTTGTGAAAGGCGCGCCTAGGCGCAAGGCGCATCAAGTCTCAGCATGTGCGCCTGAGCTGGTACCAGGCGAGGCGCATTGAAGAAGTCGCGCGCCTTAGGTGCGACTGGAAGCAGGCGCGAGAAGCGCAAGGCTCGCGCCTAGGCGCGATTGATGATTTATCCCCTAATTTTGATCTAACGGCTGTAGTGGTGTGTGTTCGAATGGCTCTAACACAGAGGATTACAACTTACATACAATACGACTTCGACTGAAATGAAATAAGACTGAAACGAAATCCCTAACCTAATCTGTGTCGACTTCGATTCGACTTCGACTTCCTCTCTCGACTTCGATTCGGACTGGCTAGGCTACGACTTCGACTTGGACTGGCTGGGCTTCGACTTCGTCTTCCTCTCTCGACTTCCAGGTGTGTGTCTGTCTTCTTCCTCTCTCGACTTCCAGGTCTGTGTCGTTTTTTTTTTTTTTTTTTTTCTTCTCTTTCGGCTCCTTCGACTTCGGTCGTCTCTCTCTTTCTTTGATTCTGCTCTGCTCTATTGTGTTTTGTTTTTTTTTTTTTTTAATTTATTTATTATGCTCTCTGTTAAAGAAAAAATAATAAACAAATAAATAGAATAATTTAAACAAAAAAAAAAAACAGATTACACTAATTAGAATAATTTTTTTTAAAAACAAAAAGAAAATAATTTGTTGAAATAGAATAATTTAAACAAAAAAAAAAACAGATTACATTAATTAGAATAATTTTTTTAAAAATAATTTGTTTAAATAGAATAATTTAAACAAAAAAAAAACAGATTACATTAATTACAATAATTTTTTTAAAAAACAGAAAGAAAATAATTTGTTTAAATAGAATAATTTAAACAAAAAAAAAAACATATTACATTAATTAGAATAATTTTTTAAAAAAATAATTTGTTTAAATAGAATAATTTAAACAAAAAAAAAAACATATTACATTAATTAGAATAATTTTTTTTAAAAACAGAAAGAAAATAATTTGTTTAAATAGAATAATTTATAAAAAAAAAAAAAAAAACAGATTACATTATTTTCTAAATTTAATAAACACATTACATTACATTAAAAAAATAATTTTTCATTAATTAAACACATTACATTCTAAAAAATAAATAAACACATTACACATTACATTATGCCTTTGGTCTCTGTTTACATTACATTATTTTCTAAATTTAATTGACACATTACATTAATTATTTTTTAAATTCACACATTACATTACATTATTTTAAATTACATTACATTACACTCACTGAGTGTAATTTTCCATTACATTATTTTCCATTACATTTTATTAATTAATTTTCCATTAATTAATACATTGTCTGTGTGCTAATGTGTAATTTTCCATTACATTACACAATTAATCACACTTACATTACACTGAAATTATTTTTCATTTATTAAATTTGTTGTGTAGAAAATGACATCATCGAAAAGTAATAGAAAAGATCCGACGTGGCAATATGCCCATTTGGTAGAGGAGAATAATTTAAACAAGTTCGAGTGTAATTTTTGTGGTAAAGTATCAAATGGAGGTATTTATCGGGTGAAACAACACCTTGCGGGAGGTTATAGGAATGTCACTGCTTGCCCGAAGTGTCCTTCTCATGTAAGAGAAGAGATTAAAGAGTTCATGTCAAAAAAAAAGACACAAAAAGAAGAAATGAACATGTTGCCTGATTTTGATGACATGGACATGGAAGATGAAGATGAAGATGAAGATGATGAAGTCGTTGAGATCAATGTCAATCAACACCGCAAGTTGACAAATAGTAGCCAAGATTCATCCAAATCCAAATCCAAATCAAAATCAAAAATGCCAAAGAGAAAAGGGTCTATGGATGTTTACTTCACACCCAATCCTGAATCAGTGGTGAAAAATCAAAGAGACCAAGCAAAAGGGAAAAAATCAAAATTGATGCAAATGACCATTACAAAAAAGAAATGAGAGCTCGGGCACTACAAAGATTTGCAAGGTGGATGTATGATGCTGGTATCCCTTTTAATGCAGTAAATTATGAGAGTTTTGGACCAATGATTGAAGCCATTGGCCAATATGGTCCTGGTATGAAGCCACCGACTTACCATGAAGTGCGGGTTGCCCAACTCAAAAAAGAAGTGAAACATACTGAAGATTTGATGAAGTATCATAAGGAGGATTGTGCAAAATACGGGTGTTCCATAATGGCTGATGGTTGGACTGATAAGAGAGGAAGGACATCGATTAACTTTTTAGTTAATTGTCCAAGAGGAACCATGTTTGTTGAGTCGGTTGATGCTTCTAGCTATTCAAAGGATGGGCAAAAGCTATTTGAATTACTAGACAAGTTTGTGGAGAAAGTTAGAAAAGAAAATGTGGTGCAAGTTATCACTGATAGTGCTGCAGATAATGTGTTGGCGGGTAAGAATATTTCTTCATTCCTTACATCAAAATTGTTTACTCATAGTTTGTTTTGTATTTAAAATTTAAAAACTTGAAAATAATAATTCTTCGTTATTGTTACATTATAGGGAGGTTTTTGGAAGCTAAGTATGAATACTTGTATTGGACACCATGTGCTGCTCATTGTTTGGACTTGATGTTAGAAGACATTTTCAAGATACCTAGACTGAAAAAGACATTTGAAAGGGGTATTGCAGTACATGGCTACATTTACAATCGGCCTACGTTGCTAAACATGATAAGGCGCTATACAAATTTGAAGAACTTGATCAAGCCTGCAAAAACTAGATTTGTAACCGCCTTTTTGACTTTGTCCAGAATGCATCAACAAAAAAACAATTTGAGAAAGATGGTGACCTCCGAAGACTGGACCTCAAGCAAATGGGCAAAGGAGTCACAAGGTAAAAGAATGGCACAAACTTTGTTGATGCCTTCATTTTGGAATACTGTTGTGTTTGCCCTTAAGGTCTCGGGTCCTCTTGTCAAAGTGCTTAGATTGGTTGATATCGAGAAGAAACCTCCCATGGGATACATTTATGAGGCAATGGATAGGGCAAAAGAATGCATTGCAAGTTCATTTGATCATAAAGAAGAGAAGTATAATGAAATCTTCGAAATCATCGATAAAAGATGGGATGTCCAATTGCATCGGCCTTTACATGCAGCTGCGCATTTTCTTAACCCAAAATTCTTTTACCCAAAAGCATTAGAGGTTCAAAGAGATCATGAAGTGATGAATGGGTTTTATGAATGCATGCAAAGGTTGGTCCCGAAAGTCAATGTTCAAGATTTGATCACTAATGAGATGAGTATTTATATGAAGGCTGAGAGTCTTTTTGGCAAGTCTGTTGCGATTAGGCAAAGAAATACAAGAGCACCAGGTAATATATTATAGACTCAGAGTTTATTTTTAATAATACTTTTAGTAAAACTCAATACTTGGTAACAGTTATTTCTAACTAGTGGATTATTGCAGCTGATTGGTGGGCATCATATGGTTCTTATACTCCAAACTTGCAAACTTTTGCCATAAAAGTCCTTAGCCTAACATGCAGTTTATCGGGTTATGAACGAAATTGGAGTGTATTCGAACATGTGAGTATTTAACATTCTAACTAATTTTTTGTTCAATTCAAATAGTTTTTATTCTCATTATATGGAATTTAATATCTTTTTAATACTTGCAGCTTCATAGCAAGAAAAGAAATAGATTGGAACAATAACGTCTCAATGATTTAGTGTATGTCACATACAATAGAACATTGAGCTTTAGGTATGACATGCGCAACACTCTTGATCCCATATCTTTGCAAAATATTGATGAAAGCAATGAGTGGTTGCTTAGGCGGATGGATGGAGAATTAGATAAAGATAATGAGCCTGTATTTGATGATGATGATGACTTGACGTGGGCCACTGTTGCTAGAGCTTCTGGAGTAGAAGAAAGTAGCCATGCAAGTAGAGCAACAAGTTCACGCTCAAAGGCACAACCGAGGATAGCTAAATCATCAACATTAACTCCACTTCAATTAATAGATGAAGAGGAAGCGGGCTCAGATGACACAGAGAAGGAAGATGTTGAGGGATATAAATCAACTGATGGAGAAGAAGATGATAGTTTGCTTGCCATTGATGTTGAGGATGATGATTGACTGACCGACCTAACCTACCCTTTCTTTTGATGTTGATATTTTTAAGTGTTAAGACATATATTAGTATTTGTTGGATATTAATGTTTCGGATGTTTAGTGTTTATATTTATATTTTTGGATGTTTGAAATGTTATGTAATATGCACTTTCATGGCTTTGAGAATTATTCTATATTTTGTCTTGAATCTTGATTACTTTTTATTTTTTAAAAAATTGTCTTAGTACTATGAATGATTAGTCTATGTTAATTTTTCTATTTTTTACTAAGACTGTGCGCCTTACTTCAATAAAGCCCGCGCCTCGCCTTGCGCCTTGTGCCTAGGCCCCGAGAGACCTTCAGCGCTTTAGTGCACCTTGAGCCTTTAAAAACACTGGATATATTTAATATCTAAGTGTGTAGATATATTTTCTATATAATTAAAAAAAGGTGACCGCATCTTTACGATTCACGATTCGATTTGATTCGCAATTCGAATCATGATTTGACAACTATGAACCAGAGTAACCCGTTTTCTACTAGTCAGATGATCAATTGTAAACGGGTGAGTAGGGATGGTGGATGGTCCCTTGCTGGTCAAAATGTTCTATTCATCATGCTCTCCAAGGAAGGCACCATCCATCAAACCTCTAAACAAGTTGTAATGGGGTTTAGCAAAACCATAACATTGGATTTCAATAAATCTTTGCAAATCCTCTTTCTCTAATAATGTGGCTGGTATACAACTTTTTGGACAAATTAGAAACTTCCTCTCTGGAAACTGTCTAAAAAGATGGTGCACAGCCCATCATCCAAGTATACCATGTAATGATGAATAAGGGAAATCCATCAATGTTACATTCCAAACCAAACATCCTTTCAAAATTTCATCCTTCTACCAGTTCCCACTTCGAAACCCATTTTTTCGGAGCTACCAATAACTCATTTCACAATAGCACCTAGAGTACAACCACTGACTACCTTACTTTCTTACGATAAACAAACCTTTTAAGCCACGTTGTTCAAATGGTCAGGAAGAATAAAAGCCCAATGCCAAGTCACACAATCTGTTCATGCACACAAAGCCCACAGCACCCAGTCCCATCTCTAATCCTTATCCATAAGAAGAAGCTCTAAAATTTCTACAATCTTTTAAAACTGGATATGCAGAATAAATCACCTGCTAGCTTTCCACGTTTTTCTTTTTTCTTTGATTGGCTTATATATTATTTTTTCTTGAAGTCTTATAATTTTTTGTTGCAGGTTTATATCATTTTTTTACATCATCTGATCATTCAAAAGAAAACATCAAATAAAGTAGCTATTGGACTCTACATTATCTTGGACAGAGCAATGCTCCAATCCCATCAAATAATTCCATTTTGTAATAGTAAAAGCAAATTTTACCTTTCATTGACCAGATCTTGACAGTGTTATCCATTCCACAACTTGCAATGCGATATATATCTGAAGGATGGAAGTCCTAAAACAGCCACAAGAGACCCCAAATTAATTAAGCTTAAGATCCTTATTTCAAATCTGAACTCATACAAAAAACACTAGAAGTTAATATAATAAAAATAAAAACTAAAAACTTTCCCTCCTTTCTTTTGAAAGAGGAAGAAAAGCAGAAGGGGAGGGCACATTAATCTTCATAATCTACACTTACCACACTCAAGACTTCATTGCGATGACCCCCAGCACCAGCAAATATCAAAATGCATATTCCAGTTTGTACATTCCACAGCCGAACTGATTCATCCTGGTCCAATCTTGACCAATAATTATGAATTATAAAGCACAAAAACATTAAATTAACATTAAAATTTCCTTAAGACTTACTTTGCTTGCAGACACCACAAGTGATGATTTCAGTGCCTGTGTCCTAATTTCATTTATCGAGTCCCCATGACCAACAAAACTCTGCAGATACATACACAAGCATTTCAAAGCAAAAATAGTGAAGGGACACAACAAGAAAAAAAAAAGAAAAAGGAACCATATTTTCATGATTATACCATGCAGTGGCGGAGCCACAACAGGTCCAAGAGGGGCACGTGCCCCCTCAACATCTCAAGAATTACATTTTAGCTTAAGCTTTTTAAAAGTCTTTTAATTTTCCCCCTATACATATAATAGTTTTTTTTTTTGTTTTTTATTTCTTGTCTAATGTCTACTCAAATAAAATAAGACTTCTTTGTTGCCAGTTGACTCAGGGTTGTTAAAATTATTGAGATTTTGATTTCGTTAAACAATGGTAGTGATTTGAATATTAGGTAATTTTTTCCCATTCTTCTTTCAACAAACTCGACACACCAATGATTAGAACATGAGCATAGATTGACTCCTTATTTGCTTCACAAATTAAATCTAAGAAAACATTTCATTTAATTACGTCTATTTTCTTGACATTTTTTTCATTTTTATTTTTATTTTCATATTATTATTTCTTGAGAGTTTTGTTGATCTACTTCAATGTTACAATGGTTTTGGTAGTGATATGTATGATATTGGAATAATTTTCAAATATTTATAGTTGATTTTTTTATCAAACTAAAACAAACTAAGCCTTTTGTCCCAAACAGAACCAACCCAATAATTTGTCTAATACCTCCAAATAGGCAAAATTGTGGCTCTGCCACCAATACCATGTATGATTTCAAATGGGTGCACAGCTAAGCAGTAAAGTTCACATTCTAGATAAACATGTAAAATCTTTTACAGAAAAATAGAAACCAAATAAAGCAATAAGTTTATCTGTGAGTACAGCAAAATTCTGTGCACACTAATTAATATAAAGATGGAAGGGGGTGAATCTCAAATGGAAAATGATAATTAATGCAGCAATAGTTTCATTTGGATGTATACAACGAATGGATAAGTGGTCTTTCGTTTGTTCCTTCCTTTTGCCTAATCATTTTCTTTTACAAACGAATTATTCTCTTCAGCACACTGAAGCAAACTAATAAAACTAAAAAGAAAAGTAATACCACAAACTTTGGGTATTTGATACCTTGTGCATCTTCTCATTACCAGCATCAATGACACGGATAATACCATTGATTCCTCCAGCAACTAATAATGGAGTTCCATCAGTATTGCACGCCCAGCTCACAGTGTAAAAGGACTCATCCTTCTGATTTAGAAAAAAACATGGAAACCCTGAATGCTCTTTAAGAAGACACAGTTTTACAAATAAAAAGCTCCACATGCATCAAACAAGAAGTCTTGGTCCTTACATCTTCGTCAATGTAAGACTGCAACACAGCAATAACACCACCTTCAAGGCATTGGTATACTGTCACCTGAAAAAAAACTCACCAAATAAAAGACAACAAGCAAACAACTTAGCATTGTGCCCTCATTTGTTTCAAAATAGAACAACTTCTAAAGCAACAAATTGGTGGAGTTGCCAAACATAGTGCATAAAAAAAGTAGTTTAAAAAGTTGTCAGCTTGTGTTATATATATATATATATATGAGATGATGAATCCATTGCAAGGACACTTTCTAGAGAGGGGCATCTTAAGACAACACCACAACAAAAATAAAAAGAACATAAACCCTAACCCTAAAGCCTAAACAACCCAATAATAATAATCAAATTAAAAGATAAAAAATCGAAAGGAAAGGAGGTAGTAGTAAGCTAATTCTAATTTCACCATCTTGAAATCATTGTCATTATGGCAATATCTTCAAGTGCAGCAGAGAGTAAACCTGTAACCCTTTATTGACCTATACTTTTCCAAATCACATCCTCTAAGAATAAGCAATACAAAGGTGGTTCCTCAACATTTGACAACCTCTAGCAATAAGCAATAATATAAAGTTGGAAGAGGGATACTTTTAACATGTAGTTTCTTTCTAATAATTACAAGCATCGCAAGCTTAAGGGAGTGTTTGGTTCACCTTCAGCTTATTATTAGGCAGAAATAGCTCAAATAAACTGAAAAAAGCTAATTATTAGTAGAACTTGAAGAGGGGGTGCTTTTAGCTTTTGCCTTTTAATTATTCACTTTTAACTTACAATAAACTGCACGAAACAGGAGACAAGTTCAACAAACAAAAGCAAAAACAAGCAAAACCCAAGTCTTGTGTCGCAATCAATTAGAGTGGGCTACATGAATCTGGGCTATATGATCAAATTAAATAAATTCAACCCAAAAAATAAAATCACTTCAGCAAGCCTGATCAAAAGTTCCAACCCAGAAAGAATATATAAAATTTCATCTCTAATTACAACAGTTTAGTCCCTAAACCTAAACACACAATAGTGGGAGGAAAAACAATTTTAAAAAATCAAAATAAACAAACTCACCCATCAAAAAGAAAGGGAATTAAAATGCATTTTGAAATTGGAAAAGGGCAATTACATGGAAAAACAAAATTCTCTTTCTTTTTTTCAGAGAAAACGAAACTGAGAGCGAAGAGAAAGAGGAGTACCCGATTGCCGCCGACGGTGGCGAAGACGTTGAAGTAGCGAGAATCGATGAAGTTGAAAACGACGGCATAGAGGGGGCGCTTGCCCTCTTGGAGCCTGTTGGTGACCCTGTACTCCCTCTTCTTCGACGGCGCTAGCGACCCCACCACCGGCTCGCAACCTAATGCGATCTTCGCCATTCCCACCCCCACCTTACCTTATGCGCAGGTTAGCAGCAAATCCTCACTTCGCACACAGAAAAACGAGAGGGGAGCCCTTGCTAAAAGTACAAAAACACAAGTATTGATCGTTTTAAGTACAAAATTTGTATGGATAATTAATAGGAAAAATCACTATTCATACTAATAACAACTTCTTTTTTTTCATCAAAATTTAAGTAAAAAATTTATTTGATGTCACATGTTTCGATAGAAGATTTTGAGTTTTATCAAAATATTGGTTGATGAGGTGACGACCGGACAAATGTCCGGCCGGTCAACCAGTTAGTGTACTTTTTTTACAATTTTTTGCTTAGATATGGTCATTTGGGAGATATGCAATGTTGAAAATTCAACAGTTATGAACAGTAATTTGATAAAAACTCCTAGCGTCCACAATTTGATGAAAGATTTTTGAAATTCTTAATTTTATACTTATTTGATGAAATTATTGAAGTTCGAAAAAAAATGCTTTTCCATCAAATTTAAATTTGACGATGGGATTGATAAACTATTGAAGATGGTCTAATAGGGTATTCGAGTCAAGCTTAGCGAAGTGGACTCCAGTTTGGTTCCTTTTTATTTTTATTAAATTTGAATTTGAACTCATTAAAATCTTAATAAACAAATCCAAACATATTAAAATTCGGTTCAATTTGACTCGTTTACAGTCCTAATGGTCCCAGAATACGGTCACATGATACTCTATAATAGTATAATTAGTGTATGGAGTGATTGAAGAACATAAAGAGGCAAAATGAATAGTGATTGATGAGAGAGTATAACACGTGGTATTCTAAAGCTATTGTGTTATTTTTCATAATAATAATAATAATAGTAAATTTATTTTTATTCAAATTTAACTTTTAATTTCTTAAATTATAACAATTGAGCTTTTCAATTTTAAATTGTTATTTTAATGTCATTCTCTCATCACACTCAAAATTTAAATTAAAAAAAATGTTCATAAATCACATTTTAATAATTCAGTTCTTCAATTTTAAATCATTATTTATGTGTTCATTATTGATTGTTTGAATTGAGCTAGAAAAGCGAATTTATTATTGATTGTTTTAATTGAGCTAGAAAATACTTGAACGAAAATTAGACTCATGGTGCTTTTCATTCGATTCACAAGTAACATTAATCAATCACCCTTAACAGCAAAAAAAATAAATTATTGAACAAATACTTAAGAAGTCCTCAAACATCCTAAAAAAATTACTCTATATATATAGATGAATCTATTCTCATACAAGGCTTTAGCAACACCACAACGCCAATTACACTTCCATCTCATCTCCATTTTATCTTTTCTTTTCCTTTTTCTCATTTTTTATTGGCACTCATTCCATTTCTTCACTGTTTTCCTTTTTCTTCTTCTTCCTCTTCCCCTTAGAAGAGGCCGGCTTTCTGTAAGTTTCTTGACATGCTTTGATGACAATGCGAATATGTGGATCGTCTTTTGGTATGTTGTTTAGCATTTTTCTTGCAGATTGACGATTCCCTGAAGCCAAGAGGGCTTGATACATCCTGCACAAGCATTCAAAAAGTTAAAAAAAATTACAAGAAATCAAAAATTAGAATTCATGACTCTTTCAGTTTATTCCAATTATGTGAAAATGTAAAATTATTATAGTACAAGAACCAAACATGCTTTCTGAGATGATTTCATGAGTATCTGATCATCAACACAAGCCAATTACCATAGAATAGTTTGATTCCAACTTAATCAGATAGCCGAAGTAACCAAACAACAATATATCACACAGTAGAAATCAGAGTTACAGTCAGAATGCTTTCATGTAAATAATCATTATATGCATGTTAGTCGTGTTTTAGTCCAAGCAAGCTGATAAATTTTGATGTGGGTAAGAAGCCTGCACAATGAGGATGGTTGGTGGAAGTTTCTACAAGGAAATGGATTCTTTCAAATTGGACATCCAACTGGAGAGGTGATGTTGTTCTCTCAATGGGCCCACCCCAATGATCGGAATTGTTCATCTTTGTAGGGTCTACTGAGCAGAGCAACAATGCAAAAAATCAAAATGGCCAAATATCGGTAAACATATGATCAAATCACATGTTTTAAAAAAATCTGACAATGTAGCTCCCAATGTCCGATCAACCCGATTTTTAGGCGTTACAAGATGAACGGTTTAAGTCACCAGGTAAGCACACCAAGCCCAACAGCACCTCTCTAGTTGAATGCCCAACTGAAGAGCATCCATTTCCATTTAGAATTCCCATTTGTCATACATACTCTAATGAAGGAATTCTACCATGTACAGAAAGCTTGAGTACTGAATGATCAATAATAAGAAATTAAGGACAAGGGGTACCTGCAGCAGGGTGTGCCGTGCATGCAAAAACGACGCAGTTTTTTTTTTTTTTTTTTTTTTTTTGGGAAACAAAACAAAATAAAACCATACAAATCTTCATAGGCATTTATTGTAATAAGGAGAAATATCTACTAGCATATTTTTTATTTTATTTTTGAAAATTCACATGAGTTGAAATTTATTATTTATTGAGTATTATATTTTTTAATGTTTTTAAAAATCAAATTAGACTAATTATATTTTATTTGACATTGATATTTATTAGAGTATATTGGTTGATTTTTTGACAAATCAATAAATAATATGTAATAATATACATCGTTGCAAGTAAATTTAATAGTAATTTTTTAAGGAATATATATATATATATATATATATTTGATTTGTCTGAATGAGTACAATATTATATTGTTGTTGTTGTTGTTGTTATTATTATTATTATTATTATTTGAAAAAATTATTAAAAAAAGTCTCAGGTAATAAAATAAATTATGAGTTTTTAATTTTATTAATTTAAATTTTATAATTTTGATTTGTTTTTAATCTCAAACCATTCATCCATTTTTGATAGGTAAAACTCACATTTTTTTTTTAAAATTTTAGTCATTAAACTCAATATAGATATACATAAAATGTCTAAAATATCATTTTCTGTCAATTTAGCTAATGAATATAGGTCAATGGTTTAAACTAAAAAAATAAAAAAATTAAGATTAAAATTAATAAAATTTATAATTTATTTTATTATAAAGGCCAAATTTTAAGATTTTTTTAAAAATAATTTTGCCTTATTATTTTTGTTTATTTTTCTTAAAGTAATGTAATTTTGATAGATGTGCTCAAACCAAAAACTAACCAATAGCAGCACACACACCAATAAAAAAAGAAAAAACAAAGGAAAAATTATATTAAAAAAAAAAAAAAAAAAAAGAAGCAAAACGCACCAAAATTGTGCCGTTTTGCGGCACGGCAGTACCTGCTGTACAGCAGGCACCACTTTCCCAGAAATTAATGTATTACTTGCCTTAAGAAAGTTAAACTGTTGTAAGGAAGGCCAGCTGTCTGATATTCTTTATAAATTAAAAGAGAACTCGCCGCATCTTTCGCACTAACACAAGCACTAAGGAGAAAATCAAGACTTTTTCGTGAAGGGCGAACATCAATCTCTTCCTTGATGGCTTGAAGCATATCCAAGCCAAATTGCAAATCTGCAGGCTCCATCTCAGCAATTTTTGAAAATACCTGATCAACGATTTCCGTGATGAAACTAAAGAATTATTTGGATATCACGTGCTATTATTACAGAAAAATATAGCGCAGTATAATTATTAAGATTAGAATTCTACATATCAAAGTGAAATATTTCATGTTCATACAGATTCCCAATATAGCAAACTTATTCTACATTAGGGGTGTTTGTTTCAGCTTTTCAGAGCTAACTTATAGCTTTTAGCTTTAAAAAAGTTATTTTGGACTGTTTGGTTAAACTTATTTCAAACAGCTTCTGATTCTAACAGCTTATTTTAACTCAAAAAAACTGATTCTGAGAAGCTGCTCACCCCTTGCTTCTGATTATCAGCTTCTGCTGTGGACATGTTAATTTATGGTTATACTCTTAAATTTTTTTATTTTTTATTTTTTTAAAAATAGAAAAAGACTCAAATGGACTATAAATTATTATTATTATTTTTTATGAGAAATGTAGACAAACAAAAAATAAAAATTAATTGAAAAAACTATTTCACAGCTTATTTAACAAACACTACTCAGCAACTTAAATCTATAATCCAACAACTACACCAAACAGATTAATAACTTCTGATTAAAGTCATAATCTATAATCTGTTAAGCTATAATCTATAAGTTATTTTAACAGCTACACCAAACGGGGCCATTGTTGGATAAATTAAGAGAGCAAGACTGATACCTCGTCAAAAAGACCTTCTACGGCGACTTCATCATCAGAAAACTTATCCCTCAGTTGCTTCAGCAAATCAACAGCAGAACTAAACCACAGAAAACAAGAAATTAAATAAACTGGATACATGCAGGGAAAAAATCTAAGAAAGGAAAATGAGTAAATTACACCAATGGTCCCTTTAGTTTGAGCAAAGTTTCACTTTGGTCCCCGTAATTTAAATTTCATCAATTTAAATCCTACACTTTCAATTCTGTTTCAATGTGGTCCTTCAATCAATTACAACTAGAATTTTGGACCAAAAGGGCCCATGTGCAACTTTTAGCAATTCCCAGAACAAAAAAATGAACAAATTACACTGGTAGTCACTAGTTTCTTCCAAATTCCACTTTGGTCCCTCTAATTTCACACGTGTTGTTTTTCCATCCAAAATGTTAACAGCAACTGAAGGAGGAACCACATTGAAACAAAATTGGAAGTGGGGGGTTTAAATTGATGAAATTGAAATTGCAGAAACCAAAGTAAAATTTCGCTCAAACTAAAAGGACCAACCATATAATTTACTGAAGAAAAAATTTATTGTAGGGTCACAGGGTCACTGAACCTTAAATACTTGTGTTTAACACAATATGAAATGACCCTGCAGCATCCATCAACCCAATAATTTTGATCATTTAATTCCTCAAGTAGCTGAAGCAATCTACTCAACTCTCCTTCAGATTGAAGGTACTCCTGATCAAAAGGTGAGGAATTGTTAGTCTTCAGAAGGTAAAACATACGAGCAATAATACATTAAGAAACTTACAATAAGAGATATAATGGCTTTGGGCTCCACGTTGCATTCAGCATATTTGATTTCTTCATATATGTTAAGCGCATCAGAGATTTGCCCATGTGATGCAAGAGCTGAGACGAGCACACTTCTAATTTCATTTAAGCTCTTGATGGGTACTCCTTTGTCCAAGACTATCTGCAACCACAAATTAGGACCACCTATGAGACCTTCATAGACAACCTCTATTTTTAACGTTCCTATGGCCTAACTTCCTCAAAACAGTAAAAGGTTTCAAGAATAAAATAATGAGGAAAACTGCCCAGTTAACCCAAAATTGAGAAAAAAACAAAAACCTAATTCAATGCATACTATAAAAGCCAGCAACAATTAATGAAGGGTGGAGAATCTTAGTACAACAAAGAAGAGACTTAGATAGGGGAACAGAAAATAGATAATTAAAAAGTAAAGAGGCACAGATAAAGAATCCATGAGGACAGTTGCACCATATTCATGTAAACTATGCAGAAAAGCAGAATTTAGGGCTGAAAGGTCCGTGCCCTTCTAATATTTACTTCTTAGGTAGTTATTAATTGAATAATTATTGGACTCACACGGGAAAGAAAATTTTATATTATCAGAAAATTTATATTTATTTCATGAGAGAGAGAGAGGGGGGGGGGGGGGGGGGGGGGGGGGGGGCGACGGGACTACATGTCTTTCCAGTTTGAACAGATAGGAATGAATATGAACCAGAAGCTACATGAAAGATGTAAATATACCTGTTTTGCCTTCTCAAACTGTCCACAAGCAGCATATGCATTTATAAGTGCCATGAAAATATGTTTCGTAATTTGAACTCCAGAATGCATCAGTTCTTCATAATACTACAACCAGAACACCAAATTAGCCTCTTACAATGGCATGGGAAACTGTCATGCTTTTGAAAGTCATAACAAAATCAGAAGCATACACATGCAAAGAAAACACTATACGACCACCTAATACCATCATAAACATGCCCACTAGTTCAATAATACTATACTTGAGTGTACCCATCACCTCCACCCATGGGAACAGAGCAGTTCAGGGACAAAATTGAAAAGCATTAGTAAAGTACCTGTTTTGTTTAGATTAACAAAAATTGTTTACATCTGGCAAATACATGAGATTGCCTATTCCTCGTACAAAATAAAAAGTTACACAGACACTGCCACAGACTTTATAGGGGTTATTAAAAACCAAAACCTCTATGGAGCCTAAGTAATAGCTTCGGACAGGCAGTTCTGCTGCCACCTGCCATGTTAACTCTAGCCCAGTTTCATGTGCAATGAACTACCAAAGAAGAATTATTGGGCAGTTCAGGGTAAATTCTATCAGTAGCAATCACAAGTAGTTAAAAATGGAACCAAAAGAGAAGAAAAAAAATGATTCCCAGAAAACGGATGGCCAGTAGCATATGCTAACAAATGAAGCGAACAAAACATGAATTCCATTTCATTAATATTACCAAATCGAAATCCATATTTTCATTAAGAAAAAGTAAAAGTTTACAATTGGCTTTTAGACAAGAAGATTGGGTCATGAACTCAAATGAAGCTTTCATCAAATTGTAACTTTTGAATTACCTTAAAAATCAAAAAAATTAATTAATTAATTAATTAATTTAAAAAAATAAAAATAAAATAAAATAACTTTAGAATTACCTTACCTTAACAATATCCTCTTCACAATCAGAGTTCCCTATAAGATAGCTGAAAGTCTGAGTATCAGGTTTGACATCTGCATGTTCCATGTGTTTGAGAACCATCAAACCACCACGAATGTTTTTCTGCCGAGAATTGGGAAATAAAATAGCTCAAGCATAAAACCCATGAAAAATTATAAGCATAAATCATCCTTTAAGTAGTGTAGCTTAAACAAATTTTGATGATAGCTCTGCAATATAGTGCATAAAACAGAAAACATGTAATTGAATCTTGACAGTTACAAGTAGCCATGATCACAAGGCCTCTAAAACTGTTAAAATATTAATCAAGATTGACATCTTAACCATAACTAACATAAAAATTAGTAAGTACAGCAGTAGTAAAATATGAGCAAGAGCAACTTTATGATACTGAAACGTTACTAATTATCTATCTTTTCTTCAAGATATTACTTTTGAGATCAGTACAAGTGCATCACAAGGAACAGCTTCCCACCAAAAAATATATTTAAACCAACAATATTGACTCCTAGCATGCAGCACAAAACCAACTTTGGAGAAAACCGCTTGCCAAAAAATAATGATTAAAAACTCATCAAAAAGCTAATGATATGTGTAGGTATATGGGCCCACACCTGACACATGGCACCCTCCGGTTGTGCCACGTCAATCATGGCTTCCCCAACAAGCCTTATGCTTCACATGTCAACTCTTGCCAATGGACATGTAGACCAATCACCAAGTTGGCACTTCGAAACATATTTGGAATTGCCTTGCCTAGCCTACCCGAGCTCAGGTCTAGCTAGCTTGGTTGCTTGGTTGGCTAGCAATCCCACCAAGAGAGTCAGACCACCTCGCGCTAGCGCACACCATTGACCTGCTTGGTTGTTTGGCTCACCAACAGCCCCACCGAGCTAGATCTCCATCTTGAAGTTGGGACAATTCCATAATTACCTGGACGGGGAGCAGTGCCCAGATACCACACTTGGGACCATATAGGACTGGTGGATTGGAGTCTACAACTCAAGGTCTGCCCAACCACTGGTCAAGCTTGCCCCTTGGGATGAGGCGTGCTCGGCGGACCAGTCTTAGATAGAGAGGTGCTTGACCAAGACTAGACACATCAAAGATTGATCATACCTAACCTACCCGACATGCCCAGAAAGAGATGTATACCTACTCTCTGACCACATATGATACATCCATCAAGGCCACCATTAGAGGTTGCAGAATTGACTTTGTTTGTCTCTATTTTGCCTAGCCAAGGGGGTGGTCATGCCGTGTGTGCTTGGTTGAGTTGGCTCCCCTTGGCATGCCACCCTATATAAAGAAGGCCTTCATGCAGGATATGCATCATCACTATTGTCATCTACCCTGCTCTCCAGTGCTCCACTGCCACCCTCTCTCTATGCTAAGGTTGTCGTTGGTTCTCTCGTCTCTCACATTCGGTGGTCTTTGGCCACACCAGTGCTTGCCATCTTCCCAGAAGACACTCCTCAGCCAACGCACCCCTCATCATTCACATTATATTTACTAACTGTTGAGAAAAATAAAGAGATTCAAACAGAATCAAACCAGAAAATATCAAAGCAATTAAGAAAGTCACCTCCCGAAAATATCCTGCCATTAAGGCATTGTACATGCTAGCTGTAGGCATCAAATTCATTTTCTCCAGATCTTTGATCATGCTATATGCACCCTCAAACTGCAATGAAGGGAAGAAGAAAAAACATATGAAGGTTACTTGCTTCAAACAATTCATCAAAATGAGGATTAGACCAAATGCAACAGAAGAAAACTTACATCTTTCATTTTTACGCTCAAATTTATCATACTCCTGAATGTCTCATTATTCGCCTTCAAGTTATTATGACGAATCACTGAATAGATTCGATGAACCTTAGAATCATGCAACAGAACATAAAAATATTGTCAACTGCAACATAAACAGCCTCAAACAACACTCACACTTAATAAATAATAAGTCATAACTGGAATCCCCAGATAACTAGTACCATAAACTTATCTCCCCACATTTTAATTAAGAAATCTTTTGCGCATGGACAAGAAGTCGAGGACAACATATTGTTAGAATTTCCCATCTTTACCTTCACCTACTCCACTACACACTCCACTTCACCTACCTCCACTTCACCACACACTCCACTTCACCTAACCCACTATCACCTCCACTACACCTACTACCACATTTTCTTCTATATATAGATTGTATAGGAATTGTAATCGATCAATCTTGTAACAACATATCAATCAATAATATATATACATAATTTATTTTCTCTCTTTCTCTATACATTAATTCTTACATGGTATCAGAGCTAGGTTAAGAACCTAGTAATTCTGCTTCACCGGCGGGCGGCAGCCTCGCCTTGGCCGCCCGCCGGACCTCTACACACATATCTTCACTCCGCTGCCACAATCCGCTGCCACAAATTATTTTTCTTGATCTTGATCATCTGGAAGTGTTGTGACCTCCATACATGTTATTGAAGAAAGAAATTTCAGAGCAAAGTTGGATCTGTGTGCTTGACAGTAGACCATAGATCCTCCTTTCTAAGCTAAACTGTGAATAATGGAAAGCATAGTGGGACAGATCCGTGGAGGACAAGATCAGCCGCTAGCCTTCCTTCACATACTGCCGCAGCACCACTATCCTCATCAACAACCAAACAGTCGAGCTCTCCAGGTGGTAGACTTCCTAATTTCTTGCAGATTCTTGTCAACCAAACACCTCTGCTGCCACCAGTGCGCCCCTGTCATCTCCTCCTCCTCACTCACCTCGGTTGCTCCATCTTCTCATCCACTACCAGCACCACCCCGATCACAATTTTACACAAAAAAAAAAAAAAAAAAAACACAACAAACCAAAACAGTGGCATTTTTTCTTCTCTACTCTGCCGCCGGTCTTTTCTTCTTGCCTCCGTCCTGGGAGGCCCTTGCCGGTGTTGCCTCCGTATTTCTCACTCCACTGGGCATGATCACTACTCCCTGCTCCTCCACTGCAGCATATGGCGAACCTCCAAATCGGAACATCACGGTGGCCTTCCGCTTCAGTTCCTTGTTTTCTGTCCTTAGCACGCTTATCTCTGCTCGCGCATCCTTATACATGCGTTGGAGCAGAGCCAGCTGGGAGTTTAAATGCTGCACCTCATTTGTCCTACTCTGCAGCCGGTTCGACAAATTTGTGACCGCCGTCATGGTTTCCACGCATGACTTCAGAGTATACTGATTAGCCTCAATATCAGTTTGCATCGCCATTTTTTGCTCCACCGACCGCATCGGAAAGTTCAATGGAGCAAAACCAGAGGTGTTTGGTTGCGGTTCACTGGCCACCGCACCAGTTATTTCTCTTGTGGGCTCGTTCAGTTCTGGAAAGAGCGTGAGCAGGTTCTGGGTAACTGGACGGGAAGAAGAGGCCATGTTTTTTGAGTTGCTAAGTGTTTCAGAGAAGGGTTGGTTTCCGGGTGTTTCAAGATTTGCAGAGACAAGCTCTCCGAGCGTTCAGAGGTTTCAGACTCGTATGCACAGCCTTCGCCTCAACCTTGTTTTAAATAGCCAGGGCCAGCCACGCGCATCGCGCGCCTCTTGCCGCCCGACAAACTGGCACGCCTTTTCATGGCACATCTTTTGATGAATTGGGCACGCCTTTTGATGGCACGCCTTTTGACAACTTTGGGCACACCTTTTGAGGGTGCAACTTTTTCAAGGGTCCGACAAGACTCTGTAAACTGTCCCGACATTGATTCCGGTTAGCTCCTTTATGGGTCCGACAAGACTCTGTAAACTGTCCCGACATAGATTCCGGTTAGTTTCTACAAGGGTCCGACAAGACTCTGTAAACTGTCCCGACATTGATTCCGGTTAGTTTCTACAAGGGTCCAGCAAGACTCCGTAAACTGTCACAACATTGTCTTCTACAACGGTCCGACATGACCCCATAAACTGTCTTCTACAACGGTCCGACATGACCCCATAAACTGTCTTCTACAAACGGTCCGACATGACCCCATAAACTGTCTTCTACAACGGTCCGACATGACCCCATAAACTGTCTTCTACATCGGTCTGACACCACCATACAGTGTCCTCTACAACGTTATGACACCCCATACAGTGTCTTCACCAACGGTCTGACACGACCATACAGTGTCTCCTATCCTTTTTTATTTTTATGTATTTTCTTGTTTTGTTCCTCTCTTCAAACTCAAGTTGGTTAGTTTCTATCCTCCTTGAGTTTGCGGGGGGCTGTTAGAATTTCCCATCTTTACCTTCACCTACTCCACTACACACTCCACTTCACCTACCTCCACTTCACCACACACTCCACTTCACCTAACCCACTATCACCTCCACTACACCTACTACCACATTTTCTTCTATATATAGATTGTATAGGAATTGTAATCGATCAATCTTGTAACAACATATCAATCAATAATATATATACATAATTTATTTTCTCTCTTTCTCTATACATTAATTCTTACACATATATCCACAAGCTGGACAGCTGGTCAATAATTTCACAAGTAAATCCTAGTTCAAAAATTAAAACCCACAAGCAAACTAACAGCAACAGAAACTGGAGTGAAACACGGCAACAACTAGAAAAATAGAAAATTTAAAGTGAACACCTAGCAGAAAAGTTCAAGCAAGGAATAAAACATAAAAAGGATATATTTCGATGAATATATCGCAACCATAAATCTATATTGCAAATTTTGGGGGGGGAAATACAAATCCTAAAAGTTTTTATTTTGTGAAGTTTTAGCAAAGATAGTAATGTAAAAATAAGACACCAATAGTTGTAAATAAAAAGTAAATTCGGAATACATAACTGTACGCATAGTGTGACAATTGTGCATTGCAAAATAAATAAATAACACCAATGATTGAAATATTAACTTACTACAATATTTGATGATATTAACACTAACTAAGGTACAACTATAAATATACATACAAAGAAAGTTCAAATACACAAATTGGAATCCATTTAAATGTACATACACTTACAAATAAAGTTCGAATACATATATAACAATCCATGAATGCACCAGCATTCAGTGCCACATGAAGTTTAAGTTTCTACGTGGCTCAAACCCAGAGGTACCACTTGTACTTCCATATGAAAGAGTTCACATTTGTGAGTAATTACAATACCCAACCCATGTCATATGAATGAAGATATTTCTTGACCAATTATATGTATGGCCTTCAAGCTCCTCCATTGTAGCGTTCTCCAAAACCAAGTGGTGGATAATGATGGTAACCACCTCTACATCATTGCTTATAGGATAACTTCCTGGGCCAACATAATATGGATAGTTGGATGCAGATACTCTACTTGTCCATATAGGCCATATCCATAGCCATAATATGAAAAATGTACTACTTGCGTGTGTTGGTACTATATAACTATTAAGTGCTACGAACAGTTAACAATTAAGTATTAAGAGATGGAACATTTTGTAATAAGTAAAAAAGGGCAATGCATTGTGTATAAGTGACACTGATACATTCAAGGATGTTGACACCCTAATGAGTTCTGACCTTTTATCTACTGTTCTTTATTTTATTTGCTAATTTTATATTTTCGAATGCCCACTTGACAGTCATTTTTTTTCTTCTTCAAATTAAACCTTCTTTTCTCTCATTAAAAAACTTACAACTGACTTAACATTAATATAAAATTGAAATAGCTATTTTAAACATTTCAAATGCAATAAATTGGGATATTACAAAAAAGGTGTGATATTTTGTGATTTTCTAGCAGACTTAAACCAATATTTAGTCAATGTCATATTTCGCGGGGTATGTTGCGATATTTTGCGACATCTCTACCCTATTGAAACATTGTATCACAACTTTTCAAAGTTCATTATATCATGATATTTTGCACTTTTAAATTCCACCTCAAGTTCAAGGCATCTGTATTTATCACTTCATACATGCAGTTTGGGTTTCAGACTTTATGTTGCATCAGATCAAATATACTCAGCCTTATATCATCTATAGGTCCTATGAACAAAATGAACACAAATCTCCAAGATCTGTAAATGTCCGCCCCCTAACTATTACATCCTTGATTTGCTTGAAGAAGCATGACCACTTCTAAAATGGTGGTGTGTTCGTGTTGGACACCGACACTCATTGGACACTTTCCCAACGTGTGTCTGACACTTATCCAAACGTGTCCTTTTTTTAAAAAAGAATTTAGACTCAAACACTCTTCGGACACTCTTTGAACACTTGGAAGGCATATGTGTCTATTGATTAGAAACACACGAAACTAATTATATGTTTGAACAAAATAACTTAGAATATGATGATAAAAGAAAATTAATGTTAATTTATAGAAATTAGTGTTATATTGCATTTATTTTTTGTTTTAGAATGATATATTCATATATATGACATATAATAAAGGGAGCCGCTATTTCCACTCCACTTTGCTCCAAATACACTCCCTTCTTTGTCTTTATTATACATAGTTACTATTCTCACTCTACTTTGCTCCAAATACACTCCTTTCTATGTATGATAATAAGGACAAAAAATAGAGTGTATTTGGAGCAAAGTAGAGTGGGAATAGCGGCTCTGATAATAAATATATAAAATTATATATCCTGTGTATGTCCCATGCTTGTCGTGTCCTGCTTTTTTTAAAAATTGACGTGTCGATGTGTCCATGCTATATTCGTGTCGTGTCACGTGTCTGTATCCATGCTTCTCATCACCCAATGGCAGTTCCATTAGTTCACAGTGCCAGGGGCAGATTGGGTACAGAACTTACACTGGCTTTTATTTGCATTGTGCCACCCATCAGACTGGATCCTGCATTTTATGCTATCATCTCACTTTCAACACTCCATCACACATGCTTGCTTATCCTTGATTTGCTTCAATAATACAATATCAAATGAAGAAAATCTAGAGAAGTCCAAAAAAACTAGGCAATGATTCACTATTACTTCCTATTGATGATAAGTTCAAATTTTCTACACAATTCAGGCAGTTAATAGTGATACTAACATGATTCTCATACAGTATCTGCGTATGCATGGATTCCAATATGCTTTACGAGAATAAAATAACCAAAGACAGCATACATCATCCAATAAATGTGGGGAAAAGAAGGAACAAGTCAACATACCAAGTTGTAGTCACAACTCTCCTCGCATGCATGTAATATGGAATGAAATGTTTCTATTGATAAGGTTAAACCTGCTTCAAACATCTGATCAACTATATCAAGAGCCATGTGAACCTACATTAAAATGATTACATGTGTAAGTTATCTGAAAGCAATCTGTAGAATGACAACAGCAAAATGAACCACTTCCAACACCTTGAAAACATGAGGTAAAAAATACGTAGATGACCAATGTCAAGTATATCAATTTATACCTTCAGTGAATCACAACAATGTCTAATGAGCTTCTCATATGATGCGGAAGAAGGTGTCACCTCCAATTCCCGATGCAAGTTTTTGAAATTTAAAAAAACATCTTCAACCTTCAAGTTACAAAATAGTTTAGTGTAAGGAGAAGCAAGCCTTCAAACAAAAGCAAAGATTGAATGATTGAAGATAATATTAGTAATCAATATTGATCATAAATGAAACAATTTTAGAACCTATAGAAATGTTCAAAGAATAACCCAAAATGCCCAAGTCACAATAGTGCAACCATACCAATGTGCCAAGTCCTGTCCTACTCTTAAATATGTTCAGAACAACCCAATTTTAATTCTTTGGTTGAGAAAGTCGTCTAAATTTTTTTCCTCTTACACTACAGGAAACACAGGTGACTTGTATACTTAAAAATGGAAGGAGCAAGCTGCTTCTAGAGCAGAAGTGCCTCATAAAATTGAGGCCTCAAGAACATTACCAGCAGCATTCATGAGAGGTTCCTCACCGCTAAATTTGGCATGCTAATTGCATAATTATAGATGAAGTTTGAGGTATTTTCTGCCCCAATATCTGCACCTGACAAGATAACCACATTACAATAAGCATAAAATATGAAGCTCAAGAGAAAATGTGCACTCGATCTTTGCATTCTAAATTACCATAATCTATAGTGGAAATAAAAAAGGCTGGACTTAAAATGATTGCAGAAAATCTGCATGCAGTATATGGCAAAGTGATTTATAATGTCGATCTAACTTAAGACAGGACATTGATCAGATTTATCAAAAAAAATAGGACATTGATCAGGGTTAAGAGGGCATTGAACATTTCAAATTAAGATAGTTTTTTAGTTACTTGAGCATAAATATTTAAGTTATAAATTACTGACAACATTTTTAATATTTTGTAAAGATAGAATGTCCAGAAAAACTTGTTCTGTTTATTCTAAAGTTACATCAACTAATGCCAAGTTCCACCAGCACTTCATTCAAACAACACCAGTACGCTTTACTACATTTATAAATCATAAAAATGAAAGAATCATGGACATACCACAGCTTTTTAATTCCAAAATAAATTTCTTCACAAAAGACTCCAATAAAAGCCTCCCCAAGGATCTGAAAATATTTGGTAGATGACCCAGAGAAATTTCCGTTATGTCAATGATCTGTAGTAGTAGCAAAAGCTCCTTCTTCCGGTCACTTTCACACAGGGCCAGCAAATAACTTTCTGCAACATCAGTCAAATCAATAAGTTTCCCATGTACACCAAATAGGAAAAAATAAATAATAAGTAAGAAAAAACAAACAAATAGATTTAAGACCTTAAGATGCACAGAAATATAGCTCAAACTTCGATTAATTTACCAATTTGAAATTACTTCTGAGCAATACTTGCAGATGCAATAGCATATATTTGTGTTCCAACCGCGTGCAGATGTAAATGTTCAAGAGTAAAACTAAAAACATATTGACCAGAAACAAATAATGGTAAAAACACATAATTCCTTGATTCCATAAACTGATTTAAGTTATGTGCACCACATAATGGTTTCAACTTTCCACTTTTCCCCTGCAAATCCATTACAGTTACTTTCAAGAATTTACGAAATTAAGAAGGGCAACATTAGTAGTTAAACAAAACTGACGATGTAAGACCATATCCAGAAAAATATGCCTTAATTCTTTTCAATACGAGTTTTAAAAAAAAAAAAAACGTTGGATTAACCATTGGTAAACGAAAGAGAGAGAGAGAGAACCTAAACGAGGTGTACAAGAATGAATTTCTAGTTTCAGTTACATACATCTATATATATATGGTCCTATTGATCTCCATGACAGTGTCATGATTTTATTTTATTTTTTTTTAAATCATCTTGATGGTGTTGTATTTGCGCTCCATATTTGTATTCTTGCATAATCTATTTTCCAAACCAAATAAAAACAAAGAAACAATACAAACACAAGCAAGTAAGATAAATAATAGCACTATTATGATGCTACTAAGAGACAACGGGAAGGAGGAACCTGGTTCTAGATTAACTATTTTATTCTGTAATTCCTTTTCAATCAATAAATCAATGACAAACCCGTTCCAGCCAAACCCAGCTTTGGCTGGTGATCTTCAATACAATATTGTGAAAAAATATAACAAAAGATCTCATTAAACAAGCTAAACAACAATAAAACAGATTTGCTAAATTACAGACCTTTAAAGTTGGGTTTGTCACCATCATCGTTAGTTAAAATATAATCACAGAGCTCTGTTATTTTATCTTCATTATTAACTCTAATCCAAAGCATCATCTCATAGTAAGCTAATCTTGATAGTGAATTCGGATTCTCCTGATAGATAGCTTCACAGAAATATACAAATTCTTGTACCATCTCCATGTCAATTAGAAACATCAGAAATGGACCATAAGTTTCATCCTCTAGCTGAAAGCCAAGTTGCTTCATTGACTTGAAAAGTTTATATGCCTTGGAAATCTGTTGTAGTGAAACTTCTTCATCTTCAGTTTTTCTGGCCTCCTCTATGCAAAGTCCTATTAACGCATTATATTCTTTCACACCAGTCTCTCGTCCCAATCTACCAAATACCTTAATAGTAGCATCTGCCCCCAGCTTTTGTGCACACATTCTAACTAGCCGGTCAAAACGATGAGTTTGGCCACTCTTAAAAATCCACTTTTGCTTCCTATCACGTGATACTTCTTTCCGACGAAGTGAGATGTTATTGTGTGACATGCTTGAGAACCATGGTATTTCTAAAAGACTTTTTTCAGGTTTATCATCATTGCCGTCTCGGGAATCAAGGGAAATAGCCGTATCCAATGATGAACCATCTACAAATGAAATAAATACACATAGATAATGTTAGAGAAAAATACAAGACAAGGACTCTAGAATCTAGACCCCGAACCCGGGGGGCAACAGGGTGGAACAAACGCATACTAGCCATGATGTCTTATCAGCATGTATTATAGCAACAGAGGTCCACACTAGACAATGAATTTTGAAATATTGTTTGGTTGTCCGCTTTTAATGGAAAGCGGAATATGTACAATCCTATTGAAGTACAAATTTCTGGAAAATTTTATAGGAAAGCATTAAAATAAGAAATAATACACCCGCACTCTTGCCGTAAATTAAAATCATAGATACTCAAATGCAGATTGAAACTTTACATCATATCTAAGTTTTAACTTCGTCCACTCTCTCAGATATCCTATGCTAAGTAAGGAATCCAAGTCCACTTTTTGGAAGTAATAATCAAGTAGAAAATGAAATGGCCATGAGTACAGAAAATTTGATTCTTTTTTAATCCACATGGACCATAAAGTTTTGTGTCCTTTTCTCTACCACAGCAGCCAAACTGAGCCTAAACTTTTACCATTTTGTTTTTCTCAGAAACAATAAATAATGAAACACATACCAAGCAATATGGAAGATATCTCCTTTGACAGTTCCTGAGTTGATTCATCTGCAAAAAATAGTGAAATTATATGAGTTACTAAAAAAATTAAAAAATTTATTCGAAAATATATTGATAATGCTCTGTTTGGTCAGTAAGAAAAATGTAGCTAACAGAAAGAACAACATCCAACAGTGAAAATTTCCTCCAAGTTGAGCCAATTGTGACCATTCAGCTTAGGGCATCTCCAACTCTTACTCAAATGTATACTCAAACTTAAATTTGAGTAAAATGTCATTAAAATCACTCCACTCCTTTACTCAAACCTATACCAAATTGAGTTTTACTCAAACGAAGAGAGCCATTTCCTTTACTTAAATTTCTATCCAGTCCAAAACTTGACACTTACACCCTTCTATCCAAACTTTCCACTAATCTCCATTACTCTAACCCATACCTTCCACCCAAACTTGAAGCTTGCAATTTTACTTGACTTTTAAGTTTGTGCTTATTCATTGGCCCCGTTTGGTAGATCTGTGGGAAAATGATTATAGATTATGATTTAACATATTATAGATTATAACTTTAAACATAAGCTGTTAACTTGTTTGGTACAGCTGTGAGATTATAAATTTAATCAGCAGAGTAATGTTTGGTAGAATAAGTTGTAAAATAGCTTTTTGCTGCATAATGTCCTTTTTGCCTTTTTTTCTTTTTCTTCATTTTATTTTATTTTCTTTTTTGTTCTTATCTTCTTACATATTAATTATATTCATTTATATTAATGTTCTGATTTCATTACATATTATTTTTTTATATTTATTTTAGTTTATAAATATATGAATATTAATTGATATTTTTTTAATTTATTAAAAATTGTTACAAAATATACCAATTCATTATTTCATTTTTTTATTTATTTTCATTAGTACTAAATTGATAAATTTTTTTATTAAAAAAATAGTTAAATGGAGAGGAGAGACAGAGAGCCGTTAAGAGAGCAACGCTGGATCATCACCGAAGGTTGCCTCTTTCTTCTCCACCGGCGAAGAGATCGCGAAGAAGGCGATCGTAGAAGAGAAAGAAGAGATCGATCGCGCTAGGGTTTGATATCATCACCGGTGGCGCTAGGGTTTCAGATCGTCACCAACAGCTCTAGGGTTTGAGATTGATCGCGCTAGGGTTTCATATCGTCACCGGCGGCACTAGGGTTTCAGATCGTCACCGGCAGCTCTAGGGTTTCAGATTGATCGCAACAGTTAGGGTTTTGCCCCTCAATTGTGATCGCGACAGCGAAAGGTCAAGAGAGAGAGAGAGACGTTGCCAGAAACCGCAACCCTTGCCGAAAATCGCCACTCTCTCTCTCTCTCTCTCTCTCTCTCTCAGAGTGAACAGTGTGATAGTGTGGTTTATATACGGGGTATTTGATAATATCGGAATTTGATGAGGGGCATTTAAGTAATTTTGCCCCTCCAAACCAACATTCCGCTTAATCTATAATCTCCAAAACACCCCCTCAGCCACTTCAAGAAAAAGCTATTTTTTCACTTAATTTAAGCTATAATCTAATGAGTTAAGTTGCACCAAACACAATGTTTTAGCTTAAATTAAGCTAAAAGCTTAAATAAGCAGCTTTTAACCTGTGCCAAACACCCACATTGGATTGCTAAATATCAAATGAAGCTATTTACTCAAACTTCTACTCAATCTGAGTAAAAGTACAAGTAAGGATTGGAGATGGTGGGCATCTCCAACCCTTACCCAAATCTTGCTCGTTTGGGAATTAGCTATTTTAGTTGGCTTTTCTACTTTTTACGAAAAAGACGTGCAGAAAAGTAAAGAGAATGATATAACAACTTGTAGTGGCTTTTTCGTTTTTTTGACTATTTTAACCTATTGACAAATTAGGAGTAAAAAGCTACTAAAATCCCTTCCACTCCTTTAATACCAAATTGTTTTATTGAAAAATTCAATCAAATCAAGCAAGACCCATTTCATTTACTCAAATTTCTATCCAATCAAAACTTGACACATAGGTACGTTTATCCAAAATTTTCAAATTCTCTTTTACTCCAACTCCTAGCATCCCCTCAAAACTAGACCCTTGGCAATTTTTATCAAATTTCAGTTTATCCATTGGAGCGTTGAAGATTTTTACTCAAAACTTCTACTCAACTCAAGTAAAAGTATAAGCAATTGGAGACGGGTCGTGTTGTAACATAACTAAATCCTTTCTAGACAAAACTTTTTAAAAAAATAATAATAATAATAATAATAATAATTTAATGAGTCATAACCAAACAATATATAAGGTATAACCAAAGACCTTTTCAGCCATAAACAAAACAATAATCACAATAGGTCATAATCAACATTACACAATGAACCATAACCAAGTCATAACTACCAACATGTCATGACCAAAGAAGACAAACATCTTAACTAGAGCATATGGAATAGAATTTTCCAGCCTTAGACCGTGTTTGGTTGGAGAATTTGATGAGACAAATGAAAAAGGAAAAGTAATGCAATCTCACCTTTTGTTTGGTTATAGTGAAAGTGAGAGAAAAATACAATCCTACACCTACTTTTCGTCTTTTGTTTCACGTAGGCTATTTTGTTTCTCTATTTCCGAATTCAACCAAAAAAATAGATTAGAATTCGAATCTTATCAATTTTTTATCATTTTCTTTCCATTTTCATTTTGATCATCAACTCCTCCAACTAAACACAGTTTGGTTCGTGGATTTTGGGGAGTCATTTGGAAAGTGAAAGGAAAAAGTTGTGTGAAATGTACATGAAATATTTTCCTTCTCCTTTCCAAACCCCAAACACAGCCTTAGTTAATACAAGTTTTTCACACGAAACGAACCCGAAAATGAAATTTCCCGGGTTTTTTTTTTTTTTTTTCTTTCGCTTTCTCGTTTTGTCAAATTTTCAGCAACCAAACAGTAAGTAAGCTTATCAGCAAAAGAGTAATAAACAAAAAAATGCATACCAAGATGAGGCGCTGAGTCGAACTTCAAGCTCTCGACAGCCACAAGAGTGGCTGATTTAGAAGGAGGAGAGTTCTTGGAACGAGAAGGCGATTTGGGAAATTTGATAGAGCGTTTGAGATTGGAAGTGGTGGAAGAAGAAGAAGAAGAGAAGGAGGTGTCGAGTGAGGAGACGAAGTGTTTGAGAGGTGCGTCGAGGGAGGGAAAGATCTTGGAGGCGGTTTTAATGGCGGAACGGAACAGTGAGCTGAGGTTCTTGGCTTTGGAGGCGGGCATTTCATTCTCTTCTCTCTCTCTCTCTCTCTCTCTCTCTGTGCAACAAGAGATAGGTGATGATGGGTTGTTGGATTTGGGTTGCAGGTGTGGGTTAACGGGCATATAATTGGACTAGGGTTTAGGAATCAAAGGCAGTTGTTTGGTGTAATTTTCTTAGGAGTGTTTAGGGTTTAGTGTTTGTTGTAATTTTTTTTTTAGGTCTTTCTAGGTTTTTTTTTGGTGTAATTAACTTTTGAATTGAAGAATTAAAAAATATGTTTAGTTTATCATTTCTTTAAAAGAAAAATTAGCTTAAGATTACGAGCATTTCCCTAAATAAGCCAAAATAGTAAATCAATTCTCAAACTAAGCCTAGTTTTGAAAGAATTTCCAAAATAGACTAAATCGCGATTGTGAACCACGATTTCAACACATATACGCCTCTCTCGCGTGGGAGACGGGAAATCTTAAAATCATGGTTACGAAACGCGCTTTTGATTAAGAAATCGCGATTGCAAAACGCGCTTTTAATTAATTTTTTTTTCTTCTGAACTCGCTGTTCCAAACCACAATTTTAACCAAATTTTTTTTTTTCTAAACTCGCTATTTCTAACCACGATTTTATCAAAAAACATTTTTCTTCTGAACTCGTTTTTCCTAACCACGATTTTATCAAAAAATATTTTTCTTCTGAACTCGCTCTTTCGAACCACGCTTTTTTTGCCAAAACTTTTTTCTTCTGAAATCGTGATTATGAACCACGCTTTTAGCGTAAATTTTTTTTTTTTGTTTTTTTTTTTTGTTTCTATCGTCATTGTTTTGGTGATAATGTATTTCAGAATAATTTTTTGGGTTACAATTGTTTTACTAAAACCGTTCTCATGTTATTTTTTTTTCTTTTCTTTTGTCTTTATTTTGGGTTAGAATGTGTAATTCGGCATTTTTTTTTTGCTTGACTTATTTTGTTTTTTCTTGTGTTTGTTTTGGGTTAGAAGGTAATAATGTAATTCATAAATTTTTTTAGCTTTAGTAAAGCCGTTTTGATGTAAATTTTTTATTTTATTTTATTTTTTCTTTGTTTTGGGTTAGAAGGTGTTATTCAGTAATTTGTTTAGGCTTTAATAAAGCCGTTTTCATTTAAATATATATATTTTTTCTTTTGTCTTTGTTTTGGGTTTGAAGGTGATAAGGTAATTCATAAATTTCTTTTCGCTTTACTAAAACCATTTTCATGTGAAGTTTTTTATTTTTTATTTTTTTCTCTTGTCTTTATTTTGGGTTAGAATGTGTTATTCAGAAATTTGTTTTGGCTTTACTAAAGCCGTTTTCATGTAAATAAAAAAAAATTTCCCTGTTGTCTTTGTTTTGGGTTAGAAGGTGATAATGTAATTCATAAATTTCTTTTTGCTTTACTAAAGCCGTTTTCATGTAAAGTTTTTATTTTTTATTTTTTTCTCTTGTCTTTGTTTTGGGTTAGAATGTATTATTCAGAAATTTGTTTTGGCTTTACTAAAGCCGTTTTCATTTAAATAAATTTTTTTTTCTGTTGTCTTTGTTTTGGGTTAGAAGGTGATAATGTAATTCATAAAACCTTGAAGAAAAAACACATAAGTCTCCCACAAAAATATATAGGCAGTACAGACATAAGTCTCGGACAACAATACATTGTGGACACCATGAATTGAACACACAATACATAGATAAACATAATAGTTAGACAGACAAATATTAGCCAGACAATTTGACAAACTCATTACGGAAACACTTACTCTAACACAGACATTACATATTAATGCATGACCTAATATTGCCAAAGTGTAGACATTAACACCTAATTCGCGCTTAAATCGGCAGGTGGCTCAGAGTCTGAATAATCCGAAAGCTCAGCGTCAGAGACAAGTTCAGGATCCTCTATGATACCCTTGATAGCCGCAACATTTGGTTCAGTTCTGTTCTTCTGGGCATCCTTCCTAACTATGTGTAGCTGCATATCGCGGGCTAACCTACGGCCCATTTGAGAAATCTCACGTTGTAGTCTTTCACATAGTCGATCAACATTATCAGGATCTTCCTTTTGGATCTCAACAGAATGTGCTTTTGGCACCTTCAGTCGATTTTCCTGACATAATCTTTCCATTTGCACTCGCTCTATAAATAGTGCGGGCCACTTTAGAAGTCTAGCGTTTGCTAAACCATATCCTATTTGATTATCTGATGGATCCTCCACCAAACCACATGGATCTCGATAGTACTTGGGCATGACAAAATGTCGCTTCCCAAACCTATCATGATAAGCACAAGAGGCATCTAACAAAGGAAATGGTGTTTTATCTTCAGCATCGCCACTTCGTCTTCCCCCTCCTCGTCGTGAACTGTCACCCCTTTGCAAGTTCCTACCACCTCTGCGATTCCCACTCCCTCCCATGAACCATGTAGCCATGCTAATTTTTTAAAACAAATGAATAATAATTTCGTAGGGTGAAATGAGTTGTAAGGTTGTGTCTTCACCTTTAGTTGTTTATATAGTTGGTTATGAACGGCTTTAGAAAGATGCTTCTGCATGACAATCCCACATATACGAACAAGGTATGAGTTGTCACTAGAATGAAAAAACAGAGTAAAGCAAATACTGTGTACCAAGTCACGTGACTTGACAATCCATCTGCATATACCGACAAAGTAAGGGCATGCTCACTGTAAGGTAAATCAGTAAATTCACTGTTGCCATGTGACTTTCTGAATTAAGAATCCCACATATATCAATAAGAGATGAGTTGGCACTGTAATAAAAAAAATTGAGCAAAAAATTGAGAAAACCAAAGCCTGTGCACCAAGTCACATGACTTGGCAATCCATCTGCATATACCGACAAAATAAGGGTATGCTCACTGTAAGGTAAATCTGTGAATTCAGTGTTGGCATGTGACTTTCTGAATTGAGAATCCCACATATATCAATAAGAGATGAGTTGTCACTATAATAAAAAAATGGAGCAAAAAATTGAGAAAACCAAAGCCTGTGCACCAAGTCACATGACTTGACAATCCATCTGCATATACCGACAAAATAAGGGCATGCTCACTGTAAGGTAAATCAGTGAATTCAGTGTTGGCATGTGACTTTCTGAATTGAGAATCCCACATATATCAATAAGAGATGAGTTGTCACTGTAATAAAAAAATCGGGCAAAAAATTAAGAAAATCAAAGCATGTGCACCAAGTCACATGACTTGACAATCCATCTGCATATACGAACAAAATAAGGGCATGCTCACTGTAAGGTAAATCAGTGAATTCACTGTTGCCATGTGACTTTCTGCATTGAGAATCCCACTTATATTAATTACAAATGAGTTGTCATTGTAATAAAAAAATCGAGCAAAAAATTGAGAAAACCAAAGCATGTGCACCAAGTCACATGACTTGACAATCCATCTGCATATACGAACAAAATAAGGGCATGCTCACTGTAAGGTAAATCAGTGAATTCACTGCTGCCATGTGACTTTCTGCATTGAGAATCCCACATATATTAATTACAAATGAGTTGTCACTGTAATAAAAAAATCGAGCAAAAAATCGAGAAAACCAAAGCCTATACACCATGTCACATGACTTGACAATCCATCTGCATATACCGACAAAATAACGGCATGCTCACTGTAAGGTAAATCAGTGAATTCACTGTTGCCATGTGACTTTCTGAATTGAGAATCCCACATATATCAAATTGGTGTTGAGGTAAATCTGTTTGTGTATAATTAATTGTAAATAGTGATTTTGACAAGCAAATCAAGTAAAACCAATTGGGTTTTAAATTTAGTTTCCCAACTGGACCAACCACTTGGCTTTGAGCTTGTTTGTCCAGCCCCCCAAGTTTAGTTATATGTCAACCCCCCATTCCTTACCATAGTCATCATTTTGACTGGACTTCCAGGAATTAGAAGGCGACTCTTTCTTCTTTCCCAATGGAGATTGAAATTCTTTACGTACAGGATCCCTATTTCACGAGCCCCAGTTAAGGGAAGCTTTTCACTGAGCTACCTGTTCTGTTTTATGTGTTGTTCAAGGCGGTAGTTCGTTTGTATGAACTTTATTTAGTTTCCCAACTGGACCAACCACTTGGCTTTGAGCTTGTTTGTCCAGCCCCCAAGTTTAGTTATCTGTCAACCCCCCATTCCTTACCACAGTCATCATTTTGACTGGACTTCCAGGAATTGGAAAGCGACTCTTTCTTCTTTCCCGATGGAGATTGAAATTCTTTACGTACAGGATCCTTATTTCACGAGCCCCAGTTAAGGGAAGCTTTTCACCGAGCTAACTATTCTGTTTTATGTGTTGTTCAAGGCGGTAGTTCGTTTGTATGAACTTTATTTAGTTCCCCAACTGGACCAACCACTTGGCTTTGAGCTTGTTTGTCCAGCCCCCCAAGTTTAGTTATCTGTCAACCCCCCATTCCTTACCACAGTCATCATTTTGACTGGACTTCCAGGAATTGGAAGGCGACTCTTTCTTCTTTCCCGATAGAGATTGAAATTCTTTACGTACAGGATCCCTATTTCACGAGCCCCAGTTAAGGGAAGCTTTTCACCGAGCTACCTGTTATGTTTTATGTGTTTTAAGTATTTACATCATTCAACATACATTAATCCAGAATATTCATTAACTCATTGCAATTCAATAAAGAAAGTCATGAACTAATAAATGTGCAGTTATAAATGTAGTTATTTCATAAACTTCAAGTTCATAAAACAAATACTTGAAATACATCCGTACGTTAGATGAACAACAACATTGTCTTACACTCCAGTAACGAAGATATGAGACAACATACAAACATATATGACAGATAAAGGTGTTTGATTTCTCATTCCTCATCTGACATGTAGTAGTCAGAGAGATATTTTTCATTGTTTAAGACATTATTTCGCTCAATCACTATCAAATCTCTATTGCTTGCTTCTGCCATTTCGGTGGCTAGCTAAAGCATGAAATGTCGACATCTCCGCATCAACATTCTATTGTTCTCCTTCTTAATTCTGTTAACTGCTTTTTCATAGTCACTCACATTTCGTCTAGCCATGGTCAATGAACGACGATGAGGTACCGATGCCCCAAAGTTACGTAAATCATTAAACAATCCTTCTTGCTCCGTTACCCTGAACGCCCATTCTGCTCGGATACCAGCATAATAATCCTTCGGACTCGAGTACTTTTCGCTCTTGTAGTCATAAGTAAATGGAGGTAGCAGCCACACTTTCGGATTTCTTTGCTGGCGTGAACTTCCTGCACCTCTTGAAGACATTGTTCATAAAATAAATAAACAAATAAAATAGTAATTGTAGATATATTACTATTATTATGACTTGAACAAACATCATACTGAGGGTGTCGCTATTTATAGACATCATCCTGAGGGTTAACTAGAGATGATCTAGTGACGATAATGCATGCTGGGGCACTATGGAATAAGTGATACCCGTGATATTATTTTTTAGCTTTTCATTTCATGCAATCCTGAGTACCCGTGACTTTGTGTACCTGTGATGTAGTCATGGACATGGTTGCCAGATAAAATCATAATTGTAGGCCAGAGGATGACAATGCTATCCCTTCATATTGGAGTAGTGAGTTGTCAAATAAAACAAAGCAGTGAGTTGTCAAATAAAACAACATGCAGTGAGTTGTCACATCGCCACATGAAACTATTTTTTCATGCTTACTTTTTTAATACATAAGTAGTCACTTGGAATTGACGATTTCAGTACAAATTGGTGCTTTCAACAAATTATAAATGAAATTAAATGCTTAAATTTTTGTTTTAAAGTAATATTATTCGTAAACAGCCTATATTTTATCTTATTTTCACTTAGTGAACTTCACAGTCATCCCATTTTCTCATCTTTGCATTTTTTGCTTCTTTTTATATTCGGTAAATTACACTTTACGCCTTCAGTCCATCACATAATTGTTTATCAACACTATTGCCATGTGGTCGTATTGATGTGCCATGTGGTCGCAAAGTCAGAAAGTCACATGCATTACTGCATCACTGCACAAAGTGACATGCATCACTGCATTACTGCACAAAGTCACATGCATCACTGCATCGCTGCACAAAGTCAGATGCAACACTGCATCGCTGCACAAAGTCACGTAGCATCTGAGGAAAAAACAAAGCATCCAAATTATTACATATGTTCAAGTCATTGGCGAGCATCACTGACAAATGTTGGACGTATCACTGCGCCGAGCTACAATTTATTATCGCACCATACCTACTGTGCCCTTGTGAATTATGCAATCCATTACAATTTTGAGGGGGTGTCATAACAAAATAACAATAAATTAATAAATATGTCAATACACCTAAAAAGTAAAACAAATTTGTGAATAAATATTTCCAAAAATTTAAAAAGATTTTAAAGATTTTTAAATTGTGAGTTCACATTTATTTTTAAAAAAAAATTTCAGGCAAAGAAATTTGACTAATTCAGACGTTTAGTCGGTTGATCAGCTTGGTTTTTATTTTATTATTATTTTTTTATGTTTTTACTTTTTGTTTTGGAATAACAGTAAATCATGCAATTAATAAAAGTCGAAGTGACAACTCCTATCAAGTTGATGCATTGTTGTTCAGGTCATAAAAGTTGATGTGACAACTCTGATGCATAGTTGTTTACAATAATTTCATACATACAGCTACCATGTGTATATATGGTATAAATATTGCATCATACCACAACAAAAGTTTTACAGCTATTTCGAGCGATATCATCATAAGATATACGGTGGTTGATCTGTATTCAGCAATGGGTCGGTATTGGGTTGCAGATGGATATGAATTTGAATACCCAATAAATCCAAATTTGCGTTACTCACGTGCCACCGTCAATACCATGAGAGCTGAGTGGGAATTTTGCAAAACTCGAGCAAATGTTCTCGTTGAGCTATGTCGTGAAGTTAATCTTAAATTTCCTCGCCGGTTAGCCATGCGTATGCCAACTGACACTCCACAGTTGTTGCAAAGGGCATTGCATCATATCCGCGACGAGGTTAATCGCATGACCCAACGTTTGCAAAGGTCCGGACTAATGAAGACCGCAAATGAGCGTGCCGAAGATGGGTTAATGGATGATGCACACCAGTACTACGCCTGGAGCATGGATGTTATGTATGAATCTGATATTGAGATGTCAGATGATGATGATAATGAATGAAATTGTTTAGATGAACGCTCAAACCATTTCTGTAATGCATGCAATTTTTAATGCTTATCCACGACTTATCAATGAAGGGAGATATTTCAATTGCTTTCGAATAACTCTACCTTTACTTTCTCTCCGTTATTGTTATTTTGAAGAACGCTACTTCAACTAAACTTTCATGATTTCATGCATTATTGATGTGGAATATAATAATGATACTTAATGAAGTAAATGTTCATATAACAAATAGTTGAAATACACGTTTAAGCTATATGAACAACAAATATATATGTCTACATTTTGTTTGGTTATCATTGGTTTGTACATGAAAAGAAGACAGTGAATGCAATCATTCAGAAAAGTGAAAGAAAAAGGAAAACAAAATTATGTGTTTGTTTAGATATTTGTTTTGTTTCCTATTTACTCATATTTTTCCCCACAACTATCCATTATGCAATGTTTACATTTTTTTCCCAGATTTTTTTTGTATAAAATTTTTAGTAACCTGTAGCAACACAAGTGGTCCTCCAATCTCGCTCAATAATAAAATCCTATCAATTCTTATCCTTTTTTTCCTGTTTTCCTTTTCATTTTTATGGAAATCATCAAAACAAGTAAGAATAAAAAATTGTAAAATTATATTTTTCGAATAAATAAGTATAACACATTTACATCATCTGTACAAGTTTGATTTACAAAAACTATAACAAAAACTATAAATAAAATAAACTATACACTCCACATCACACTCCCTAATGCCCTAACCTACCCCCAGTCCCACAATCCCAACCGTGGACCTCCCTCCTCGGTCTCCTGCGGTAGACTTTCTGAATATCTGACTCCCCAAATCGTAAATGCGTATCCTGTGGAGCCTGTGAGTGTGACCCCTCCTCTACTGCATGTGCTGCCCCTGATCCTGTCTGTGGCGGAAGATCGGATACTGCTGTGAGCTGTGAAACTCCATCATCTGGTGCAACTGTATCACGATCTGCAGCTGGAGCTCGATCTCTGCCTCTGTCCACACCCCGACCTCGGCCGCGACGTCCGCCACGACCAAAACCTCGGCCTCTACCGCGCGCTCTAGGTGGGGGCTCAATATGGGCCTCAGCGTCAACGTGGGAGATGTCTGTGAGAACTGCATCATGTGTACTCATGGTCGCGGTTGAACTGTCTGGTGGTGGTAACTGAGTGGGTGGGGTAACAACGTCATGCATGTATCGGGGCGGTGTCCAATCAGGGTCAGACACATAAGGTATGCCAGTATGCTGCGTAAGAAGTACATCGAGGGAATCTGCAGATATGTATGGGTAGTATGTGGTGGGGTGACTGATGTCAAAGGAGCTGATGTGGCAGGCGCTGAAGTGAAAGGCACTGACGTGGACGACGCTGATGTGTCTGGAGCAGCTGCTGAAGTGTGTACACCGTAGTGGCCATAATGCAAACAATCTCCCCGATGGGCAAATTGGAATGCCTGGTACAATAACTCTCGGATCTCTGCAACGGCCTGCAAGGCATGCTGTCCATCACGTCTCAAATGGGCGTCCTCAGCCAAGTGAAACGACCTCCCAGCTCCAGCCACCTAAACAAACATTCAGACGTATTATTAGGCTACAGTTGACTGAAAGTAAATCAAGTATGATTTTAATAATTATCGGACATGTAATATGATACTCACCAATGCCTCAAGATAAGGCCCAACTCCTTGATATCCAGACTCAGACACGTGGCTCGGATTCCCGACAAGTAGGTGTGTATGTCGCCGATACCACAACATGTAAGGGTCAGAAGAGGGGATCACCTCATCGCTGTAGTCAGCCTGTACAATACTATCCCGGCGGGCATCCCACAACTGTATATAGGGCATATAAAATAGATGCCAGCCAGTGCCAACTCGGCCACGCCTATCAGTGACGTGCAACTGCCACTCAGTGTCGAACCGATCTGGCACGGACTGCACCCGACCAAACTGTCGGAGGACACGATGGGGGAGATGCCACTCAACCACGTCAAAACAAATAAGTGGCACTCTCGCCATCCATATCTCCTGATCCAGTCGGCAGTAGTCGGGGAGCGTACCGAGGACCCCAGCGTAAGGCTGCCAGATAAACTACAATGACGACAAATAAATTAAATTTTGATCGTGAACTCAAAACATATGCAATTAAGAAGACAACTAAAACGCAATCAAAAAATTTCATACCTCGCCCTCGATCATCCGGTCCAGCTGGTCTCTATAAACAACCACTACGTGGGTCGAGACGACCTTGTGGCCCATGTCAACCCTCCACCGGCTACCTCGCGGTCCGGTAGGCAACTGCATGTCCCCTTCACCCATAGGAAGCTCACCAAGACCAACCGGTTGCCGCCTAGACGGGGCAATGCGAGTCAATCTCTCCCATGCCCAAATCTGTAATAGTTTGAACACAATTACAATACTGATATATGGCATACAATATGAATTGACATGTAATAAAATTCTTACTGACCTGTAGCAACACAAGTGGTCCTCCAATCTCCCTCGTATCCACCTGAGCTGCTCGACATAGCATCCTATACAACCATGCCAGAGCCGCGCTACCCTAGCTGTACTGCCCAATGGCAAGTACATCAGCTTGAGCAGGTTCTGTGACTTATCAGGGAGAAGTACCCCCCCAATAAGCCATAGAATATATGCTCGGGTATGCTGCTGTACCAACTCATCTGGAGCATGATCTGGAAAATGAGCAAAGTGCTCGGCCAGCCACCTCACCCTCAGTCTACCTGCCTGTAAATCTGCTGGTGTAGGTGCTACTCCCAATAGCTCAGCACATAGGGCTATCCACTACTCCGTCGCGAAAGATGGATCAACTCTAGTAACTGCTCGGCCATTAATCCGAAGACCATATAGGACGGATACGTCCTGCAACGTAACAGTGGCCTCCCCGATCGGGAAATAGAATGTATGAGTCTCTGTGCGCTACCTCTCGACGAGAGCAGTGATGAGTGCGTGGTCCAGTCAAATGTGCCTGATACGATACACACCATAGAATCCCGCGCGTAATAGATACTGCAAGACTCTATGGTCCAACGGATGCTCCCACAATCCAGAATCTGCCCGACGACATGTCAACATGGTGCGTGCTTCATCCTGCACAACAGAATGACCAATTTAAATAATAGCATTATCACGAAATATACAACAAAATGCAATGTATTTTAATTGTAAGCGTAAAGTCCAACAAACGTTATTGCATACCGGACGGTCCCAAATACTGTCAGCCCGATGCGCCTGTCTGAACAGTGGAACCTCCTCAGGTACATATGCCATGAAGCCTGTACAACTGAAATATTAGATCACCATATCAAAATCTCATTTAATCATAACATAATAACAGAAAAACTGTAATTATTGATTTTGTACTTAACGATTTAAAATACAATGAAGTAAATCTTATGTGTTCGAGAAAAGACAAATTTATGTGCCACTTACACGGAAGCAATTTGAAATTAATGATTACATTTATGGCATATTTGACAAAACTTAAATATTGATTTTGTAATGCTAAAAGTTTGAATAAATTATAAATTTTGCAACTTACATATAAAATTTGTAATTGTGAACAATGACTGCAGCATTCCAATTTTTAAAATTAAAATTTACACTTTCGGTTAATTTTTTTAAAATTTATAAACTTTTTAAATTATAAAATGTGAACGATGATTGTAGCATTCAATATTAAATTTATTCAAGAATATGAAATTTTGAAATGGTAGAAGAACTATGTGATTAAGTATAGAATCTTGTAATACACATTTCGAATCAAGTACACAGTTAAAAACTAGTACACATTTTCAATAAATTATACAAGTTTGAATAAATTATACACATTTTAAATTTTGCATTACACATTTTGAATCAAGTACACATTTTGTAATACACATTTTAAATGTACGACCCCGTTTACAAATAAAGAATTTAAAAATACATAATTAAATGATCTATTACAAATAAAGAAGTTAAAAATGATATACTACAACATGCAAGTATTACATAGTCTTCATCGACCAAGTCGCGCCGGACATGTTCACCTGTCATGACCTGTCTGGTGGCACTCACTGTAACGAGCTGTCAAACGCCTGTCTGATATATCCATCTCATTCGGAATATGAGCCATAGATGTACGACCCCGTTTTACTTCTCACAGACGAAGTTCATTAGGCATTAAGGTCCATTGTGGATCATCCCAATAATCTTAATGCGGTATTGGATTGAATTTAGTTTCCCAAACCCTCATGTATAAAGGAAGCCTATATACTGGATCAACGTACTGGAATGGATTGTCACCGCATTCAGACATTACAGCGAGCATATGGGAACATGGATAGTGTCTTATCTCATATTTCCCACAACTGCACGTGGGTTGATTCATCCGCACAATCTGTCTATTGCGACCTCGTCCACGGCGAAAAGATGTTTGCACCTCAAATACACGGCGGGGCCTATAAGACAATATTGATATAAACTAATCAAGTTCATGTTTTTAGGTGTAATTAACTTAACAACATAATAACAACAATTTTTTCACATTACAAACTAACCTGTCATACGATATCAACTGGAAAGTATTTCCCCTTGCGATACTCCCCTCGATAGTTTTTTGCATCTCTCTAGGGTATTGGAACTCATTGCGTACATCTGTTTCAACTTGGGCTCCCATCTCGTCAAAATATTTGACGAGCCGTCGAAATGTAAATTCAACCATAGCTGAGATTGGTAAGTTCCTTGCACATTTCAAAACGCTGTTGAAGCACTCTGCATCATTACTGGTCAATACCCCCCAGCGATATCCACCGTCATATGCAAGGGCCCAGTCCTCAGGATTCATCTTGTGCACCCAATTGATGGCTTCTTGGTTAATAGCCTGTATCTGATCTAAGTAACCATTACACTTTCGTCGTTGATCAGCACTCCCTGCTTTTCCATAGAAGTTGTTTGAGCTCCTTATTTTTGAAATGTGTGTTAAAGTTACTGCAAACATGTCGAAGGCAGTGCCGATGATATCCAACAAATTGGAGCGAGGGATTCAGCCAATGCCGCCTCACGGTAACTAAAATACTCTCAGCTCGATCAGATATCAAAGTCACTCCCTGTCGGTCCATGACAATATGTTCCTTGATATTTTGAATGAAGAACGACCAAGACTCCAAACTCTCCCTGTCGACAACAGCGAATGCAAGCGGTAATATTTTGCCATTGGCAGTGACAATCGTTGCTACAAGCAACACACCAGTGTATTTACTGTATAAGAATGTACCATCTATAGTTATAATAGGCCTACAATATATAAAGCCATCGATGACGGGTTTGAATGACCAGAAAACAAAGTGGAAGACGGGCATAATGGTTGTATGCCCGGTATATCTGTGCTTCCATGTCACGATGGTGCCAAGATTAGATGTCTGTAATGCATGCATGAATTTAGGCAACTGCCTATATGATTCATCCCAATCACCGAATACCATTTTAAGTGCCTTTGCTCTTGCATGCCACGCTTTCTTGTATGATATACTATAGTTCATGGTCTTTTTTATATCTTCGATCTCATTCTTAATTGGCATATCAGGTTTATTCTGCATACGACAATCAAATATGAGTTGGATTATCTGGGTGTGAACACTATAAACAAACAAATATATATATATATGTAAACATTTATTTTTTATACTAACCGCAACTTGTCCCAAAATATGAGAAGCAATGTAACTGGAGCTAATATTAGTGTGGTCCCTGTTCATTCGTAGGTATAAACAATGGTGAGGACCCCTGTACTGCTTTATTTCAAAAAGACCATGTTTCCTACTAAGAGATGCACGTAACCACCAACTGCAGTCGTGCTTGCAAGCAGACACCCAAAGGTCTCGCTTGGAGGTTACGACCTTATACTCTCGATTATTTGTTGCATGGTACAATTTCATAGCATGTAGAAGTTGCTTCTTATCAACAAAAACCATTCCTCTGTCCAACTCTGGATTTTCAGCACTCCAGATCCGGTTACGGGGAACGACATCACGGGTACTAATGTCAAAATCACCACTCATGTGAATGTTGTCATAGAAAGGGATTTCAACTCTAGGTGGAATGGGGGCATTTTCAGGGTCAACGGGAGCCTGGGCGTCATATTCATCATCATCATCTGATCCGCCTAATAAATTTTCTTCATCGCACATTTCATTGTCGTCATCGTTTAGGGCGACATCATGACCATACATGTCACTGTGAGCAAACTGCACCTCGTTCACTGTTTCAGCCATATTACCAGCAACTTCAACCGGAGTGGTATGATAGCTGCATGTGGACACATCTTGTGTGTTATTGTCAACTTCATAATCATATCCACCACGTGAACTTGATTCTACACCATGGCCCTGAAATGACTATTGTGTGTAGCACAGTGGATAACATTGACCTGATTCATACATAGGAGACTGAAATGCTGTTGTGTCAATTCCATGCGTCAGCAATGTAGTGAACGGACGAGAATCCATTTGTGCCATGTTCGGGATATTGTGTACAACCTCTTTATCAATGTAGACTTCCAAACAATTTGGTGCTTGAAAACTTGCACCGATACTTAATATGGTGTTCAACGCCTCATCGTCATTGATCGGTAATATCTTGTATTTGTTGTGCGTTTGCCACTGGCGATAAGGATATCTACATTTGAAGGTCAATTGGACACTTTCCTCGTAACTTGCCACCTTTGACATAAACATCTCCTCCAAATTGCTAAGCGTGGTGCCAATTTGCACCGCATATATCCCTTTCGGCTCAGCATCATATGAGACGCCTTCATCGGGATCCCGAATTATGTTTCCCCCCAATAGAAAATAAATGGAACAGTGTCCATATACTTGCTTCAATTAAGACAAAAAACATTAAAATAGCAACAATATACTTATATCTCCTTGTACTTGTAAAAGAATTATATGAATTTTAACTCATTCAATTACAATTACTTGTGATGCAAAAACTTTATTTAAGTAATCAGCAATTGTAATCCAACAAGCAGTATTGATTTTTGAATTAAAATATGAGTTAAAACAATGATAATGCTTTAGATTTTTTAGCTTTTTAAGAAACAAAGCTTACAACACATATAAAATTAACATCATGTTCTTCTGTTATGATGTTTACATTATTTATTATGATTAAGATCATGCTCTTGTGCACATTAAAACAAATTCAGCTAAGTTTTAGGTCTGAAAATCTTTTATTAATTTTGTATAAATTATAAAAAAAATTATTATAAATTATAAAGTAACAACATTTGTAATCATTAAATAAATATAATTGATGTAAGTTGATTTAGGTATTCATAAATTATAAATCTAAATAATTTACATAAACTTATGAGTGTAAGTTGTTAATCTTGTTACTTTGAGTGTAGGTAAACTTATGAGTGTAGGAAAATCCAACAATCTTATGAGGTAGGTAAACTTATGAGCGTAGGTAAACCTAACTTTACATCAAAGTAACAACCTACATCAAAGTAACAATATTTTTAATTTACCTAAATTTCTAATCATAACATAAATTATGAGTGTAGGTTGTGAGTTTATATAAATTATAAAGTGTTGGTAAACTTTATTTATACATAAATAAATTTGATTTATACATATTCGTGACCGCGCTTGTAAGTAAAATATGTAAAAACGTGTTTTCAAAACACATTTTGAACAAAAATTCAAAATCAGCACTCACTCTTATTTGTCACAGACACTCACACTCTCTCTGTATCTCTCTCTCTGACACACACACCCACAACACTCACACTCACACTCACACTCACATATATAATTTTTAATATATATAAATTTTATTTCATAAAATTCAGAACAATTAAATTTTTTTTAATTTAATTTTTCTTTTCAAATAATTTATTTTATAACTTCATAAACATAAACCTCAGGGGCGTCAATGTAATTTACCTAAATAAAAAAATTACATTTTAAGAATTAAAGTAAAAAAATAATCATTTTATATAGTTGATTATTATTTGCTATTATCAATTATTATTATATATATTTAATATTGGTCTGAATTTTACAAAATAAAATTTATATATATTAAAAATTATATATGTTTGCTGTGAGTGTGAATGTTGTGGGTGTGTGTGTCAGAGAGAGAGATAGAGAGAGTGTTTGTGAGTGTCTGTGACAAACAAGAATGAGTGCTGGTTTTGAATTCTTTGTTGAATTTTTACATTTTGCTTAGAAGTGATTATTATCCACGGGTCAACAGTAAAACCGTGGTTTGCAACCACGTTTTCTGAAGATAGAAAGAATTACTTAACAAAAGCATAGTTATATATAAATCAAATTTCTTTAATCAGATTTACTTTAAAAAAATAATTAATTCAAAATTTATGTATAAATAAAATTTCCTTAAAAGCGTGATTTGTAACCTAGACAGATATATCAATAATTTTGAATACGAAGACATTACGAAGATTCTTCTTTTATTTTTCTGTTCATATAATTTTATACTATAATTTGTATCAAGTATTGTATTTATTCAGTGCGATTGGACAAAATTGGACAAGTCATACAAAAATCTTAAATCAGAGTGTAACTTTTTCTATGAAATTATTATTTTTTTCATTGAGTTCAAATAACTCGACTTATTTTGTATGACTTGTTCTTAATTTTTATTTCAAACATTGTTCACATCATTTTTTAAAAGTGGTGGTCCAATTAGTGAGATTTATGGACAATTAAAGACAAGTTACTTTTATTTACTCAAGCTTCTGCCAACAGGGACCTTAATGACAAAGTTATTTGGTAGGTTATTTCCTATGACATTATTCCCTAACTTAGGAAAATAACCTCATATGAAATAACGTAGGAAACAACTTAGGGAAATAACGTAAGAAATAACATAAATAATAAATTAATGAGCTCTCATAATTTTAAGCAATATAAAAAACATAACAAAAAAATTATCGACCTGAATCGAGTTAAACTTGAGTTTCATTAATATTAATGAGCTCTCATTATGTGTTAAAAATTAGGTATGCTCCTTTCAGATCTCAAGTAGAACTCTCAGTATGTGTCATGTTTATAGGTATTAATTGAGATTTGTCGGATCTACGTGGAAGGCACGTTTGGTGTGGATTGTAAGATTAGTCAATAAATACGTAAACTGATTCAGACATCTGACTATTATAAAAAGTTAAAACTTAATTAAATAAACATAATGCAGGCGCATAGAGAATAACTCAATTGGATAATTCAAGTGGGTAAAAATTATCGAGAATGACTCATTTTATAAATCAAATATTTTAATTTTTTCAAACATAATTCTTAAACAATTTTTTTTTTTTTTTTTTTTATATCAAATGTTTTCATAATAGCATTTTCCATGATGACTTGAAAGTTCTCGTTTGGCAAAGAGGTAAAAAGTAATTTTTTGACTTCTAATTTTTTGTGGATCAAATTATTTGACCCCTAATATTTATATCAATTTTGTTGTGGATCACTTCTAAAAAGTCATTTATTTATATCAAATTTATAAAAAGGAATGTCATGAAATTTAAGGAGGAAAAACTCGAAAATGAAATTCAACCCTAAATGGGCCATGAAATTCAAGTAAACTATACTTTTTATATTTAACCACGATTAGATTTGAATTTAGTGCATAAATTTAGTCAAACCAATTTTTCTTATCGTAGGGGCATGTCGCATCAATGGCATATTTTAAAGTTTTCTTTGTTTTTTTTTTTGTTTTTTGGGTCAACATTCTAAGTAGTTAGATTTTTAATTTGTTAATAAAATTTTAGTGTACTACTTAAAGGGTCACCCATAGAAAATATTAACAATCACAATCACTCTTTAAAAAAATGTAATAAGAAAACGAAAGAAGGCCTACACCGACATAAAATTTAATTATCTGACTTTTCTATTTTGCCATATCCTTATCTCCAAAATATATATATATATATATATATATTTGTTCCTGGCCAAAATTATGAGAAAACTTCCATAACAATTTATTATCACAAATTTTGTTCCTTACTTTCCAATTTCTTATTCTTACTTAAAAAATTGAAATTTAGAACAAAAAATTTTTTGTTACTTTATTAATTTTAAGTTATTACTACTCCACATCACCTAATTAATAATAATTTTTACAGCCAAATTAACGTTTCTCTTTCTTATGTAATTAATTAACAGCATTAAAATTATTGTAAATATTTAGTTACACTTTTGTTGCATAGGACTAAGGTAATTTATTGGAATGAAAATAAAAGGGAATGGCATGATTATTCCTTAAATATGTTTTGATTAAAAAGAAAAATTTGTAGAAAGTGAAAGTGAAAGAAAAAAAAAAATTTTGAAAGAAAGGGATAGAAAATTTTGAAATTTTAATTATAGATAATTTTTATGTAGACAAAATTAGGTTTTCTTGTGTTTTGCCATGTTTTTTTCCAATAAATTATAAAGTTAGTTACGATAATAATATACAAGAAAATTATTATTATTATAACCCCTAACCCTAACCCTAATTTCAGATTTAAGATTTAAGATTTCACATTCAACAGATTATCTATAATTAAAATTCAACAAATTATCTATAATTAAACAAATTCAACAAATTATCTATAATTAAAATTCAACACATTCAACATTCACATTCAACAAATTATCTATAATTAAAATTCAACAAATTATCTATAATTAAACACATTCAACAAATTCAACAAATTATCTATAATTAAAATTCAACACATTCAACATTCACATTCAACAAATTATCTATAATTAAAATTTCACAAATATAAATCCTAACCCTAATTTATTATTTCTGATTTCACAACATTTTATTCACAAATATAAACCCTAACCCTAACCCCACATTCATGAACCCTAACCCTAATTCATTCACATTTTCACAAACACAAATGCAAACACAAATATATTCACAAATATAAACCCTAACCTTAATTTATTCGCATTAAAGTAGATGATAGAAGCCATACCAACGATAGAGAGACAATACTGAATCAGAGGGAGCTCGACAGAGAGAGAGCAGGGAGCACAGAGACAGAGAGAGAGGAGTCAGAGTGAGAGAGAGAGAGAGTAGTAAGACCGAGAGAGAGACAGCAGACCGAGAGAGAGACAGCAAGGAGAGGAAGAGAGGAAATGTAACAAGTGTGAATGCAAAACACGGGGCTGGGAGATCATATATAGGTTTTAAAATCGTGGTTGTGAACCACGATTTCGCTTAATGAAAAAAGAATTTGCCAAAAAACGTGGTTTAGAAAAGCGCTTTCAGAACAAAATTTTTTTCATAAAATCATGGTTATAAACAGCGAGTTCAGAACAAATTTTTTTTTCATAAAAGCGTGGTTTTAAACAGCGAATTCAGAACAAATTTTTTTTTTGATAAAATCATTGTTTGTAACAGCGAGTTCAAAGGGAAAAAAAATTAATTAAAAACGCGTTTTGTAACCGCGATTTCTTAATCAAAACCGTGTTTTGTAACCACGATTTTAAGATTTCCCCACTCCCATACGAGAGAGGCGTATATGTGTTGAAATCGTGGTTCACAACCGCGATTTAGCCTATTTTGAAAATTCTTTCAAAACTAGGCTTAGTTTGAAAATTGACTTACTATTTTGGCTTATTTAAGGAAATGGCCCTAAGATTACTCTCTTATTTTTAATAGTGAAAGAGATTCATTATTTAAAGTCCTTCAACCCTATACCCTGTATATTACAGAAATTTGACTCTCTCAACTTAAAAATCTCCTTTCTCTCTTCTTTTCCAGTACACACCATATTACAACCCAATCTTTCCTCCATGTCCCTACGCCACCATCGTTCGTCCTCTGTCGCCGGCCCCTTGTTGCGTTGCCACCGGCATCGCGATCTTGCCTCCACTCTCACTCTCACTCACTCTGTCACACCCACTCCCCCCGCCAATCACTACCCGTTGACTGCCGTCGACACCCCTGCTAATGTCACCAAAGCATCGCCGCTCGGCCGCCATATGCGCCACGTCTCGCCCCGCTGCTACACTGTTGCCTCCGTCACAGCCTTCAAAATGGGTTAACAAGTCCAAATCCCCTCTCATACTCTCTCTCTCTACACACTTTTATAGTTGTAGAGTTATATTTGTCAATTGATCTTCGTTGATGTTGCTACAACTATGGCAGCAAAGAGTTCTAGATCTAGTTCATCTGTTGATTCCTACATTAGCAGCTTGATTAGCTTGTCATCCAAGAGCGAAATGAGATATGAGGACGTTTTGTACAACATCAACACTGACGAGTCCAGTATTAGATTGCGAAGTGGTACTGCAGTTTTATGCTCTCTCTTTTTCTTTTTCTTTTTTAAATTAGTTCTCTGTGATGAAGATGATGAAGAAGATAAAGTGGGTCCAAGAAATAAGTAGAGACCGGCCATTGGAAATCACAGAAAATGAAATTTCTCTGGGTTAGAGATAATGGTTTCTTTGGTAATTTCTTTAGTTTGGAGAGAATTTCTCTGAGTTAAAGTGAATATTCTTGGTGAGAATTTCTTTGTGAAATCTAGAAATGAGATATGAGGGCGTTTATACAACATCAACACTGAAGAGTTCAGTATCGAATTGCAAAACGGTACTACAGTCTTATGATCTCTTTTTTTTTTTTTTTTTGAAAAATTAGTTCTTTGTTTTGTTTAATTAGTTCTATGTGGTGAAGATGATAAAGGAGATGAAGTGGGTCTCAGAGATAAGAATTTATCTGGATTGAAGTGAATTTTTCTGAAAAGTTCAAAGAAATTATTTTCTGGTGAGAATTTCTCTGTGAAGTCCAGGAAATTGTTTAGATCGAATTTTTTCTGGATCAATTTGAAGAACCTTAGACATTATTAAAATATTGAATGTCTTTTATGTTATAAAATCTTAATATCAGTGACCCTAAACAAAAATTCTCATTTTAAAATTGTTTTTTCTCTTTCCTCTTTCTTTCTCTCTTTTTTTAACACATTAATCAATCATTTTTTTTTTATCTCTTTTCTCTCATTCTCTCATATTTTATATATCAATTAATCAAATTTTCTCTCACACTTATCTAATTAATTACAAAAAAAAAAAATACAAATTATTTCAGAATTATTTTCAAAACTCATAACCAAATAAGTTTTCAATTTTTAAAACTCTTTTCAAATACTTATTTTTTTAAATACAATTCAAAACTAAACCATAACCGAAACGCTTTTTAAAAACTAAACCAAACAAAGCCTGGCTATGTTTGCTATGCTCTTTCAAAAAAATATTTTTAAAAATGAAAGAGAATTCTATTAAACATTCTTTATATCATATGCGTCTTTAGTTAGGCTATTTTTTTTTTTTTAGTTATGATCAATTTTTTTCTTTAATTATAACATTATTTGTGAGATTTGATTATACATTTTGTGTTTGATTATGATTTTTTTTTTGTTAGTTATGACTCCGAAAATATGAAATCATATCATTGTTTCTGTAATTACAAGGTGCATATAATACACATCCTTTGAGAGGTGTGTAATATATTGTCTTTTATATTTAGTGAATATTTTTTTTTATTTTAATTAATTTTTTCTTGTGCTTTTTAGTTGTAACATAATCTAAATGCATCTACAAAGTAAATAAATTAACTAAAATATTAAAAATAAAAAAAAATTAAATAAAAATAAATGTACATTTTTTTTTAGTATTTTTTTTCATATTTAGTTAATTTATTGTCTTAGACATATCTAATCTTGATATTTCCACCGAGTACAAAAATTCGATTAAAATATGAAGAAAGTTAAGTAAAGACAAAAGAAAACTCCTTTAAAAATAATTTTTGAAAATTTAAACTAAACAAAACCTTTTTATTTGATTTAGAGTTTTTAAAAATAATTTTATTTGTATTTGAATTTTTTAAAAACATTTTAATTACTTTTAAAAAAAAATTTGATTGACTTAATTTAAAATATATTTAAAAGCATAAAATTTATGCACAAAAATACAAAAAACATGTATAAAAATGTAGTATATTTTTGTATTTTGTTGTATTTAATGATTTCTTTTTTCCAAAATTTATAGTTTTAGGTGTAATTTAGATTAAGTGAATCTAAAATTTTTAAAAATGTTATTAAAATGTTAGGAAAATTCAACAAAAACAAAACATACAAATCAAACTTTAAAAAATTGCTTTTTAAAACACTAAATCAAACATATTTTATTTTATTTTGGGACTCAGATTCTCCATATTTCAAATATGAACTTTATAAATAATTTGATAATCTTGCGTGTCATATTATAAATCATTTTAACATAGCAGACGTTTGGGATTGACTTTTTTAGTTATTTTTTTAATTAAATTTAAATTGTACTTAACTAGACGAATAAGAAAAATAAATAAAAAATGAAAAAAATCAAAATAATTGTTTTGGCTTTTTTCATATTCTTTGTTTTTAAATCTTTTGGTCCGTCTATCCAAAAAACATTCACATCCATTATATCATGTCTAGAATTACGGCAATAATTCAATGATTATAAGTGTTTTGAGACCAAAAAAAAATTTTAACAGCATAAGATATTTGGCCGAGCATACAAGGTGAGAATCATGTGATCACTCTTTTTCATTTTCTCAATATATATTTTTGTTTTGGTAAAGCATGGAATGAAATTGGTTAAATTTAATCAATTTAATAAGATGTCTAGGAAGAGACTCAACTGAATTCCTTAGATGGCGTTTGGCATGAAAGTTGGGTTGATTTTTTGACTAAATTTAACATACCATAACAAGACCATCCACACATGGTAAAAGCACCTTTCAACTATATCCCTGCACTGATATAGATTGCGTTGAAGCTTTAGCAGCCTTGCAAGCTATCTAGTTTGCCAAAGACTTGTGTCTTCCATGTATCCAACTTGAAGGTGACTCCATGAATGTGATTCATGCTATTCAGGCTCCTGGTGCGGCTCTTTCTCCATATGGCCATCTTGCATTGGCTGCACACAACTTATTGTTTAGCTTTGGGTCTTTTTCGGTGTCCCATGTTTAGCAAGAGGGTAATTCTATAGCTCATGGTTTGAGCAGGTTAGCGTTTGACGGCATTGGTATGCGAGTTTGGATGGAGGATGTTCCACCCTTGCTTCAATCTTTAACTGTATCTGATGTACCTATTGTTTCCTGTTAATCTTACTCCTCTCTGTTCTAAAAAAAAAAAAGAACTATATCCCTGTGATTCTTTCTATCCCTGTCAGTTGCAAATATAGTTTATGAAATTTGTAGGTTTGAATTGAATTTTCACATGTTTTTACTTTTTGCCTGCTTATGCTAAATGTCAATTTTTTAATTTAAAAAAAAATGTCAAGGGTCAATTCAAAACAAAAATAATAATTACATAAAGAAAAAAATAATAAAATTAAAACATAAGACCTTAGGATCAATAAAGAACACTTTTATCTTTTGAGTAATACATATTTCTATTTATTTGAATAGCACATGTCTCGCATATGCAAACCGTTAATTAATTATAAAACACAGCTTCTTTTCCCTCCTTTGCTTCTCGTTTATTTTTTTATTCAAACAATAATCATATATATATATATATATATATATTTCATATCTCTTGCCATCAGCTGTGCTTAAATGACCACGCGTGAGTGTATGCGGAGCCAGGGTTTGAAAAAAAAAAGGAAAGAAGCTTGAGCTTGAGCTTGGGATAGGACTCAACATAAATGGGATTACTTTCAGTCCAACAGAAGCGTAAAATTGACAACAGAGAACTCTACTCGTAGTTTTCAAAACTTAAAATTGGAAGAAAAATAATAAGAAAATTATAAAAAAAAATAAAAAATGAAAGATGATACAAAGGAGGTGGTGGTGATGAAAAAATCATACCAACGAACTTTATCTATTTGCCCAATGAAGAAAGAGAGGTCCATATTACATGAGTCGCATGTTGGTGAGGGTATGCGTCTAAGTATCTGGTTCATCTAATTCTCATTGTTCAAGGACACTAAGACATAGCTAGATTTCAAATAAGAAATTTATTTTTATCTTTTCAGAATAAAAGTAGTGTGGACAAACTAATGTAGGGAACTTTACACATAAAATTGATATCTAATGCATTGTTATATAGTTACCTTGACTTTAAGCATATATAATGGGAGCATGTCTAACGAACCATGTCAGACATATAACCTTTCTCAATGTTGAGAGTCCAGCGAATTGGGATCCTCCCCTTGCACTCCCTCCTTGCATCCCTCCTTGCAGGCCCTTCGGGCCCATTTTTAGGCCCAATTTTGATAATCCGAACCGTTAATATTTTAAGATTTATTCAGTATATCATACCTGTAAAAAATCAAGTTGATCGGATATCAGAAAGTATGTGTTCGGAAAACTGTTTATTAAATTCTTTTAAAAAATAGTTTTTAGTTCGATTTTTCTGAACACATGCTTTTTGAAATCCGATCAACTTGATTTTTTACAGGTATGATATACTGAATAAATCTTAAAATATGAACGGTTCAGATTATCAAAATTGGGCCTAAAAGTGGGCCCGAAGGCCCTGCAAGGAGGGAGTGCAAGGAGGGAGCGCAAGGGGAGGATCTTGACTCGATCAAGAAGCTGCTCAATAATCATATCAGAAGCTGTAGTCTTTCCTGATACTGCACCTCCAGCAACTCCTGTCCCACAGAATGTTTTATAGAATCCATGTATTAATAAAAAAGGAGGACCCTTTTACTGTTAAAAAAAATTGAAGGAAAAAAGATAATCTAATAAAAAGAAAGAAACATAATTTATAAAAGCAAGGAATAAAGTTCCCTCATGGTGTAATATATATGTCTGTAAGTTAAGAACAAATCACTGAACAAGAGGCCAATAACAAATAGTAGAAGTAATACAAAGAAAGTACAGATGTTGAGCGTTTGTAACACAACATTTTTAACCCCCCAAAATCAACTGAATAGATTATGTGAAAAGAAGCACCAAGGGGGTGCAAACCATATAAGAGAATAGACTAACATCTCAATTTTCAAAATTCATGCTCAATGGTGAATTATCAGTTCAAATCAAAAAATTCATTATGTATGAAGACTGAAAAATCTAGATGCAATAAACAAGGCAATATGAGGGAACGATTAAAATGATCTCCTGTGTTGTGCCTAAACTTACCAATGACAAAAGGTTGCTTATGCACATGTTCAGCTGCTGATGTTGTCGGTTGCTCCACCTCTGAAGTTCTTGGCTCCAATCCATCCAAGTGAAATCCAGAAAAAGAACCCCTGATGAACCTTCTATGAAATCAACAACTAATTTAGAATTAGAACCCATGTGGTGAGCCCTCCCACACCCTGCATGTTTGAAGAATAAAGGTTAGTGAAGTGGTTTAAGAAATTATCTATTCACAAAGCCAATAAAAACTGTATATAGTTCACAATGGCACTCCAGCAGGATCAATCAAAACTACGTCGTAGGGTTTGTTGATTACCAAGAATCGCTGAATCTTAAATCACATTAGCTTTCAATTCCAATGCAATAATAGTCAAGCCAGGCAATAAAAGGCAACAATTTCATTGCTCATTGTTTTCCGAGTTACACATAAAACTTTTTCAGATGTAAGAAAGACATTCATCAGAGAATGAGAAAATAACACGCAACTGTTGTTCTCAGTCTCCATTCCTACAATTCGGCTACTTAAAATTTCAATTTGCCCATGTTTTCATCAAATTCTATAATTTTTGAATTCCCAAGTTTTCACTTGTTCACCTAGAAACCATATGAAACCATAGCAAAAATAACCATTCAAAATCCAAAGATAATCAATTAATAAAATTTGACCGGCTTAGAACTTACTAAACATTTTCAAAACATTTTACAAAATTCTAGCCAACTCGAATAGCCAAAAAAAAAAAAAAAACCAGTATTTACACCAGAATCGAACCTCTTTGAGCTCAATCATGTTCTTGTTGATAGTCTTGAAACACTGAATGTATGCATCCCCAAGAACCAACCCGCTACCCAAACACACAAAAATCAACTTGTAAACAAATCCAAGATTTCAGAAAAAAGTTCAAATAGAGTTAAGGAAAAAAGGGTAGAGAATGAAAAACAGTGGGGAAAAAAAGGAAAAATGATTAGTTTATATCATACACAATTCCTCTGGTAATGAAATCTCCAAGCATTCTTGATCCCTATGAATGAATGCCCCACCAAATTTCCTAGACAACCAAACATACATGAATCACAACAAAGTCGATATATACAAATGAATAACAACAACAATTTCACATTTTGCATCAAGAAGAAAAAAGAGAAGAAAAGGATAAACAAAAACAAAAGCCAAAAAATAACCACACCAATGATTTGGTAAAAAGCTTACAAAGCGTCCTGAGATTTATAAAAAGTATTTTGAATTTGGTAATAAGTGTCATGAGATCTACTGATCTATTTCTTTTTCATGTGCCCTAGGAAGACACAAAATATATACACATACATAAAATTTACAGTAATCAGTTCTGAAGTCTGATAATTTTCCAACCAGTTGCTGTCAAATAATCTGCTAGAGAGGGACAACATATATTTTGGGGGGGATATGGGGGCAAGGCGTCATATATAAGCTTGGGCCCTGAGGGAACACTCCATGACCCTACAATTCACTGATTGATGTCAACTTTTCATATCATGCTCCCCACTCCCATCATCACACAAAGTGTTTGGCTGAAAAGGAAAGAAAAGAATAAGAAGAAGAAAGGAGCAGCCCAATGGCCAATTCACAATCCTTTTTCTTGGATGAAATCAGGAGAATTTTGTTCACCTCATCACAAGAGTCCCTGACACCACTTTTCACAGATCCCACCATGATCATGATTCATGATTATCCATCCATCCCAGAAGAGGGTCCACATTAGAAGTATGGAAAAAATTCTAGAGAAGCCAAATCACCCCAAATTCTATTGTACTTTTTAATTACACAAAATTACATAAAAATATCAATCCCAACTTTGGAGAAAAACAAATTATTCAATTATCAAATTACTGTGTGTTTGATGAATCTTCACTTTTTGGAGGTTGCTCCTGCATCCAGTTTATGGCTCTATAGTATGAACAAACTATAGATTTAAAAATTATAAAAGAGTATGATTATCATCAAAAGCTTAGAAGCAAAAGGAAAGAACTAAAGAGAACTTATCAAACTGACAAGTGTATGAAATTCAAATGAAAAAGATAAAATAGATTGCCATCTGACATAAAGTGTAATCATCCCCACAAATTTGCATTTGAGAGAAAGAAAAGAAACCTGAAATTAAGGGCAAAAAAGCAAAAGCTAAAGCTAAAGAAATCTTCAGCAAAAACCTACAAATTCCCACAGAAATTCTTTGCCCACCTTCAATTCAGAGCTCATGTTTATAGTTTCTAAAAGAAAGGGTAATGAAAAATAAATGAGTTCCATTATGCAATCAACTACGAGATAAATCATCATACTGTATCCGGTTCTGCAATTTAAAACAGCTGACCAAAGAATAGAAAACATTAACGCAAAAGGAACCAAAAGTTTAAGTTGATACCTCAGAATCTCTTGATCCAAGTAAACTCTTGTCATTTATATTAGCTGATCCTATCAAGGATATGGATATACAGTCATCAATCATCATGATTTTGCTACGCACATACGTCTGCAGAAACATAAGAATGCAAAATGAGATGTGAATATCTTCTCTCCATACCATATTTCACATGATCCATTTCCCAAGCATGCCAGCTATTCACTAAAATTTGGTTTTCTTGTTTACTTTGTAGGAATTGGGTTCAAACTTTCCCCAGCTACTTCTCATTAATAGTCTCCTAGTGCATACAAAAAGGGGTGTGCGTGATTTGTTTAACTCTCTCACTACCAGTTGATTCCCAGACCTATCCCTTTGTGCCATCAAGTAATCATAATCTTATTCTTGGATCTTGTTAGTCATATTGAGGGAATTAATATTTTTATAGATTCTTCTAATCTATATGTATACTAAACTACTATAGTATTAGAATTTTTTTTAATTAATTTGTTTGTTTGATTTTGGCCCCCCCTTTTTTTTCATTTTCTTATAGTGTCTTCTTTATTATGTTTCTTTTTCCTTCAAATGAATCCAAAACCCCATCGTATATCTCTCCACGGGTCAAAGAAAGCAAGACACTTCAAATATTTTTCTATTTATTTTTAACTATTGGAAAAAGGGAGGATTTTCTATTTGTTCATTCAATTCAATAAGCTATTAAAAAAATTGAAAAAAAGTAGACTGGAAATGAAAGCCTCTTTCTCACATATCGGATGGGTAATCAATAATTGTTGCTCCTATAACATTGTAGTTTTGGCTTCTATATAGAATTTTAGTTTCAAAATTCATGCCTTTGAAACTATTATGAGTTGTACATCACCTTAAATACAATTTCCAGCATTTAAATATTAATTCCATCATTAAATCTTTAACTTCAGTATGTAAATTAAATTTCCAGCAGCAAGTATTTATTTTCAGCAATTTAGATTAGCAGATTTGTGCTTAACTCATTCAAGTAATGCAACATTGGTTATTACCATACTTCACATATATTTGCACACTTACATGGAATCAAACTTTTCTCAATACCAATACATGAACTGTTCCTTGAACTGAAATAGCCCAAGACACAACCAACCATGTTCTATTAATTAAGAACATGCTGCAAACTCCACAAACATATATTCCCATGTGCAACTCATTAAAACATCCAGAAATTAAGTAAATGGTGAGAAAGGGGCTCTGAGGAGGTAACATAGAGATCAACCTCATTTGATTTAAATAATTCAGTAAAAGTGATAAATAAATAAAAAAATTTAAAAGAACGACCGTTTAGACAAAGAGATCCTAATGGAAACACTCAATTGTCCATATTGTTCTGCACAGTTCAGGGTAACCATCTTACCAGTATCAAGAATGCCCCTTGAAAATCCTTTAATTCTCTTCTCCAATCCAGGTTTTTCATCATCTAATCAACACGTTCACACTATTCAGTTCTGCAACAGTAAATGGAAAGTAGAACATAAGCAGCAGGAATAATGGAGGGAACATACCAAATCTTGAGCGCTTAGATCTCGAGTTAGATTTCGTAAGATCAATATATAAGGTGGATCCCTTCTCAAGGTCAAACACCATTCCCTGAAGAAAAACATTTACAATCAAAAGATTTTAGTATGTGGATTCTATACTGTGGGAGCCGGATAATTGGAATAATGAGAAGCGTGCTCTAGAAGACAGATATACACGGCTCTACCCTGCACGATAAGGATGCCAAATATAATAGATAGGCCGAATAAATACTGAACTATGGAGCCAAGTAAATAAGAGGACAATGAGTGACAAGTGGGCCTGGCCACGAGGCCCAGGAAATAAGTATAAATAAAGGAACAACAGACTAAGAAAGGCATGTGAGAATTGTTGTGCTTAACTTAAAATACAAGCATTCTTAAGTCTGGAGACTGACTTGTCCCTCGGAGTGCTAATTCCGGCGCCCCCGACCGGAGTGTTTATTCTTTTTCAGGTGACCAGAAGAGGATCACGAGCGTTCCCCAGGATCAGAAGAGTATTTCCAAACCACTTCTCCACATGTACCATTAAAAAAGTTTTACAACATGACAGCACCATAACATCTCCAGATAAAAACCTATAACACTATCAAAAGTTATCTGGTGTTTCCTTTCTGGATGGAGCAGCCAATATCAAAGATATTTTTCTTACAAGTGCCAAAAGCAAATGCAACTGATGTGATGAAATGACTAATATTGGCTATCAATTGATGATATTATCATTGAAATTCTATAGATATAGCATTCAGAATTTCCTTGTACTTGTCCATAAGCTTCCCTAGTTTTTGTGTTCTTAAACAGAGCCATAAGAGTACCCAAGGTGTTTTGTACCTACTTTGATTCAGTAGATAAGAACACAACCTGATAAACAAAACGTACAAGGCCAGCTCTAATACTGGCTATACATAGGATATCACCAATATGGGTTAGCCTTTGCCCTTTATCCATATTAAATTTAAATTTGAGTAAAAAAAACTCCCAAAACCCTTTCCAATCCTTTATTCAGACTCGTATCAAATTGAGTTCCCCCCCCTCCCCCTCCTTTTACTCAAATCAAGAGACTCAAATGTTTATCATTCAGCCATTAGTGACGTTTGTACACAAATTTATGCTTAAATATGAGTTTATCCATTAGAGTTCTTCATATCAAATAAAGCTTTTACTCACAAGTGGACAAGAGGGTGAATAGACTACTATAAGCTAAAAATCAAGTTCCAACTTTAGGGGCAAAGGAATTAGGTGGAATTGAGTTAGGTAGGACTTTGGTTCAAATTGCCTAATTAGAATTCGGCAAAAAATTCAAACTACCAAAATAAAGCAGGAACAAATAATTCAAAAGGCAATTGACCAAAACAGAACAAGTCAGATTTACGGATTAAGCAATATTGATGCTGTTAAACATCTCATTTGGAGAAAGAAATTAAAGAAAGTGATAAAGGGACAGAACCCAGGGGAAAAAAAAAGGAAAGTTAACCAATTTTCTTGAGAAAAAATAAGAAGAATTACCAAAATGAAGGGGAGCAATCAGAGCGAAATCAAATCAAAAGGTGCGGTGTTTTTGTTTTTTTTTTTTTTGTTCCTTTTCTTTTTTTGTTTCTAATATGTATATCAGTTTCTAGATTGTAGTTTAGCTTCTACTTTATTGAGGATCTTGCTGTTTCCTTTTTGGGTTGTAAGGGAGTATGGCCCATTGCCTTTGCTTCTATTTTAAAATGGTTCAATGCTGTTTGAATGAGGAGATTACCATATTGGTCCAGTACTATTTCATCCAATTGGGAGTTATCTCTGAATTCCGAATGATACTACTATACATTTCTCAACAATCTCAACCTTACCTGGTTGGGATAATTCAGTCTGCATATCCATAGTTTGTTTTTTTAGTAATTAATTGAAGTCAAATAATAAAACCAGGTTAGGTATTTTATACAACTAGGTCAGTGTAAGCTTCAAATAATACAACCAGGTCAGTGTGAGTTTCAAATTGTTTTTTATTTTTTATTTTATGGTATTTTATTTTATTTATACGTTATCCTTTCTAACCTAAATGCATCTTGTGGGTTTTTATTAGAATTTGATCACGTCATATCCCTACTACTATGTTCTGTACATTTGTTTATTGTGATTCAATTTGATTCTCTTGTGAATTTGTGATTCATTTGTTTATTGTGATTCAATTTTATTCTCTTGTGAATTTGTGGTTCAAACATATTGCCTAACACATGGTGAACAATTTGTGGAGGCTAGACATCTCAGTCTCTTATTCAAACATATTTGCAAACACATGGTAGATAAATCGTAAAGACAACAAAACATGAATAAAACAATGCCATAAATGTATAACATTAAATCGAAACAGACATACAATGGAAAACAGAAGCAGACAGAAAAATAAACAGAGAAGAAGAACATACCAGCTATTCTGATGCAAACCACATGGAAGCAACCACTTTGCCAATATGAAGGTCCAAATAGTTCACAACACTTGGAATCTCTTTTGAAATAAGACAATCAGTGTTTTGCAGATTGAAAGATTGAAACCACAAAATTTGTGTATACCAAATTACTGCTTGCAGTGACTCACCTGCTTGGTTCTGCATCACATAGGGACTCCCACTATTGGGGGGACAAGAAACCAACAAAACACACGGACTCAGGTATGGACTAATGAGGAGAAACATCCAGTTACAGACCAAATATATCTTATTTAGTTTTACATTTTTTTCTGGTTCAAATCTCTATTTCAAATCCTTCAACTAAATATATTGTTAATGTGTTTGATTTCACACATTTTTTTCTCTTTTTTCTTTAAATTTTTTCAAATTCTCTGATCAAATATATTGTTAGTGCCAATTTGAAAATACAATAAAAAGTCAAAAATTAATTTTTAACTTATTTTGAATTACATCACTTTTTATATTTTTTACACATTTTTTTTCAAAAACAAATTTAAAAAAAAAAATTAAAAACTAATTTTTAATCATTTTTTCAAAACACTGTTTGGTTTGATGATTTGAAAAAGAAATTTTAAACAAAATATAACTACCTATTACTTTCTCAAATTCACAACTAAACAGTGTTAGATTCAAGCGAATTGTTTGCTTGCGTTCTTTTATAGATAGCTTATAGATATAGATTATTCAAATGAAATTAGCATCATCACATTCAATTGAAAAAACAAAAAAACCTTTACGTGGAATATCTTCCTCCTATAATAAGGAAAAAAGGGTACCAAAAAAAAAATTACAATTATAGGAAAAAGGGGTAAAAAAAAAAAAAATACAAAATCACAGTCGACAGAAAAATATCTAAAAACAATACACTATCCAATCCAACGTAATCATCACCGCAAAATTAAACAAAAGTGAGAGAGAGAGAGAGAGAGAGATTATCGATGCTAAATAAAAAGGGCCAAATTTAAAAAAGTAAAAACAACAACCAGCCCCAACCGCGCACGATAGCACCGTCTCTCCGGTGCGCCGGACCTGAGCCTAATACCCTTCTTATAGGCTTTCTCACCCAAGTCGTTGACTTCAACGTCAGCACCCACAGCCAATCTATGCTTCTTGGTCTTCCAAGCCAAGATCTTGAATCTCACCGCCGTCACCAAATCCACCCTGAAAACCGTCGACCCATTCTCCGCCGCCACAACCTCCTTCCACGGCACGCCACGTGTCGCCACCGTCTCTGTCCGGTGAGCATTCTTGTGATGCCCTTGGTAAAAGCTCGAAAAGGACTGGTTGGCTATAGGAAATGTCTTGTTGGGGGCGTAATAAAGGGTGAGATTGAGGGTATCGTAGTAAATTCCCTTGTCCTTGTTTGGGTTGTCGAGCTTGAGATCGAAGTAGATGGTGGTGTTGTTTTGGGAATTAGAGGTTTTGTTGAGGGCAGGAACGTAAAAGTATTGGATGGAGCAAATTGGGTTTGTTGTACGGAGACTGAGCCACATAAAGAGAGCTGTGAGGCCTGAGGTTAGTATGAAGCTGAAACAGCACCGGCAACAGCTGGCACAGCCGGAGTCCGACATGGTGGAAATGGGTTTTACGGTGGTCAACGGCGGAGCACGGTGGTTGTTGGTGGAGCAGGTGGGATTTAGTGATGAGAGAGAAGAGAAAAAATGGATTCAGACGGAATATATGTGGCGGATCATGTTGGTGTGTTTTTTTTTTTTTTTTTTGGGGGTTTTTGGGAGAATGATTGGATTGGGAGTGTGAATTATGGATGGAATTTGAAGTGAAACTTCGAGGTTAGCTCGAAGAAGAAGAAGGCAAAGTGGTATGTTTGGGAACACGGTTTAACCAGCGTGTTACTCGGTACAACTACCGATTAAAATATGGAATTGACTACAAACTTGACTTCCACTTATAAAATTCAAATGGTAAATTACGCTTTACTATCACTATTTTTTATATTTCGGCACTTGATGCATAAATTTAAATTTAAATTTAAATTTAAATAATTTAAATTATTTTTTTTAAAGATTCACGATCTAAAACATTAAGGGTGTGTTTGGTAGAGTTTTATAAATATAATTTGAAAGTACGAGTTATATTTTGAGTTTATGAATTTTGAAATTATGATTTGAGTGTAGAAAATTTGTTTGGTAAAATAATTTTGAATTTAGTGGGAAATTTTTGATGTGTCATATGATATTTGATACAAAAATTTACAACTCATAACTAAACATACAACTCAAAATTCTATTAAGGCACATAAAAAAATTTAAAAATTCGAAAAATATTTATTATAAAGAAAAATTCAAATTTGAGTAAATTATTTTTTTTAAAAATTCACGATCTAAAACATTAGGGTTGTGTTTGGTAGAGTTTTATAAATATAATTTTAAAGTATGAGTTATATTTTGAATTTGTGAATTTTGGAATTATGATTTGAGCGTAGAAAATTTGTTTGGTAAAATAATTTTGAATTGAGTGGGAAATTTTTGATGTGTCATATGATATTTGATACAAAAATTTACAACTCATAACTAAACATACAACTCAAAATCCTATTAAAGCACATAAAAAAAATTTAAAAATTCGAAAAATATTTTTTCGAATATATAAAAATTAACATATATCAATTGCACAAAAAAAAAAATTGCACTGTTCCTGTTAACCGGCCGTACGATCGATGGAACGTCCGGTGAGACGACCGGTTTGGCCAAATTTGAAAAAAAAAAAAATGAAAATCACACCTCAGATTGAGTTTTGTGTAGAGTTTTGTAAATGTTGTGAAAATGTGATTTGAGTGTGGTATCCAAACATCATGTTGAAATATAGGGGTAGAAATATAGTTTGGAAATCATTCCAAACAGTACCTAAGTTTATAAGGACAAGTTCCAATTTAATGACCAAAAGACCTTTCCATCTCACATGTTTTAGTTCTGTCACTCTCAAATCTGGAAAATTATACAATACTCATGGAACATCATGTGGCCATATTCCAAACTAATCATCAATTCCTTAGCCCCATGTTGTTTCCTTATCCCCAACATAAATTGCAGGCCCCTTCCCCTCTCCACCAATCAAAACTTTATAGAGTATCACGTGTCTATACTCCGGAAGTAATGAATAATCACCCCCTCAGATCTTAAAAGAATATCTTTCGCTTGCAGCCGCCGGAAGCGACATCTCCACTGCCGGCATCGTCTCCAATTTCCTATTTTCTCTTTATCATCTTCTTCTCTTTTTGTTACTCATCAATGGAAGTTAGGGCTTTACAACTTCAATTGTAGTTTGTGTTCGTCTCTCGTCAACAACATAGACACCAAAAAGGGGTTATATGACAACCCTCACCTCTGATTAGTGCTAAACTGTGATTGAGCATGATAAGTAATTGATTAAGCTGAAATTCTGAATTGATTGCATGAGTATGTTACTTAATTGCATTTCTATCTGTTTGTCATGAAATGATTTGTTCATGTTTTAATTTCGAATTGCGAATTAGAAGCCTTATCGGCAATCGATTCAGGAATTGATTAGTATTATATGCTAATTAGAATTTATGTGATTTTATGGTAAGTTTAATTAAAAATTGATTTGGAACGATTAATTAGATTAAATTATGCTAGATTAATTGAACCTTGGTAAGTACCCTTTTGCCATTGAGTGGCTTGACCCATTGGCCAACCTTTATTACACCTCATACATGTTTGATGCATTATTTTGTTCATCTTCTAGACCAAAACCGCGAGAGAGAGAGAGAGAGAGAGAGAGAGAGAGAGAGAGAGAGAGAGAGAGAGAAAGTAGGAGAAAAGCTTGATTTCAACAAGAATTGGCTTGGAAAATTAGAGGAATTGAGGAGATTTGCAAAAATTGAGCTTCCATACCTAGAATTCAAGACCTAAGGTAGGAAATTCATCCTTTTATTTATGCATTTGAGTTGTTACATGCATGGTTCATGAGAAATTAGTGATTTGAGTCAAGAATTAGCTCAATGTGTTAAATTAAGAGCCCATTCATGCATGCATGTCCATGTTATTGAGTTTTGAGGCCATTTTCATGAGAATTCCTACTTGCATGTTCATATTTTTGGTGGTAGTCCATGAATTCATCATGTTCTTAAGCTCAATCTTGCATTTGATCTTGTTTTGGAACATTAGAGTTCATGGGAACTCATGCATGTACGATTTTGCATTGTTCTTGCATTATTCTTCAAGTCTCTTCAAAATTGTGTTCAATTGGCTTACTTTTGGGCTTGATTTCATAAATCGATTTTTGAAACATGTTATAGTATGAGTTTTCAAGTGTTTTCCAGAAAATTAGCCCAAAAGAATCGGGTTTGAAGCTTTAAAGGTTGAGTTTTGTGCTTGGGGATCAATCTGGAAATTCCAAATTTTCGATCCACGCTCGAGCGGAGGACTTCACGCTCGAGCGTACACTTTGAGTACATGCACTTCCGCTCGAGAGTATAAAGTCACGCTCGAGCGTGAAATGCATATGCCCAGAAGTTCATGTGTTTTGCAGTCCGCTCGAGCGAGAGAATTCACGTCGAGCGTGAATATCATGCATCCAGTACTTTTCATGAGTTTGCAGCCCGCTCGAGCGAAGGAAGTCACGCTCGAGCGGAGCTTCATTGTCTGCATGTTCGCTCGAGCGTGGACCCTTGTTTCAGCAAATTTTGAAAAGTGTTTTAATGTACATCTTTGCATCCTCATTCCATCCTAGGCATTCCTAGGCCAAGTTTAAGGCATTTTAATGAGGATAATGTTATAGAACCATACCAAGTCAAGTTAAGGGGCTAAGTTATTGATTCCCAAGTGTGTAACTTAGTGTGTGTTCGTTCTGCAACTGTGTAGGGTTGGCACCCGAGGACGCTGAGTAACCTGTCTGTATCGCAGTATTCTGTGAGTAACAATGTTGTAAAGATACGTTCAATTATAATTATTTTCGAACGATTATTTGTACTACTTTCTGAAAATGGCACTGTTTACTGAATGAATGTTTGTCCTATTTGTGACAACGCTCACTACTGTTTACTGATAACACCACTGATTACTGTTAAACTGAGACTGATCATGATAAGTAATTGAACTGACTGAATTACTAAACTGATTGATTGATTATGCTAGTTTGAATGCAATTCTATCTGTTGACTGTTAAATTATATGTTCATGTTTTATGCTTTAAATTACAAATTGAAGGCCTTATCGGCGGCCGAATCTGAAATTGATTAATGTTTTGTGCTAATTAAGATTTATATGATTTTATGGTATATTTACTTGAAATGTGATTTGGTATGATTAAAATAGATTTAATAAAGCTAAATTACAAGAGTTGGACTTAATTGCCATTTTGCCATTAGTGGGCTTTACTAGACAATTGTTTAGTCTTGACTTATCTATGCTATATATCATCCTTGTTCATTTGTGTGAGACCAAAACCGACTTGAGTGAGAGAGTGAGAGAAATTGAGTTCAACTTGGAGGTTTTGCTTGGAAATTATAGGAATTGAAGGATAATTTGCATAATTGAGCTCCCATATCTTGCATTCAAGACCTAAGGTAGGACATTTACCTTCTTGTTTGTGAATTCAAGTTAATTGTTGCATGGTTCATGGTAAATAGGAGCTTAAGATCATAAATTGGTTGTAAATTGTTGAATTGGAGCTTGATTCATGCATGCATGTGCATGGTCTTGCATTTTGAGGTTGTTTTTCATGAAATTCTTGCATGTATGTCCATATTATTGTTATAGTCCATGAATTCCTCATGTTTTTGAAAGGATTGGCTCATTTGTTCTTGAATTGGAAGCTGGAAGTTGATTTAATTCATACATGTTATGTTTTACATCATGTTCATGGAATTTGTTTAAATTGTGTTTTAATTGAACTACCTTTGAGTTTTGATTTTTCAAATTGATCATCAAAACATGTTATATTATGAGTTTTAAAGTGTTTTCAAGAAAATTAGCCCAAAAGGATCGAATTTGGTATATTGAAACTTGATTTTGAGCTTGAGGTTCAAATCTGGAAATTCCAGATTTTGGACTCCCGCTCGAGCGGGGTAAATGGCGCTCGAGCGGGAAATTCGTGTATCCATCACTTTTGTTGTGTTTTGAGTCCGCTCGAGCGGGGTTTTGCATGCTCGAGCGAGGACTTGTGTCACACGCTCGAGCGGGTGTCGAGCGCCCATCGAGCGTGATTTCACACATCCAGTACTTTTGCAGTTCGCTCAAGCGGGAAAGTTTACGCTCGAGCGGAGCCTTTTGTTTGCATGTCCGCTCGAGCAGGGAAACCCACGCTCGAGCGGGACCTCTATTTTTTGAAAATTCTGAAAATATTTTTAAAGTGCATCTTTGCATCCTCATTCCATCCTAGGCATTCCTAGGCCTAGTTTAAGGCATCTTAATGAGGATATTGATGTAGAACCATACCAAGACAAATTAGGGATTAAGTTATTATTTCCCGACTGTGTAGCTTAGTGTGTGTTCACTCTATAACTGTGTAGAGTTGGCATCCGAGGACGCGTACTAGCCTATCTGTAGCCCAGAACTCTGTGAGTAACAATGTTGTAAAGATATGTTCAATAATGATTATCTTCTGAACAATTGAACTGTACTGTTTTCTGAAATGATACTGTTACTGAATGAATGATGTCCTATCTGTGAACTGTATTCATGGCATCCATAGCAACCTACTGTTACTATATTGTACTGCTACTGTCACAGAGATCTCTGTCGGTTGCCATGTTAGAACCACTACTATTTACTGATATGATGGCCATCAATTGACTGTTCGGTCTGATAAGATTTACTGTACTGTTTTGCTATTGGATGTACCACATATGACTATTATAGTTTCTGAATGACTGTTATGGCATGAAATATGAGCCACAAACTGAACGACTATTATACTGATAACTGACTGTTTTCAATACTGAAAGGACATTCATTCTTAATCTCTTTACGCATATATTATTCACTGGGCTTTAGCTCACTGCTCATATCTATATGTAGGTGTACAGACACCGGACCGTTGCTAGGAGCGTCGGGCTAAGCTCCCGTTTTGTCAAAGCCAACCACCGTGCCTCACTGCGAGGTTCTCAGTCTTTCAAGCTAGGGCTTTTTGGGGTGTTTTAGTTTTCCCCCTTTGTATCTGTTTTGTAATTACTATATATACTGAATGATATCGTACTATACTATTATGGTAGGAATCCGGTCCCTAACTTGAATATTTGTACATGATGTATGTAGGTACTATTTTGTTCTGAATGTGTATATGATATGAAAAGTCTTTTTGCATACAGACCGTCACAGCTCATTGGGCATTTTTTAATTACTGTTTTGGCTTCCGCTAGTCCCTGTACTCTGTATTACTGTCTTACTATTAAGCAGGCCTTCGGTAATCTCGGATTACTGGCCGGTTACGGTGCTAAACCCATAGGGGTGGGTTTGGGTCGTGACACTATTGGTGAACTGTATTCGTGGCATCCATAGCAACTTACTGTTACTGTACTATTACCGCTACTGTTACAGAGATCTCTGTCAGTTCCAATGTTTGGAACTACTACTGTTTGATGGCCATCAATTAACTGTTCGGTCTGTTAAGACCTACTGTACTGTTTTGCTATGGGATGTACCACATATGACTACTATGGTTTCTAAATGACTGATATGGCATGAAATATGAGCCACTGATTGAATAACTAATTTACTGATACAAATGACTGTTTTAAGTACTGAAGGGACATTCATTCTTAACCCCTTTACGCATTTGTTGTTCACTGGGCTTTAGCTCACTGTTTATATTTATATATAGGTGTCCAGGCTCCGGACCGAAGCTAGGAGCGTCAAGTTGAGCTCCCGTTTTGTCAAGCTAACCTTTGTGCCTCACTTCGAGGTTCCCAGTCAGTTCAAGCTAAAGCTTTTTGGGGTGTCTCAGTTTCACCTTCTGTCTCAGTTTTGTAATAAGTGTTTTTGACTTGACTGTATAGTTACGGCAAAGGGATTAGGTCCCCAACCGGGATGTTTGTGTATATGACGTTTGTATGTATGTTTTGGTTATGAATGTGGCTCGTTTATAGAAATCTTTTTGCATTCAGATTGTCACAGCTCATTGGACATCTTTTATTACTGTTTGGCTTCCGTCAGCCCCCCCTTACTCTGTTTTACTGTTTTTACTGTTAAGCAGGCCTTTGGTAATCACGGATTACTGGCCGGTTACGATACTAAACCTATAGGGGCAGGTTTGGGTCGTGACAGGTTGTCTCTTTCTTTCTCATTTCAAAGCATTTCTTACTTTTTTATTTCTTTATCTTCTTTCCTGAAGCGGTATAAGTCGATTGAGAAATCAAGAGTTCTGGTGACAGAATTATAGTTGACAAAGGTCTCGTGTATAGGGAAGGTGCTATTAAAGCGTAATCGTTAGAAGTCGTCAGGATTGTCATTCGCAACAACCAAGAAAACGAGAAGCGTTAAATAACAGAGGTGGACTGGGATCGATAAGTGGTTTATGGAGACTTTTAGGGCTAATCGAAGGACAAAATTGACATTTAAAACTATCGTCCCGCCACCGGTGAAGTTGCCTCCATAGAGGAGCGTGACTTTCCGACAATTAATGTTGAGCAGAAGGAAGTAGCATGTTTGCTTACCTTGTCAGTGTGGCCTTCGATCTAATCTATGGTGTTAATTTGGGAGTTTTTTGGGTGTATAAAAGGCATCTGCAACATATCTGTTCAAGTTTGAATAGATCTGTAACAGATCTGTAAAAATTTGAACAAAACAGATAAAAAATCAATAATAGAATTCAGGGAAAAATTTTGATCTATTTAAAATTGGATATATTATAAAATTTATATAATAAATTGAAGAAATTTGTTAAAAAAAAAAAACTCAGATTTGTGTATGAGTCTATCTGTGTGTATTTTTGTGTTTTTTGTTGGTGTGTTGTTGTGGTGGATAATTTCAATAGATAGAAAATAAGTTTGAAATTTTAAAAATATAGATTAGACCTTTGTATTTTTTAAACAAAAAAGAAATTCACAGATTTTGAACAGATAGGAAAAAAAATTCAACAGATGGGGAAAAAAATCAACAAATAGATGTAAATTTAAACAGATAGAAATAATTTGAATAGATAGATATAAATTTAAACAAATTGATATAAATTTGAACAGGTAGTTTAAAAAAGTCAATTGATAAAAAAAGTCATCAAATAAATTTAGGGATAAAATTATAAACAAAATGTCATTTAAAACTAACAAAATGACTTTTTACCAAATTATTTTACAAAAAGTGAACTTCTCACTAAAAAAATATATATACTAGACCTAATGCCGTAGACAATTGCTAGAGTGAACTTTTTAACAATTTTCTCTTTTCATTTTATTCTCTCAAATTAAAAATTAAAACAATGTATTACTTTTATCTTTTGCAAATTTTTAATCTAACATTATGTCCCCATTCTGGTAACAAAATAAACGAAAAATGTACATATAATGTAATGTGCGCATGTTGTATTCATGATTGATCTTTAAAAGATATTTTCAACATAAAAAATAAATTTGCACATGATATGCATATTTTTCATCGATTTTATTAACAAAATGAAAATATAAAAATTATATTAAAAAAATTTCAAAGATAAAAGGAATATATTATATTAATTTTTAATTTGAGAGAATAAAATAAAAGACGATGATAATTAGAGCATCTCCAATGCACTAGGCATATAATACTTGTTAGTTAAAATGCCTAGTATGATTCACTTTTTTCAATTCCAAAGCACTAGGCATATGATTAGGCATTTTGGCTCAACTCATATTCACTAGCTACATGTAGCTAGCCTTCAACGCTAGGCAAAATGTATTCAATCATTATGATCATTTCCCTCCATCTTTGTTGTTGACGTGGCATTCTATAAAATTAATAGTATTTGGATTAATAGCTAAAATAAAGAGCATGGTTGGAGTAAAAACATAAAACAGTTGATAGGCAAAATAAAATATATACTTTATAGTAATATTTAGATAGGTAAAATGCCTACTACCGTTGGAGATGCTCTTAAGGAGTAAGGTGTAGTTTGCCCTCAAATAAAAGGAATAACATGTCTGCCATATGATCACGTGATGGCGGATCGAGACTAGTCACTTGGATTCCAAATGTCTTGGCATCAGCCCCGCTAAAGTACACCGTGAGTTGCCCTGTGTCAAGCAAGGTATCTTAGCAAGTGGAGGCAAATGACTATTTTAGGCAGACAGTTAAAAGGGTTTTTTTATTTTTTAATTTATTTTAGATTATATCATTTTTTTATATATTTTTATATTTAAAAAAAAAATTAAAAAAGTTAAAAGTTAGCTTTTAACTATTTTTCTAAAATAATCCAAGCTAATGAGCAATTATCAATGTTCTAAAGTCATTTGCGTGGCCATACCACAAATCAATTTCTATCATTTATTAGTGTGGTCATCTCACACTAATAAATAGCTGAGATTGATTTGTAATATTGCCACATTTGGTATTGAAGAGCTTTTTTTTTGGGGGGGGGGGAATGGGGATGTGGGATTTTTATAAAGGGCTTGGATCTCTCTAGTTGGGAAAGCCAACCGGAGGGTGTTGTTAGGCTTTTGTAGGCTCATCACGGAGATCGCATCGATGATTCGAACCGTTCAATATGTAGAGATTTTTGATTAATTTATTCTTGTAAAAAATCAAGTTAATCGGATATCGATAGCCACTTGATTAGATCACATCACTTTGCTTGGTTCCATTTTTTCAAAAACACTTTTTAAAAAATTCTACTTTCTTGTTTTTCGTATTTTTTTGTTTTTACTGAATTTTAAAATATTTTAAGTAAATTTTTTTACTTTTTAGACATACCTAACATAAATATCCCTAAAAGGTAAAAAATTTGTGAAAAAAAACTTTTAAAAAATCATTGAATACCATCAATACAAAAAATAAATACAAGAATTCAGTATATTTTTTATATTTTTATGTATTTATTAATTTTTTAAATTATTTTTTCACAAATTTTTTACTTTTTAGATACATCTAAATAAGGTGCATTTAATTTATTTTTTTTTAAATGTTTAAAATTTTAAAAATATTCACTAAAAACAAAAAAACACGAAAATCAAAAAACTCAGTTTTCAAAAAACTTAATCTAAAAAACTCAAACCAAACACACTGATTTGTGTTAACAATTTATTTTTAAAATTATATTTACTATTAGTATAAATGTGATTTGATCAAGTGGCTACAGATACCTGATTAGCGTGATATTTTGCAAGGATAAAGTACTAGGCAAGTTCTACACATTGAACGGTCTGAATCATCCACGTGACCTCTGTAGTGGGCCCACGGAGGCCCAATAGCTCTCTCGAGTCCAATTTCGACTGGAGAAAAGCCTCTCCCTTTTGTAAATTAAGGATTGGTTGTGGAAATTATTTTATAAAGTAATTTCTTGATTTTTTAGGGGGGAAAAAAAGAAAAAAAAAAAGAAGAGAAAATGAGTTGAATTTTTGTATTAAATTTTTGACTTTTTAACTATTTTAACAAATTACCAAACATGGCTTAAAAGTTATTAATCATAAAATAAATATAAAAATATTTTTAATAAATTATAAATAAAAAATATATCAAATAATTTGACACAGATTTAAATTTTTTTTATTTTTAAAGTTGGAGTATAAACTTGAAAGGCTTGTGGAGCCCATAATATCTTATTTTAATAATTCAAGCTGTCTATTTTATCGGGTCTTCTATGTATATCATCTTAAAAAAATGATAAATTATAAATACGCTTCTTGAGATTTGATTAAAATATAAATCGTCTCCTGTGCTTTTGAAAATTACATTCGATCCCTGAGAATTCTAATTTCATAACAAATAGCCTCTTTTATGAATAAATCATCAAGTTAATTAATAGTTTTTAATGATGTTAAAAATATGTTTCAATTAATAGTTTAGATAATTTTATTATTGTATAGGAGAGCAATTATGAATTTCATTTTTTAGTTAATTCTGTTAATTAAAAATTATAATAAATATTTGTAATTTTTCAAACCATAGAGGGCAATCTATATTTTAAGAAAACCTTAGGGGGTGTATTTGTAATTTATCCTAAAAAATAGATGGTGAAACACTAATGAATCTTAAATAGTGATATTATGAACTGTTTGGTCCTCCCTTTTTTTTTATGGACCCAAAGGTCTCATTTTAGTGTGAATTACATAAATAGCCAAAATGCGGGGTTTCTCATAATGATGAAATTACTAAACGTAACACTTCAAAAAAATCTCTAATACACTTTTTTTCCAAACGTAACACTCAAAAAATATAACACTTCAATGTAACATAATAATAAAAAAATTAGTATATTTTTTTTTTCCAAACATAGTACTCCAATCAATGTAACACACAAAAAATTCTTACCCAAACATAACACTCCAATGTAACACATTAAAAAACTTCTCAGTGCAATTTTTTCTAAATATAACACTCCAATCAATGTAAAACTAAAAAACTCATTAATGTACTTTTCTTAAACATAATAACATAATATTCTAAAAAAATTTCTTAGTATATTTTTTTCCAAACGTAACATTCCAATCAATATAACACACAAAAACTCCATAGTGCTATTTTTCTAAGCGTAACACTTTAATGTAACACACAAAAAAATTCATGAGTGTACTTTTCCCACACATAACAACGTAATATTCTAAAAAAACTCCTTAGTATATTTTTTTCAAACGTAACACTCCAATTAATGTAACACACAAAAACTTCTAATGTACTTTTTCCAAACGTAGAACTTTAATGTAACACTCAAATGTAATACCAAAAAATCACGCTATAGAAATGTAGGGTATGTTTGGCTTGGATTTTTAGAGTGATTTTAGGAATTTTTTTTAAAAAAAATTTGTTTGGTTTGTAAATTTTCCAAAACAATTTTTAAAATCACTTTCTCTCTCTTACCTATTAATTAATCACTTTTTCTCTCATATATATCTATTCAATTATAACAAAATATCAAATCATTTCAAACTCCCAAACTCCAAAATTATTTTCAAAATACACAAACAAACAAATTAAAAAAATTTCTAAACTCTCTCCCAAAAACAATTTTTAAAAAGTACTCTCCCAAAACCAAACCAAACATACTCGTAAATTTTCATACTTAAACAACCAACACTTCAGTCAACAATTCTTCAAAAAAGAATCTTTCAAACCTCACATTTCTATTCTCATCCAAAAAATGAATTACAAAATTAGAAAAATCATAAAAAGACATAACTTAAAGTCAAATGATACAAAATCAAATAAATACAATTTTTCAAAACAAAAAAAACACTAATTGGTTCATAAAAAATACTTTTAGAACTAAATGGATCAACATTTCCTTATATGAGATTTATGAGTAAATTTTCAAAAAATAAATAAATTAATCAAATAATCATAATTTTTTTCATTCTATTATATTTGTTTATAAAAAAATGAATTATTTTTTTTTAAAAAAATATACTTATTACTTATTTTTTCAAAAATAAATGCAAACTTATTTTTTTATGAATAGTCTACATTTAAAGTCCCATAAAATAAAATTTTCGAACAATTAAAACATGACTTATGACATTGACTTATGATGAGTCTTATCAATCCCTTAGATCTTTTCAAATTTAAATCTAAAGTTAAGAAAAAAAAGATTAGCCTTAACCTTAAAACTTCATTTGGGAACCAATGAGAAAAAAAAAGTTGTGTTTTACAACTTGGGCCAAACAAGTTAAAATGACCTTTTTGCCATCAAATTATTTGGAAAGGTAGTTAAAAATTACTTGTGAAGTTACAGTTATACTTTCTATGTTGTTTAAATGAATCATATGGGTGAAAGTAGTTATTTTCTAAAATGAGTAGAGATATTTTGATAATTTAATTATGATGATAGCATAAATAAATATCAAGTAAAAAAATTAAAAATAACTTTTTATCAAATTTTCAAATGAGTTTATAAAAATCAAAAAAATTAATTAAAAATCAATTTTTAATCATTTTCTGAAAAGATCGCGTTAGATGCATGGTGTCCATGAAAGGATATAAAAGAAATAGTGAGGACCTTGGATTCCTCTCTAACGCACCTCCAGTCACAGGCAACCCCGCCATTTTATCCCGGCCACAAAAATGTGTTTCAAAATATATTGAATTTTTTTTTAATTTTTATAATCGGATCTGCAGACCAATTTATGCTAATTAAGAATTTTTAATTACTAATGAATTTCACTTTAGTCTTTTTATTTATAAACTTGTATATTTTTATTTTTATTTTAACTATAAAAACATGTTATTTTTATTCCTATAGATCTTTTTTAAACTATTATCAAAATAAACATATTTACACGATTTTCATAGTTAAAGAAATTTTATATATACAAATTTATAAATGAAAAGAGTAAACTGATATTTGTTAATAATTGAAAAGGTCTTAATGTATTTAATCCTTACAAAAACAAATTTGTTTAGACACAAAACACCTAATCTAATTATACAAATTTGTAAGTCTCACGTCTAAAAGATGTATTCTATTTAACATTGTAGATTTCATGAACTTACCCATCACTATGTGTGGGGATATATTTTTGAGTACCAACATGTGGCAAGTTGACGCCGACATGTCAACCGAGGTGCCGCGTGTCCAGGTCATGATGCCGAGGTTATCTCGGCAAGGCCGAGGTTATCTCCGAAGATATCGGAATCCGAGACAAGCGGATAAGGGACAAGAGTCCTAGAATAAAGAGGAGACTTAGCCAAGATAAGGATAAAGCTCTTAGGAAGTTTATCTTTATCTCTTGAGGAGTCCAAAGTAAGTACTGAACAAGAATCCATAGAAGTCAGGCTTCTATTGGGATTAGGATTAAGGAAACTATAAAAGAGAGGCACCCCCATGGGTCTAAGGTACGCAATTTATATTCTGTCTAGTGAGTTAAGTACTATTGATTATCTTTGAGAGATATACTGACTTGATCGTCGGAGTGCCTCCGGGTGGACGAACCACCGCCGGAATCTTCTCTTTCTGTTACAGGTTAGCCAGGTGTCATCTATTCTGCCAGTGTTCTCCAGCTGAATACTGAGTAGGGCAGTGTGATCGGAAAATCATTCACACAATTTGGCGCCGTCTGCGGTAAAGAAAGTAGAATAGATGGCCAGTAACGCACAGCAAGAAAAGATTGGGGACGACACTCCTGCTGGGAGTGGGAGACCAATTGACCTTGATATCACAGGAGACGAATGCAACACAGAAACTCGTGACAAGAATCACGGAGCAAAAGACGTCGGCCAGACTGGCGGCGTACCGAAGAAACTTGATCAAAGCAGGTACTACAACGAGGACGACCTCCAGGTTTGGAAGGATAGATGCCTACGGAGGGACGAAGAGGTAAAAGAGATGGCAAACAAATTGGCAGACCTGCAGTCGGTCATCAATTTCATGATGCAAAATAACGTCATGTAGCCACCGTTCCCACTGCAAGACATACCGATTCCAGCGGCCAATGCCCAGAAGGGAGGGCAGAAAACAATTCCCGTAGACTCTCAGCACAACGGGAGCGACATATACTCTCACTGACCTTCTAGGGAAGTCGGACAAAGAGAGTCAAGAAGAGAAGAATCGAGGAGGACGCATCGCACAAATGAGGCAGACCTCAAAGGACATCGGTATGTTCAGGGGCAGGCACTGTACTTCAACACAACTCATGGAGAATGGTCGAAAAGAACTCATCACGAAGCTGAAAGTAACGCACCAAAAAGACTGAAAGCAGGAGATAGCCGAGCTCCTGGGCGGACGAAGGAGGATTTAAGAGATTACCTCAAGAGGAAGTAACAGTATGCCGAGGCCGAGGTAACCTCCCCAGATAAGCCGAGGACACCATTCTCAGTAGAGTTGGACAGGTTTGAGGTGCCGAATAGATTCAGTATGCTGAAGTTTCAAATATACGATGGTAAGTTAGACCCCAACTTCCACGTTGGACTATATTTGAACTCAATGACATTGTATAGTGGGAACGAGCCGTTGCTCTACAAAGTGTTTCCCTCATCCTTCGGGGAGATTGTATCAGATTGGTTCCACAAACTACCAAAGGGAAGCGTGAAGACTTGGGAAGGCCTGGCCGAGATGTTTGTGGCCAGGTTTGTGCCAAACAAGCTGCAACCGTTAAGGGTGGACGCATTGATGGCTCTGAAGATCAGCAAGGATGAAGGCCTTAGGGCCTATGCAAAAAGATACTATGAGGTGTTCAATCGAATACCCGAATGTAATCAAGAGGTGGCGGTCGTATCTTTCAAGAATGGCCTGAAAGACAACTGTCCATTACGAAAGTCTTTGGCAAAGACATTGCCAAAAAGTATGGAGGAGCTCATGGCGAGAATCGAGAAGTACGACAGAGCCGAAGAAGACACGTCGGGAACCAAGGAGATAAAACAAGAGAAAGGAAATGGCTCACCAAAGCGAGGCCGAGGTAACAATGGAACGAGTAGGCAAGAGGCAGAACTGAGGGCCACACAAGCAGTAACAACTGTGTTATGAATCCTAATTCCCAAAGTCCTAGATCAAATTCGGAACCAGCCCTATTTCAGAACGCCGAAGAGGACTCCAGGAGAGTTCATGGGAAGAAACATTGGTAGGCATTGTGCTTACCACAATGAAGATGGGCATACAACTTAGGGTTGTAGAGCCCTAAAAACATAGTTGGAAGACCTAGTGAGACAAGGATATCTGAGAGACCTTGTCGATGAGACCAGGACAAGGGAAGAACGGGCAAGATTGCCTCAAACACCAGCAGCCCCACCTCCCCCAGCACAGCAGCCGCAGGCAGGAGGACCTCGGATAATCAACGTAATCCGATCAAAGGTCAACGAAAACGAAATCCGAGGAGAAACCCAGAAAGTAAAACACCTACAACATGTCTACCAAGTTAGGAAGAAAAGACATCGGGCAGAAGAGTGCTAGGGACCAATGATAACCTTTACTGAAGCCGACCTAGAGATGGTCCAGCATCCGCACAATGATGCCTTGGTAGTATCTCTCCAGGTTGGGGAGTGCCAAGTGAAACGCATCCTGATTGACCAAGGCAGCTCTTGTGACATCATGTACGTCCGATGTTACAAGGAGCTCGGCCTTCACCCAGATGATATGGAACAATCCAATGGCCCAATGGTTGGGTTCAATGGAACGCCGACATGGCCACTAGAAACAGTAAGCTTGGAGGTGCAGGTTGGCACCAGGAAGATCAAGACAGAATTACCATCATCGACACACCCTCCCTTTACAACATCATCTTGGGAAGACCATGGTTGCATGCAATGGGGGCAGTTCCCTCAACATTGCATCAACTATTGTGATTCCCAACAGAGCATGGGATAGAGGAAGTCAGAGGCGATCAGCTGCAGGCGAAGAATTGCTCCATGGCAGCAATGAAATCTACCTACAACATACGAGAGCCAGAGAAAGCAGAAATTGAAGATGAGGACGTGGAAGTCCTAGAAGACGTCGACAAGGAGACAACTGAGAAGAGCGAAGAGGCACTGAAGAAAATCCTCGTTCAGGATGGGGATGAAGAACGCTTCTTTCTTCGCGGTTCGGGCTTAGCCGAAGAAGAGGAAAAAGAGTTGGAAACTTTTTTGAGAACAAATATTGAGGTGTTCACTTGGACACCTTACGAAATGCCTGGCATTGATCCCGAGGTCACTTGCCACAAACTGAATGTTGATAGGTCGGCCAAACCTGTAATTCAACGAGCCAGAAGACCGACGTTGATGCACGTCGATGCAGTAGAGGAAGAAGTAGACGGACTTCTGGAGGCCAGGGCCATTAGAAAAGTACACTACCCGACATGGCTATCCAATACAGTGGTGGTAAAGAAGAAGAACGGTAAATAGAGGGTCTGCGTAGACTTCACCAGCCTCAACAAAGCATGTCCCAAAGATAGCTTTCATCTACCCAAGATTGACCAGCTAGCAGATGCCACTTCAGGGCATGAAAGAATGAGCTTCCTAGACGCCTACAAGGGGTACCACCAGATAGCCATGTACCCCCCAGACGAAGAGAAGACCGCGCTCATCACCCCAAAAGACTTGTATTTTTACAGAGTAATGCCTTTCGGGTTAAAAAACGCAGGTGCAACTTACCAAAGGCTGGTAACCAAAATGTTCAAACACCTGATTGGCCGAACAGTAGAAGTCTACATCGACGACATGGTCGTTAAGACTAAGGAGCCTGAGGGTCATATTGCCGATTTAAAAGCAGTCTTTGAAATCCTTAAAACATATCGGCTCCGACTCAATGCATCGAAGCGTGCATTTGGAGTTGGATCTGGTAAGTTTTTAGGATACCTGGTGACTAGAAGGGGCATCGAGGCCAGCCCAGATCAAATCAAGGTCATCCTAGAGTTGAAGAGTCCGACGTCGGCAAAACAGGTGCAGATGCTAACTGGAAGGGCCGCAGCCCTGAACAGATTCATCAGTAGAAACTCAAATAAGTGCAGACCTTTCTTCAACTTAGTGAAGAAAGCCACAGACTTCCTGTGGATAAAAGAATACAAAGCCGCTTTGGCCAACCTGAAGAAGTACTTGACCACAGCTCCAGTTCTTTCAAATCCAGAACCTGGGGAGGAGCTGTTCCTGTACTTAGCCGTTTCAGAACATGCGATAAGTGCAGTGCTAATCAGAGAAGAAAAATGGGAGCAAAGGGATGTTTACTATGTAAGCAAAACCTTAGCCGATGCAGAAACGAGGTGTCTACCCTTAGAAAAATTGACACTAGCTTTAGTAATGGCTTCAAAGAAGTTGAACGATTACTTCCAGGCACATAAAGTTGTGGTGCTAACAGAGTACCCCTTGAAGTCCTTACTGCAACAAGGAGACCTGACTGGAAGAATAGCCAGGTGGGCAGTCACCCTAGGCCAGTATGACCTGGAGTACAGGCCAAGGACAACAATTAAAGGCCAGGTTCTGGCCGACTTCGTGGCTGAGTTCACACCAAAATCCATCAAACATCGGGCTCCGTTGAGCCAGGATGAACCATGTCCAGACAAGCAAGGAGAAGCCCAGACAAAAGCGAAAGAACAAAAGAAAGAAAAAAAGCTCAGACTCTGCAGCATTTACATCGGCGACTCCTTTCGACTGTTCGTTGATGGGAATTCAAATCGACAGGGAGTAGGGGCAGGAGTAGTACAGATATCCCTAGATGGGCAAGTACTAGAACAGTCAATTCGTTTGGGGTTCAAGGCCTCAAACAATGAGTAGAGTATGCAGCACTCATTGCAGGACTGAAGTTGGCAGTAGCAGTGCAAGCAGATGAGGTAATAGTTTTTTGTGATTCACAATTGATAGTTAACCAGACAACAGGCGAGTTTGCAGCCCGAGATGAACGAATGTCGGCCTACGCAAAGGAAGTCATCTGACTGTCAGCCTTGTTTCAGAACTGTCGACGACTTCAGGTAAGCTGAGATGATAATAGCCACGCTGATGCGTTGGCCAACCTAGCTAGTGTAGTACAACCTGGAAAAGTAAGGACAATAATGATTGACTACCGGTCGGGCCCGAGCATTGAACCAGTAACCACAGAGCATGAAGCAATGTGCGTAGACATGGGACCAAGCTGGATGAACGCAATTGTTGCGTTCCTAAAAGAAGGAAAGCTGCCAGACGATCGCAAGGAGGCACACAAGATCAGATTGAAGTCGGCAAGATTTAGTCTGACAGCAGAAGGACATCTCTACAGAAGGTCCTTTACTGGACCCCTTTTAAGGTGCGTACACCCTTTGCAGGTTAAAGATTTTTTATATGAAATTCATGAAGGAATTTGTGGAAGCCACGCTGGGGGTAGATCACTAGCTCACAGGGCCATTACCCAAGGGTATTGGTGGCCTTACATGCAAAAAGATGCAGAAGCCTACGTGAAGAAGTGTGAACAATGCCAAAGGTTTGCACCTTTGATACACCAGCCAGTTGCTGACCTGAACCCTGTATCCAATCCTTGGCCATTTGCCCAATGGCGTATGGATCTCGTTAGACAATTACCCCAAGCAACTGGACAAAGGAAGTACTTGCTGGTAGCAACGGACTACTTCACTAAATGGATAGAAGCTGAACCTCTTGCTACAATCCGAGATGTGGACGTAAAGAGCTTCATTTGGAAAAACATTATCACCAGGTTTGGGATTCCAAGAGCAATTGTTGCAGACAATGAAACTCAATTTGATAGTAAGCTAATCAAGAACTTCTGTGCAAAGTTCAAGATCAAGAATTACTTTTCAACCCCAAGCTTTCCACAAAGCAATGGACAAGTAGAAGCATCCAACAAAGTAATTCTGGATGGAATAAAGAAGAGGCTGTAGGCAGTAAAAGGCAAGTGGGTAGACGAATTGACCAATGTACTCTGGGCATATCGGACTACGCCGAGAAGATCAACAGGAGAATCCCCCTTCGCCATGGCTTATGGCACAGAAGCCGTCATTCCGCTGGAGATCGGCATCCTAGGAATCAGAACCCAGGGAGTAGAGAACGGGACTAATGATGTACTCTTAGCCCGAGATCTTGATCTTTTAGAAGAAAAAAGAGAGAAAGCTGCAATCCAACTCGCAGCATACCAGCAGCAACTTGCAAAAGCTTATAACAAAAAGGTCAATCTAAGATAATTTCAGATTGGTGACCTCGTCCTAAAAAAAGTCATCGGCAACAAAAAGGATCCCAGAGAGGGCAAGCTTGGCCCAAATTGGGAAGGACCCTACAGAATCATCTCGGTACTGGGTAGTGGGGCATATCGGCTTGAAGATAATGAGGGCAAAGAGTTGCCAAGATCTTGGAACACTTGTAATTTGAAATTTTTCTATCGTTAGAATTTCTTTGTTCCTTTACCATTTGCCGAAGTAAATAAATAAAGATTCAGCTGGTTCTCTTTTCAAAATACTTGACATTATTTCTAGAATACATGCATAATGAGAACCCAAGTGGCACTCAGGTTCACATTAGGGGGCAGAGAGAAGAAGAAAGAAGAAGAATATGTTTAACACTTGTTGAAATTTGTGGACAATTTACAAGTTAAGTTAAACCGAAATCATTGTTTAACACTTGTTGAAATTTGTGGACAATTTACAAGTTGAAGTTAAATCGAAATCATTGTTTAACACTTGTTGAAATTTGTGGACAATTTACAAGTTAAGTTCAACCGAAATCATTGTTTAACACTTTTTGAAATTTGTGGACAATTTACAAGTTAAGTTAAACCAAAATCATTGTTTAACACTTGTTGAAATTTGTGGACAATTTACAAGTTGAAGTTAAACCGAAATAATTGTTTAACACTTGTTGAAATTTGTGGATAATTTACAAGTTGAAGTTAAACCGAAATCGTTGTTTAACACTTGTTGAAATTTGTGGACAATTTACAAGTTAAGTTAAACCGAGATCATCATTAAACACTTGTTGAAATTTGTGGACAATTTACAAGTAAAAGTTAAACCCAGATTATTGTCTAAACACTTGTTGAAATTTGCAGCAATTTACAAGTCGAATTAAACCAGTATGATGTTCAACACTTGTTAAAAGTTTGCAAGTCAAGTTAAACCAAGAAGTTTGTCTGTCCGAGGTGTGTCACCCCGAGAAGATTGTACAAAGACGGAAGAATATGTGAAAGACATATAGAATATTCTAAGTATAGAATCATACAGAAGCAGTAAAGAGAAGACAAAGATACAAGCAGGAAAGTTGTATTAATATTCAGAAAAGGCACATCGGCCAAAAGCTTACAATTGTTCCCACAAAAGAAAAGCAAACGTACAAAAGATAGAAGAAAAAGACATGAAAATTAAGATTCCTCAGCATCGGCAATAAGCTGGGTAGGGACCTCGGAAGACTATTGAGAAGCCACCTCGGCCGCCTTCTCCGCCATAAGCTCAACATCAATCTCTTGCAAGGTTTCATCAATACTCTTGTTGGTGAGGGGGACATTGGATAAAGCTTTCTCAGAAGCAGCTTCTTTACGAACCTCCTCATCCTCCTCATCTTGAGTTAAGTCTAGGACTTGCTCATTTTGAGGAGGAGACTTGGCCCCAGTTGCTTCCTTGGGTCTTCTCACCAGGGTCTCATCTTCATATTCAGATTCGTCATCAGATTGAGCTGGTGGAGGAGTTGGAGGGAACGGAAGATGGATGGCGTCGGCTTTCCGAAGTGGCGAGTCCTCGGGGACCTCAAGCTTCTTTAGAAGAGACATTCAACCAAGGGTGAAACCCTTGTTGCATGCCTGCTTCACTTGAATTTCATAAGCCTCTATAACATCGGCCATGCCTTGAGCATGTGCCTTCTCGTTGGCATCCTTGATTTCAGCCTCCTTGGTGGACAAGGCATCTTGAAGCTCTTTTTCGGCTTGGGCCATCTTCTCCTTGGCCTCTTTTCTTTGGGACTCAGAAACCTTTCTGATGGCTTCAGCAGACTCAGCCTTCTCTTCGGCGTCAGTTTGGACTTTGATTGCAACCTCAGCTTGGTCCTCCAACTTTTTCATCTTTGATTGTAAACTCTTGTTGGCTTTTTGAAGAGCAGAGAACTCCCTCTTCATCTCGGCCAACTTCTCTCGATTCTCGAAAGATTGAATAGAGAAAAAATGGGCATGCTGGATAGCCTAAAAAAAAACACAAAACAAAAGTTATTAGAAAGAAGGGAAAAAATGCCAGATGAAAGACACTTACTTGAAAAGAACGTTGAAGCATCAAAGCGTAGTTTTCATACTCACTCATCTCGGCGTTTCGCTCCAAATCGCTTGGAAGAAGCAGAGCAGTACTGAGCGCAACACCGACATTGATATCATCAGAGATATCGTTGGCCATGACTGGCTTATCTTCCAAGGTAATTTCGGGGGCTCAGGGGGCAACAGGCTTCTTAGACCTCGAGGTCGTTGCAGAAGATGACCTCGGCTTTTTTGACTTTGGCGATTCGGATGGTTGGGCTTCAGAGCGCCTCTTCCCAGCAGAGGGTTGAGATTTGTCACTCTCAGCCAACTTGGAGATTGGCACAGCATCCTCAGACTCAATTTGAGTAACTTTAGCCTTTGGCTGAGCTTTTTTTATTCTTTTTGGCTTCTATGGAGGCAAGGTTTGTGTTGGTTGTGCATCAACATCAAAAAAGATGATGGCCAAGAGATCTTTTGCAACTGGTTTCGGGAGACCCATCTCGGCAATAGAAACTGTTCGGCATCGATGACGGCGTTGGGATATTGGAATCAAGTATGGAGCCGAGGTTGACGGTTGATCAGCTGGATCGAAAGTTGACCCTTGATCTGTCCGAGATGTGGACGTAGTCTGTGGAGTTATGGCAGAAGGTAGAGAAAGGCTTTTCTTCTTCCTCTTAGGGACGTCGGACAGAGCTGACTTATAGGTTGGGATGAAGTTGAGAAGCAAAGGCGCCTTCCGTTTGTGAACCGGAAGATTCAGTAGGTTCTTCAAATCCTTGCTGGGGAGGAAGGATTGGCGAAAGTTCTTTGGAGGTTAAGGAAGAACTGCAAAGATAGAACAACACAGACATTAGAACAGAATATTAAAAACTTTATGCAAGAAGATAAGAAAACTTATGAAGGGTGGCCCTTACCAGCTCCTTCCCTGAGAACTGTTCGGCTTAAGGGATAAAGATGGAGGTCATCGTTTGGCTGAAACTCCCAATTGCCTGAGACGATGAAGTAATCGTCTCCAGCTCCCTTGTTGGAGTCTGGAAGGTCGGCTACGAATTTATATTCAGTGGATCTCGGCTTGAGGTAATAGACATAGTCCGTGTCTTTTCTAAGGCGACACATGGTATAACAGTACTGGAAATCGGCAAGCGTAATCTTGGCATTCTCTTGTTTGACTAAAGCTATGGTACCAGTAATAACTCGGTAAGAATTGATGGCGAGTTGCATTGGGTTCAACTTATAGAAGTGAAGGATTTGACGGAAAAAAGGGTCAAGTGGAAACCAAAGTCCACACTCAATAAAGGCAACCACAGGGAAGAGCATGGAATTATTTGTAGGCATGATGGAGTCATCATCCCCAGCCAACCTCAGATTGACATCGGCTGAGATTTCAAACTCTTGCCTAAAAAATTCTAGCTTGGAGGGGGTGTCTACCCGATGTTTCCACATACCCATAATATCGGGATGACTAAAGGTATTGGATTTCAGAAAGAAGATGTTTCAAAAAGGGTTATGGGGACTTTGGCAAAAAACCTAGGTTTAAGCTGGTGCAGAAATTTGTAAGGGATGTTTCAGTTTTGCCCTAAATTGTGGGTTCTACCGACAAATCCCAAACCTAAATCTATGAAAACAAAGATTGAATGCACAGATCTGGAAAAGACACAAAAAACAGAAACAAGAACAAGTTTCAGAAGCAAGAACAGAGATGGTCTATCAAGAGCATAAAGAATACAAGAAGTATAGAACCAAGAACAGTGGCAAAAGTACAGGGAAATGGTGAAACAATGCGTATGTTCAAGATATGGGCAAGGGCAGAATCGTGGAAAAAACACATTTAGGTGTATGATTCACAAATTCAAAGTTTAAACAAATGCAGTAGTGGCGGCAAGTAATGGAAAGCATCAAAAAATTGAAAACGAAAGGAACAGTAAACTTATCGAAGAAAAGAATCCGGTGTAAGGATCGCCGAAGTCAGACACTGGTTACAGAAGTAACAGAACGACAGAAAGCTTCACCAGAAGGAGGAATGAAGGCAGTTACAGAGCTTGGGGTCTAGAACAATGGCGTACTCAAGTGCTAGAGAGAGAAAAAGCAAAGGAATCGAATACAAAAGTGAAGAAATGAAAGAAAGAGGGAAATTTTTTTTGTTAAAACTTGAAAAGACGGTGAAATCAAATTAATGCACCTAGAGAAGCGAATGCGTCAGACTGCGCACGCAGACAAGACGGTTTGTTGGCGCGTCACAAGCACGATCCAATAAGGATAAAACGCGTGAGTAAAACGGTTGAAAAAGTGATATTTTGACAGCTCATACGCATAAAGGAGTTCATTAGAATTCTTGATCTTTAAGAAGACATATCCGCTTACGATGATGATCTCGGCTTAAAGCCGATGTATAGCCGTGAGGTACTGATATAGGTTCCATCACCTCAGGATGCCGATGTAATAGAACCTAGGGGCAGTTGTGGGGATATATTTTTGAGTACCAACACATGGCAAGTTGACGCCAACGTGTCAGCCGAGGTGCCACGTGTCCAGATCATGACGCACAAGCAGATAAGGGACAAGAGTCCTAGAATAAAGAGGAGACTTAGCCCAGATAAGGATAAAACTCTTATGGAGTTTATCTTTATCTCTTGAGGAGTCCAAAGTAAGTACTGAACAGGAATCTATAGAAGTCAGGCTTCTATTGGGATTAGAATTAAGGAAACTATAAAAGAGAGGCACCCTCATGGGTTTAAGGTACGCAATTTATATTCTGTCTAGCGAGTTAAGCACTGTTGATTATCTTTGAGAGATATACTGACTTGATCGTCAGAGTGCCCTCGGGTGGACAAATCACCGCCGGAATCTTCTCTTTCTGTTACAGGTTAGCTAGGTGTCATCTATTCTGCCAGTATTCTCCAGCTGAATACTGAGTCAGACAGTATGATCGAAAAATCACTCACACACTATGTTTTATAATTACAACTACATTATTTTAATCTTTAATTTTGTACAAACATCATTTTTCAAAAAAAACTATATACTATATATTCACACTAAAAATCTTATACCATTTTAGGACACCAAATTTCTCTCTCATAAGTAATATAATATGAAACAGAGTTTAAAAAATAGAGAAAAAAAAATAAAAAACATAAATAAGACCCATTTTGGGAACATGAGTCAAAACCAAAAACTAACTTTTAACCTATTTTGAGTTACATCACTTTTTACATAAAATAGTGAAAAAAGTTAAAAAGGTCAGTAAGTTAGTTTTTTACTTTGGCCCTGTTTGGTAGAACTGTGGAAAAGTGATTATATAGCTTAACAGATTATGACTTATAGCTGTGAACATAAGCTGTTAATCTGTTTGGTGCAGCTGTGGGATTATGAATTTAAGCAACAGAGTAGTATTTGGTTAATAAGCTGTAAAATAGTTTTTTACTGTATAATTATCCTTTCTGCCTTTATATGATATAAAAATAATTATTTTGTCATTTTTTTCCAGTTTTAATTTAAAAAAAATTATTTCATTAATAAAAGTTAATATAGTTAGTATTAATTAGTATCAATTAATATAAAAATTGATACATTTGATAAAAATGTAATGGAAGTATTATTGTTACAATTTTTTTCCATTATAAATTAATTAGTATCAATTAATACTAAAATTATTAATTAGTATAAATTAATATTAATAATTAATTTCTATTAGTATCAATTAATATTAATAATCAACAAATGTTATTAATTAGTATCAATTAATAATTAATTCATTACAAAAGTATACAATATTAATTTATTAATAATTAATACCAATTAATATTGATTTTTTTCTTTCTTCAGAAATATACAATTTTTTATTTTTTAATTAATATAAAATATTAAATATGAATTTATTAATAATTAATACTAATTAATATTTATTTTTTAATTAATATTGATTTTTTTCTTTTTTTCAGAAATATACAATTTTTTCTTTTTTAATTAGTATTAATATTAAAATTTGGATATTGACGAGGACATTTAAGCAATTTTAGCCCCCCACACCAACTGCACGCTTAAGTCGAAAATTTAAGTACTTCAAGATCAGCTTTTGAGATAAGCTGAGAAATAGCTTAATTTAAACTATAAGCTGGTTAACTTAAGTTGCACCAAACACAATATTTTAACTTAAATTAAGCTAAAAATTAAAAGAAGCAGCTTATAAAGTCTACCAAACAGGTCTTATGTTTCCAAAACACTCCTCAGTGAAGTGTGGTGAATAAAGTTGGATTTTTATATATAATTTTTTTTAGAAGGTTTTGTTAATAAATGTGATTTTTAACAAAATTCTATATATTAATCATCAATATTCGAATGGTAATTTCTGAGGAATTTCCTGGAAAAGACAATGGACCATAATGGTTGTTGAATTCACAATTCATGCGATTATGTCAATGTTGCTTTACGACCCAAATTGAACCAACATAGTTTAAGTTAATTTTTTTTTTTAAATTTAAACCTATATATATAATTACATCGTTGACACAAGAAAATGGATCAATTGGTATGGATTCCACACTAATTGATTATGTGAATGTCTTTTCTCACATCATCTCATGAGCAGTGAATAACTTGTAACATAGCGTAGAGGTGGCAAAGCAGAAATAGTTTAAATAAAAAATTAATTATTTTTAATTTTTACTTTTTGATGTGGCTTTTATATTTAAACAAACAACATTCAAGAATTAATTAATCTAAATCTCATGTTTGTGGGCAAGTTCACTAGAGGAGAAGTTAATAATAATATTATAACAGTAATTAAGTGGTGAGAATAATGGGCCAAGCCATATGCATATATGCCCAGTACATGTTGGGCTTATTTGGGAAGTTAGTTATTTTAATTGAGTTTAGACTTTTAATTATTTTATTTACTAAAAAAATTATATTTGAGAAGTTAGTTGACTTTTTTTAATAGTTGATTTGATGGTTATGACAAAAAAAAAATAAAAATAATTATGGTTTAAATGTGATATTTTGTTTTATTAATTATTTTAATTTATTTTATCTTTATTGATTATTTTAACTAAAAAATATCAAAAAAGCAAGGCCCAAAAGTGAATTAATTGACTTGCAATAAACGACATGAAGTTGTGATCCATATGGTCTTCGAATCCAATCACAAGCCCCGTCCACCAAGATGTCAAATAACTGGCCCATTCAACTTTATCTGATCTAAATATAATTTTAACAAATTCGTCAAAGGATTCTTACCTCACTATGAGAAAATGATTTTAAATTATTTTTTTATTACGGATGTAATGACATTACTCATAAGTCTTAGTTTTTGAAACGTTGAACCATTTAGTTTTAAAAGTTTTCTTATGCTCCATTTAGTCCCATTTTTACATCAACATGATGTGAATGATGTAAATGATCTGATGTTTCATTCTATAATTTCAAAATTTATTGAAATCTGATGAACATTAGATGTTTTTCATCCTATATTTTCAAACATTATTGAAATTTGATGAACATTAGATGTTTGAAATCCAATGTTTGTAACATGACTCTGATGTTATTAACATTGTATCTGATGTTATTAACATTGTAATGGGACCTTTCAGTCTATAAGAAAACTTTTAGGACTAAACAGTGCATAAGTTATTAATTTGGGATTTATTGGTGCATCCCCTTTTTTAAATTATAAGTTAAAATAACAAATTTTTATTTAAAATAAAAACAGTACGGATGATTGCGTCATTTTGCATATCATCACTCTTTTGCTATGTATGTAAGTGGAGTAAAAATTTATCGATTTATAAATTCTTCTATTTTGAAATTTTATTGTATTTTCAATCCGTAGAAGCTTTGGGAATTTCAAGACGTGTGATTTTTGAGACATAATCTAATAATTACAAATATATCAGGATATAGAAATAGAGAGAGAGGAGAGAGATTTGAGAAATATAGTATTGGCCCCGTTTGGTAGAAGTCTGAGAAAGTGATTATAGATTATAACTTAACAGATTATAACTTATAGCTGTGAATAAAAGCTTTAACCTGTTTAGTGCAGCTGTGAGATTATAGATTTAAGCAGCAGAGTAGTGTTTGGTTGATAAACTGTAAAATAGCTTTTACTGTATAATTGTTCTTTTTGCATATAAAAATGATAATTTTGTCATTTTTTTTTTCAGTTTTAATTTAAAAAAATTATTTCATTAATAAAAATTAATATAATTATTATTAATTAGTATCAATTAATATAAAAATTGACACATTTGATAAAAATGTAATGGAAGTGTTATTGTAACAATTTTTTTCCACTATAAATTAATCAGTATCAATTAATTGCTTAATTAGTATCAATTTACTAAAAGCTTAATTAGTCTCAATTAATACTAAAATTATTAATTAGTATCAATTAATATTAATAATCAACCATTGTTATTAATTAGTATCAATTAATAATTAATTCATTACAAAAATATACAATATTAATTTATTAATAATTAATACCAATTAATATTGATACCAATATAAAAATTGTTGATTTTTTTTTTCTTTTTCTTCATTTTTTTCTTCTCTTCTTTCTTTTTGTTAATTTTGTTTAATTTATTAATTCATTACATATTAATTTATTAACTGCCACCGATGGTTAGGGTTTCAACACCGGAGAACAACGTAGATCGTGATTGTGACGGCGACAAACAACGCAGATCGAGAGAGAGAGAGGGATGGCAGTGGTTAGGGTTTCAGATCGCAATTGCGATCGCAAAGAGAGAGAGAGAGAGAGAGAGAGAGAGAGAGAGAGAGATGGTAGTGGTTAGGTTTTAAATTGCGATTGCGATGGCGGTGGTGATGGGAGGTGACGACGGAGCAGATCGTGAGAGGGAGAGAGAGAGAGAGAGAGAGAAGAGAAAAGAGATAGCGGTTCGTGAGAGAGAGCTCTGGTTGTTCGCCGGAAATCGCCTCTCTCTCTCTTTCGCTCCAGTGAGCAAATGAACAGTGTTTTCAGAAAGGGAGTTTATGTACTTGGATTTTTGGTAATAGTTGAAATTGACGAGGGGCAATTAAGTAATTTTGCTTATAGAAAACTAGCTCTTCTCCCACTCAAAGAAAAAGCTAAAAATTAGCTTATAAAAAGCTATAATCTACACCATTAAGCTACACCAAACACACAAAAATAATATATTTTAAGCTATAAATTGACTTAAGCTGAAAATAAACTATGCCAAACAGGCATATTGCTTGGAAGATGACCTACCCATGCAAACAAACCACCAAACTATTTAGGAGAGATTGCAAATCAATTAGAAGTGAAAATACTTATAAAAAGACAAGTGCAAATAGGCATGTGCTTTGTGCATGTTTTCTCGCCTTACCTGCATCATACTACAAACTTTTTCTTTTTTTTTAAAAATTAATTATGGATTTAAACAGCAGAGCAGTATATGGTTGATAAACTGTAAAATAGCTTTTTACTGTATAATTATTTTTTTTGCATATAAAAATGAAAATTTTGTCATTTTTTTTTCAGTTTTAATTTTAAAAAATTATTTCATTAATAAAAGTTAATATAATTAGTATTAATTAGTATCAATTAATATAAAAAGTGATACATCTGATAAAAATGTAATGGAAGTATTATTGTAACAATTTTTTCCATTATAAATTAATTAGTATCAATTAATTGCTTAACTAGTATCAATTAATACTAAAATTATTAATTAGTATCAATTAATGGCTTAATTAGTCTCAATTAATACTGAAATTATTAATTAGTATCAATTAATATTAATAATTAATTTTTATTAGTATCAATCAATATTAATAATCAACCATTGTTATTAATTAGTATCAATTAATAATTAATTCATTACAAAAATATACAATATTAATTTATTAATAATTAATACCAATTAATATTGATACCAATATAAAAATTGTTGATTTTTTCTTTTTCTTCATTTTTTTTCTTCTCTTCTTTCTTTTTGTTAATTTTGTTTAATTTATTAATTCATCACTTATTATTTTATTAATTTATTAATTGCTACCGGTGACTAGGGTTTCAACGCTGGAGAACAACGCAAATTGCGATCGCGACGGCGACAAACAACGCAGATCGAGAGAGAGAGAGAGGGATGTCGGTGGTTAGCGTTTCAGATTGCAAAGAGAGAGAGAGCATGTGAGAGAGAAAGAGAGAGAGAGAGAGCACGGGTCGATCTTAACGGTGGCAAACAATGCCGGAGAACAACGTAGTCGGAGAGAGAGAGAGAGAGATGGCAGTGGCTAGGTTTCACATCGCGATGGCGATGGCGGTGGTGACGAGAGGTTGCCCCCCCTCTCTCTCTCTCTCTTTCTCTCTCTCTCTCTCTCTCCAGTGAGCAAATGAACAGTGTTTTGAGAAAGGGAGTTTATATACTTGGATTTTTGATAATAAGTTAAAATTGACGAAGGGCAATTAAGTAATTTTGCCCCTCGATTTTCAGCTTTCCGTTTAAGCTGAAATAGAAAAGCAGCTCCTCTCCCACTCAAAGAAAAAGCTGAAAATCAGCTTATAAAAAGTTATAATTTACACCATTAAGTTACACCAAAACACAAAAAAGAACTTACTTTAAGTTATAAGTTGACTTAAGCTGCAAACAAGCTGAACCAAACAGGCAAATTGCTTGGAAGACGACCTACCCTTGCTCATGCATACAAACCACCAAACTGTTTAGGAGAGATTGCAAATCAATTAGGAGAAGTGAAAATACTTATAAAAAGACAAGTGCAAATAGGCATATGCTCTGTGCAAGTTTTCTCGCCTTACCTGCATCATACTACAAGCTCTTTTTTTTTTTTTTTTTAAATCGATAGGAAAATATTTATATTTTTATAAACATGTGGCAAATAACTATTTAAAAAAAGTTGAATAACATAAACTTACAAATCCAACGCAAACAAGCAAGTGCCCCCGATGGAGGAAGAGACAAATAATTAAAAAAAGATTTGAACAAAATAATCAATCATTTGGTAGGAATTAACCTTCTAATCTCTCTCAGCCGAGTGTGTACAACCGATCATATTTAAACATTCATATTTTTGCAATTACGCATTTTCTCTAGTTTCCATTGATTTACAATTTCCCCAACTATTTATCACTTATAAATCCAAAATATCCAGAAATAATAATTAATGATTTATATTCATTTCACTCGATGACTTCACAATTCATCAATTTAATTTTCACAACATAAAATGATTTTGGGCAAATTCTAGACCATAAATCTGGATTTATAGCTTTTTGCATGTTTCTAATTCCCTTGTTGAACCCAAAAAAAAAAAAAAAAAAAAAAAAAAACCCAGCCCAAATCACCGATATACATATTAACAAAGCCAACTCTTCATCACCTAAACATACATATATGACATGTGCAATATAAAGATGTTACAATTGGGTAGAGCTCGAAAATGAGGTGTAATCTTTCTTCACATGAGAAACCTGGAAAGGCCTACTTTGGTGCCAGTGGACTTGACATCCTCTTGAACTTGTTGCCTGTACTCTCTGAAGCTAAATTTTCTGTACATACAAGGTTCATTTTCATTGCAACCTTGAATCACAGTGTCATTGGAAGGACACAAGAAATACCCAACAGAAAACCTTTCCTCCTCATGATTGCTGATAACCCGGTGCTCGATGCTCTTGTAAACACCATTGCTCCATGCCTACATTCATATATATATATATAGGATTCAACAACTATATATGTGTACATGAGCTAAATGAATTGTTTTGAACTCTTACACCAGATTGTGCATCAGTCCACTTACAATATATTCATGGTAGACATTGCACAATGCATGAAGTTATGTGATGCAAATCGTTTTTGCTTAGGGTAATTAATCAATAGTTTTGGACTATCATATATATCATGATATCACCAATAACGTAGCGGAATTTTTTTTTTATAATTGAAACATTATACTAACCCAACTTTGCTAGATAGTTGATGGACAAATGATGTCCCACATAGTGTTTTGTTGGATCATTTATTGGAAGTATCATGTAAATAATATCACATAATAATTTAAACCTATGTGGCATATTTAGCTTACTGTATTTGGATTATAGAATGACAAAACGAGAAATAAGTGTTGGACATGATGTTGGCAGATTAACTCCAAAAGACACATGTTTGATTTGAAATGAGTTGTAACCAAAGCATTTATCGGGTAGATTCCTTGGTTGCATTTTGATTTTGTGATTTTTCCATTTCAATAAAGTTTATTTATGAAATTACTTTGTCTAGAAAATTTATTATTTTTGTTTAAATTTTTCATTTTAACTCAAGAAATTGTCTATTGTGAATGTTTTTTGGTCGACTTGGGAAACTCTTATTATTATAAATTCAGATGTAAGCCTATTAAGTTTTCATGATTAAACAACATTTCATAGAAAGGAAAGTTCTCCTATTTGTGTGTTCATGTTTATTTCCGTTGTAACTCTTTATTTTACACACTTCCTTGCATCATTATTAACTCAATTCATGTCGAATAAATAAATAAATAAGATGGGAATTACCTGAAATAAGTCACCAATGATGACAATCAAAGCCTGTGGATTAGGTTTAATGCTAACCCATTTTCCATCTTTCACCATTTGCAAACCTCCAACCTGGTCTTGGCACAATATTGTGAGGAAGTCACTATCAGTATGTGGAGTGGAACTAACCCATAGATCTCAGAAGATATTGGGCATCGTGGATATCTATTCATTCTCAGATAACATGAACTTGCCATGCAATTTTTTGCAAAGAAAGTGGTTTTGCTGCCAAGATTCTCTGCCAATATTTCAGCTATTCTTTTTGCTAGCTCAGAAGCCACTTCTGCAAATACTGCAATTGTTGTGCTGCAAATAAGATGAGATCCAAAATAATCAAAGGAAGGTAACAGATTTACTTACATTTAACACCATGTTTTTTAATCCTATAACTAAATTGTAGCCGTATATATAAAGATTCAATTGCAATCACAACTAATCATAACCAAGGGTCGGCATTAGGCTAGTAGGCTGTGTCTCATAGGCCAATGTTCAGCCCAGCGTGCCAGCTGAGGGCATAGCTTAACAGGCCGAGATTCAAGCATGTATTTTGAATTTTATTATTATTTTTTTAAATTTTTTCATATTTTTTGTTAGGCTTGTGTATCAGGTTCAGGCCTAACTTGCATCTGCTGACGAGATAACCAACAGGCAATATGGGTTTTAAATCATACACCCAAAAGGCCAATACAAGTCTCATTCGAGTTGAGCTAATCCACCCAAAGTATAGACTTGGGCTAAGTCCCAGACTTTCAGATCAAATGATAACCCTTACAATTACATCATAACTTAACAAATGTAAATTTTTTAAGTTTGAATTAATTACATTCAGCTTTTTGTACTTCTATTAAAATTTTACTATAGTCCTTCTACTTTTAATACTTCTAGCAATTAATTCCTTATAGTTTAAGTAAAATTATAATATTACCCTTCCGTCCATTAGGATTTAAGATAGTTGATGAAAATTTGCACGCAAGTCACATGCGACATTTTTCTCCCCCATTAGCACTTTTGTAATTTGATCAAAATCTCAATTTGATCTTTTGCAATTTCATGAAAATCTTTATTTGATCTCATCAATATTAAACAAGAATCATATATATCGCAATGTCAATTTTCATCAGTCTCATTTGTACTAAATGGATTAAAGAATCTTATTGCAACTTGACTTGAAGTGCAAGAATTCACTATAACAATTGAAAATAAAGAATTCAAAGTAAAATTTTAATAAAAATATGAAGGTGCTTAGTGTAATCAACTGTTTAAATTGTAACTCACTTTTTTCAAATATATAATAAAAAAAATAGATGTTAGCGGTAAAGGCATGTAATAACCAACATATCTCGAGTGACAAAAATCTCAAAATAAAATTTAATAATCATGTGTGTTTTGATATGGAAGAACAAAAACATACGGGACAAAGAATTCCGAGTAATATGTACTTTGGAAGATTGGTGGTGAAGGCATCTGCATGCAATGGCGCAGGCAGTAAGGGACGAGGGGGTCACGTGCTCCTGAATTTTGGAATTTTTATTTATTTTTTTGCAAATATAAAAAAAGAGGGTGATAATTGATTTAATAGTTAAGATTTAACTTAATAACCTTAGGCCATGTTTGTTTGGGTGGACATGAGCTTGGGATTGGACTAATAGTCCAATAAAATTATTAATCCAATGTTTGGTTAAACAATTAAAGTACGAACTAATTATTTTAAACTTGACTATTAGTTAAGATAGGATACATAATCCAACGAATTCGTAGTCTTAGGACTATTAATCATGGGAATGCTAATCCAGTCCGCCCAAACAAACATGACCTTAAGGTTATGGGTTCAAGTCTTGGGATCACCACTTTGTGTATTATGCCAAAAGTTAGGTGTGTATTCAATTTTTCTCCTTCCAAACACACATTAATGTGTACTAATTGGGCGTTGTTGTTTTGTTGCAAATATAAAAAAAATATTTTAAATAAAAAAAAATTACAAAAATATTATTAGAGTGAAATGTCCTTGACATTTTAAAAATTATGAGAACAATAATGATTGTTTTGAATGAAAATGAAGAGACTATTATAAACCATATCGTCTATGAAAATTTTATGAAATTTTTTAAATGTAACGGTGATGTCATTATTATTGACATGTAAGTATAACTAATCTCACTATAAAGATATAAAATTTATTGAATTGTTAGTTTCATCTGACATTGTGAGGTTTACTCTCTATATGTTTATTTACTATTAATTGGTGATATCACATAATAATGATGACGTGGTATTACCATTATATTGAATTTTTAATCAAATTTTGTATAAATTTTTTTTATTATTATATAATTTATTTTAAGACTTATATCCATATTTTTTTATATTATCCATGATACACTAGTTATAAATAACATTATTTTTTTTTTATATTCCTCGAAATCAATCGTAAAAACTTGCGTTAAATATTTTTGTAAAATTTTTCAATAATATAATTAATAAGTACCCTCTCTGATTTAATTTTCTGGCTCCGTCACAGCATGAAAACTACTTATTGCACTTTCAAAAATTGTATAATACCTAAGAGAAGTGTTGAATTCCTTCAACACCGGAATGTTTTCCAGAGGTATATGAAAAGCTTCCGACCACGAAAACTGCATCAAAGAAGTTGCCGCTGGACTCCCCCACCGGTAACAGTTCAAAAACTTGTTAACTTTCTTCTCAAACGGTTGTCTAAAAAGCTTCTCTTGCTCACTCTTCAACTTTGCCAAGATCTCCCAAGAAACACCATGATTCACAACCTGAAAGAGCCCACACTGTTTTGCGGCCATAGCAAGGTCTCTCTCACACTCTTTTCTGTCATGGTCACTGAGACCTGAACGACTGAGATCAACTAATGGTAGCTCATATTCATCATAGGCAGTGAAAGGGTTTTCTGGGTTTTGTTCTTCAATGAAATTTGAGAAAAGGGTTTTGCAGTTTTCTTGGAATGGTGGGTCTGATTCCATACTTATAAAAAGGATAAATTAAGAAGAGAATAATGAACCCAATTTTGGAAAATATAATCGGAGTTTTGGTGAAGCAGGAAGAGGTTAGATTTTTATAAATAATCTTATGCGGCCTGAATTTAAATGGAGAATTTGGTCAAAGCCCCGTCTTAATAAAATTTTTAATTTGGTCAAAGTCCCATCTTAATAAAATTTTTAAGTATAAAAAGATTTTTTAAAAAAGTCTAATGTAGATCATTATTTATAAAATATTAAAATTTAAAATAATATAGCATTAAGGATAAGTATAAAAAGATTTTTTTGAAAAGTCTAATATATATTAGTATTGATAAAATATTAAACTTTAAAAGAATATAACTTTTAATGTAAATATTGGTTTTTAATAAAATTAGTATTTTTAGAATTCTCTTATCAAGATTTATCAAATAAGATCAATGTTGACTATGAAATTTTTTAATATATATATATATATATATATATATATATATGTATATTACCGTTGAAATTGATGTAAATAGTAACAGTAACATGTTGCTCGACAGTTACTATGTTTGACAGTAACATGTTACGCTGTTCACAGTAACATGTTACTCTGACAATATTGTCTAAAAAAAAAAAATATTTTACTTTATCCTTACTCAATCATATGTTTTCTCTTTAGAGAATTTATGAAATAAAACAAATTGGACTATCATTTTTACCAAATAAGGGTCAATAGAGGGAATTTGGCTAAATTTCTCAATTTAAAACTTCATCTATTACTTTGAATTAAGAAGATAATAATGACCACAAAAATCCCAGTACTTTGTATGTAAAATTTACATCATATAAAAAAAAAAAAATTATAAGATTTAAAAGGGTTAGGCCATTGACACCCTTTTTCATATCAAGGGCATATTACAATAAAATAAAGTTTTACACACAAAAATTTAAAGACAAAATTATTTTTAAGAGACAAAACATTTCAGTTGTTAAAAGTGTCATCGTATTTTTAATAATGAAATTGAACATTTAACAATGAATTACTACCGTTTGTACCAATCTGACACTAAATTATTTTGTTTCTAAAAATTAAGCCAAAATTAACCTAATTAATGTCATGTGTACCAAAATTTGCTTTAGAAAAAAATTAAGGGATTCAAAAAAATAATTCCAATAATTTCCCAAAAATCAAATATTCAATGTGTAGATTTAAAATTTTAAATATAGTGTGAATGGGTTTTATTTTCACATTCATTGCAACTTCTTTTTTTTTTTTGATAAAATTTTCAGCTGAAGGTGGTTGCTCCACCACTATGTGGAGCATTGTCTTTTTAATTAGCAGTACGTCAAGTTCAATGAAACAAATGATGATCACATACTTGAAAATAACATGATAATCATAGAATAACTGCACTATCATATGTACATTCCAAGTCAAAAGCTCTCAGGCTGCGTTCGGGCAGTTTGGACTAAAATAATTATATAAAATAAAATTATTTATCCTAGTCAAATAAGCTA